>NC_141685.1:872232902-872832902 GCF_964263255.1 Lissotriton vulgaris
CCTCCTCTGGGGTTCTTTGTGTAGTGTATTATGAAGGGGCGACAGGCACACTGCAGATTGGGGTGGCTTTCTAGTCGTACGCAGGGGTGCAGGGTGGGGGGTGTTGTAACGGGAAGTTTTTGGGGGGCGGGGGGGGTCTGTTTTTGTTATTGTATTTGTTTGTTTCACATGGCACAATAAGTATTGCTGTTATCCTATTGCTCTTGGGCTCCGGGAGGGGAGTGCTGTGGTGTTTTGCCAGGATGGGGGGTGGTGATTTAAAATTGTTGTCTTGGAACGTTAATGGTGTGGGTGACAAGATAAAACGTGGTGTTGTTCTTCAGTTTCTTAGACGTCATTCCCCTGACATTGTCCTGTTACAGGAGACACATCTGATAGGGAATGCGTGCAGGGCCCTGGATAGACGCGGCTATAGATTAGTAGCACATGCTGGATTCACATCCGGCTCTAGAGGGGTCGGCATAATGATTAAATCCTCCCTGCCCCTTGAAATAGATGAAGTCACACTTGATGATAGGGGTCGGTATGCTGATGTCTCCGGGCGGTGGGAGGGGAAGGTGCTCACAATCGTTAGTATTTACGTTCCCCCGGGTCTTCAGGCTACCACCTATGCCGACCTGGGACGGACTCTGCTAGGGCTCCCAGATGGTCTCCTTGTACTGGGAGGGGATTTTAACTCGGTGGTCTCTGGCGATTGTGACCGATATCCCCCCAGAGTCTTGCCGGCTTCCCAGCTATGGCTTTCTGAACTGCTGGAGACCTTTGGATTGGTAGATGTTTGGAGGATGCTACACCCCTCGCATTTGCAGTATACGTTCCACTCTGGAGCACACGGTAGCCTCTCTAGGATTGACTATTTTTTAATGCTGTCCACCCACACTCCTTCGGTGCGTGAAATCCGCCATCTCCCTAGGGGCATTTCTGATCATTCACCCTTGTTGCTCGGGTCTCTGTGGGTTTGTGCAGCGAGAGCAGGGTTGCCCCTATTCATCCTTGGCACCTAAGAAATCCTAAGATGCGCTCTGAGCTTATCAAGGCTATTGATTGTTATTTTAACGAAAATCTGGGGTCTGTTTCCGCTTCTGTATCCTTGTGGGAGGCTTTTAAAACTGTTATACGGGGTTCTGCATTGTCACTGATTACTGCCAATAAGAAGACTAAGCAGGAGGACTTATTGCACCTCGAGGACGAAATTGCTTTGCTTGAAAGTGAACTGGGTGGCAATGATACCCCTGCAGTCTTACACTCCTTGACGCTGAAGCAGGCGGACTATAGAGCCCTGGTGACCGACGCTGCCAAAGTCATGCATCGGAACAAGTTGGGCAGACTATATGATGTGGGTGATAAGGCGAGTAAGCTTCTTGCGTGGTTAGATAAATCTGAGAAAGCGAGCCGTATGGTGCCGGTGATTGAACGGTTGAATAGTGAGTGCGTGTCTGACCCAGGTGGGATTGTGGATTGCTTTGTGGATCACTTCCAGACGGCTTACCGATCGGTGAGCGATAGAGATGAGTGTGATTCCCGTTTGCTCCTGCGTGATATTGCGCTACCCTGTATCTCGGATGAGGACAGGTCTCTTATAGATGCGCCTATAACTGTGGATGAGGGCGCTACTGCTATACGTTCCCTCTGATCTGGTAAGGCTATGGGGCCCAACGGTTTGCCCATCGAGCTTTACAAGTTGCGTCCTGACAAGATGGCGGCATACTTGAGAAATATGTTCATGGAGGCCTTTGAAACGGGCCTCCTTCCCCTTGATCAGCGCTTGGCCACGATTGTTGTCATACACAAGGACGGTAAACCTTGTGACCGATGTACCTCCTATCGCCCCATTTCTTTGCTTAACGCGGAACATAAGATACTGGCTAAAGTGCTTGCTACTCGTTTGCTCACGGTCATCTGCGACCTGATCCATCCGGATCAATCCGGTTTTATCCCGCATCGGAACACTGCACTTAATCTTCGGAGGCTTAATGGAGTTCTCGCGAGAGCTGCTAACCTGGCCGAACCCACCATCTTGGCTTCTCTTGATGCCACTATGGCTTTTGACACCATCGAGTGGCCTTATCTCTGGGCGGCTCTCTCGAAGTTCGGTTTCGGCCCCAATTTTATTGCCTGGGTAAAACTCCTCTACGCATAACCACTGGCCCAGGTGGTGGTAAATGGCAGGGTGTCTGGTTCGTTCCCACTTGGGCGTGGCACCCGACAGGGTTGTCCACTGTCTCCCTTGCTTTTTGCCCTAGCGCTGGAGCCATTGGCAGAATGGCTTCGGTGGGAGCCCTCGATTAAGGGCATCCGGTGGGCCCCTGACCTTGAGGATCGTGTCTCCCTATATGCTGATGACATTCTCCTTTACTTCACCTCACCCCAGAAGTCATTCAATGGGCTTTTTGACGTCCTCACCTCCTTCGGGAAGAATTCGGGTCTCGTCATCAACTGGACTAAATCCTGCGTTTATGTTCTGGCAGGGGAGCTCCCTCCGCTGCCTTGTAGATTCCCGATCCAGGTGGTTGAAACTGGTTTCAAGTACCTGGGGATTCATGTCTCCTTGGACTCCTCCGTCCGTTATGACCGCAATTTGTATGCTCCTCTCCGGCATCTTAAAATGGACGTCCAGCGGTGGCATCGCCTGCCCCTATCCCCATTGGGGCGTGCGGCTCATTTTAAGATGATGTCGCTCCCTAGATTCTTGTATGCACTGCAAAACTTCTTCGATCCTATACCCTCCGGGTATTTCCGTGAGGTTGAGAGCCTTCAGAGACAATTGATCTGGGATGGGCGAGCGTGTATCTCCTTACCCAAACTTACTTTGCCGTGGTACGATGGCGGCATTGCCCTCCCAGACATCAGGCGCTACTACTGGGCCTCCCAGTTAAGCGCGGTTAACCATGTAACCTATTCCCCTGGTCCTGCTCCCGCTTTTGCGATGGACAAGCTCCTCCTGCCGGGTGGGAATTTCAATAGGGCATTGTATTCCAAGGAGCCATTCCGCGCCCTGACTGGACCCACGAAAAGTGCTGTACGAGTGTGGAGGGATGCCACTGTTGCTACGGGATGGGGCGACAGGTTGACACGAATGACGCCGTTGTATGACTCTGACAGATTGGGTAGCTTGTGGAGAATGAAAGGGTTCGATAAATGGGACACGAATGGCATCAGCAAGGTGGAGGATCTCTGGTCCAAGGACACTGTTAAGTCCTTCGAAGCTCTTAAGGCGGAATATGAACTTGGTGACAAGGAGCACTTTCGGTACCTTCAGGTGCGGCACGCCTTGACCTCCGTTTTCCCTCCGGGGACGGAGATTCCCCAGTCATCGCCGCTTGAGGATCGGATTCTGGATGGCCATGTGCCAGACAGTACAATCTCTCTGATCTATAAAAAGCTTATTAATAATAGGGCGGATCTCCTCGTGCGACTCAGGGCTTCGTGGACCGCAGATGGCCTGGAACTCGATGACGAGGATTGGCAGATGGCCGTCTCCTCCCCTAAGGAGGTGGCCATTCCAGCTCGCCTTCGTTTTGTGCAGCTGAAGATCCTTCACCGAGTATATATGACTGGTACGCGACTGGTGCGGATGGGTTACTCGATTGATGGGCTATGTCAGCGTGGCTGTGGTATGAGTGGTACCTTTCTACATATCATTTGGGAATGTCCTGTGGTGTCCGCTTTTTGGTCTAGAGTGCATGCAGTTATGGAAAGGGTCACCGGGGTCTCTCTCTTGCCTGAGGCCCGACGGTGCCTGCTTAACGTCTGGGAGCCCACTGATTGTAATGCTGCTCAGACTTTTTGGATTACTCTTGGTAACATGAATGCCAAAAGGGATATTGCTCAACTCTGGGGTTCCCATAGGCCACCCGTGATAACTGCTTGGAAGGAGAACATGGACTGGTGCATGTTCAGGGAGAAGACGGTCTATGTAGCTCGGGCCGTCCTAAGAAATGGGGCAGGATTTGGTCCCAGTGGAATGCATATCGTGGGAATATTTGCACTCCCCCATTTGACTATACCACTGATGTTACATTGTCCCCGTAGTTGAAGTTCCGGATGTTGGTCTATGGTAATTTTTATACATCGAGCTGTTTGCCACTCCCCCGCTCCTAGCCATATGTCTCACTATTCTATGGTGATTGATTCCCTTGCCCTTTCCACTAGAGCCCCTGGAATCGTTCTTTGCCATGTGTCTGTGTGGTTTGTTTAGTTAGATGTTTTTCACCAAAATTTTAAAATGAAACCTACTTCCTCCTTTTGCTTATCCTGTCATATGCGCTTGAACACTGAGAAGTTGCTGATTTATGTGCGGAATGTAATGCTTCAAGTTGCAATATTATGATGTTAACTGTCATAGCGGCCGGCCCATTGGGTTGTAGGCATACGCTGTGTACTGCGCATACCGGAAATAAAGGTTTAAAATTTTTTTTTTTTAAATAATCAGAGTAATGAAAGTGACATGTGCAATGCTTTTATTGTAGTGACTGTAAGACATTTGCACTCAGTTCACAAATGCTTCTTTATACCTAGGGGCGCCATCAGGCAGTGGAGCATCAGCTGCACAAGCGACAGCTCCAGCGACGGCGGAGAGTGTGGTGGCAGGGCCAAGCACCATGGATGCCTCGCAGGAGGAGGAGGACAGCAGTGCCATGGTCAATGAGGACGACCCTGTACATGCCCTCTTATTTCCCCACTCCCCCCAACTATCACAATCCCCCCATTGCAGTTCTCACCTGAGAACTCCCCCTCACGGTCCCAGCCAGCACCTGCCACATCACCAGCCAGGAGGAGTATTGTGGCCCCAATGACAATCATGGCGGGAGCTGCGGGTCAGACACCAGCACCCACACCAGCGACACCTGTAGCACAGCAGTCCACCCAGCAGGCCAGCACCAATCGCCGCCGCCCACGCACTCCCAGCAGTGCATGTCCATCAGGAGAGGGCACAGTGTTCCAAGGCCTTGAGGGGAGCATGGTGCGAATCCAGCGCATGCAGGCAAATTCCATCCTGGCATGCCACCGCCAATTGCGTGCACACAACCTGCAAATGGTAGAAATGGCAAAGGGCTTTGGTGAGTTGGTGGCAAGCAACAAGGAGGTGGCTCAAACAAACAGAGACATTGCCATAGGAATGGCACGCATGACGACCGCCATCACACAGCTTTGTGCCAAGATGGAAACTACTGAGCACACAAGGCGCAGGGATGCCCGTGTCCAAAACAGGGCAATTAACCGGCTTGCCGCCGCGACGTCCCAGCTATGCCGCTGAGGGGCAAATATGCAAGAGAGCCTGCCAAAAAACACTGCGGAGGTGACCAGGGGTATGGCCAGGATCACCAGTGCCATGGAGGCCCTCATCATATCTAATACAGTGGTCAATCCGGCCCTGGACGTGGCCGAGGCTGGGGACAGCAGCAGCCACAGCAGCCCGCTAGCGCTGTGTCAGAGCCGCGCAGGAGCACCAGGCGCTCCGCAGAGGCAGCAGGCCATGCTGAAGGGGGTGAGCAGAATCCCAGTGGCTCTGCGAAGCGCAGCAGGAAATGACTCTGCCAGTGTGGGTGAGGCAACCCGGGGCATTTCCAGTCCCCACCTTTCATTTCATAATTTAATTTGTTGCACATCAGTGCTTTAACATTGTGCCAACATAAAAAAAAAATTCACATCCATAACCTGTCTGTGCATCTGTACTCACTCAGAAATAGTTTTCTGTTATCTCCTCACGTCTGTATCTCCCATCACTTGGTGTAGACCCCCCAGCAGGTTGTGTTTGTGGCACAGCAAAGTCATCGTCATGGTCCTCGTAGTCTGACAACTCCACCTCAGTGCCCTTCTTCACCGCAAGGTTGTGCAACATTGCACAGGCAGCTATTATCTTACAGCAAGTGATGGGGGTATACTGCCTTGCACCTCCACTCTTGTGCAAGCATCTGAACCTGCTTTTCCAGATGCCAAAGGTCCGTTCTACTACATTCCTTGTGCTTTTGTGGGCCCGGTTATACCTCCTTTGGCTGGATGTAGAGGGGTTGAGGTAGGGGGTGAGTATGAATGAGCGGAGGGCATATGCACTGTCGCCTAGAAGGAAAAGGGGTAACATTACTCACATGCATACATGTATTTCACAGTGCTATTTTTGTTATGGGGGTCTGATGATGTGTCTCACCTAGGAGGTATCCTTCACCAAATTCCCCTGCCGTCAGCCGTGCATAGATGCCGCTGTTTTGAAATATGTAGGAGTTGTGGGTACTCCCTGGGAATTTTGCCACCAGGTCTGTGATGGCGCACTTTGCATTGCAAATCACCTGCACATTGATGGTGTGCGTAGACTTACTATTGCTGTATATGTATTCTGTGTCAGCAGGGGGGCAAATCGGAATGTGCGTGCCATCAATGCAGCCAATGATGTGGGGAAATCGTGCCATCTGGTAAAAGTCTGCTTTTGTTTGTACCAGTTCCGCATAGGTTGCAGGGAAAGAAATGTATTGGTCCATCCTCTGTATCATGGCGTCAAGGAATTTGTGGAAAAACCTTGACAGGCTGCTCTGGGTCACCCCTCCTACCGCAGCAACTGCACTTTGATAGCTGCCAGACGCAAGCAGGTGTAGGCTGCATAGCACCTGCACGTGCGGAGGGATGGCGTGTGCCCTTGGGGTGGTGTGGTCCAACAGTGGTTGTAGGTCCCTGATGAGCTCCAGAATGGTGTCTGAGTCCAGCCTGTACCTCTGTAGGATCTCTGCCTCTGTGAGCATAAACAGGGTGATCCTCTGTCTGTAGACCTGCTCCTCTCTCTGCCATTCCCTCTCTCCTTCCTGCTGTAGCCGTAGCCGTCTTGAAATGACATAAAATGCCGCCATCCTGCAAGTTGCATTGCATTTTGGGTCTAATTTTATAGGTTGCAGTTGGTTACCACCTGATTCCAATCCATGGTAAATACCGATTTTCAAATACCGATTTTGAGCCTAAATCGGTATTTCTGTGCTTCCCTACATCTCTATCTGAGTTTTTGCCTGTCCGAATCGGTAATTTACCGATTCGGTAACTCTACCGAATCGGTAGATGGTCCGAATCGGTATATTTACCGATTCGGTATGTTAGCGATTCATTAATTTACCAATTCGGTGTATTTCCGATTCGGTATTTTACCGAATCGGTATCTTTACCGATTCGGTGAAATTACCGATTCGGCCGGATTTCTGGCTCCTACATCCCGATGGCTCGATACCGCTCGGTAACGGCCGAAAATCGGTATTTTCGGCCGTTACCGATCGGTATTGGGCCACCTACATCGGGGCCTTAGAAACTCCTACATAGTTCCTTACTCTAAGCTCTGCTGACTATGCTTGGGGTGATTTACTTCATTTTCTTGATTACACAAATTCATATGATCATAGTCGATGTCATCTAATGCTTCCACAAAATCAACATCTAAACTTTAGTTTAGAAAATCATAGCTGATATCTACAGCATTTATATCTTCCTCTTCATTCTCCCTACTTATAAAAATTATGTTTAGCACTTCTATGACACTGTTACTAATGTCAAAACCGTCTTTCAAATTTTGTTGATTTTCCATACTGAATTTCTTATGTTGTAGGTCCTTCTGCAAAAACATAAACACTTAATTTTATCTTCACTGTAATATCAGCATATGTGGTTATTCATATGAAATATCTTACAATTAAACCAACAATATTTTCTACATGAGTGTATATTGTTTTCAAAATATTATAAAATTAAATACAATAAATACAGTGTCACTCTGCATTGTATCAAGTGCTTTATTTATTTATGTATACTACCTACTGTTTTTGCAAATTTAAAACAATGACTGCCTTAGTTTGACTCACCGCATTTACGTTCTCAATTAGGGTTGAGGGAGACAAAGGAAAGGAGTAAACTACATGTCTACAGATGTACTCCTATATTTAGAACACTGGATGAAGCCCTGAATAAATAAAGGTAGATACAAACGAACATACACAAAAAAAGACTGCATAAAACATACACAAAGGAAAGCAACACAAATAGGTCACCGAATCTTGAACACAAACTGGTAAGTCACCAAAAGAACAAAAAGGCCAAGAGCACTGCAACGGATGCTACGCTGTGAAACTCATTGTGAAGAAAGGTAGAAATCTACTGTAAATAAAGCAGAATTCAAATAAAGAAAAAGTAAAAAAGCTACATGGATGATAAAGTCACTGGAGTAATACTCTGTTCTCCAACACAAAAAAACATTTTGCAGAAGTTATATGTACAAATGTTTAAGGAGCTGCAAAGGGACCCCAACCCCCGGGACTCAAAAAATAACATTGAGGACCGTGAAGAGAACGCCAATGCCCCCACGGTCCCAGCCGGCTCCCCGCATCCTTCGAGAGCCGGCATTGCTTTCTCAGAGAGAACAGCTTACATGCTGCTCTCTCTAACGAAAAGCAATCTGCTTTCCTACTTGAAAGAGACAGCAGATTAACTTGCTCTCTCTTTCAAATAGTAAACCGGTTTACTGTACTAAAGTGGGAGCCGCAGCGCTCCCACCCTACCATACCAAACAGCAGTGTCCCGGGGATAAGCACCCAGACACACTGCAAGAGCCGGCCCTGGGAAATGATGGTCCCCAGGGCCATCAAGGGTTCTAGTAAGGAGGCCTCGCGACCCCCTCCCAACATTAAAAAGTCCCGAGAAGTGGAAGTCCCCGCACCTGTGAAATCCCTGCCATCGCAGACCCCCCTATTTTACATATTTCTGCCCCAGGAAGGTGGCGGTCCCTGAAGAATGTAGGAGAGCCGTGAGCCCCCCACATACTTCAAAATAAGCTGGGTGTGAGTGTTTGATTGATTCAGATGCTCCGTCCATCACCACCCCCTTTTGTACCGCTTTTGGCCGCCATAAGTGTGGCAGGGTATGCACAGACGTGAGTCCCTTGCTCACTTTGCCACTGGATTCAAGCAAGCCGGGCTGAAGACGGCTGGAATGCCAGAAACAGGTCCTCGGAAGCTTGTTTCCGGTCCAGGGAAGACATGGCTTGGCAGTTCGGGCTGGACTGTTCCCATGAGGCACAGGGTCAGACTGATTTGCATATAGCCATATCTGAACTGGGGTGGCAGAGTGGGCTAAAGAACGGTGATGGATTAAACCCAGATCTTTTGACTGGGTGTGAGTGTTTGATTGATTCAGATGCTCCGTCCATCACCACCCCCTTTTGTACCGCTTTTGGCCGCCATAAGTGTGGCAGGGTATATGCTCAGACGTGAGTCCCTTGCTCACTTTGCCACTGGATTCAAGCAAGCCGGGCTGAAGATGTCTGGAATGCCAGAAACAGGTCCTCGTAAGCTTGTTTCCGGTCCAGGGAAGACGGGGCTTGGCAGTTCGGGCTGGACTGTTCCCATGAGGCACAGGGTCAAACTGATTTGCATATAGCCATGTCTGAACTGGGGTGGCAGAGAGGGCTAAAGAACGGTGATGGATTAAACCCAGATCTTTTGACTGGGTGTGAGTGTTTGATTGATTCAGATGCTCCGTCCATCACCACCCCCTTTTGTACTACTTGAAAGAGACAGCAGATTAACTTGCTCTCTCTTTCAAATAGTAAACCGGTTTGCTGTACTAAAGTGGGAGCCGCAGCGCTCCCACCCTACCATACCAAACAGCAATGTCCCGGGGATAAGCACCCCAACACACTGCAAGAGCCGCCCTGGGAAATGATGGTCCCCAGGGCCATCAAGGGTTCCAGAAAGGAGGCCGTGCGACCCCCCTCCCAACATTAAAAAGTCCAGAGAAGTGGAAGTCCCCGGACCTGTGAAATCCCTGCCATCGCAGACCCCCCTATTTTACATATTTCTTCCCCAGGAAGGTGGCGGTTCCCGAAGAATGTAGGAGAGCCGTGAGCCCCCCACATACTTCAAAATAAACAATGGCTTCCAACACTTCCTGGTTTGGAGTGCTGACAACAGACAGTTGACAACTAATCAGCATGCAGCTCATGCTCTAATTGTACGGATTTCCGTACGCGTACGCCTTGATTTTTCTTTTCTTTTTTATTTCAATGTATATATATATATATATATATATATATATATATATATATATATGTATGTATGTATGTATATATATATATATATATATATATATATATATATATATATATATATATATATATATATATATATATATATATATATATATATATATATGTATATATATATGTATATATATATGTATATGTCCAAAACATAGCTCAGGGCTTTGAAGCCGCACACCGCTGAAAGTTTGATCACAAACCTTTATTTTGCAAGCACATTGTATCCCCTCCAGTTGCTGTATCCTTCGGCCTGACGAGTTTCGATGCCTTTGTGCATCTCTTCAGAGGCCAGCACAGGGAAAGTTCTTTCGCCGCTCTACTCCCACAGCAATGCTGAATTGATTAGCCTCCGGTGTGCTGTGATTATCACGTTCTTTTCACAACTGCATGCTGGGAAGTGGAGTCTTTGTAGGCAGTGTTAACCCTCCAATGGGTCCCGTCCCTGTGCCTCAATTTAGGATTATTTGATTAGCCCTCCAATGGGCCCCAGACGGTGTACAGTGTGCTTAAGTCCTGCTACTTCCAGCGCCAATACAGACGGGACGTTACCCCCCTGCTGGTCCTTACTTCGGTTCTCAGAGGTGCGTCGCTTCCACGGTCCGAGCAACCGTGTAAACATGTCCAAAACATAGCTCAGGGCTTTGAAGCCGCACACCGCTGAAAGTTTAATCACAAACCTTTATTTTGCAAGCACATTGTATCCCCTCCAGTTGCTGTATCCTTCGGCCTGACGCGTTTCGATGCCTTTGTGCATCTCTTCAGAGGCCAGCACAGGGAAAGTTCTTTCGCCGCTCTACTCCCACAGCAATGCTGAATTGATTAGCCTCCGGTGTGCTGTGATTATCACGTTCTTTTCACAACTGCATGCTGGGAAGTGGAGTCTTTGTAGGCAGTGTTAACCCTCCAATGGGTCCCGTCCCTGTGCCTCAATTTAGGATTATTTGATTAAATGTTTTATCACGGCGGCTCTGGCCGTGGAGGGATCGCACTGCCTAGAGGGAAAAGGACCGCAGGGGAGAGAACGAACTTCCTCTGCAATGGCACGGCAGGCAGCAGAATTGAACATGTCGCTTGCAATCCTGGAGCACACTGGAGGGCTATAAAAAGATCCTGAATTGGCACACAGGAATCGGACCCATTGGAGGGCATAAAATGTGTAAAAGGACTACATCTCCCAGCAGACATTGTACTTTGAAATTGAGGCACAGCTGGGGCCAATTGCAATCATGAGAAAGCACGTGGGAGATGTAGCCGCAATGAATTGGATTCGTGTGATGCGGCCTCTGATGAGAAGCGAAAATGCTTCGAAACGCGTAAGGCCAAAGGATGAAAATACAGGACTTGTAAGCTGCATGTTTCTCCAATAAAGGTTTTGGAAACCGACCTGCGAGTGGTGAGCGGCCTCATTTCCGAGTGAATAGTTTAAATATATATATATATATATATATATATATATATATATATATATATATATATATATATATATATATATATATATATATATATATATATTGCCTAAACATCCATGTACGACCCCCTGAGCAAGCCTATAGGGTCAGAATGTTTCTACCCTACCCCCTTTCCTTATTTATCAACTTTGTTATACTGTTTTCTTGTGACTTGGTTCTAGCGACGAACAAGATGGCTGCCAACACTTCCTGGTTTGGAGTGCTGACAGACATTTGACAGCCAATCAGCATGCAGCTCGTGCTCATAACTGTACAGATTTCCATACGCATACGCCGCGATTTTTCTTAAAAAAAAAAAATAGAGCCCTAAACATCCATGTACGACCCCCTGAGCAAGCCTAGAGGTTCAGAATGTTTCTAGCATGCCCCCTTCCCTTACTTCTCAACTTTGTTTACTGTTTTCTTGTGATTCGGTTCTACGGAGGCACAAGATGGCCGCCAACACTTCCTGGTTTTGAGTGTTGACAGACAGTTGACAGCCAATCAGCATTCAGCTCGCGCTCGTAATTAAATGGATTTCCGTACGCGTGCTGAACTCCGTCTCTAGATATCGCTATGATTTTACTTGCAATTTTCTCAGAAAATACAGAACGGATTTACACCATTTAACAACAAGCATTGGAAATGCAATAGGTCTCGCACCATTAGAGTTAGTGCTTTTAGAATTGTTTATGGGTTTTTTTTGTAAATGTTTAGCATTTTTGTTTCCTGTAGCCAATGCTAAAGTATTACAAATAAAAAAAGCCATACACATTTCTAAAAGCTCTAACTGAAATGGTCTGAGAACTATTGCACTGTGTGAGGGTGAGTGAGGGTGAGTGCGGGTGAGGGTGAGTGAGGGTGAGTGAGGGTGAGGGTGAGTGAGGGTGAGTGAGGGTGAGTGAGGGTGAGTGAGGGTGAGTGAGGGTGAGTGAGGGTGAGGGGTTGAGGTTGAGGGTGAGGTGTTGAGGGTGAGTGAGGGTGAGGGTGAGTGAGGGTGAGGGTGAGGGTGAGTGAGGTGTTGAGGGTGAGTGAGGGTGAGGGTGAGTGAGGGTGAGGGGTTTTGGGTGAGTGAGGGTGGGGGGGAGTAGTTGAGGCTGAGTGAGGGTGAGTGAGAGTGAGGGTGAGTGAGGGGTTGAGGGTGAGGCGTTGAGGGTGAGTGAGTGAGTGAGGGTGAGGGGTTGAGGGTGAGTGAGGGTGAGGGTGAGTGAGGGTGAGGGGTTGAGGGTGAGTGAGGGGTTGAGGGTGAGGGGTTGAGGGTGAGTGAGGGTTTGAGGGTGAGGGGTTGAGGGTGAGGGAGGGTGAGTGAGGGTTTGAGGGGGAGGGGTCGAGGGGGAGGGGTTGAGGGTGAGTGAGGGTGAGTGAGTGAGGGTGAGGGGTTGAGGGTGAGTGAGGGTGAGGGGTTGAGGGTGGGTGAGTGAGGGTGAGGGTTTGAGGGTGAGGGGTTGAGGGTGAGTGAGTGAGGGTGAGGGGTTGAGGGTGAGTGAGGGTGAGGGGTTGAGGGTGAGTGAGGTTGAGGGTGGTTGAGTGAGGATGAGTGAGAGTGAGGGTGAGTGAGGGGTTGAGGGTGAGGGGTTGAGGGTGAGTGAGTGAGGGTGAGGGGTTGAGGGTGAGTGAGGGTGAGGGTGAGGGTGAGGGAGGGTGAGGGGTTGAGGGTGAGTGAGGATGAGTGAGAGTGAGGGTGAGTGAGGGGTTGAGGGTGAGGGGTTGAGGGTGAGGGGTTGAGGGTGAGTGAGGGTGAGGGTGAGTGAGGGTGAGGGGTTGAGGGTGAGTGAGGGTGAGTGAGGGTGAGTGGAGGTGAGGGGTTGAGGGTGAGTGAGGATGAGTGAGAGTGAGGGTGAGTGAGGGGTTGAGGGTGAGTGAGGGGTTGAGGGTGAGTGATGGTCAGGGTGAGTGAGGGTGAGGGTGGGTGAGGGGTTGAGGGTGAGTGAGGGTGAGTGAGGGTGAGTTTGAGGGGTTGAGGGTGAGGGTGAGTGAGGGTGAGGGTGAGTGAGGGTGAGGGGTTGAGGGTGAGTGAGGGTGAGTGAGGTTGAGGGGTTGAGGGTGAGGGGTTGAGGGTGAGGGGTTGAGGGTGAGGGTTGAGGGTGAGTGAGTGAGGGTGAGGGGTTGAGGGTGAGTGAGGGTGAGGGGTTGAGGGTGAGTGAGGGTGAGGGGTTGAGGGGGAGGGGTTGAGGGTGAGGGGTTGAGGGTGAGTGAGGGTGAGGGGTTGAGGGTGAGTGAGGGTGAGGGCGAGTGAGGGTGAGGGGTTGAGGGTGAGGGGTTGAGGGTGAGGGTGAGGGGTTGAGGGTGAGTGAGTGAGGGTGAGTGAGGGTGAGTGAGGGTGAGGGGTTGAGGGGGAGTGAGGGTGAGTGAGGGTGAGGGTGAGTGAGGGGTTGAGGGTGAGTGAGGGTGAGGGGTTGAGGGTGAGTGAGGGTGAGGGGTTGAGGGTGAGTGAGGGTGAGTGAGGGTGAGGGTGAGTGAGGGTGAGTGAGGGTGAGGGTGAGTGAGGGTGAGTGAGGGTGAGGGTGAGGGAGGGTGAGGGGTTGAGGGTGAGTGAGGGTGAGTGAGGGTGAGGGTGAGTGAGGGGTTGAGGGTGAGTGAGGGTGAGTGAGGGTGAGGGGTTGAGGGTGAGTGAGGGTGAGTGAGGGTGAGTGAGGGTGAGGGGTTGAGGGTGAGTGAGGGTGAGGGGTTGAGGGTGAGTGAGGGTGAGGGTGAGGGTGAGTGAGGGTGAGGGGTGGCCAACATCGCTATCCTCGTTAAACCAGTTGGCTCATCAGTGTTTGTCAACAGTGCGCCTTGTTGAGTAAGCAGAAAGAGATCGACGCCGGTTCGATAATGCCACAGCTCTGTGCTAACAAAAATGCGGAAAAAATAAGCATTTAAATCATTGGCAAATTCAGTAAGTAGAAAGAGATCGACGGCCGTTCGATAACGCCACAGCTCTGTGCTAACAAAAATGCGGAAAAAAGTAAGCATTTAAATCATTGGCAAATTCTACGGAAATTGATTGCAAATGGGAGCAGCTCTGCTTGCAAATCCTCCCTCCGTCGCCCAGGCTGCTGGACTGGAATTGCAGCAGCTAGAAGTGAGGAAGAAAAAAACAAGCAGCAGAGCACGGCGTCAGTGTTGGCATTGCTGGGGGGTAGGGGGGAAGTGGGGATTTAAAAAAAAATGCGACACGGCGGGCAGGGGAGGGGGCGGAGCGGGTAAAATAAACAAAGCGCAGAAAAACACACAGAACCAGGGCTACATTTCACACATATTAAAGAAACCAGCAAACAACTACAACATAATGCAAGGCAAAATAAATACTAATTAGAGCAATGGTGCCAAGTACTAATCCTGCGTAAGCATGTGTACTACACTAAACAAGCATATGTAAAATGAAGAATGAAGGAAACAGTCCCAAATTTTGTGAAACTTATTAGTAGCCGCTTGGGTTGAAGACCGGAGATACAAGAAGAGAGATAACGACCAGGAGTTAGATGGTGAAACGTAATCCTCACGCTGCATCCAACACCAGCAACAACCAGAGGCCAAGCGTAGCCTGGCAGCCGGTAGCACGAGCCAATAGAGAGCTTGATTACAGACACAGGCAACAGCAGACAACCGCTGCAATCGCAAAGGACCCTGAGCTGAAAATAGCGTCCACAACCTCTACCTTCACTCTCATTTCAAAATCCTTCTTGGTTTAGTAATCCTCTGAGGGAAAAATGCTTGTGACGTGTGTCTGTTTACAAAAAGGACAGGCAAAAATACAGAAAGAGCTTCATAATCCAAACCAAATTTAAATCCGATAAATATTTAATAATATTTCACAAGCAGAAATGATCAAAGGTGGATCAGATCATCAAATAGGGATCCGTAAAACTGGCAAAATAATAAAGGGCAGAGCTAGAGAAGTGTTTCTTTTATATCTTTTAAAAAAGTTATTGTACGCCTGTCTGTTGTCTTGCTTTATGACGAGGTGTTGAAATTACGGCATTCCCAATAAATTCTAGATTCCAACATCCCCATGAGTTCCCGTAATGGTCCGGAATGGTCTTAAAACATCCTGAGAATCGGCTCCAAAAATAGTGATTTTTCTTAGAGTCTCCATGGTGACTTTGAGGTTTTTTGGCCCTGGTAGGGGAATTTAAAGGATGCAATCCTATTTATTTGGTGGAAATCTCCTACAAGATCAAGCCACAATTCCCCACACCAAACCAAAAAGGGGGGAAGTGGGGATTTAAAAAAAAATGCGACACGGCGGGCAGGGGAGGGGGCGGAGCGGGTAAAATAAACAAACAAGACGGAGGGAAGAGAGGGGAGGGGGGAGGAGAAATGCGACACGGCGGGAAGGGGAGGGGGCGGAGCGGGTAAAATAAACAAACAAGACGGAGGGAAGAGAGGGGAGGGGGGAGGAGAAATGCGACACGGCGGGAAGGGGAGGGGGCGGAGCGGGTAAAACAAGACGGACGTGCACGCGCTTTTAAGCTCAATGCGCATGCGCATTGAGCTTAAAAGTCACGGGCGCTGCAAGGAATCGCCACGATTCCTTGCAGTGGATAAAGAGTGGATAAGCCCCCATAGTCTCGCTTGCTCGATGCGCATGCGCATCGACAGGCGAGACCTAAAAAGCACAATCTGCGAACCAAACTCTACCTCTCTGCCAAATTTCGTGTAATTCCGTTCAGCCGTTCAGGCTGTAGCCCTGGCTAAAAGTCCCTATGGAAAATTGCATGGGGAAAACACGTATTGGGACCCTCTTTTTTCTCGGCCCCCACTTGACGAATCACCCCCAAACTTTCAGGGAGGGAGCGGAACCGAGCAGGCCATTTTCTTGGAGAAATTCACAAAGATTCGTCCACCGGCGCCAAAGTTATTTCAAATAGAATGTTGTGGATTTCCTATGGAAATTAGGTCCTAATTATAACTACCTATTGGCGACCGCCAGTATGTAATATATATATATATATATATATATATATATATATATATATATATATATCACTGGACCATCCTCCATCCAGGTGAAACTTCAGCACAACAGACACCTCCACTCAAGAATGACACTGCACTTTTGTAAGAAAACGTGCATTGGCGGTACATCCTCGTCTGATCAAACAGTCAAAAACTCGCTGCTGAAAAATATAAGACACCTCTATCATCACTTTAGATTCCGGATGGCCACAAATAAGTGAATCTCCTTAAAAAATTACCCTTGTACTTTAAATAACACTGGACTGATACCAGACGATGACTGGCTCATATAAGAAAGAATTAGTCAGACACTGATAGTAATCCATCACCCCCTCACCTCCCCTTCAATCAGTGATAGAGTGCAGGTACAAGCGTTCCATGACACAAAAGAAGCACCAGTCCAGTCCCTATGCACAACATCAATACTTCTCCTACAGTGGCCACTCTATAAGCCTACACTCTACAAACTTCACATAATGAACAGAATAGCAGTCCTGGCTTCAAATAGCTGCAAGACCAGCTCAGTCTGAATAATAATATTAATGTCTGCTATTTATAGGGCCTAAAACAGGTGTCTCCAACAAGTGAATCAGGAGCTCCTGGTAGCTCACAAACACTCTCAAGGTAACTCTCAAAGGTGAAGTCAATATGCGTACCTCCTTTAGAGTGTCTGTGCATATTAACCACATGCGTGCAGGGGTTATTTTTGCGCTGTGCGGCTTTTTTCGAAAAACCGCATTACATGACGAGCTCAGCTCGTCATCCGCACACGACCACCGTGGCTGATGACGAGCTGAGCTCGTCATCAGCAGCGAAGGGGTTAAAGAAGGAAGCACGACTGATCTCAAAACCCATAGAGTGACAGCCAACCTAACCAAAAGCAATGTCTTGACTATTTTGGGTATTCTCTAGTTGCTATATAATAGGTGCCATTTTTTGTATATATTTCAAGCATGACTGACATACTTTTTAGACATCCCTCACATATTAATGGCCATGACTGATATATGGTGGGCAACCTGGCCATTATGATCTCTATCCTTTGCACAGTGGTGCACGCATATTATAATGGATATTATTGGCATATTACAGGCATACTTGCTGCTATGGTGATTGTAATAATTGGGCATTTGAATCAAAATCTCTCTGTCTGAGGCATTTGTAAATGAGAGAACCCAATGAAAATTACTAACTGATGTTTGGGGATCGTATGTTTCCTAAAAATGAGAACTGATATTTTATGGAATCAATCTGTTTATTAGTAAGGAGTCAAACTGGGAAACACAGCCTCCTGCCTACATCCACAGGCCGGCGGAGCGCACATCATGCAACAATACTCAGCTTTTATGCCAACAACCCTGAGGCCGGCAGGGCTATGGCAAGCATGGCTCTTCGTAGTAATCGTGACTTCTTACTTTTCAATGTAGAGAAAAACAATAAAAAATAAAAGGGGAAGACAACAAGTAACACATACCCTAACATAAAACCCCCTTACCCCTCCGCCACCCTCTTCTGCACCAGTCAACTTTACTAAATCAGCTCCATAACCCATGAACAGTAAGGTTGGTGGCAGGTCCCTCACAAGTGTTGTTCAGAGGTGCGGCTACATTAGCGTCCTGTGGCAGTAGTTTAAGGATTTGCAGATATTTAGGGCATGTGATCTCCCTCTTATCCTTGGACAACAGCTGCAGAAATGGAGCCCACAGTTCAGCATAGACCTCCCCCTTCCCGTCCATTACTAGGGACAGTGATGAAGTCAGGAGAGACCCGCGGGACACGGGTGCAGTGCCTAAAGCACAAGCATATGCCAATGCAAAGTCAATGATTCAGAAATGGGGGTGGTGATGAACAGAGTGTCTGAATTAAGCAGACCACTCTTACCCAGTCCAAAGATCAGGGCTTGATCCATCACCATTATTTATCTCACTGCACCATCCCAGTTCAGAACCTGGCTATTTGCAAATCAGTCTGTCCCTGGCCCAGTGCATCATGGGAACAGGGCAGACTAAACTACCAAGCCAATTCTTCACCAGAAAGGAGACAAGCTACCGGGGACCCGTTTCTGGCATTTCAGCCGTCGTCGGCCCGGCTTGCTTGAATTCTGATGGTGCAGTGAGAAAGGGACTCATGTCTGAGTATACCCTGCCACACCTATAGTGGCCAAAAACGATTCAGAAATGGGGGTGGTGATGAACAGAGTGTCTGAATTAAGCAGACCACTCCTACCCAGTCCAAAGATCAGGGCTTGATCCATCACCGTTATTTATCTCACTGCACCATCCCAGTTCAGAACCTGGCTATATGCAAATCAGTCTGTCCCTGGCCCAGTGCATCATGGGAACAGGGCAGACTAAACTACCAAGCCAATTCTTCACCAGAAAGGAGACAAGCTACCGGGGACCGGTTCCTGGCATTTCAGCCGTCATCGGCCCGGCTTGCTTGAATCCTGATGGTGCAGTGAGAAAGGGACTCATGTCTGAATATACCCTGCCACACCTATAGTGGCCAAAAACAATTCAGAAATGGGGGTGGTGATGAACAGAGTGTCTGAATTAAGCAGACCACTCTTACCCAGTCCAAAGACCAGGGCTTGATCCATCACCTTTATTTATCTCACTGCACCATCCCAGTTCAGAACCTGGCTATATGCAAATCAGTCTGTCCCTGGCCCAGTGCATCATGGAAACAGGGCAGACTAAACTACCAAGCCAATTCTTCACCAGAAAGGAGACAAGCTACCAGGGACCGGTTTCTGGCATTTCAGCTGTCGTCGGCCCGGCTTGCTTGAATCCTGATGGTGCAGTGAGAAAGGGACTCATGTCTGAGTATACCCTGCCACACCTATAGTGGCCAAAAACGATTCATAAATGGGGGTGCTGATGAACAGAGTGTCTGAATTAAGCAGACCACTCTTACCCAGTCCAAAGATCAGGGCTTGATCCATCACCATTATTTATCTCACTGCACCATCCCAGTTCAGAACCTGGCTATATGCAAATCAGTCTGTCCCTGGCCCAGTGCATCATGGGAACAGGGCAGACTAAACTACCAAGCCAATTCTTCACCAGAAAGGAGACAAGCAACCGGGGACCGGTTTCTGGCATTTCAGCCGTCGTCGGCCCGGCTTGCTTGAATCCTGATGGTGTAGTGAGAAGAGAAAGGGACTCATGTCTGAGTATACCCTGCCACACCTATAGTGCCCAAAAACGATTCTGAAATGGGGGTGGTGATGAACAGAGTGTCTGAATTAAGCAGACCACTCTTACCCAGTCCAAAGATCAGGGCTTGATCCATCACCGTTATTTATCTCACTGCACCATCCCAGTTCAGAACCTGGCTATATGCAAATCAGTCTGTCCCTGGCCCAGTGCATCATGGGAACAGGGCAGACTAAACTACCAAGCCAATTCTTCACCAGAAAGGAGACAAGCTACCGGGGACCGGTTTCTGGCATTTCAGCCGTCGTCGGCCCGGCTTGCTTGAATCCTGATGGTGCAGTGAGAAAGGGACTCATGTCTGAGTATACCCTGCCACACCTATAGTGGCCAAAAACGATTCAGAAATGGGGGTGGTGATGAACAGAGTGTCTGAATTAAGCAGACCACTATTACCCAGTCCAAATATCAGGGCTTGATCCATCATCGTTATTTATCTCACTGCACCATCCCAGTTCAGAACCTGGCTATATGCAAATCAGTCTGTCCCTGGCCCAGTGCATCATGGGAACAGGGCAGACTAAACTACCAAGCCAATTCTTCACCAGAAAGGAGACAAGCTACCGGGGACCGGTTTCTGGCATTTCAGCCGTCGTCGGCCCGGCTTGCTTGAATCCTGATGGTGCAGTGAGAAAGGGACTCATGTCTGAGTATACCCTGCCACACCTATAGTGGCCAAAAACGATTCAGAAATGGGGGTGGTGATGAACAGAGTGTCTGAATTAAGCAGACCACTCTTACCCAGTCCAAAGATCAGGGCTTGATCCATCACCGTTATTTATCTCACTGCACCATCCCAGTTCAGAACCTGGCTATATGCAAATCAGTCTGTCCCTGGCCCAGTGCATCATGGAAACAGGGCAGACTAAACTACCAAGCCAATTCTTCACCAGAAAGGAGACAAGCTACCAGGGACCGGTTTCTGGCATTTCAGCCGTTGTCGGCCCGGCTTGCTTGAATCCTGATGGTGCAGTGAGAAAGGGACTCATGTCTGAGTATACCCTGCCACACCTATAGTGGCCAAAAACGATTCAGAAATGGGGGTGGTGATGAACAGAGTGTCTGAATTAAGCAGACCACTCTTACCCAGTCCAAAGATCAGGGCTTGATCCATCACCATTATTTATCTCACTGCACCATCCCAGTTCAGAACCTGGCTATATGCAAATCAGTATGTCCCTGGCCCAGTGCATCATGGGAACAGGGCAGACTAAACTAATGCAAAGTCAATGGCGCGTAAAAGTTATCGAGTTACTGTTATGGAAGTCTTCCGACTGGAATAGAATTACCCCACTTTATACTAGGACACTAGAAGTGTAAACTACTACAGGAGCACCGGTGTTAGTTTGTTACCTCACCCACAGGAAGCGGGTGCATAGGTGCCAAAGTGTGTCTGGTTTCGTCGTGGAGATCTATGGAGCCTGGAGATGAAGATGCTGCAGGCGGACAGGAGAGAAGAGTCCGGTTGGATCCAAGGGTGGATCGAAGATGTAGAGTACCTGAAAGCAGAGGGGACAGAGTCTGGGTCACTAGCCAGTGACCAGGATGGGACCAGGATGGAACCAGGAAGGAACCAGGCGATGTCGGGCGCAATCAGGTGGTTGTCATGAAGCTTGACTCCGCTGCCACGTGGACTCTGGGGCATCGATAATGACCAGGAGTAGAGCACGAGCTGTCCCACGAAGGCTCTCGCTGCCGGTGGTGTCGGCTTCCGGATCGGAGTTAACAGGCCTTGGCAAATGCAACCCACGCAGGATTCAAAGATTGCTTCTTACTCGGACCAGTAAGGTCAGAGTGGTGGCTCCTTTTCAGAGGAGCGAGGGTCAGCCTGGAACAACCAGACTAGCAGTGTAAATTTCAAGGTTCTTCGGTTCTGGGGCCACTAGCTAATGGGCAAGCGACCAGACCAACGCGTCGAGCAGGAAAATGCAAAAGGGCCCCACGCAGCACTCGATGAGTGTGGATGGGAGATCTTCGATGCACAAGCTGCTCGGGGCTGGGGCTTCTCAAACCCCAATGTCCACCTTCGAAGGTGCCTTGGGAGCTGCACGGTCAGCACTTCGCAGTCTTTTCAAGATAGCCGGCTCCACGCTTCACGTCGCCTCCACAGGTCTCAGATTCGCTGGGACTGTGGATCGGGCTGTTAGAAGTCAGGGAACCTGGGTCTTGTTGATCTCTGTTGCTCGAGTTCCGGCGGGAACTGCAACAAAGCAAACAGTTGGGTGCTAGATGGTGCCTGTTTGCACAGGGTGGTCACTCCTTGGACCACAAGGGAGATTCTTCAGTCTTCCACGTCGAGTGGGATGTCGAAGGGTCCAGAGTTCTATATCAAAGTTTCATTCAGGATAATCTAATGCTCCTGGGCACAGCTTCTACCTTTATTCCAAATCAAGGGGCTGGATTACCTGCTAGGTCCCTCCTATGGGTGGGACCCAGGAAGGGGGTGGTTACACCCCTTTCCCTTTGTCCAGTTTCACGCCAGAGCTGGGACTGGATGGTCCAAGCACCGGTTTGAACTGGACTATGCATGGGAAGCCTTGTGCTCCCCAGGCAGTGTCTAGTTTCATTCAACCCTCCCTGCTACAACCCACTATCTCCTGTCTGGGGTTGAGTAACACCTCCCTGTGACAGGATACCAATTGTCCAGGCCTCCCCTGCCGGAGTTTCGGTCAGCAGCAGGAGGTCAGACTCATGTCTGTGGCAGCAGCATCCATTTTGTGAAGCTGGGGCTTTGGTTAGATTTAACCGCGTTCAAGCAAAGTAACATGTCTTCTCCCTCTAGAAGGGTGGAGTGCTACCCCCGTCACCATGACTGGCGAGGGGGTAGTATTCCAAAGCGTATGACACCTTACACGACATGTTTTGATAAAGCCAAACCAAAGTTAGCGAGTAACCGCGAGAATTATAATGCACTTAAGAGTATATGGTATGGCAATATCCCGGAACAGCTAAGGGAGTTGGTCCCCACAGCTGCAGACAGGCTCAGCTCATGCTAGAGCACCATCTCACATAAAACCAAGCACTCTGCCTCCAGGATTGTTAAGGTCTGCCATATGAGTGACTTATAGGTATATATATGTCCAGATATAGGTTTAGATATAGGTATGCTATATCTAAGCAAGGGGTGAATACGCAACCTTGCCCCAGCTGAGTGATCAGCCAGTTGTGTCAGTTTGGATAGCCAACCAGTGGTGGCAAAAGATATGCTGCAGCCCCTGGCAGGCCTTGGATACACCTATGCCCTGGGTACCTATAGTACAATGTACAGGGGCTGATAAGGTGAATCAATGTCCAATTGGGTATGTACCTAAAGTACATGGGTGTGAATTTAGAGAGAGAACAGCAGACTGTGGGTCTGATTAGCAGGCCCACAGCACATTATGTCGAAAACCAGTGAAGCAAAAAGCAAAAATCTGGGGTGACCATAGGAAAGCAGACCCTACTCTCCTAAATACCCCCCCCCCCCCAAACGCAGGGACATTAAACTTAACCTTGACCAGATAAGTCTTCATGTTCTAAGTGGAAATACCTGGAGAGATCATCTGCATTGCCATGGTCAGTCCCTGGTCTGTGTTCCACTGTAAAGTCCATCCCCTGTAGGGAAATGGACCACCTGAGCAGGTTGGGATTCTCACCCTTCATCTGATTTAGCCACAAGAGGGGCTTATGGTCTGTCTGAATTAGGAAGTGAGTGCAAAACAAGTATGGTCTCAACTTCTTCAGGGCCCAAATCACAGCAAAGGCCTCCCTCTCAATGGCTGACCAAAGTTTCTCTCTAGGGGTCAGCCTTCTGCTAATGAAAGAAATGGGCTGGTCTTGACCATCTACATTAAGTTGTGAAATCCCAGCTCCCACCCCCAACTCATAAGCATCTGTTTGAACAATGAACTGCTTGGAGTAGTCAGGACTCTTCAGGATAGGTGCAGAGCACATGGCCTTCTTCAGGTCATCAAATGCCTTTTGACAGCTAACTGTCCACTGAACCTTTTTTGGCATCTTCTTGGCTGTGAGATCATTCAATGGTGTCACAATGGACCCATAGTTCTTTACAAATTTCCTGTAATACCCAGTCAGGCCCAAGAAGGCTCTGACTTGTGTCTGGGTAGTTGGAGGAGCCCAGTCCTGTATGGTCTGGATCTTGCTCTCCAATGGTTGAACCTGACCCCCACCTACTAGGTGGCCCAGGTACACAACCTTGCTCTGCCGTATCTGGCACTTGGTAGCCTTCATAGTCAGGCCTGCCTTTTGCAGGGCCTCCAGAACTTTCTTCAGGTGGATCATGTGATCCTCCCAGGTGGAGCTGAAGACAGCAATATCATCTAGATATGCTGCACAAAAGTTATCCAACCCAGCAAGGACTCGATTCACCAACCTTTGGAAAGTGGCAGGTGCATTCTTCAAACCAAAGAGCATTACCACAAATTGATAATGTCCACTGGGGGTTGAGAATGCTGTTTTGGCTTTAGACTCCTCAGCTAACCTGATTTGCCAATAGCCAGCTGTCAAGTCAAATGTGCTCAGAAATTTGGCAGAAGCCAACTTATCTTTGAGCTCATCTGCCCTTGAAATAGGATGAGCATCTGTCCTAGTGACAGCATTGAGACCTCTATAGTCCACACAAAATCTCATTTCACTCTTTCCATCTTTGGTATGAGGTTTTGGCACAAGGACTACTGGGCTGGCCCAGGGGCTCTCTGATGGCTCAATTACTCCAAGTTCAAGCATTTTCTGCACCTCAGCCTTTATACAATCCCTAACATGGTCAGGTTGTCTGTAGATTTTATTCTTCACAGGCAGACTGTCACCAGTGTCCACCTCATGGGTGCACCAGTTAGTTTGACTGGGTGTGAGAGAAAACATATATCTATGAGCCTGCAACACCTGTTTGCAGTCCCATTGCTGTTGGTCAGTGAGGCTGCCTGCCAAGGCTACACCATCCACTGAACCATGATCGGGGTTTTGGGATAACAGGTCTGGGAGAGGGTCACTCTCTTCCTCCTGGTCCCCATCTGTAGCCATGAGTAAGCCCATGTCTTCCCTGTCCACAAATGCTTTCAATCTGTTTACATGGAGCACCCTGTGGGGGCTCCTAGGGGTGCCAAGGTCCACCAAGTAGGTGACCTCTCCCTTTTTCTCCAGTATGGTGTGGGGTCCAGACCATTTGTCTTGGAGAGCTGCTAGGGCCACTGGCTCCAACACCCACACCTTCTGCCCTGGATGGTATTCAGTCAGAACAGCCTTTTGGTCATGCCAAGCTTTCTGTAATTCTTGGCTGGCCTCCAGGTTTTTGGTTGCCTTCTCCATGTATTCAGCCATCCTGGAGGGGAGACCAAGTACATAGTCCACAACATCAAGTTTAGGCTTTTTGAGAGGTAACTCCCATCCTTCCTTCACAAGACACAATGGACCCCTTACAGGGTGGCCAAACAAAAGTTCAAAAGGGCTGTAGCCAACCCCCTTCTGTGGGACCTCTCTGTAAGCAAAGAGTAGGCAGGGTAAAAGGATGTCCCATCTTCGCCTGAGCTTTTCAGGTAACTCTTTTATCATTCCCTTTAGGGTCTTGTTGAACCTTTCAACAAGCCCATTGCACTGTGGATGGTAGGGTGTGGTAAACTTATAGTTCACTCCACACTCTTTCCACATTGCTTTCAAATATCCAGAAATGAAGTTGGTACCTCTGTCTGAAAGTACCTCCTTTGGAAATCCCACTCTGAAGAATACCACCAGTAGGGCCCTTGCCACAACAGGTGCTGTTGTGGTCCTCAGGGGAATTGCCTCCGGATACCTGGTGGCATGATCCACTACCCCAGTATAAATCTGTGCCCAGATGCTATTTGGGGACCCATTGGTCCAACAATGTCTATCCCAACTCTTTCAAAGGGCACCCCACCACAGGTAGTGGTATGAGGGGTCCTTTGTGGTGCCACCTGATTTGCCACTAGTTTGGCAGGTGACACAGGAGCGACAAAACTCCTTGGTGTTCTCTGACATGTGAGGCCAGTGAATGTGAGGAACAAGTCTTTCCCAAGTCTTGTTCTGGCCTACGTGTCCTGCTAGGGGAATTTCATGGGCCTAGGTGAGAAGGAAGCCCCTAAATTGCAGAGGTATGACCAACCTCCTGTCAGCACCAGGCTTGGGGTCTCTAGCTTCTGAATAAAGGAGCCCATCATCCCAATACACTCTATGGGTACCTTGAGCATTCCCAGCAGCCTCAGCGGCAGCTTGCTGTCTGAGGGGTTCAAGAGAAGGGCAAGTTAACTGAGCCTGCCCCAGATCTGCCCTTGAGGCCCCCCCTGTCCCCAGAAACTCAACCTGATCAGGTTCAAGCTCATCTGAGACAGTCTCCTCTTGGATCACAGAACCAGCCTCCGGTGAGGGCTGATCCTCAATCTGGGGCAAGTGGGAAGGCACTGCCTTAACCCTCTTGCTCTTCCTCTTGGATTGGGGTTGGTCTATAGTTTCAAGATTCACCACAGGTTCAGGCAGGCACTTCTTGGCCTGGGACCTGGTTACAGCAAGGACATGTGCTGAAATACCTAGCATCTCTGCATGAGTCCTATACTCCACTTCTGACCATAAAGAATTCTCTAGATCATTGCCCAAAAGACAGTCAACTGGGAGGTCTGCACTCACAACAACTTTCTTGAGGCCATTTACCCCTCCCCAGGAGAAGTTAACAACAGCCACACTATGTGTAGTAGTGGCATTGCTAGTGTTGGTCACTAGGTAGTTCTCACCTAGTACAATTTGTCCAGGGTCCACAAAGTCAGGTGTCACCATAGTGACACTGGTACATGTGTCCCTGTAGGCCTGAGCCGGTTTCTCATTGATCAAAGGCGTCTGTCTATACTTGCCCAAAGTATTGGGACTCACAGTAGTGGCCATGGATATGTCCACATCATAGAGCAGAACTGCCTGAGTAGGGATTCTGACTAGGCGAGATTCCATCTCAGTATCCAGGGTTAACCCTACTATACCCTTTGGTTGTGTACCACCACTGCTGACTGTACTAGGGGGTGCAGGTG
Source organism: Lissotriton vulgaris (assembly GCF_964263255.1). Lineage (NCBI taxonomy): Eukaryota > Metazoa > Chordata > Amphibia > Caudata > Salamandridae > Lissotriton > Lissotriton vulgaris. The sequence continues at coordinate 872,259,595 of NC_141685.1, forward strand.
CCTTAGGGGCTGCAGTGGTAGGGACTGGATTTTTCTTGGTGCATTCACTACCCCATTGTGAAACTGATTTACAGGTATTGCACCAAGGTTTCTTTGGGCCATCATTCTTCTTCTTCTTGTTTCCATTCTGGGAACCACCCTCCTTATTAGAAATATTTTGGGGGCCTGAAGAAGACTTCTGGTCTTTTTCTTTCTTATCTCCACCCTTCTGGTCTGCCTTTTTTCTGATCACCACCTTGGTTCTGGTTTTTCTGCTTAACCCTGGTTCTGACCCATTTGTCTGCCTTCTTTCCCAATTCTTGGGGAGAGGTCAGATCTGAGTCAATCAGGTGTTGATGCAACAACTGGTTCTGGCAATTATTAAGGATCTGTTCTCTCATTATTCGATTGTACAATCCTGTATAGTCTGAAACTTTACTTCCCAGCAACCAACCTTCCAAAGCCTTAGTGGCACAATCAACAAAGTCAGTCCAGTCCTGAGTCTGACCTTTTTGGGTATCTCTGAACAACAACCTGTATTGCTCAGTGGTTAGGCCAAACCCATCAATAAGAGCACTCTTCAGGACAGTGTAATTTTTAGCATCCTCAAGTCTAACAGTGAGGAGCTTATCTCTCCCTTTCTCAGAAAAGGAGTACCATAAGATTGCTGCCCACTGATCTTGAGGAACCTGCTGTACCATGCAGGCTCTCTCCAGAGCAGTCATCCATTTGTAGATGTCATCCCCTTCATTGTAGGGGGGCACAATCTTTGTCAGGTTTCTATTGTCATAGGACCTGTCTTTCTCTTTAGGAATTATGCTGCCACCAGTGGAATCTAATCCACTTAATCTTTGCTCCCTTGCTAAAGCAAGTTTAGCTTGGGCCAGGGCTATCTCTTCCCTCTCTATCTGGAGTTGGACAGCCTTCATTCTAGCCCTATGCTCTTTTCTCTGAGGGGAAGCCATTCCCCTTTCAGAGGTCCTTGAGACACTAGAATTGTCAGATTCCCTGGAAGGGGACCTCACTCTTCTATTGCCAGGAAAGAGACTGCTATTGGGTCTGGAGAGGTGGTTCACTTCTCCTTCCCCATGGAGGCTCAAGTTAGCATGGCTAAGCCTTCCAACCTGGACCTGGATATCCCCTGATCATCATCTGAGTCCTCACCTTCTCCTACCTCCTCATCTATTACTATGGGAGTGATGGGTTCAGTCTCTGGGGGATTTACCTCATCTCCTGGGTTCCCTGTGGGACCTGCACTAGCTTTCTCAAAATCATATTTTTCTAGATTGCTATCAGGAGGGAGATTGTAGGGTTGTGACCCCTTTTCAGCCCCCTTGAATGGCACAAGCCACTCAAGTCCTTGAAGCTGAGATTTGCATATCTGGAAGGTTCCCTGGCTGGGTCACCTTTCACAGGTAGAGAGCTGGAAGCTTCACCTGTGCCAGACATGCTTCTAGTGAGGTGTAAGTGGTACACTTACCTACACTAAGTGTTTTCCTACTGGAACCTTGCTAGTGAGTTGTAGTCAGGGTGTGCTACTCCCTTTAGTCTACAACTACTAAGTTCAGTAGAACTTAAGTATGCTAAGCTTTTGTTTTATATGTACCTATAGTACTTAATGTGATCTTTCAAATGATATAAAGATTGCAATGGTAGAACAACAGCAAGCTCAAATCCCAACCGCTGCACACCAATGTGAGAAGTTGGCCTGATGTATGATGTCCACAATTCTGTGGGCACCTTGTATCAGTCCAAACAATCCCTTATGGTGGTGGTTGTAAAGTCAACCTTATAGACAAGCTATCCTAGGGGTAGCATGGACTAAGCAGTCTTAGGCTAAACTCAAGAGGGCATGTGAAGCCAGCTGTTTTACCATATGCAATCCTGTAATATCAAATGAAAGGACACCACACAAGTTATATATTATAAAAATATATGTATTTATTACTAGAATAATCCTTTGTACTCTTTATGAGTGCAGAGGCACAAGCGTTTAAACAAAAGCACAGTTAAACTTTCAAAAGTTGCACAATTTTGGATAGGCCCGGTGGCCACTCAAACCATGTACTAAAATAGTGGTATAAGTACCACCTCTCGAACAATGGTAAGGTCTGGGGCGTTGTGATTCGCTGGGACTACTCGGGACTAGCAGTGATGAAGTCAGGAGAGGCCCGCGGGACACGGGTGCAGTGCCTAAAGCACAAGCATATGCCAATGCAAAGTCAATGGCGCGTAAAAGTTATTGAGTTACTGTTTTGGAAGTCTTCCGACTGGAATAGAATTACCCCACTTTAAACTAGGACACTAGAGGTGTAAAACACTACAGGAACACCGGTGTTAGTTTGTTACCTCACCCACAGGAAGCGGGTACATAGGTGCCAAAGTGTGCTGGGTTTCGTTGTGGAGATCTATGGAGCCTGGAGATGAAGATGCTGCAGGCGGCCAGGAGAGAAGAGTCCGGTTGGATCCAAGGGTGGATCGAAGATGTAGAGGCCCTGAAAGCAGAGGGGACAGAGTCTGGGTCACTAGCCAGTGACCAGGATGGAACCAGGAAGGAACCAGGCAATGTCGGGCGCAATCAGGTGGTTGTCATGAAGCTTGACTCCGCTGCCACGTGGACTCTGGGGCATCGAAGAGGACCAGGAGTAGAGCACGAGCTGTCCCACAAAGGCTCTCACTGCCGCGGTGTCGGCTTCCGGATCGGAGTTAACAGGCCTTGGCAAATGCAACCCACGCAGGATTCAAAGATTGCTTCCTACTCGGACCAGCAAGGTCAGAGCGGTGGCTCCTTTTCAGGGGAGCGAGGGTCAGCCTGGAGCAACCAGACTTGCAGTGTAAATTTCAAGGTTCGTCGGTTTTGGGGACAGTAGCCAATGGGCAAGCGACCAGACCAACGTGTCAAGCAGGAAAATGCAAAAGGGCCCCAAGCAGCACTCGATGAGTGTGGAGGGGAGATCTTCAGTGCACAAGCTGCTCAGGGCTGGGGCTTCTCAAACTCCAATGTACAGCTTCAAAGGTGCCTCAGGAGCTGCACGGTTTGCACTTTGCAGTCTTTTCAAGATGGCTGGCTCCACGCTTCACGTCGCCTCCACGGGTCTCATATTCGCTGGGACTGTGGATCGGGCTGTTAGAAGTCAGGGAAGATGGGTCTTGTTGATCTCTGTTGCTCGAGTTCTGGCAGGAACTGCAACAAAGCAAACTGTTGGGTGCTGGATGGTGCATGTTTGCACAGGGTGGTCACTCCTTGACCCCAAGGGAGATTCTTCAGTCTTCCACGTTGAGTGGGATGTCGAAGGGTCCAGAGTTCTGTATCAAAGTTTCATTCAGGATAATCTAATGCTCCTGGGCACAGCTCCTACCTTTATTCCAAATCAAGGGGCTGGATTACCTGCTAGGTCCCTCCTATGGGTGGGACCCAGGAAGGGGGTGGTTACACCCCTTTCCCTTTGTCCTGTTTCATGCCAGAGCTGGGACTGGAGGGTCCCAGCACCGGTTTTAACTGGACTATGCATGGGAAGCCTTGTGCTCCCCAGGCAGTGTCTAGTTTCATTCAACCCACCCTGCTACAATCCACTATCTCCTATCTGGGGTGGTGTAACACCTCCCTGTGACAGGATACCAATTGTCCAGGCCTCCCCTGCCGGAGTTTCGGTCAGCAGCAGGAGGCCAGACTCGTGTCTGTGGCAGCAGCATCCATTTAGTGATGCAGGGGGTTTAGTTCGATTTAACCGCGTTTAAGCAAAGTAACATGTCTTCTCCCTCTAGAAGGGTGGAATGCTACCCCCGTCACTAGGACTGGCGATGGGGTAGTATTCCAAAGCGTATGACACCTTACACGACATGTTTTGATAAAGCCAAACCAAAGTTAGCAAGTAACTGCGAGGATTATAATGCACTTAAGAGTATATGGTATGGCAATATCCCGTAACAGCTAAGGGAGTTGGTCCCGACAGCTGCAGACAGGCTCAGCTCATGCTAGAGCACCATCTCACATAAAACCAAGCACTCTGCCTCCAGGATTGCTAAGGCCTGCCATAGGAGTGACTTATAGGTATATATATGTCCAGATATAGATATATTATATCTAAGTAAGGGGTGATTACACGACCTTGCCCCAACTGAGTGATCAGCCAGTTGTGTCAGTTTGGATAGCCAGCCAGGGGTGGCAAAAGATATGCTGCAGCACCTGGTAGGCCTTGGATACACCTATGCCCTGGGTACCTATAGTACACTGTACTGGGGCTGATAAGGTGAACCAATGTCCAATTGGGTATGTACCTAAAGTACATGGATGTGAACTTAGAGAGAGAACAGGCTGTGGGTCTGCTTGGCAGGCCCACAGCCACATTATGTCGAAAACCAGTGAAGCAAAAAGCAAAAATCTGTGGTGACCATAGGAAAGCAGACCCTACTCTCCTACAGTTCCCCACTGAGATAGGATGACTTGTTTTGCTGCTAATAAGGCTTGCGCCATTTGTCTGCCTCCCATAGATCGTAGAGGGAAGACCCGAGAGTGTGACAAGCCAAGGAGGGTGTATTCTGGAGACCGGGGTAAGGCGGTATCGAACGCTTCGTCAATGTTATGAAGGGCCTCAGTCCAGTAGCGCTGTAGTTTGGGACAATGCCATAGCAAGTGCGATAGGGTGCCAGACATCCCACACCCCCTCCAGCATAGCTCAGATTTGCTTTTGCCCCAACTGTGTATTCGAATTGGGGTATAGTACCAATTTGAGAAGATTTTAAATGCAGATTCCACCCTGGCAGTATTGTGCGCAGTGTGATGTGCTTGGTAAAGTATATACTCCCATTCTTTGGCAGAAAGAGACCTTCCCAACTCCGTCTCGCATCGGGTTTGTGCCTTTGTGCATTGCTCTGCGGGTCGTGCAGTCAGCATAGCGTACAGTTCAGAGATAAAGCGACGGTCACCTTTTTTGAGGATCAGACATTTTTCAAATGATGTAAGAGGTCAGGACATTCTATTGTATTTAGGAGGCATGGTGACCCAATGATATAGTTGGTGATATGCATATTTATCAGTTGCTAGGAGATTGTACTCGCGCCTAAGCTGAGCAATCGGGACCAGGCATTCTGTGTCAAAGAGAGATCCAACTCTCTTGCATCCCTCTTCTCTCCATTGTCGGAACACCACTGAGGCCTGCCCTGGGGGAAATTCCGGGGTATCTAAAATTGGAGTCATAGACGAGTGAAAGGTCATCCAGCCCTTTTTGATGGCCATCAGATCCCAAGCCTTCAGTGTCGGGGAAGTGACTGGTGAGGAGCATAGCCCCCAGGCCCTGTGCTTGCGTGGTAACCAGAGCTCCCGCCATATGTTAATTCCAGCTGCTGTCTGGTCCATGAAGTTCCAGCGGTTACCAGACAAGGGTCTGTTCCATTCCACAATGTAGCAGAGGCAGGATGCCTGGTAGTTCCCGCTAATCAAAGGAAGACCCACTTCCCCCTCTTTTTTTGGACGGACCATTTGAGTTAACGAGAGGCGCAGCTTCTTTGCACCCCACATACATTTATTGATAAGGGTCTGTAATTGAGCTAACACCCTTGGCGGCGGCGACATAGGGATCGTTTGGAAATATATAAAGGATGAGAAGGAGAACCGTCATTTTGACCGTTGCAACTTTCCCAAACCATGCCAATCTCAGTCGTGCCCAAGCATCAAGCGCAGTGTGTTCTAATAGAGTTGCATAGTTTAGGGCTACTGTCCGGGCAATGATAGGCGCAAGGCGTAAGCCAAGGTACGATATTTCTTGCTGGCTCCATTGGAACGGGAATTGCTGATGCAGACCGTCCACAATAGCTGGGGGGATCGATAGGTTCAGGATGTTTGATTTGACCAGGATGACTTTGAACGCAAAGGGCTCCCCAAATGTGTGTAGCAAAGATGACTCGTTATTTCACATACCATTACTTTGCAGCTTTTTATTACAAAGTTTTTACTTAGCAATTACCGTTACTACGCACGTTTTTAGTTCGCATACCTTTACATTGCAAGTGTTAATGTATGCAAATTAAAAATAGTAATGAAAACAGACATTTACCTCAACACTACACTAAATACTAAATTCAAATACACTACCCTACACATATCAAAGTAAAACACTACCCAAACCCCCAAACACTACACTATACTACACTACACAACACAACACTACCCTAAACCCTAAATCACTACCCATGCACGACCCTCCCCCCTCCCCCAGCCCGATCCCTACACTCAATCACTACCCTGTACGACCCCCAACACTACCCTAAACCCTAAAACACTACCCTACACAACACCACAACTCTACCCTAAACCCTAAAACACTACCCCCTGCACAACCCTCCCCCGACCCCTAGTCCTGTCCCTACACCCAAACACTACCCTGCACGACACCCCGACACTACTCTAAACCCGAAAGCACTACCCTACACTACACTACACTAAACCCTAAAACACTACCCCCAGCACGACCCTGCCCCTATCTCCAGTCCATTCCTTACACTGAAACACTACCCTTCACGCCCCTCCGACACTAGCCTAAACCTTAAAACACAACACTACACAAACACCACAACACTACCCTAAACCCTAAAACGCTACCCCATCACGAACCTGCCCCTATTCCCAGTCCGTTCCCTTCACTGAAACACTACCCTTCACGACCCCCGACACTACCCTAAACCCTAATACACTATTCTACACTACACAAACACAACGACACTACCCTAAAACCTAAAACACCACCCCCAGCACAACCCTGTCCCGGACCCTATCCCCAGTCCAGTCCTGTCCTTACTCCCAAACACAACCCTTCACGACCCCCAACACTACCCTAAACCCAAATACACTACTCTACACTACACAAACACAACTACACTACCCTAAAACCTAAAACACCACCCCCAGCACAACCCTGTCCCGGACCCTATCCCCAGTCCTGTCCTTACTCCTAAACACAACCCTTCACGACCCCCAACACTACCCTAAACCCAAATACACTACTCTACACTACACAAACACAACTACACTACCCTAAAACCTAAAACACTACCCTCAGCACGACTCTGCCCCTAACCCCAGTCCTATCCCTACTCCCAAACACTACCCTCCATGACCCCCTACACTACCCTAAACCCAAATACACTACACTACACTACACTACACATACACAACTACACTACCCTAAAACCTAAAAAACTACCCCTAGACGTCCCTCCCCCTAGGACAAAGCCCCAGCTTACCTCTCCTGACGTCCTACTCGTAGGTGAGGAACCCTATGCGGGACTCTGTTGTGCCCATGGCCCCCTCACTCTATGATGACGGGGGCTGCTCTCCCTATCCCTGAGCCACCGCTCCCTGTCACCTCTCCCTGCCTGGGACGCTGCTCGCTCTGCTTCCATGCAGTTTGGCATCATACCTGAAACTGCCAGAACAGGCATTGAATCGAGGGTGGGTGGTGGGTTCCTGTGAGCTCTTATCTGGGTCAGCCTTTGCAGCATTGCTTCCTGTGCGCCATTGTTTATCCATTACAAAGTATGCGTAGTGACAACGCATGTGATGTAACAACTTGCGCAGTAAAGGCTACGCGTTGTTACATCGCATGCTTTGTAAAGCTTGCGGAGTAATGGTATGCGTAGTAAAGCCTCCATAGTAATGGGTGATTACAGTGTGTAGCTCCTCAAAAAGAGCCAGCAAGGTCGTTTGAGTTTTGGCAAGGAATAGAATCACATTGTCAGCGTACAGACTGATTTTGTGAACGTCAGCCTCAAATTTCAGACCTTCAATGCGCGGTCAGCTCTTAGATGTTGAGCCAGTGACTCCATGTAAAGCGCGAATAAAAGAGGTACAGAGGAAAGCCTTGCCCTGTGCCCCGCGATATTGGGAAAGTAGCTGATCTGGTGCCCTTTACTCTCACGAAAGCACTGGGCTCGCTGTAAATGCATTGGATCCACTCTATGTAGTTCTCCCCAGACCCAAAGCAGTGCAGGGTATCAAACAGGTAATCCCAGCTTACTCTGTTGAATGCCTTTTCAGCATCAATTGATAAAAAAAAGACCTGTCTACCAGATCTCTGTACGCTGTCCACGAGGTGGAAGAGGCACTTCGTATTGTCCCCCCTTGCCTAGTAGGGATTAAACCTGCTTGATCGGGTTCGATTAAGTCAGCCATTAGGGGATTTAAACGCAACGCAAGGATACTGGCGAAGATCTTCGCATCTAAATTTAGGAGAGAGATGGGCCGATAGGCGCCACAGACTCTTGGATCTTTGACGAGCTTCAGTATGATGGAAATAGCTGCCTCCGACATGGAATGTGTTACCGCTCCCGTCTCCAAAAAGGAGTTAAACAGTTTAGTTAAAAAGGAAGCTAGCTCAGAACAGAAGGATTTGTAAAAGAGGGCTGAGAAGCCATCAGGTCCCGGCGACTTGCCGAGTTTCAATCAGGATATAGCTGTGATCACTTCCTCCTTACGAATGGTTGAGTCAAGAAGTTCTGCCTCTGCTTTAGGGAGAGGAGAAATTGCTCAGTTGTCCTGCCCCGTGTATAGGGTGCAATAGAAGGAGCGGAAGACTTCCACTATTTGCGTATCTGCACTCAGTTCCTCCCCAGTCTGGTCTCGAATCGTCTGGATCATAGCCGCCTGTGTTTTAGCCCGCAGCATCTGGGCCAGGAGCTTGCTACATTTATCGCTGCTAAGGTAGAATTTCGGGCGGAGTCTAAGAAGAGCATGCTCAGCCCTGCCGAGATCCAGTTGGTTTAGAAGACACCTGTGTTTCTCCAGCTCCCTCCACACTCTCAGCGCCCCAGTTCTTTTATGTATGGGCTCTAGTTTATTTACCCCGCTCTCCTGTTTGCTGCACTTTTCTGTCCGTAGTTTGTTTTCGGCTGCAGAAATGGCGATTCATTCCCCCCTAATTACCGGTTTTAAGTGCTTCCCAGACCGCCGACAGTGACGCTGAACCCACGTCATTAATCTGCAAATAGTCAACTAATTTTTGTTCAGAGCTTCACTGTTTCGGAGGAATGCAGGAGGCTCTCTCGCAAATGCCAACCATGGGGCACTGTGTGGGAGAGTTGCGCAGGGACATGTACAGCAAAGAGTGTATGATCCAACAAAAACCTGGGCTCGATAGTGGCGTTTTGTACTTGATGTGCTAAAGGAGTTAAAAGCCAAAAAGTAGGCAAGCCACACATACTTTTTGTGGGCTGCTGAGTAGTAAGTGTAGTCCCTCATCCCAGGCTGTTGGGCACGCCATACGTCATGTAATCCATTGTCCGTAATCCAGTCCAGGCCCTGATTCGACTTTTGCCCTTATCTAAGTCAGCATCCATCACTAAGTTTTTTTTTTTATGTTAATACTTTATTTTCCCAATTTTTGCATACAGGAATACAAAAAGGTCAATACATTGCATCGTAGAATATCAGCAATGGCAAAAAGTAGCAAACACATCATAATATAAATCCAAATTTCAGGGAAAGATGTACATGGAGGATGTATAGCAGACAATACTCAATAATGTGTCCAACATATGTCAAACGCAAATCAGCAATAAGTAAATGCTGTATTTCTTGGAGAAGCCCATGCTTTGCATGAAACACTGTACACCAGTGGTGAACGTCTAAGGATGGACACAAAAACAGAGAGTAACTTACAAAATAAATATAAAATTTAAAAAGCCACTTGTCTAGCCCACCCCCTCTGGGACAATCTCCTGCGAAATCTGTGAGGGCTGAACGGATCTGATCCTAGTAATGTAGCTCCTATATGGGCCCCAAATATCCACTGGACGTGACGGGCCAGGTATCAGAGTGGAATATTCCTTGCAATTTACATTGCAGCATGCCAAACTACGCAGCCATGCCTCTCGTGTAGGGGATCTCTTACTGCCCCATTGTATGGCAACCTCCCTTTTGGCTAGCAGAAAACCCAGCGCAGCAAATTTCCGGACCGCTTGAGGAAAGCTGGCCACATACCCAAGCAATGCGATCTCAGGGACAGGCTCCAGCTGCATGGAAAGCATGTCGCCAAGCGTGGCATGAATCGAGGACCAATAAAGGTGTATCTGGTCCAAGATAGGTGGGCAAAATCAGCAAAAGGAGCTCCACATTTCTGACCGTGATGGGGTCTACCAGGGTTGACTCTGTTCGAATGTGCAGGAGTATGATACATTCTGCGAAGAAACTTAAAATGTAAAAGTTTGTGTCTACTGTTTAAAGAGACCTCTTTAGTCACCCTGCAGCAGTGTTCCCATTGGTCATCTGTTATGGAAGTACCCAGGTCCTCCTCCCATGCCGCTCGTACCCTGGCATTCGAGAAAGGAATGGATTCATTGCACTGCCTATACAATTTGGAGACCAAGTGAGCACCAGTAGTGTTTTGAATAAGCAGTGTCAATGGTGGAGTAGGGTCAGGGGAATTCGGGTAGCAGGAAAAAGAAGCCAGAAGCATGGAGTGCAACCGAGTCAAAACGAACGTATCCATGAATGTGCGTTCAGAAAAACAGGTGTCCTCTAGCACTGAAAAAACATGACCTTCAGGGAATAGGTCGCCAACAGTACAAATGTGAAATTTTGCCAGCGTGCGTCGAATCAAAGTCTCAGCCGCTATAGAGAACAGTGAAGGATTGGGTATGGGTAATGCCGGAGAATACAAACGTTCAAGGCCCAACAGTCCACGCAGTCTGTCCCATGCCGAGCATGTGGTTGATACTGTTTGAATGTCCTGGGGGTCTCGAGGGAATCCATAGCACATTGTGCTATCAGATAATATAAATAGAAGTCTGGGACTGTGAAGCCCCCTCTAGCATATGGCAGGGTCAGAGTCCGCCAGCTAACCCTAGGCGCCTTATACTAATAATAATAATAATAATAATAATAATAATAATAATAATAATACGGCATTTTATATATCACCCCAAGCTAGGCATAATAACAGTGAGCGCAATTGTGAAAAAAAAGTTTTGGTGAGCGGGATGGGGATGTTATTGAACAGGTATAAAAATCGCAGGAGGACCACCATTTTAATAATGGCAACTCTCCCGGCCATGAATAATGTTAGGTGCAATTTTTAACAGAAGGGGGGAGAGAGAGAGTCAGTGGATTCAGTCTCCCTAGTCATATGAATAAACAAAGTGGAATCCACTCACAGTGATAGTGATCCCTAGAGTGATGGGGAACACACAGTGTTGTTTAAATGCCCCTCACACACCAACAGGCCCCTTGGTGTCATGCTTCATCATCGGGGCCTTCGCACCCCTCTACGGGATGCGGCGTGCTACGACTCGCGGATACGCAGGAGCACTTGAAGTGACCTATGTGTGGGGGTGTGTGTTAATTACAAAAGTGTGAGTGAGGTGAGGTGAAAAAGTGAGTGGTTAAAAAATACCTGGCACGTGGGAGAAAAAACTTTATTAAATCCCCGGCTGGTATTATTAAAATAAAAGTGCAGGGCGTGGTTTTGATAGATACGTTTTAGGGTATCAGACCACTATCTTCAAAGTCAACATGTTTCGGAGGTCAAAGCCCCCTTCTTCAGGACAAGGGTTAATGCACTTACCCTCCCCTTACTCACATGTAAGATGTAAAAGTGTAAATAAAAATTACCACAATGTGTAATGTTCCTAACAATGTTATATGTCAGTGAGTGTCGTTGCGCCCAATTGGCGTAAGAACTTAAAGTTCCCAACTACAGGACTTCATGAGCCTTTAGCGTATATTGGGGAATCCTTCCTTTCTAATCAGAAAACGGTTACTGCAACAGCTAATCGCCTGCCTTCCCTCAACGCGGCTCCGATGAGGGAAGGCAGGCGATTAACTGTTGCAGTAACCGTTTTCTGATTAGAAAGGAAGGATTCCCCAATATACGCTAAAGGCTCATGAAGTCCTGTAGTTGGGAACTTTAAGTTCTTACGCCAATTGGGCGCAACGACACTCACTGACATATAACATTGTTAGGAACATTACACATTGTGGTAATTTTTATTTACACTTTTACATCTTACATGTGAGTAAGGGGAGGGTAAGTGCATTAACCCTTGTCCTGAAGAAGGGGGCTTTGACCTCCGAAACATGTTGACTTTGAAGATAGTGGTCTGATACCCTAAAACGTATCTATCAAAACCACGCCCTGCACTTTTATTTTAATAATACCAGCCGGGGATTTAATAAAGTTTTTTCTCCCACGTGCCAGGTATTTTTTAACCACTCACTTTTTCACCTCACCTCACTCACACTTTTGTAATTAACACACACCCCCACACATAGGTCACTTCAAGTGCTCCTGCGTATCCGCGAGTCGTAGCACGCCGCATCCCGTAGAGGGGTGAGAAGGCCCCGATGATGAAGCATGACACCAAGGGGCCTGTTGGTGTGTGAGGGGCATTTAAACAACACTGTGTGTTCCCCATCACTCTAGGGATCACTATCACTGTGAGTGGATTCCACTTTGTTTATTCTAATGTTAGGTGCAGCCATTTTTCAATCTGCAATTCAAGAGAACTAATTGCTCTGCCGTAATTTAGCCGGATCATGGTAGTGGTATCGAGATGGATCTGGACACCTAGGTATTTAACCAAATCCGGGCACCATTCAATTGGAAACGTGCAGCTCCAGACAGTAGTGCTGACGGTAAGCGGAAAAATTAACGATTTATGCCAATTAATATGAAGCCCAGAAAATGTACCAACGCAGATTATTTCCAATATGAGGGGTTCTAGGTTAAGCCGAGGTGTCCTGACATATACAATAGTGTCATCGGCATAGAGTGAGATCAACAGAGGGCCTGTGCGAAACTGAATGCCACGATGTAAATGCTTTTCTTGAAAGTGGCGCACAAGTGGGTCAATTGCCAAAATGAAAAGCAAAGGGGACAAGGGGCAGCCTTGTTGGGTGCCCGAGTCAAAGAATAAGGGACAGAAATCGCACAATTCAGCCGTTGTCTAGCAGTTGGCAGAGTGTAGAGCAAGGCCACCGTGGAGACAAAGCATTCGGGCATTCCCATACGCCTCATAATGGATAGAAAAAAGGGCCATTCAAGGGAGTCAAATGCTTTCTCTTCATCAAGGAGAACAGCAGCAGCAGGTGTGGCAGGGTCAATCCGATGCAAAACAGTAAAGAAGGTCCTCAAGTTCAGGGAAGTGGAGCGATGTGGCACAAATCCCGATTGTGCTGGGGAAATGATGGATTCCATCAATAAGGACGGGCGTATCGCAATAACCTTATCAAGTATTTTATAATCAAGGTTCAGTAATGACAGCAGCCTATAAGAACTACATAATTTAGGATCCATGCCGGGTTTCAGAAGGAGAATAATGACCGCTTCATCGAAAGTTGGAGGAAGACAGCGCACTTCCAATGCCTCTGTGTAAACCTCGACCAAACGGGGAACCAAGATGTCCTTGTAAGCTTTATAAAAATCTGCCAAAAAGCCGTCCAGGCCAGGAGCCGACTAGCCCCGCAGTGCCTCTATGGCCTCCAAAATGCTGTCTTGGGTAATGGGTACTGCCAGAAAATCCTGCATGTATCTCTCTAAATAAACCATTGCTATCTCTGCAAGATAGTCACCCTGCTCACGCATATCCCCTGAGATTCTGGAGGTATATAGCACTTTATAATACGCAAGAAAGGAATCACAGATGTCTGGAGTCGAATGCAACAAGGTGTCATTAGGGCCAATGATCTCCATGATGTAAGAGGAGTCTCTGGCGGCCGAAGAGTCTGAGCCAGCAACTTTACAGGCCTCTCGCCCTTCCCATACTGCAGCGCTGTGGTCTGCCTCTGCAGAAATAATAACTTGCGTTCAGATGCTTCTCTAAATTCAATCATCAATTCAAGCCGCCTAGCCTGGAGCATATCAGAGGTGGCGATCAATAGTTCCCGTTCCAAAGCGGCGATGTCTATTTCAATGCGATTTAACGTTACGCGCAAGTCCCGTAGCACTCCGGCATGTTTAGCAATGCATATGCATCTTATGTAGGCCTTGAACCCCTCCCAGAGCACCACCCAGGTTTCCAGAGCCAGTGTTGAGTTCAAAATAGTCTTCAATGGATTCTCGGACTCCCTCAAGAAAACCCGGGTCTGCTAATGCCTTCCCAGGGAAGCGCCACTGTCGCTCGAAGCCACCAGGTCTGGGAATTTGTAATGCAAGAACAACCGGGGTGGGGTCTGAATGGGTACGGGGAAGGGTGATGTCAGGATCCGCCCATCTTCTCATCAAAAATGTAGTTCAAGAAGAATGTACAAGCTAAGACACCCTTGCTGGAAGACTTCACTGCGAGTTCTAGTGGCAGCGTTGCGGAGGTTCGCCATCTTGGGAATGCGGAAGTAATTCCGTTTTCCGATTGGCGGTTAGCCTTGCAGTTGTTCCTAGAGCGTCTGTATTTCGCGCACGCGCGCAATTCGTGCTGCGCACTTCAACTGAAGAATTCACCGGAGAAGAGTGCTTCCTCACGCTCTCTTCAGAAAAAGTTCTCTTTTCGACCAGAATTTCTCAGACTAGGCTTCCGAACAGAAACCTAAAGGAAAGTAACTGTGTTACGTTTTTTCAGACATAAAATAGCATTTCCTAATGAACATTTTTCCCTCAGTAACTTTGTGGCCAGAAGCACCACGTCGTCGGAGTCTAGAGAAGTTGCGGTGAGGAGGAGTCAGAGTTTGGAAGACTTCAGTCAAGAGAAGTTCCCTCAAAGACATTCAAGTAAGCGTAGTAGTTTTGGTTTATTCAAGAGAAGTCTCAAGGCAATGAACCAAAGGCGCTAGGGACTCTTTCTAGCAAGAAGGCTGAAGAGCATATTGCGTCTAGAGCCTTATCAGAGACTATGTTGAAGAGAAATAAATTGTAAAGACTTTGAAGCTTCAGACTATGCAAGACTTGTAAAAGACTATTGTTTTTGAAAAGACTTATCTTCAAGGAATTTTCAGGAAAATTCGAGAGTGAGAGAGAGTTCACAGTTCTGAGTTCAAGACTTTGAGTTTCTCAGTCCAGAGAGTGTTCGGAGCAATTTATCTTGTCAAGGTTTTCCAATGACCTCTTAAGTGTTCTTCCAGTGAATCAGATGTAACACTTCAGACAAAACACTAAGGAGAGTGGCTAGCTTCCTAGTCTGTATCGGTAAGGCTCAGAGTTCAGGGAATAGAATACAACAGAGTAATATTAAAAGTTAAGTAGAGAAGGTTAAAAATTGTCTTTTCCTTTTTCAGAGAGTTCACCCAAAAGACTCCTGAGGCAGACCCTTTGAGGAAGAAGTCTCTCTTGTTTTGTCTGTCCACTTCCCCTTTCCCCCGCGGGTTAGGACTAGGGACTGCATTATCAAAGTAGTGTCTGGCCTTGGCTTGAGGGGGTCTGGGGAAAGAGCATCTGTTCCTGAGGGGGCCGAACCAGTGTATCCTTTACGGTTCTGACAGGTGAGGATACCATCCACCCAGCCCGAGAGTCCCGGGGAGACTAACCAATAGTCTATCCTAGTCCAAGTATTATAGCATTATGGAACCCAGTGTAATGGGTGAAGGCAGGAAGACCCGAGTTGTCTCTCAATATCTATCTGGGAGACGTGAGTGCAAATGTCACGTAGGGCTTGCCTGGAGCGTGCTTTGACGTCAGATGAAGTAGAGGTGCTATCCCTAGAAGGGTCAAGCAGCAAATTGAAGTCGGCCCCCATTATCAATAATCCAGGATCAAGTGAGAGAAGCTGTACATGTAGGTCGTCGTAAAAGGAGGCGGAGTCCGTATTTGGGCAATAAACCCCAATAAACAAAATCATATGTCCCAAGAGTGTACCTGTAACAATCGGCGTCCGACCTTCAACATCAGGTAAAATCCTGTGCAGTGCAAAAGGGACACGTTTATGTATGAAGATGGCAACCCCCCCGGCATAACAGCTATAGTTGGAGAAAACTTTGTGAGAACACCAGCTTTTAGCGACGGAGGAAGGGTCAGAATTGGACAGGTGCGTCTCCTGCATAAATACAATGTCAATGTTGTGTGGGAATATGTAATTAAGGACTTGTCTACATTTCTTGGTGTTATTCACACCCCTGGCGTTCCAGGACATCAGAGATAGCCCGGAAGGACCGGGCTGGTGAACTAATTTAACCATAAGAAAAACTGAAATGCAATATAACTGCAATGCATGCAATCTCTTCGCCACACACCAATAACATTAGCAATGATTCTAGCCGTGCAATGATGATGATGAGGGATTTGTATGGCGCAACTTAGCCCAAGGGCATCAAGGCGCCGACAATAACAAAAAGTAACAAACAAACAACACAGAATCTTGCAGCACCAGATCGAGGGTCTACGGTAAGCCTCTAGAAAGAGCCAGGTTTTTAGGTTCTTAGGCGAAGATGAGCAGCCAGTTCTGCGGGGAGGGAGTTCCAGAGCCTTGGCGCCAGAGTGGAAAAAGCTCTAACTCACCATCTAGCCTTTACAAATCGCGGAACAAGAAAAAGGTTTTTGGAGGAGGAGCGCAGCACTCTACTAGGACTCTAATGCTGAAGAAGGGACCTGAGACCTTCTGAACCAGAGCCATAGAAAGCCCCATGGGCAAGATAGAGAAGTTTAAAAGAAATCCTAGACTGGACAGGGAGCCATTGGAGGTTTTTCCGGGCCAGTGATATTGAGGCAAGCCAAAGAAGATCCAGAACAATCCGGCATTCTGAACCATCTGAAGGCGATGGACAGAAGACTTATTCATACCCCTGTACAAAGCATTACAGTAGTCCAGTCTCGAAGAGACTAGAGCAACTGTAGCTTGCTTCCGGGCAGCTGGAGAGAGGTATGCAGCAATCTTTCTGAGGACCCTGATGATACCACAACAGGTGGACACAGTCCTGCTAACTTGGAGGTCAAAAGAAAGAGTGGTATCAATCAGGACCCCCAGATTTCTGGACGAGTGAGAGGGGACAGGACAATCCCCAAGAGATGCCGGCCACCAGTCACTGGACCAGATATCCTGATAGCCTCCAAAAATCAGGATCTCCGTTTTATCACCGTTGAGTTTTAAAAAGTTCTGGATCATCTACTTCGAGACTGCGTCCATACAAGATCTAAACTTCAAGTGCAATAGAAAAAAACAAATAATTCCCCCACCACCCACCACCCAGCCTCAATTTAACCACAAAGAGGCAAACCCCACTTTTCATGATAAAACAATAGAGCAGTGTGTATATACCAATCACAATAGGAGACTGATAAGCACAAAACAAAAACATTATATGAAACAAAAAACCTGTGGTATTCACCATAGGGCGAGGTAACGCCACGCCGGTCGGGCAAAAAGCAATGTGACATCAGAATACAACTTATACGATGTGAACAAGAGATAACACAGCAGAACACAGTGACAATATATCATGGCGATTAACCCGTCCCAGGCTCTGAAAATAGATCAACACTGGCCTATGAGCCCCCCCCTGGGGCAAGGAGCTAGATTTCGGTTCAGCAGGAGTTCCAGAGCTCCAGAGCGACTACCTTTACAGTCTGGCAAAAGTCCTGTGCCTCAGTGAGAGTGTCAAAGATGCGAGCTCTGCCATTCACGTCGACCCTCAGACGTGCCGGATATAGCATGCCATATCTGAGGCCCAAGTTCCTCAAGGTAGCCTTTACACCATTAAACGTGCAGCGTGCATCTTGGAGCATGATGGTAAAGTCAGGAGAAAAAGACAGCTTGGACCCCTGCCACTGGATATCTCCCATGTCGCGAGCCGAACAGAGAGCAGCATCTCTATCTCTAAAGTTCATGAGCCTGGCTGATAGGGCGTGGGGGAGACCCGGCCGAGGCCGGGGGCCAAATGATCGATGCGCCCGCACAATCACGAAGCCTTGTGTGAACGTATCTCTACCGAACAACTCTATGAGAAGTTTTTCAACAAAGATGTCCATACATCCTGTGGAGGTCGTCTCTGAAACGCCAACAATCCTGATGTTGTTTCTGTGGCTACGGGCCTCCAGGTCCTCATTCTTGATGGCCACATACTTCAGAATCTTTTCCAGCCTGTCTAGTCACTTCTTTGAGGAAGAGGAGCCATCCTCAATGTCCGATACCCTGGACTCCACCACGTCAAGTCTCCGATCGTGTACTTGAATCTTCGCCCTCATATCCGCTAATCTCTTCTCCAGGTCATCAAATCTGTTATCAAGGGACTTAAAGCCAGCCATCATTTCGTTGAGCATGGTCGTGGTCAATGAAGCGGAGTTCTCTGTACTGCTGGAGCATATGGTCCCCGTGGTTGGGTCAGGGAGGGCATCCGATGTGGGGCCCGGGGCCTTGTCGACCTGTAGCTTGCATTGGTTGGGGTCCTTCTTCCCCATTACGCAGCCAGAGAAGGGCGACCAGCACAGGTGCAGTGGCAGGATGGACCGAGGGCTGAGAGACACTCGGTGTGGGGTGGAAAGTGGTGCTGGCGGCGCCGAAAGTCGCAGAAGGAACGTACAGCTGTCCCTGAGCAGCGACAATTGCGTAAATATGGATCCGCTGGAGGCCACCAGACAAGAAGGTAAGTGCACAGTTGTAGGAAGGCCACAGGACCTGGTCAAGAGATAGGCAGCTAACCGGACAGTAACCTGGATGGCAACGCAGCATAGCAATTATTGTCTACTCCATATCGCTAGGGTCGGAGAATGCACTCCGGGCAGCAAAGAAGGCCACAGGAAGATAAGCCAGGCGTAGATGTGTCCGTGATACAGACCAGTGTACTTATGAAGCGTCACAGCGAGTGTCCGCCATCAGGGAGAGACCAGAACTCTAGGGGCAACTGGCTCCATTTGTACAAAGCAGCGGGGCAAAAATGGTGAGTCCCTGCATAAAGGCCAAATCGCCGTCCCCCAAGTCAGTCTCTTCACAGCGCGGCTGACAGTTGGTCCACAGGGGGCAGGAGCAAGCAAGCCCGGCCAGGTCCAGCGCCGCCACTGCCTCGGAGGAGTATGTAGGGGCCTTCGCGCTAGCCCGCCACACCTTCCGCTGCAACCCGCAAACTAGGCCATCGGCACCGAGCCGCACAGCAGGCCGGTAAGGACCCGGGGGCGTCCCGTGCCAGGCAGGACCCAGCCGCTAGCTGCAGCGGGAGGGACGGGGGGAGGAGATCCCACAAACGGCATTAGGGAGGAGCGCAGGGCAGCGCCGGATCGCAACCAAGGCCGCACTCACCCTACCCGCAGGCCGCCGCATTCACGTCAGGAGAGGGCCTCAGGGCTGCGCCCGCTTCCAGCTCCAGGTTGGACCTCCGACGATCAGCATGGCGGAGCCGCCTCAACCCGGCATCAGAACGTTCCGCAGGCCATCAGGAGCAGATGGAGGATGCTCGCTGTTGCAGGAAGTTCGTTTGCATTGAAAACTATTTAGATTGCCTAGCCCGACCGGCAGAGCTTCAGGCAGAGACGGCCATCTTGGTCGCCTCCGTGGCCATGCCCCCGCATCCATCACTAAGTTAAAGTCCCCTCCTACCACTATCGCTGTGTCTTGTGTCGCAAGAACCTCTGTGAGTGCGGAAATGATAAGGGATTCCTGTTGTGTGTTGGGAGCGTAGAGCGACACCAGTGTAATATATGAACCACCCCATTGTATCCTAACTACCAGCAAGCGCCCCTTGATTTACGCCACGGTTGCTATGATTTTACCCGGGAAATGTGCTCTGACTTAGAATCGCCACCCCATTTTTCTTGGACGGGCCCGTGGACCAGAATCGCTGCGGGAAGCGTCTAGTGCACATGCGGGTAGTGTCCTTAGAAAGGAGGTGCGTCTCCTAGAGAAGACAAATATCACCTCCAGAATTTTCCAGCAAGGAAAGGATTGCTGTTCTTTTCACAGGGTTGTTTAGACCCTGCACATTAAGGCTAACTATCTTGAGGGCTTTCCCCATCAGGAGTGTGTGTGAGTGTAACGTTCTGCTTTGCCTGCATCCTGCTATCTGGGCCTGTATTGGTCCGGAAGCCCCTGTGCCTCTGCGAGGAGGCATTGAAGGAGGACTGACTGGTGCGGAAACCCCAAAAAGAAATACCAACAACCTGCAGTGACATCAAAAAGAAAACATTTCATAAAACAGCTACTGAGAACAATGAAAGACAAAGGTTCGTCAAGAGATGAAAAACTAGGGAGGTCATGGCTCTCTCAGCAACAGGTAGGGTGGAATGCGTGGTCCGTCCCAGACCGCAAGCGAGATGCTTGCTAGGAAGTGTCAAAGACATCCGCCTGTGTCCCCCCAGCAGCCTACTACATCACGGCGTAGTCCAGTTGCGTAGGTCATGGGGTAGCTGTGTCAGGAAGGAGAGCACCGCCTCTCGTTCTTTGGCCATCGTTGCCAGATCAGGCTTTAGTTTGAAGGCAGGTTTGTCAACCAGCTGCCATCGCGTTGATCGCCAAGGAACGCGGTCTCTGGGCCCCTTTGTCTGCTCTGCTGTCGGCGTGTTTTCAAGGCCAAGCACTTCGAGTGCCTCAGTAAGAGAACTAATCTGTTGCAATTTCCCTTGTAGTTTGAATATGATGCGGAAGGGATGGCTCCAGGAATATGGAATGCCTTTCTCACGGAGATAGGAGGTGACCACCCTGAATTCTTGCTGTTTGATCAACATTGATGCCGCCAAATCTTGAAAAGTAGCTGAGGTCTGACCCCGGAACTGGACAGGGAGAGCCTCCCGCGCTTTGCGAATGATCTTTTCTTTAAGTTGAAAGTCGTAGACAGAACTGATATTTTAGATGTAAAACATATGTGGTTTTTGAAATGGAAATTGATAATAGGTAGAAAATATGTGTATTTTAAGAAACTGGTATGCTAATTAGACAAAAGGTTGCAATTCCAAAACACATTTGAAGATTGATAGTTGAATGATAACTCAAGCTGAGTTGGGGAGAACTGTGGTTATGTCCTTTATGCCAGAGGGAGCGCAGCGCTTTGGCTGTTGCTTCATTGGTTAACTGGAGGTTTTTAATATTGATACGTTTTTAATGGCATTTCTGCGGGTAACCTTGCCGGAAATTCTAGGCTGGTCACTGCTGGTAATCCTGGTAAGGATGATCATAGTGTAATGTTAACATATGTGGTCACTATATTACAGTGATTACAATTTGCTAGTAGTTCGGGAGGACTTTTATTGAGCAGAACTAGGTCTCACTACAGAAAATGTTGGAGACCCTTTGCTTAGAAGCATTGTTTAGTACGAATTGCTATATGAAAAGAAGCATCTACTCATTTAAAGTTATTAAGAGACAGTGTATGTCTGCCACGAGGTCAAAATTTAAAGTTACACATTATTCAGCCTTTAATGTTGGTTAACATATTAGAGCAGCAGAAAATGGCCCTGTGGATTTCACACCTTTGTCAGGACCAGACACTGGATCTATATTTACAGGAATTGGCTTAGTAGTTTGCTGCTGCCCGCAGGATAGTTCTCATTTGTCACCCCACAGGGAGGTTTTCAGGACTCTTCAATATACTAATTACAATAGGTTTGGGTAAATATTGAAGTCTGGCAATGTATTACAGTACAACCTCCTCTAACTATATTAGATTCAACTATTCGACTGTGCAGGTAGATTCCACTTACCTGGAGGCCTTTTCTGACCTCTGACAAAACTTTCAGGTCTGTGATCATGCTTTGCTCTCAGGAACCGAAGGTCAGCTGGGTTGGTGACCGTTCAGCCTTTGGACTGTGATACCTGTTCTTGGACACTGACTCAAAGACACAACAAAGATCTGTCCACGGACATGTTTAAAGTGCTGGGTTTCTCGGAGAAGGTGTCGACCTAGCCAGGTTCATCTGACAAGAACCTAGGCCTGGGAGGGGAGATTTTGCTCCTAGGGTGTGTAAGGATTTCACAAACCACTGCATGTCTTCGCTCTTTTTAATATGGACTGGTTTAATAGCTCATTGCAGAATTCTCCACTGGTTGCAGTGGCATGGCAGTAAAATCTGCCCGCGACCACTTCAACTCCCGAGTCTATACATATCTAAAGGTGAGAAAAAGTTATCCTGAAAATAAAAGCAAACTAATGATTTGCCATTGTACTGTAAACATTTTATGGGTTCTAGAAGGGAGGGGGAATTCTCCCCTGAACAGCATGGACTCATAACTTCTTCGATTCTGGCAACAGTACCCCGATACCGGCTTCTTCACATATGTTCTAATATTTGCAGGAACATTAAATATCTCCTGTTCGACCTCATTCTTCTTCACTTATGAAAGATAAAAAAATAAAAGGACTAATCAAAAGTGATGTTGTGCCCTTCCAAATTTTCTGCTTTGCTTTATGTGTTACTGTCCAATATTTTTTAAAATGGTATAGTTTTTTTAAAGTATCAGTGCCACACCAGACTAGAAGTTTTAAATACTCTGTTTGCTTTAAAGTCATTTAATATCGGAGTAGCTCCTGAAAGGTTCATTAAGACAACGCTGAAAAAATTAGTTGTGAAAGTTGCTTAAAGTACTTTTGTTAATCCTTGGCAGTTTTAGTTTTTTAATGCACTTTTGTTTTTTATGAGTTTTTTCAAATTACTGTGCTTTTTTAGGACCATAAGTCTGGTATGTCGGAAGACGTCACACATGATACGTGTCACCTAAAAATTACAAACATGCTAAACAAATGTGAGCACAAGAACACAATGGAAGGAAGAGGAAGTTCAGACGCCGTGTTGCTGTGTCTGTGTCTTTGTCGTCTTGTGCACTTACCATCCACGCCTCCCCAGAACAAACTTAGGCCTAATAAAATGGCTCTGACAAACTCAATACCTCATGACAGCCAGCTGCATACCGAGGCCAATCACAACAATGCATAGACCAGGTCAATCTCCAACAACAGTGCATCTGTTATACGCAGTTGCGCCCATTGGCTTTAGAAGATCTTTCTTGGTTATTGTTCTCACCTTGTTTTGTGAACCTTGTATTTGTGCACTGTTTTGTGCTTGGATGACACCATTAAACACAATGGCCCTCATTACGAGCAGCCCTGTAATTTTGTTATGTGTGTGTGTGTAACTGCTTCTACCAGACAGTGGCGGCTCCTCCACTAACTAAGGCGGAGGAGCTCCCACTGCTATTTAAGCAGTGCAAAAGGACGTTATTATCATTTTATTTTTCTATGCGGGAGTCGAGGCGGCTCTGGGCTCTGATGGCAGAGCAGGGGAGGAGTTGTTTGCACTCCTCTAAGTGCACATGACAGTTTGGCCAGCACAAACCGACATGCGCACTTGACATGTTCTCCATAGGCCTGCATTGCACTCAGCGGTAGAAGTGGAGGGGGATCGGTGGGCACGGCGTGCCCCTACTTCTAAAAATAATTTCAGCCCGTTCCCCTACTTCTTTCTTTGAAATAAGCATCCCGGGAGGAGAGAATAGTCCTACTAAAAACGATAATTTTGTTTCCAGCTTCCAGGGGCTGCTCGCATTTCTCTGTTGACCTCCAGAGGCTGCAGCAGCCCCTCCCTGAGCTCGCACAGACCGAGGGCGGGCGCATTGTCATTCCGATTGAGGCTGATGGCCCCCTTTGGAATGACAATGCGCCCGCCCGCTGCCTACCTTTAGCATATGCCAGTGAGATCTGCATGAGGTGTCTCTGGTATCTGGGTGCAGGCCATGGCTCGTTGTGCAACAAATATACAAGATGGGTCCGCAATGTGTAATCAAAACTTTAAAACAATCCCGCTGGGGCGTGAGAGGTGCGCTGTGGGCAGTGTAATCTGCTGTTTGGAAATCACAACCCTGACGACCATGACGCTGAGGAGGCGAGGAAAAGCATTACATCCGATCAAGCTATTTTTTATAGACAGTATACTTGTAAAAACACTTGTGGCTGTCAAAGGCGTGCCCGAAGGTGCTTGCTTCTTCTAATACGTTTTATGGAATATATATTTTGCTTAGTGCTCTAAGCTGTGTTTTTATAAGTGTGTTTTGCTGCTCGGTACGTGATGTATTAAAGGGGAAATCCGGCGAATATTACATTAGTCTCAACACCCAGCAGACGTAATTGAACAAGGGAACATCGTGGGATGCCTATTGTTGGGGATTGTTCGAAATACAGGTCTTGATAAAGAGAACGGGGTTTTCCTTTAAACTACCAGACCCCTTTAACTGGAGGACAACGTGATCTTAAGCCCTCCTCTGCGATCCTGTGGCCTTTAAGGTGTGAGGCTCTGCTCAGAGGAGAAGCCAGAAAATCAAAATGCCCCAAACTTTGAACTACACTTATAATGGCAAGCAGCACGTGATGTGAGTGTGCTTTGCACTCCCTAAAAGAGAGGCCTCCACTGCTCCATCCAACCAAGGGAGTAGTCAGAAAATCAGAATGCCCCCCATTTTGCAGTAAACCTCTGATGCACACCAAGCAAAATAAGTAAATGTGCCCATCTTCCACTCGAAGAAGTGACGGGGACAGGAGAAGTGACGGGACAGGAGAAGGAGAAGTGAAGTGAAGGGACAGGGGAAGGAGAAGTGACGGGGACAGGAGAAGGAGAAGTGACGGGGGCAGGAACAGTGAACGGGGCAGAAGTGAAGGGACAGGAGAAGTGAAGGGACAGTAAAAGTGAAGGGACAGGAGAAGGAGAAGTGACGGGATAGGAGATGGAGAAGTGACGGGACAGGAGAAGTGACGGGACAGGAGAAGTGACGGGGCAGGAGAAGTGACGGGACAGGAGAAGTGACGGGACAGGAGAAGTGACGGGACAGGAGAAATGACGGGGCAGGAGAAGTGACGGGGCAGGAGAAGTGACGGGGAAAGGAGAAGTGAAGGGACAGGAGAAGTGACGGGGCAGGAGAAGTGACGGGGACAGGAGAAGTGACGGGGACAGGAGAAGTGACGGGGCAGGAGAAGTGACGGGACAGGAGAAGGAGAAGTGACGGGACAGGAGAAGGAGAAGTGACGGGACAGGAGAAGGAGAAGTGACGGGACAGGAGATGGAGAAGTGACGGGACAGGAGAAGTGACGGGACAGGAGAAGTGACGGGACAGGAGAAATGACGGGGCAGGAGAAGTGACGGGGAAAGGAGAAGTGAAGGGACAGGAGAAGTGAAGGGACCAGGAGAAGGAGAAGTGACGGGACAGGAAAAGGAGAAGTGACGGGACAGGAGAAGGAGAAGTGAAGGGAGAAGGAGAAGTGAAGGGGACAGGAGAAGTGACGGGGACAGGAGAAGTGACGGGGACAGGAGAAGTGACGGGGACAGGAGAAGTGACGGGGACAGGAGAAGTGACGGGGACAGGAGAAGTGAGGGGCTGGAGCGGTGATGGGGGCAGGAGAAGGGAGGGGGACAGGAGAAGTGACGGGGACAGGAGAAGTGACGGGGACAGGAGAAGTGACGGGACAGGAGAAGTGACGGTACAGGAGAAGTGACGGGACAGGAGAAGTGACGGGACAGGAGAAGTGACGGGGCAGGAGAAGTGACGGGGCAGGAGAAGTGACAGGGGCAGGAGAAGTGACGGGGCAGGAGAAGTGACGGGGGCAGGAGAAGTGACGGGACAGGAGAAGGAGAAGTGACGGGACAGGAGATGGAGAAGTGACGGGACAGGAGAAGTGACGGGACAGGAGAAGTGACGGGACAGGAGAAGTGACGGGACAGGAGAAGTGACGGGACAGGAGAAATGACGGGGCAGGAGAAGTGACGGGGCAGGAGAAGTGACGTGGACAGGAGAAGTGAAGGGACAGGAGAAGTGAAGGGACCAGGAGAAGGAGAAGTGACGGGACAGGAAAAGGAGAAGTGACGGGACAGGAGAAGGAGAAGTGAAGGGAGAATGAGAAGTGAAGGGGACAGGAGAAGTGACGGGGACAGGAGAAGTGACGGGGACAGGAGAAGTGACGGGGACAGGAGAAGTGAGGGGCCGGAGCGGTGATGGGGGCAGGAGAAGGGAGGGGGACAGGAGAAGTGACGGGGACAGGAGAAGTGACGGGGACAGGAGAAGTGACGGGGGCAGGAGAAGTGACGGGGGCAGGAGAAGTGACGGGGGCAGGAGCGGTGACGGGGGCAGGAGAAGGAAGGGGGCAGGACTCTTCCCATTGGGCGCAGAATCTAGACTGATTTGCATATGGCTGGGTCCAAACTGGAATGGCATGGTGAGCAAAGAAACAATGGATTTAGGCCCAGATCTCTGTACTGGGGTGAATGTATGATATTGTTCTGCATTCAGTTGTTCTTTTTGCTATATTATGATTGAGCAGCTAGCTGGCGACATGAATATGAAGGAGCCTTTGTGGGTTTCCGTGAGTCTGGATTCTCCTGAAGAGTCCCTTTCTCTTCTGAGTCCTGCTTAACACATGTGTACAGGAGGAGCCCTGAATTCATGACCTCAATGTTTGAGACAAAAAATAATCATGGATTTCTGAACATTGAGTAAAAGCATTAAGGTAACATGTTGTTCCTGCTTATATTTCACACGCTTTACATAAACCTGTATTCCCTATGACTGTTTGCTTTTTCCTGAATTAAACCTCAAACATGTTTATCCATTGTTTTAATTAAATAACGTTCTAAGCTGTAACTGGTCAGTGAAATGCTAAACGTACTAAAAATTGGTATGTTTTGCTATTTCTAGCCACGCCCCTGACTCCGCCCACTGATTCAATCTTCGGTTATTCCCGCCCCCTGATTCTCCGCCCACAGTTCCCCTACTTTTCTTTCCCCACTTCGACCACTGATTGCACTGCTCCGTGGAGAACATGTCCAGGCTCCCAGGCACTGCCTGAGCGTTCAAACAGGACTCTCAGACCATTCACAACGCTGCTCCTGGGTGCTTCCGATGCTTCAAGCATGGCGGAGAGATGTGCGGCGGAAGAGCCGGCACAAGAAGGTACATTTATATTAGTTTTATTTTTTTATCCCATCCCCCGTTTCACCACCCTTGTTCTGAGGCAACCGCCACTGCTTCAAAACACATTGCATTCAAAGGTTTGGTGATAAATAGCATAAAGTCAAATCTCGCAATATTTATCGGAGTGAAAAAGTCCTGTATTGTCCGGAAAATTAAGTGTGGTAAGCACCAATATCCGCATTGCTATTCCCCTAAAACGTGTAAATGTGTGGTTATTATTGCACCGTAAACATTTGGACTCTGTGGAGTCGGAGTTTATCAGGTGCAACAAATACCACACCATTTACTGGGCCACTCATAATGAAGACCAATATGTAGTCAAAAATATAAATATACATTTAAAAAGGTGCTTCTGAAACTGACGATAGTCAGACTTGCAGAGGAACGTTCTAGAGGTGGGCGAGCCATTCAAGGCTCGAACCAGACTCGGCACAAATGCCTGACTCTAGCTTCGTTCAGGTTCTTATTGGAGATTTCAGGTGGTTTCTGACTGCCACCAACGCCCTAACCTCATGCTCCAGGAGGTAAAGACAAAACATTAACGTTTCATTAAAAGCATGAGAAAGAAAAAGATATCCATCTAGTGGCTGAATTGCACAATGTGCAAATCGAAAGTGTAGGATCCATCCCAGCTGCTCTACTTGACCAAAGAGTGTGATCCTAGGAAAATATTTTATTTTGTCCTTTTCTTCATCACAACATATGGGAGCATCTTGAAATTTGTGAATTCATAATATACAAAAGCCTCACTTGATTTTTGATTCCATACATTATGATGTTGCTTCATGTATAATATGAATCCGGGTCCCACATAAAGTGCTCAGCTCAACTGACTTGCCTTTTTGAAAAAGAAACATTGTGTGCATACTTTAAAAGTCACAGGTGCTGATTGCGACTTTGGCGCAGTTGTGCCGGCTCTCCGTCGGCTCTGATGGGCCAAAGTCATGCAAGGGGCACCCGCCTTTCACGAGTTGAACCTGTTTCAGGTGGACGGTTCTTTGACTTCCTCACGGCGGTGCCAGAAAAACAAGCACCGCAAGGGGAACTGCAAAAATGTTCCAGCAGGGCATGGACAGTGACCGCCAAGTCGTGCTGGAACTTTGCCAGAATACAGACAGGGGGTCACATGTGAAACCACACAGAATGAGGAGCACGCATTGGGACACAAGCACCTGAGGAAGGCAAACGCCGTAACCGGTTGTGTTTAACCCAAATAAATGCAGCCTCTGAAATCCCGCAGTGTCCTTTGATTTCTTTTCGCCGCAAGGAGGAAGAAGCTGACTGGATGTTTCACGCTCTGCCTGTGGAGCGTACAAAGGACCCTCTTGAGACAAGCGGACACGGCAAACACGGGCAATTCCTGAAGTTAACCAAGGCATTGGACTAAACCGTGACCCGCCACGATTCCCTACCTGGTGCACTAAAGCTGCTGCAGCGCGGCGGACCTAGAAAGCTAGGTGACACGCTGGCATACTTCTAGTGTCTCCCAATTGTGTGCCGGGCAAGCTAGTGGCAAAGAGAGTATGGTGTCAGAGGTGTATACTGCCGGAACAACAAAGCGACTCCCCTAAGCACTGGACTATCTACATGCAGCATTGTGGGACCGGTAGTCCCCGGAATCGGCGCAAGCGGATTGAACCAGTTGCAGGTGGGGCTTCTTAACCACTGGGAGGAGGAGCCCTGGAAACAACACAGAATGAGGAGCACGCATTGGGACACAAGCACCTGAGGAAGGCAAACGCCGAAACCAGTTGTGTTTAACCCAAATAAATGCAGCCTCTGAAATCCCGCAGTGTCCTTTGATTTCTTTTCGTCGCAAGGAGGAAGAAGCTGAATGGATATATGTGTCACCGCGATTGAAGTGAGAGCGATTGCGGGAGGAAAACGGAGGTTGGAGTGTATATATATATATATATATATATATATATATATATATATATATATTACCTACTGGCGGTCGCCAGTAGATATATATAGTTAGGATTTTTTCTATATGGAACTTTTGAAAATTCTATGTCTAATAACTTTGGCGTTTGTGGACGGAATCGGCTGAAATTTTCAGGAAAATGGCACATTTTGTTTCTGAGCAGCCCCTGAACATTTGGGGGGGTTCCGTCAAGGGGGGGCCGAGAAAAAAGGGGGGTCCCAAAACGCGTTTTTCCCATTCATTTTTCCATAGGGCCTTTGGCCTCACTTTTAGCTCGAACGGCTGAATGGATTTACACGAAACTTGGCAAAATTATAGGGACTGTTAGCCCGATGTGCCTTTGCTGGGTCTCAATATATGTGCTCCAGTGGATTTTGAGAAATTAACATTTAAAAAAACAGATATATCTGTGACAGCGTCCCAGATAGCGCTCCAGATCGCGTACTTTTCGCGTAACGGAGCTTTGCGTAGCGAAGCTGATTGGCTCTCCGGTGTCTGTCAACATTCTAAACAGTCCGGTGCGGCCGCCATCTTGTCTCTCGGTAGGATCGCGCTTCTCGCAAACTGTTAGCGAAACGTGAATTCGCCATTTTGTGTTTCGATTTAATTAAATTACTAGGTATAAGGGGGTACGGGAGACGTATCCTGACCCCTTATGTTTTCTGAGGGTGGCTGAGGAGGCTCATATATGTTGATACATGTCTTCCAGCGGCTGTGCGTGAGCGTTTTTTTTTTTTTTGCTGCGTGACGTCTGTTAACGTTCGATTCGATGGAAATCAGGAACTGTTGACCGCCATTTTGTCACTGCAAGTAAATATTTTGTTAAAAATAATTGTTATAAATTAATCCTTATTGATAAACATTGTCTGCGCCATCTTGCCTTTTTTTCAATGCCACACTTTTGTTGAGCACGGCAGCCATTTTAGATGCCTTGACCAGACCCACTCTCTGCACGCCGCCGATCCTCAGCATGGCTCCCCACCCTCGCAAGCATCTCCCCCACGCACTGGTCACCCCCGCTCTCTCTCTCATGCATGGGCCAGAAACCTCCTCCCATCTGCGCTGTTCTTCTCTGAGAATCACACCCTGTGCCCGCCCGACACCTCCCTTTCACCCTATTCACTACCGCACCCTCTGACACTCTTCTTTCTCTGTGTCCGATTGTCCAGGCCGGTCCCAGGCTATCACCTAGCCCTGCAGATGTAGTTTATGGCCCCAGCTGTAGAGAATCATCCCTCTTCAAAGGGGTTACAGTAGATCAAGGCCCCCACCCGATGAGATCCGTCACACCACACGCGTTCCTACTATCTGATAACCATCCTGTATTGTGCTTGGGGAGGGGATTCTCACTGTGAGGGTGTGTGGGTCCGAGCCTGAAGCAGAAGATTCCAGGGATGCCTCTTTGTACATCAAAGTTTTTACAATTATGTGTCACATTATAAATATATAGCACTCCAACAAAGTAGTAGGATTATAACACTTTAATAACTTATAAATATATACAACGCAACAAAAAACAGTAAATACATTTAAACATTTTTTTGAAAAAAGAAGCAACAATGGTCAGTAGCTGTGTTTTGTGCGAATAGTCCCAAGGCAGCACAACGTGCTGAGTTCTGGACGGCACCCAGGTGATGTTACCTGGGTGCCGCACTGGTTTTTGGTATCCTACAATGCAGCTCCGAAAAACGGCGTGGGGCGTCCCGGGGGGTGCGGGGGGAGGCCTCGTCAGTAGCGGTCTGTTGTGCGAATAGTCCCAAGGCAGCAGAACGCGCTGAGATGTGGATGGCACCCAGGTGATGTCCAGTAAGTTGCCTCACTGGTTTTGGCATCCTACAATGCTGCTCCGAAAAACGGCTTGGGGTGGGGGGGGGGCGGCGTGAACGGGCCTCCCCAGGTGGAGGCTCGTCTGCTGTACTGGGGCGCCCCTTTACCGTTTCAGTTGCCATTCCGCCCGCTTTTGCTACACTGTGCCTCATCCTCCATTCAGCTGTTTATCGCCCGCTCTTGCGGCTACAGCGTCTCGCTCACCATGTAGTTGAGTTGCGCCCACTCTTGCGGTGCAGCAATAGGCGGCTGCCACAGGACTCTTAAAATGGCGGACGGCTCTTCGGATTTGGGCCTGGTCCACTAAAATGGCCCTGGGACACCTTGGAACTCGGATGTCCCCTGAGCCTTGAAGATTTTACAAAAGTCTTGGGGGCCCCCGACTCCTGCAGGCTTCCGGTGGGGAGAGGCTGCCATGATTGTTCGCGGAATGATCACGACGGAGCCACGAGATGGTGGTGCTCTCATGCTGACGCCAGCTTCAGTCTGAAACATCCAGAAACAAGGTGGGGCTTTCATCGTTTGGGAAAAAAAAATGTTTTAATCCAATGAAAAGTGTTATTTTTAGGTCATATGATCAAGCCTTCTATCATTAGGAAACCAAAAGTAAAAATGAACCAATGAAAAGTTTTATAAAGAAGTCACATGACCTGTTATGCTTACGTTACGCGCTGCTATAAAAAGCGTAGAAAATCCGTTGGCACGTGAGGCGGCGTCAGTAGCGGACCGATGTGCGAATAGGCCGAAGGCAGCACAACGCGCCAAGATCCGGATGGCACCGAGGTGGTGTCCAGCAAGTTGCCGCACCGGTGTGGCCATCCTACAATGCTGCGCCGAAAGTCGGCGTGGGGTGCCCCGTTGGCCTGTGAGGTCGCGTCAGTCAGTGGGGGCTGTTTGAGGATCTGACTGCATTGGAAAGCAATGGGATGCTGTGCGTCACCCCCAAGATGGAGGCTCCTCGGCTGCAGTGGGGCGCCCCTTGGTGTTTCACTCGCTATCCAGCTGAGTTGCGTCCGCACTTGCGGCTACAGTAGGCCGAAGGCAGCACAACGCGCCGAGATCTGGATGGCACCGAGGTGGTGTCTAGCAAGTTGCCGCACTGGTGTGGCCATCCTACAATGCTGCGCCGAAAGTCGGCGTGGGGTGCCCCGTTGGCCTATGAGGTGGTGTCAGTAGCAGACCGATGTGTGAATAGGTCGGAACCAGCACAAGGCGCCAAGATCCGGATGGCACGGAGGTGGTGTCATAGTTGAGAGTTCTGAGCAGCGCTTGTAACACTGTCTGAAGCTTATTTGCACCTGCTGCAGCTTCACTATTGCCCTGGTGTGGCCAAAGATCGCCCATGACATAGGCGGCCGGCTCCCGAGGTCCGGCGGAACTTTTTTCCTTTTCCTTTCTGCATCTTGTCCCACAATCCGTTTGACCTGAAGAAACGACCAGGTCCCTGAATGTGTGCAGGGGGACGCTATTGATTGAATCAAAATGGCGGCTTCACACAAAGCTGACTCAAGCGTTGCTGCTGATGCTATACAGACAAAAACTGGTTTTCAGTTTGTACATTCTTCAGGATTTTTCCATCCAAGGCTGGTTGAGAGTTTGTAGAACAATGGCTTCAGATCTTGCCCTCCCCTCTTTTGACTGTTGGTTTTTGTTGCCTATCTCTTCTGTTGTCATTTAACTGAACCTTTTTTGACTGCCGAAAGGGGTTCTGGTGCGACCGCTGGTTGGTGGAGACATTTTGACTATATCCTGGACCTGCCCGGCCTCGGCCAAAATGGCGCCGGTATAAATGGGACTCGTAACTCCTTGTTGTGTACTGGTTGCACAACCTTGATATCACGAGATACGTATGCAGTTTTGAAGCACATGGCGGGCGGGGACGAGAATTGATTGAATATTTCGACATCCCTATTGATATTAAGTTCTGATGTGTTATTGATTACTGTACTATTGAAAGTTCGAATTAACGTCACCCATGGTACTTGCCCGCAAATGTAAATCTAGATAATTTTATTGTAAGTGGCCCTGTCGTATTTTAATTACAAAATGTACGTCCACCGATTCCGCAACTGTTAGACACCTTAGTTCTTGCAACCTAATGGCCCGCTCGTTACGTTCCTCTACAGTGTAAATGTCTCCTCATCATATACGATTCCAGTTTGCTCCGTGGCCGGGCCCACGTGGTTTAAAGCCCCGTATTTGTATACTGACTTTTTCACAATAAAGGTTTTTAAAACAAAACATGGTAGTAGTATTTACATTGGTAAAGTTTTTAATTTTAGTCACTGTTTTCGAATCAGTAAAAGGCAAGTGAAATAAAGCAGTCCAATTACATGACGGATAAAAGGTATAATACGCAGGAACGCAGTAAAGATAAATGGTCAAGGGCTGTTGTGTTTTCTACTCCTGCAACATAAAGTGATCGATAAGAATCTGATATTCAGGCGTATCGGCGACTAAGACAGCAGGCCGAGCATCTTTTGCTCAACGGCTCCGTCATGGGACGAAGAAACGCCCTTTTTCTAGAAAAAGGAATATATTTTACTTGCAGGACAGTTGTAAATTTTCCGGGAAAGTACATTAGCCTGGAACATTATAACATATATGTTTAAGAAAAAATAATGTTCGAAAGCAATAAAAAGCGTAATTTTTAGGTCATATGACCAAGCCTTTCATCATTAGAATAACAAAAGTAAAATGAACCAATGAAAAGTTTTATAAACAAGTCACATGACCTGTTATGCTTACGTTACGCGCTGCGCGCCGCGCCCCGGATCGCTTCCGGGAAGCTGCGCTTCGCGCACCGGAGCACTTCCGGGTGCGCTAACGTGGCGTGTCATATAACGCATTACGTGACAACGTAGGTCCAGAATATAGTCAAAATGTCTCCACCAACCAGCGGTCGGAACACAACCCCTTTCAGCAGTCTAAAAAGTTCTGTTAAATGACAACAGAAGGGACAGGCAACAAGAACCATCAGTCAAAGAGGGGAGGGCAAGTTCTTCCCTACCGGGTCACGTTGGGGCGCTACCGAAACTGATCGAATTGGTAGTCTACAGTGTTTCTGGATGTTTCAGACTGAAGCTGGCGTCAGCATGAGAGCACCACCATCTCGTAGCTCAGTTGTGGCCGTTCCACGAGCAATCATGGCAGCCGCTCCCCACCAGAAGCCTGCCGGAGTCGGGGGCCCCCAAGACTTTTGTAGAATCTTCAAGGCTCAGTGGACGCTTTCGAGAATGGGGCCCAAGCCCTAGCAGACAAGCGTCCGAGTTCCAAGGTGTCCCAGGGCCATTTTAGTGGACCACGCCCAAATCTGAAGAGCCGCCCGCCATTTTGAGAGTCCTGTGGCAGCCGCCTATCGCTGCATCGCAAGAACGGGAGCAACTCAACTACATGGTGAGCGAGACGCTGTAGTCGCAAGAGCGGGCGGTAAACAGCTGAATGGCGGAAGAGGCACAGTGTAGCAAAAGCGGGCGGAATGGCAACTGAAACGGTAAAGGGGCGCCCCACTACAGCGTGTCTTCAGGTCAAACGGATTGTGGGACAAGGTCCAGAATGGAAGAGTCATCAAAAGGCAAAAAGTTCTGCCGGACCCCGGGAGCCGGCCGCCTATGTCGGGGGCGATCTTAGGCCACACCAGGGCAACACGACTTGGGGAGGGGGCAAGAGCCAAGCGCCCCCTCCCAGTCCGCGCCACCACACCGTATGTTGAAAATCTGAAGCCATCGTTCTACAAACTCTCAACCAGCCTTGGATGGAAAAATCTTGAAGAATGTACAAACTGAAAACCAGTTTTTGTCTGCATAGCATCAGCAGCAACGCTTGCTATCAGAGTGCATGAGTTTCATGCTCGATCGATTGAGCTAGCCGGATCAGGCAACAAAAAGTATAAAATAGTTATGTAAATAGTTATTTAATAAAATGTTTTACCCTGTTACTTTGCTGGTGTGTTGTATATATTTATAATATTTGCATAGAGTTTATCGTTATTTTGGGCGGGGTGGGTGGC
Source organism: Lissotriton vulgaris (assembly GCF_964263255.1). Taxonomy (NCBI): domain Eukaryota; kingdom Metazoa; phylum Chordata; class Amphibia; order Caudata; family Salamandridae; genus Lissotriton; species Lissotriton vulgaris. The sequence continues at coordinate 872,294,121 of NC_141685.1, forward strand.
GGAGCCGAGCTGTCTTGCAGCCATCATGGTGTGGAGCTCAGTTCATCTCACTATTTTCGTATTTCTCATGAAGGGTTGTTTCTATTTTAGCGAGGTCAAAAAGAGATCCCATTAGTGGCCTACTGATTTTGCTCGATTACTTTTGTTTTTTTACACGATTTTTCACTATCTGCAAAGACTAAACAGAGTATTGCGACTTTGTGCTTGTTTGTAAATAGAGAATGAACCAAAGAGAATCAATTCTAAAACAGTAAATGCTTGGATAACAATCAATCAAATGGAGAGACAAGCAGGCACGACGGATTACAACGGGGGCAAAGGCCTGCGTTAACTACCCTTCACTATCTGCAAAGAGAGAGTACTACTAAGAGAAAAGAGGGGGGGGGCAGCGTTCAAAGCACATCAGCGTGCATAAACACGAAAAAGTTTTTACCTATCACGTACTTGACATTTGACAGCTTTTGATATTTGCTATTAAAAAACCGTTGAAATTCACTGAAAAAAACCATAGGTTTTAGCCCATATATAGTTAGGGATTAGCATTTACAAAACCTTAATTTACTCGCACAAAACCATAGAAATTCGCATATATAGTTAGATGCAATAACTATATATCGCGCACCCACAACCCACTGCTGATGATGTCACATATTACATCATTCATGACATGGTCAGTGACATCACTGATGACATCACTGATGACATCTCAAATGACATCATTCATGACATGGTCAGTGACATCACTGATGACATCACTGATGACATCTCAAATGACATCACTGATAAAATCACTGATAACATCTCATTTGTCATTACTGATCACATCACTGATGATATCATTCATGTGATAATACGATCAACCTCTTCAGACTCTAATATAATCTTAGATACAATCAGTGTAAACAGACTCTCACAGACTGTCACTCATCCATGGAGTTACTCACACACCTAGTCAGTCATGCAAAGAATCAATCACACCTCCATTTCCTCAACTATACAGTTATACACACCTTACTTAATCAAACATATACTAACACATATTTACTCTCTTATACAATCCCTGATACAAGTTCACAATGATCCATACAGCCACTCACACATTCACTGGCTCTTATGCACAGTTATTTATATATGTCAACTGTTAGACGGGGACCGGGAGGGTCGGCCGAGGACAAGGGGAGAGGCCTCCGGTGAGGGCCGTCTCCAGCGATCGTACAGACAAGTAACTTCCCCCCCACAGATGGACACCACACAAGGATAAGGTTAACGTTCTTTATAGGCAATTCTTGAAGTACGGTAGTACGGTACAATGAGATCAGGATACGAGGATCCTCTCAATTCTAGTCTCTTGATAGGAAAAGGGGTAGCGGGACAGTCTTTGTTACCAATCTGGTACTGCGATGCGATGATGGTAGCTCACAATCCTCGAGCTCGGCGTTCGAGAAGGACGGGCCGCGGCAGCGCCAGCAGGTCCCGAGGTGGTCGTAGATAGGAACGGGCCGCGGCAGCGCCAGCAGGTCCCGACGAGGACGAAGGTTGCAAGAAGGCCGCGGCAGCGCCAGCAGGTCCAACGAGGATGAAGGTTGCAGAAGGCCGCGGCAGCGCCAGCAGGCAGGACGACAGTTCACAAGGCAGGGCTGCGGCAGCGCCAGCAGTCCGTCAAGGATGAGTTCTTCACGGTGTCTCTCGACTCCAGGATACAACTGTCTTCCTGCTCTGGAGCTGCCCCAGTTATAGGTCTGGCGCCCTTTGATGTCCGGACCCTCGCACTTGGAGGTCGGGAGGTCCGGGATGAGGGAGTCCAGACACCCAGCAGGGGGGTGGAGCCAGCGCCCGGGGAGGCTGGGGGCGATCGGCACCTGGCGGGGGAGAGCCATCGACACTTCTTCCTCCCATTGACCTGCCAAGTGGGCCGTTCACCTCCTGGGTGGATGGTGGTGCCGGGATGTCGGGGCCCGGCCAGGCCCAGGGTTAGGGTCGAGCTAAGGCCACGCGGCCTCGTGGTGCAGTGTCCAAGATGGCGGCCGGGCCGGGCAATGGTGCTGACAGTGGCCCGGGCCAGTGATACAGAGATGTCCGGGAGCAGGAGTCCCGTAGGGGACGGTTTGCGGGTTGCTTCTGTGGGTAGCACCTGGAGAGCCGGTGTCCGGGCCCTGTCATGCGGGGAGGGAGCGAGCCCTTCATGTGGCCTGTCCAACATGCGTCCCCCCCAGCTGAGTCACCCATCCTCTTGGGGACTTTCCTCGTCAAGGCGGAAAAAGCGTGACAGGCCATCCGCGTTGGCGTGATCCTGGCCCGGTCGGTGCTCCACAGTGAAGTCCATCCCCTGCAGGGAGATGGACCATCGCAATAGTTTGGGATTTTCCCCCCGCATCTGCATTAGCCATTGCAGGGGGCGATGATCTGTTTGCACCCAAAAGTGGGTACCGAAGAGGTAGGGCCGGAGCTTCTTGAGGGCCCACACTACTGCGAAGGCCTCCCTCTCGATGGTGCTCCAGCGCTGTTCTCGGGCCAGCAGGCGTCTGCTGATGAAGGCCACTGGTTGGTCAACTCCATCGGGGTTCAGCTGGGAGAGGACGGCCCCAATGCCATGGTCGGAGGCATCAGTCTGGACGATGAACTCCCGGCTGTAGTCGGGAGCCTGGAGCACAGGGGCGGTGCACATGGCGGCCTTCAGCTTCTCGAAGGCCGCATGACAGTCTGGAGTTCAGTTGACCATTTTTGGGTGCTTCTTGGATGTGAGCTCTGTGAGGGGCCCCACAATGCTGCCATAGTCCTTCACAAACCGCCGGTAGTATCCGGTGAGCCCCAAGAAGGCTCGGACCTCGGTTTGTGTTACGGGGGGCTGCCAGGACTGGATGGCAGCGATCTTGAGCTGGAGGGGGGCCACCAGACCGCTTCCCACTTGGTGTCCGAGGTAGGTCACGGACCCCTGGTCAATCTGGCATTTGCTGGCCTTGATTGTGAGGCCGGCCTGTTGGAGGGCCTGCAGGACCTCTCGGAGGTGGCGGAGGTGGTCTGACCAGTGGCAGCTGTATACCGCGATATCGTCCAGGTAGGCGGCGCTGAACTCTTCAAGGCCCGCCAATACCTGGTTCACAAGTCGTTGAAAAGTGGCTGGAGCGTTTTTCATGCCGAATGGCATCACTTTGAAATGGTAGTGTCCATCCGGGGTGGAGAAAGCGGATCGTTCTTGGGCCCTGGGGGTGAGGCCGATTTGCCAGTAGCCCGCTGTCAGGTCGAAGATGCTGAGGTAGCGGGCAGCCCCCATGCGGTCGACCAGTTCATCTGCTCGGGGAATGGGGTGAGCGTCGGTTCGGGTGACAGCGTTCAGGCCCCGATAGTCGACGCAGAATCGGAGCTCGGGGGTGGTGCCTGGGGCAGCAGATTTGGGGACCAGTACGACTGGGCTGGCCATGGGGCTGTCCGAGGGCTCAATGACTCCGAGTGTGAGCATTTTTGATACTTCTTCCTGGATGCAGGCGCGTACCCGATCTGGTACGCGGTACGCCCGATGTCGGATAGGGGGACTGTCCCCAGTGTCCACGTCGTGCAAGCACCAGGGGGTGACCCCGGGGGTGAGGGAAAATAGGGTCGCAAATTGCAGCAGGAGGGCCCGACAGTCTTGGCGCTGCTCCGGGGTCAGGGCATCGGAGAGTTGGACCCCGTCCACTGAACCATCTTTCTCACGGGTCCTCAGTAGGTCAGGGAGGGGCTCGGAGTCTTCTTCCGCTCCACTATCTGTAGCCATCAGTAGGCTGAGCTCCGAGCGCACAAAGTGGGGTTTGAGTCTGTTGGCGTGGAGGACCCGGAGGGGGTTCCGGAGAGATTCCATGTCGATGAGATAGGTGACGGGGCTCTTGCGCTCGACCACCTTGAAGGGCCCCGTCCATTTGTCCCGCAAGGCACAAGGTTCGATGGGGGACATCACCCATACTTGCTGGCCAGGTTCGAACTCGATGGAGGAGGCATTTTGATCGTACCATTTCTTTATGTCCTCCTGACTGGCCTCAAGATTGGCTTTGGCGATCTCTTTGAATCGTCTGGTCTGATTGCGGAGGGTCAGGAGGTACTTGTAGACGTCTGGAGGGGTTTTCAGGGGGGCCATTTCCCAACCTTCTTTGACTAGGCTGAGGGGCCCTCGAACGGGGTGTCCGTACAGGAGTTCGAAGGGGCTGAAGCCAAGGGACTTCTGGGGGACTTCTCGGTAGGCGAAGAGGAGGCACGGGAGTAGCACATCCCACTGGCGGCGTAGGGGCTCTTCCAACCCCATAATCATTCCCTTGAGTGTGCGGTTGAACCGCTCAACCAGTCCGTTTCCTTGCGGGTGATAGGGGGTTGTGAATCGGTAGGTGACCCCGCACTGCTGCCAGAGGGATTTCATATACTTTGAAATGAAGTTCGTGCCCCTGTCGCTGACGACTTCCCGGGGGAAGCCCACTCGGGAGAAGATCCCCATTAAGGCTCGGCCGACCACTGGTGCTGTTACAGTTCGAAGGGGAACGGCCTCGGGATAGCGGGTGGCGTGGTCCACCAGGACCAGGATGAATCGATGCCCTTGTGCTGTTCGGGGGTTCAGGGGTCCCACAATGTCTATTCCCACCTTTTCGAACGGGGTGGTAACAACCGGGAATGGTTGCAGGGGTGCCTTGAGTTTGCGGCCGCTCTTCCCGCTGGCCTGGCAAGTGGGGCAGGACCGGCAGTGGTTGAGGACGTCATTTCTCATTTTTGGCCAGTAAAAGTGGGTCACCAGGCGGTTGTAAGTTTTGTCCTGTCCCAAGTGTCCAGCCAGGGGGACATAGTGTGCCAAATTCAACAGGAAGTCTCTAAAGCGGAGGGGCACCACCAACACTCGACCGGCTCCCAACTCCGCGATTCTTTGTTCGCTGTACAATAGGTCATTGTCCCAATAGATCCAGTGGGCCCCGGCTGTATCTCCCGCGCTCTGGGCGAGGGCTTGCTGTCGTAGTCCCTCGAGGGAGGGACAGGTCTTTTGCTCTTGACGGAATTGTTCCTGGGTGGGTCCCCCTTCTTGACGCCACTGAGCCAGATCTGGAAGGTCTTGGGGCTGAGCGAGCCTTTCTTGGGTTTGTTCCGGGGGGTCGGTATGGTCGGCGTCTCCCACTGGAGCGATCGGGGGAGGAGGTGCTGGCCATTCGGGTTCTTCAGGTCTGGGGATGGTGCGGGCGGCCATGGACCGGGTGGTTACGCATGCCCAGTCCGGGAGGCCCAACATCCCCAGGTGCTCTCTTCTTTCCACGGCGGCCCACGGAGAACTCTCGAGATCGTTCCCCAGGAGACAGTCCACGGGGGCATCTTCGCGGACAGTCACCTTCAACATGCCGGATACTCCTCCCCATTCGAAGGGGACGCAGGCCATCCGACACAGGCTCTCAGAATTGTCGGCTGAACGGACGGGGCAGAGGACGTTCGGCAGGATTTGTTCCGGGGTCACCAGGTGACAGCGGACGGCCGTCACACTGGCCCCCGTGTCACGCAGGGCTTCAGCCTTGCGCCCATTTATGTTCACCCACTGGCTGTATTTTCTGGTGTTGGCGGGTAGGGGAGCCCGCGGGATCATGTCTCTTCCCCCTAGGCACGCCAGGACCATGGCGGCCGGTTCCCACTCTGGTTGCTCCTGCTCGTATTCCTCATGCTCTTCGGAGACTTGCTCTTCTCCTAGGGCGGCGGCAGCTACCTGGCGGGGCCCGGGAGTCTGGTTCTTTGGGCAGTTCGGGTCACTGGCGTAGTGGCCGACTCGCTGGCATCGGTGACAAGTGACATTGGCTCGGAACCCCGGGCGCATCGGGGGGGTTGCCTTGGCCGGCCGGGGGCGGGGTGCTGGTAGCGGGAGCGGCCGGGACGGCGTCTCTGCCCCGGCCCTGGCCTCCTCCTCCTCCTCGGGGACGGTGATGACCTTGGTTGTTTCTGTTCTGTTCGTTTGGCCCACTCCGGCCCACTCGGATGCTCTCCCATCGGTAAGCCTCGGCGGCGAGCTGCCGTGGATCAGTCAGTTTACTGTCGAGGAGGTGCTGCCTGAGCTCAACGAAGCAGTTGTTGGAGAGGTGCTCCCACACAATGAGGTTGAAGAGCTGCTCGTAGGTCGTTACGTGGCTTCCCTTGATCCATCCCTCGAAGGCTCGGCTGAAATAGTTCACATATTCCACCCAAGTTGTACCCGGGATTCGGGTGCAGTCGCGGAACCTCTGGCGGTACATTTCGGGTGTAAGCCCATATCGAGTGAGGAGGGCGGCCTTCATGTGGTCATAGGACGTCATTTGATGGTCCGGGAGCTGTAGCAGGGCATCGCGGCCTTCATTGACGAACCTCCCCCATAGACCGGCTCCCCAGTCACTTCGATCGATCCGGTGGGAGGTCATGGCGATCTCGTAGGCCTTGAACCACTGTTGTATGTCGTCGTTTCGGAAATATTCACGGACGACATCTTTGGGGATGTGGACCTTTGGTTCTGTAGCTCCTGGGGTGCGCGGTTGCTCGGGTACCCCCAGGTCTTTGTTCTGCTTCCGTAGTTCTATCTCTGCTAGCTTGCGCTCGTGTTCCTATGCCAGTCTTTTTTCTTCGAGCTCTCTTTGTCTTTGCTTTTCTTCCCGCTCTTCTCGGACACGTAAGTGTTCTAGGTTCATTTTTTGTTCCGCTAGTTTTAGTTCTCCGTCCAACTTGAGCCGTGCCAACTCTAATTCGTGCAGTCTGCTTTTTTCTCGTTCTTGGATCTCTTCCCGGGAGAGACCCGCTCTCCTTTCTTCGGACGGAGCGGTGCTCGTCTCCGGTGCTTCGATGTTTTGGTCCCGGGGTCCGGCGGCATTTGCTTCTGCCCACGATTCTAGGGCGTGTTTAAAGTCATCTTTTGTGCTCAGACCGGTGGTAGCAATGCCCAGTTCCATACAAAATTGTTTTAATTCTCGATGGCTGTACTCCTCCAGTTTTTCCATTTGGAATTTCTCTGTAGATCCGCTCTCTTTGGTCGACATTGTGGTTTAGTCGTGGGTGAGTTACTTTCTGTACGATTACGCGTTGGTTCGGATCCCACCGCTGCCACCAATGTTAGACGGGGACCGGGAGGGTCGGCCGAGGACAAGGGGAGAGGCCTCCGGTGAGGGCCGTCTCCAGCGATCGTACAGACAAGTAACTTCCCCCCCACAGATGGACACCACACAAGGATAAGGTTAACGTTCTTTATAGGCAATTCTTGAAGTACGGTAGTACGGTACAATGAGATCAGGATACGAGGATCCTCTCAATTCTAGTCTCTTGATAGGAAAAGGGGTAGCGGGACAGTCTTTGTTACCAATCTGGTACTGCGATGCGATGATGGTAGCTCACAATCCTCGAGCTCGGCGTTCGAGAAGGACGGGCCGCGGCAGCGCCAGCAGGTCCCGAGGTGGTCGTAGATAGGAACGGGCCGCGGCAGCGCCAGCAGGTCCCGACGAGGACGAAGGTTGCAAGAAGGCCGCGGCAGCGCCAGCAGGTCCAACGAGGATGAAGGTTGCAGAAGGCCGCGGCAGCGCCAGCAGGCAGGACGACAGTTCACAAGGCAGGGCTGCGGCAGCGCCAGCAGTCCGTCAAGGATGAGTTCTTCACGGTGTCTCTCGACTCCAGGATACAACTGTCTTCCTGCTCTGGAGCTGCCCCAGTTATAGGTCTGGCGCCCTTTGATGTCCGGACCCTCGCACTTGGAGGTCGGGAGGTCCGGGATGAGGGAGTCCAGACACCCAGCAGGGGGGTGGAGCCAGCGCCCGGGGAGGCTCGGGGCGATCGGCACCTGGCGGGGGAGAGCCATCGACACTTCTTCCTCCCATTGACCTGCCAAGTGGGCCGTTCACCTCCTGGGTGGATGGTGGTGCCGGGATGTCGGGCCTGGCCAGGCCCAGGGTTAGGGTCGAGCTAAGGCCACGCGGCCTCGTGGTGCAGTGTCCAAGATGGCGGCGGGGCCGGGCAATGGTGCTGACAGTGGCCCGGGCCAGTGATACAGAGATGTCCGGGAGCAGGAGTCCCGTAGGGGACGGTTTGCGGGTTGCTTCTGTGGGTAGCACCTGGAGAGCCGGTGTCCGGGCCCTGTCATGCGGGGAGGGAGCGAGCCCTTCATGTGGCCTGTCCAACATCAACTCTTACATGTACTGTGTTTTACATATGTACTTACTTTGACATGTAGCACTGAGAAATCCAATTACTCACCAATGCACTCATGCTGATAGTCAACCGCCCATACAGCTGTTTTCACATGCACTTTTGAACCCATACATCTACTGAATCAACTGCTCACACATCTATGCACAGAGTCACACACCTCCCAGCCACCCCCACACACACACTCAGTCTCCCATACAAATATTTGGGCAACCAATCAATAACCCATATAGTTACTCATATAGCTACTGATCAACACATGCAGCAGTTTACAGAACTACAGTAATAATGATGCACAAATTAAGACAGTTTAGTCACTAACCCATGCACCCAGTGAGACACATTTAATCATTCTCTCATACAGTCAGTCATGCACCTACTAAATCCTTCATCCAAACACTTATACATCCACTCATTCTTCAATATGTAAGACATATTTTAACTTTACAGAAACATATAGTCACTGGATGTTGTCATTTGAGATGTCATCAGTGATGTCATTTGAGATGTCATCAGTGATGTCATCCGTGATGTCACTGACCATGTCATGAATGATGTAATATGTGACATCATCAGCAGTGGGTTGCGGGTGCGTGATATATAGTTATTGCATCTAACTATATATGCGAATTTCTATGGTTTTGTGCGAGTAAATTAAGGTTTTGTAAATGCTAATCCCTAACTATATATGGGCTAAAACCTATGGTTTTTTCAGTGAATATATATATATATATATAAATATATATAAGTTACTCCGGCTACCACACCCTGAAATTTCCCAGTCGCGAGCAGGAACAGACACGGACCACGGTAATTTACGATGCCAAATTTTTATTCAAGTGCTGTCGCCATAACGTGTCGACTCCGTGGAGCCTTGATCACATGACAGCGTGATCTTGTGCAAACTCAGTATTTAAAGTCCCAGTGCTACCATTTGAATCCGTCACATAGGATGAAAGTAAAAGACAGACTTGTTTTAAAATACATACATCAATGTGTTTTAAATTTATAAAACAACTAACGTATTGTCGGACAGTGAGGTTCATAAATATAATAAAACATTATAAATGAATGCAATAACACAGAATCAATTTCATCACGATTCCGTCTCCCCTGTCCTGTTTGCCACATAATTCTTGTGCAAAGTAACGCAAAAGATGTATGGAACATATGACCATCAATTTATATGTCACAGTTCGTCTGTCTCATTGTCACATCTAAGTGATACAACTGTCAATGTCGGGTTAAATCCCTTTATGTATCCTACAATACATTTAATTCATCCTAGTGACCTGTACCCGTAGTGCTACACCTTCATAAAGTGCTGATAGTGACGTTAAAATCTGTAATCAAATTAAAAACATCCTAATGAATTCTTCTAGGACAGACTGAGCCCAGTTCTCACCATAGAAGAATCAATATCACCACTGGTTTACCCTTAATAGACTCATCTACATAAAATAACAAATAGCGGTCTTGGGCGTAATGGTTAACAAAGATCAAGTAATACATTCTAAATTCAAAGACATAGGTATTTCATCAATGTCCCTGAGTCAATCAATGTAATCTACTGATTAAAATGCTACCTACAAAATTCCCTATAAATAGATAGAAAATTACTACAAATACATTTTACAGAATTTAAAACCGGTCCCCCATAAATGAAGTCTCAAAGGGCCTGTATATTGCATGTTGTTAATCAACTCATAGATATGCATCATGGCTTAAGACTAATCCACTGCTAATCACAACTATTCATCCTTATTATTCCTTATCATGAGAGAGTCGAGACATATGTTTATCAAGTATTTGATATACGGATACTATATAAACATGTGCAAATTAGCATCAACAATAAAAGGCTAGATAACTTATATTGACTCACATTAAAACAATTAATAACTATCAAAAGATAAAAGCCATTTAAAACATAATGTAATACTGTCAATATGCCTTAATAGTATCCCAATAGAGTCCTTCTGCATCTAATGTAAGCAAGTATACAGATCTTCCTTAAGGTTAAGACCCACCGGTTGCTTGGTATCAAGTTGAAGGATATATTTAGGCTCAAGGTTTCGCAGTTTAGACTCTCTATTGCCACCCCGTCTGCTGGCACTCACTGAATGAATTACATAGTACTGTAGCCCTTTATTATTGCTCTGGTGGGACTCTTTAAAGTGTCTGGCTACCGGGTACGTATTGTCCTGGTTTGTTATTACCCTGAGGTGTTGAAGTATTCGTTGATGTACCGGGAATTTAGTGCTCCCTACATAACGAAGGGCGCAGGGACATTCCAGGATGTATATCGCATGTTCAGTTTTGCATGTAGGAACTTTGCTTATTGTATGTTCCTTATTGCTGAATCCGTCCCTGAATGTCAACCTGTTTGTACCTTGAGTACAAGCCTAACAAGTTTTACACTTGAAAAAGCCTTTATTCGTTTGTAACCATGTTGTTTTTTTCAGGACTTCAGGGCCTGTGTCAACCAATCTGTCCTTCAAAGAAGGGGCTCGACTATAAGTAATTGATGCCTTTTTAGGGAGTAAATTTCCGATTACAGGGTTTTTGAATACTATTGGCCAATTTCTATTAATGATTTTACGCAAATCCTTAAGTTGGTTGCAATAGCCGATAATAATTCTGAATGGATCAGCAGGTTTAAGTGATAGGGTGTTACCCTCCAACTCAGTTACCGGTATCTCATCCGAGACATTATATTTACTCAGTAGCTGAGTGTGGCTAATCAGCATGGATTTTTGTACTGCTTTCTCAATAACCTTTCTGGAGTAGCCTCTTTCTATGAATCTCGCTGTACTAGCTTTCTGGGCCTGTTGCAATTCCCATTCATTGCTACATAATCTCCTCAGGCGTATCATTTCACCGTAGGGTATACTCATTATTAAATGTGCAGGATGTGCACTTCCCGCATTAAGCGTTGTATTGCCTGCGGTGTTTTTCCTGTACAAGCGTGTCTCAAGGCTATTTCCACTAACATATACCTCAGTGTCCAAGAAGGGTACCTGCACCTGACTCATGGTTACTGTGAAATTCAGATTAAATTGGTTCACATACATTTTTTCCACAAAGTCTAATGCCTCAGCTTTGCTACCCCTCCATACCACGAAAAGGTTGTCTATAAATCTGTACCATACAGTCACATTTTTAGCCATTCCCTCCCGGTGTTCCACCCTGAGGACCAATTCCTCCCAAGCTCCCATGTGCAAACATGCGTAGCTTGGGTAGAAACTGGCCCCCATGGCTACACCCTGGAGTTGCCTGTAAAGTAAGTTGTTATACATAAATATGTTATGTTGTAAGCAGAATTCAAGCATCAGAATCAGCATATCATTGTGTTTTTCAAAGATAATGTCTCTCCACGATAAATAATATTTGACTGCAGCCACACCATCCAAGTGCTTAATACTTGTATATAATGCTGCTATGTCATGGGCCATAAGCCAATCTCCTTCTTTCCAATCCACATTCCGCAGTATAAATAGAAAGTCACCAGTGTCTTGTATATAAGAATCAAGTGATTTCACAAATCCTTGTAAAAAATAATCTATATACACTGAAGTATTTTCCATCAAACCACCCCTGGCTGAGATGATGGGTCTGCCAGGGGGGTTGTTACGATCTTTATGTATTTTTGGTATGTGATACTTTGATGGAATTACCGGGAAGTCATTCTTCAAATATCTGAATTCTGCTTCCGACAATAACTTTTTTGTTCCTCCACATTGATAAATATTGATGGTACTCAGTCTGCATTGTCTCCATCATTACTGCATTTATTATTTCATAATGTTCACGATTGTTTAGTTGGTTATAGGCTTCCTTGTCATAATTCAGCTTTGTCTGCAGTACGATATTACCGCCCTTATCACTAGGGCGCACAATGATATTCTTATCCTTGCTCAATTTAGCTACCAACAATTCGTATTCCGCAGTTGTTCTGTCGAATTTGTAACCGCCTTTACATATCTTTCCAGATAACGCCTTGAGCTCTACAGTAACATTCTGATGAAATATGTCAATAGTGTCACGTGGCATAATTGGACTGAACGTGGAGGGCGGTTTAAAGGGAGTTAACAGGGCTTCCAATGGCATTGTTGAGATTCCCTGATTGCCAGGTCTGCCAATGCTGATTACTGGAGCCCTCATATCGGCCCCTTCAGTTTCCCATAACTCTCCCATTTCCTGTGTCAGGGATCCCCCCATGTTACTGGCATTCAATGCCATTGAAGAACAATTGGGGTTACTGTTTGCTGTTTTAAGCAGATGGAATTTTTTAAGTTTTAATTTTCTCGTTGCTTTGATCATATCCATTCTGGTAGCAGCATAGTTCATATCGGTTTTAGGCGCATAGGAAAGGCCAAGCTTTAGTATATTTTCTTCTTCTATTGTAAGGACCGTTGATGTAAGGTTTACGATAGTTAGCTGAGTATTGCTTTCAGTGCTCACTTTTTGGTCCACTGGCCTCTGCCTCGCCTCACATGTTGTCTGCCATTTCCTTGCCATGTACCTCTTCCTGCCTGAGTAGTTCTTGTGCTTTCTTCTTTGTATCCGCGGCCGTAGTGATGACATGCGGTCCGGGCACAAAAAACGAATTTCTTCACCCGGAGACGGTATTTTTTGTGCTTTAGATGCTACTGCCCCTCGTAGTTCCGACTCAGATTCGCTCCCTCCACCGGAGCTGAAATCAGACATTGTAGAGTCGGCTTGATTTTTATTGCTCCATCTGCTTCGATCAGTTGTTTGTACCCCACCAGATATCCCACGTAGATTATCATATTTTTTAGAGAAAGTGAAGATTTGACCGAGTTCGTAATCTTGTCTGTCTCTTTGGAATTTGTAGGTGAATGTATATATATATATATATATATATATATATATATATATATATATATATATATATATATATATATATATATATATATATAGATATATATATATATATATAGATATATATAGATATATATATAGATATATATATATATATATATATATATATATATATATATATATATATATATATATATATATATATATATATATATATATATATATATATATATATATATATATATATATATATATAACGGGCTCAACCTCAGCACTTGGTCTGGAGAGGAGACGACAACAATGTGGTGAAAACTTCTTTTTATTTTCTGTCTTCGCCGCTTTCAACGCGTTTCGCCTGACCCAGCAGGCTTGGTCACGAATAAATATATATATATATATATATATATATATATATATATATATATATATATATATATATATATATATATATATATATATATATATATATTGTTAGAACTGGCTATTTCTGGTAGGCTAAAGCTGACGTCAAAGCCAGGCAGAAACCACCATTCTAGTCAGGGCAAGGAAGTCACACGCCAAGATAACCTCTGCTCACCCCCTTGGTAGCTTGGCACAAGCAGTAAGGCTAAACTTGGAGGCAATGTGTAAAGCATTTGCGCCAGCACACAACAGCAACAACATACTAGGCACACCACAAAAGGAACTCCACACAAGGTTATTATAAAATAACTTTTGTATTGTAAAAACACATCAGATAGTATCACACAAAATAGATGGTGCCAACTGGCACGGGCAATATTCACAAGGGATTATGTACAGGACAGGGCCACATGGGCCACTGTCAGAATCAGAAATAGCACTTTTAGAATAAAGAATAATAAAGAATAAAAAGGTAATCAAAAGATCACAACCAGTATCCACTGGTAACAGGAACCAGGACCTTACTAGGACCACCTGTACTAAAAAGAACAACCACCTAAGTATCACACAGCATTTAGGGGTCTAAGAAGGAAAACATTACCCATGATGCATAAATATACATTCAGAGGAGTAGTAAGGACAACCACCTAAGTATCACACAGCGTTTAGGGGTCTAAGAAGGACACATTACCCATGATGCATGAAACACATTCAGAGGAGTAGTAAAGAGAAACACATGCTGCATAAACCTACACATTCAGCGGTGTTAAGATCAAAGCACATGATGCAATAAAATACATTCAGAGGTGCAGCGCAAGAAGAAACATGATGCCTAAAACATTCAGATGTGCAGCGCAGGGAAAAGGAAGACACATGATGCCTAAAAACATTCAGAGGTGCCAGAACAATCCAATAGCGCAAAAATACACAGTAGGCAATTACCACCCTAGACATAGCAGGTAACCACCTTGCGCAAAACGTACATAAGCCACCACCTGTGGCAGTCCCTAGGCCAATTGGCCTTGTTGGGGCTCAGACGCCCTGTGTCCAAATGTCAGGGCGCGCTGCCAAGCAGCGCCAGTCCAAGCACAAGCCTAAACGTAGCAGGTGCCCACTACTTGCTGGGCACCTGGGAACATCCCAAAACCTAAACGGTGCAGCTGCCCACTAATTGCTGGGCAGCTGGGAATCATCAAAACAGCGCCAGGGCCCTCACTGACCCTTAGGCGCAAACTGCACCACTGCTGGAGCAACACAGGCTCGGAACTGCGCACTTGGAGCCACACAGGCTCTTAAACATTTGTGGGGCGTTGGAGCCATCTGGCTCTAGAAATACACATGCCCCCAAGTCCTCCTTGGGACTTTTAAAACGAATGTCCAGAGTAGAGCCACTCAGGCTCAAACAAAACATACCCCATGGTTGGAGTCCCTCTCTGGGGGACTCGAAATACACAAATGCCCCCGGACGCTGTGCCTACACAGGCACCGACCTGCGCCCCTACGGAGCCTCTCGGGGCTCTGAACAACGTTGGGGCGACCCGCTGCCAACCGGGGCCGCCCTTCCCGCACCACTATCTCCACGTTGGAGCAGCCCACTGCCACACGGGACCGCCCTTGACCTTGTGCCCCCAGACGGACCGCCAGCAACATCACGGAGCCCCCAGCCCTTTCACTCAACGGGCTGTTCTCGGCGGGGCTCCTCTCATCAGCGCGGGATTCTTCTCCTCTCTGCCGGCTGGCGGCCTGGACTGGGGCGGGCACCGGCAATGTGCCCCGCGCCCCCACCGCATGGCTCCACCGTCTCTCACCGATGCTTCTTTCTCTTCCCGGGGCTTCCTCCTCCTCACAGGAGCCCTGTGAGCACCAGCAGCCTTCCTCCTTCGCTCCTCGGGCCGGAAGCCAATCACGGCGCGGCCCGGGCAGACGTCATCAAGGCATCCCGGGACGGCCAGCCAATGGCAGCGCGGCCCACCGGGACGAGCCCCCAACAGCGGCCCAATCCCAGTGCGGCCCCTTCGGTGCTGCGTCCCAGGCAGCGGCGGTGAATTTCAACACGGGGCAATGCCGGGTGGCCACCGGCTTCCATTAAATATGCAAATAAAAGCGCTACTAAGCACTTGGGCAAAATAAGGCGCTCCAAAGCGCTAAAGGGCAAGAACACACGCCCTCAAGCCCAGGAGTACAAATAAAGCGCTATCAGCGCTAAGAATCAAATTACAGCGCCCCCAGGGCTATAAGGACATCCAAAGTCCAGTAAAGTCTTTCAGGAGATGCAGCAAAGTCCTGGGGGGATAAGAAGGTCCAAAGGATTCCAGGGCAAGTCCATCAAGTGTCCAGGGGCTGGGCAGGGCCCAGGGTTTCCCCTGGGCCCAATCAGCAGCAGCCCCTGGCAAGATTCAAGTCCACAAACAAGAACAAACTGGAAGGGGTCACAGCCCCTTCTTATACAGGGAAAAGTCTTTGAAGTCTTTGTGCAGGCAGTGTGAGAACCAGCTAGAACTGGTTATAGGGAAGTCCCTTCAGTATCAGGGACAGAGGTGACAGTCGCCCAGCGGGAGGTGGAGCCAGCATTGTGGTCAGGCAGGCACAGCCCTTCACTATCAGGTGCCATCTCCTCCCACTTCCCTGGCAGCAGATGCTGCCTTTCATCCATGGGCTGACTCAGACAACCTCCTGGGCTCTCCAGCCCCTGTCACCCTCAAACCAGACAGTCAATCCACAAGCAGGCCCAGGCACTCCTGGACCAGGCTCACCAGCCAATCACACGCCAGACACAAATTACACAAATATGCCAACTTCTAAAAGTGGCACTTCTAGACTAGACACAATCATGCCGCATATACCATTAAGCAGCATTCAATCTCACGAGTTCTCTCATACCAAACTCGCCCCTGCACTCCCCACACATCAGGAACTACCATGGGCATACATATTCCCCATTCATTCCTATGGAAGGGCAGGTCACTCACCACACATACACAGAGAGCTCAAGCACTTTGCACTGTACCACAGTGAAAAAGTGCGCAGAGGCCTAAAATCACCAACACCAGGTCACAGAAACAGGCTAGGAAAAAGCAAAAAGTCTCGGGGTGAACCTGCCTAAAGGGCCGGGTCCAATACATATATATATATGTATATGTGTGTGTGTGTGTGTGTCAACGCTCAGATATTGGAAGAAATGAAGACAGTAATGCATATTCAGAGCAGTAGCAGGTGATGTTGTGGAAGAGTGAAGGGGTGGGGAGGAGGGAAGAGGTCGTGGCATGACGAAGTAAATAAATTAAATAAACATACCTGCAGCAACCGTGTCTGCTCTTCCCCTCCTCGCAGGCACAGACTCCCAGACTCCACTGCGGTTAATCCTGATGTTGCTCTCATATCATGAAACCAGCTTCAGGATTGACCTGAGCGCTCTGAATTTGCACTCCCAATGAGACTGGGAGCCTGTGCCTGCTGTCTTCAACCTGGCAACGCAGCTCGGGTTGGAGACAGCTTCAGTATGCATGACAGTTTGGCAGGCCTGAGACGGCCACCCATAACCGTCATGCGCACTGATCACAGTGCACTAACACTCCTCCTTCGCCTGTCATCCATCCCCCATAGCCCCGTCCCAAAAAACTTGGCAGGAAAGGCAAAATAAAACGATAACAAAACCTCTTTATTATCGTTTTCTTTTTCTTTTCCTACCGTTTTGAGGTAGCCGGCAGGGGAGGCGACGCTTCTCCGCCATAGCAGAAGAGTTGCCGCTGATTCAGAGGGGAATGAAAGTAGCTCCCCTTCGATTCAAACATTGGAAATTCAGGCTTCTAGCAGCTGCGAGTATGATTTTAGAAGAAATGGCGATAGAGGAAGCATCCGATTCCAGGGGTGGTTGATGGGTGTGACTTGCGCCCACAGTCCAGGGAATGTGTTGGCCAGGGGAAGTATATATATATATGTATTCTGTGCAAATGTGTTGAAAGAGACAAACAAACTGTGCCCCAGTGACCTAATGGGTCTGGTTAATGGGTGACTGGTGGGCAAACAGGATTTGTTTTACAAATAATGCGGAGATTGACTGGCACACAGCCTGCCACCTTGAGGGCTGGATGAATTCAGGGGATAGACACAAGTACCAGAGCATGCAACCTCCATGCCTTTATTTGTGCAGGAGACCAGCGTCTCTGATGGCTACTGGGTTGTATGCACATGATTTGTATTCTTTTATCGACAATACCTTCCTCGACCGGATTGGCCGAAGGAAAGAGAACCTATGTCCAGAACTCCATGCACTCTTATGTTGGTATGGAGCCAGCTCGTCCCTCCATGGCTGGATTGACACAGGGTTCAGTGCCCCTCACCTCCAAAGGGACAGACACAGTGGTGGACACTGTTTTGGATTGTGATGAGCTCAGGGGTACTGAGTCTGTAACAGCCAGAATTCGACTGACTCTTAAAGGGGTACAGAATCTTACAGGGTACAGTCTGTCCTCTGTAGAGCGGGCCAAGCACTGAGGATATTTAGGCTCATAGCTTTTCACGTCTACGACTGTACTGGGTCAGTGGACTGGCACAGGGGCTTAAAGCCTTAGGTCTGGGCGGCCGTGAATCTGTGGGCTGTGATGGACTGTGCTTTTTAGGTTTAAATGGGCACAGCGGATAGATGCAAGTCTTTTATATCTGAGGCCGGAATGGCATGTAGGGGATACAAAGTCAGTTACCTCTTCGGCATGAATGGCTCTTAGGGAGGTACAGAGCATGTCCTCTCTGGAGCTGGTTAGGCTGCTTTTGGGCGAAGAGTACAGAGCACAACGGTCCCTCTGGATGGATTTGCGAAGGTTTAGAGAGCCTGTCACGTATTGGCTAGCTTTGCAGTGCAGTGCAGAGCCTTTGGTCGCAAGGATTGGATAGTCATAGGGTGTAGTGTAGGCGAAAGGGTAA
Organism: Lissotriton vulgaris; assembly: GCF_964263255.1. Classification (NCBI taxonomy): domain Eukaryota; kingdom Metazoa; phylum Chordata; class Amphibia; order Caudata; family Salamandridae; genus Lissotriton; species Lissotriton vulgaris. The sequence goes on from NC_141685.1 coordinate 872,312,433, forward strand.
TGCCTCAAGTTTCTCTAAGGCTAGGAGAGTCATGGGATTGACACAGGTTACAGAGCTGTCACAGCCTCAGAAATTGTTTAAATTGTGAAGACCTCTGGGGTATAGAGCCTGTTTCTTGTAAGGCTGGAGGAGCCCTGGAGGGTAGCACATAGGTACTGAGTCACCTCAGGAATTGATGGGCTCAGAATTGGTGCGGGAGTTCAGAGCTTGTTACATCTGGAACATGATGCCTGAGGGATACAAAGTCTGCCGCTTAAGTTGGATATGTACAGTGATACAGAATGGGTAACTACTGGGGTGGACGAGCTTCTTTTAGGTGAAGGATACAGTCAACTTTAGGATTGGATTTGCACAGGGCACAGAGCATATCACCTGTACAACTTGACTGGCTCTGAGTGTGATACAAAGCAAGTTACCTCTAGAGCTAGACTGGCTCCCTTCGGTGTGGAGTCCTCATCTGGATATTATCAGTGAGGGGGTCTGGTGACAGCTTTGGCCCTGTTGTTTGTAAATGTACCCAAAAGCCAAAGATGGCAATAACATGGTACCTAGTATGTAAATTGTACATTAAAAGCTGTTTTATTCAAAGTGCAGCTAACAATGGGCATTGATTGGAATTAAAATCTTGAGGTTTTGTTTACCTGTCACAAATACGTTCTTGTAAAACAATAGACAATGGTGAGCAGGGGCGGTTCCTCCTAAAAAGCAGAGGAGCGTTGCCCCCATTTTTGCCAGCACGTAAATCTAAATTAAGAACATGATCGTTACTATTTTATTATATGTGCCACTGGCCCCCACTGTTTTTGAGAGTGTGAGGGCGGGGCAGATTAGTGGCAGCAGCAGGACAATTTGCCAGTGCGGAGTGCCCATTGTGGGATTAGCCGGCTGTCTTGTGACGGCCAGCCCGATATGGGTACTTCAGGCTGCACCAATCCCAGTGGTGTAAAACTGCTGGGGGATTGCAGGCATAGGCCCTGGCCTCAAAAGGAGCACTGGGTTAGGCTGCCCAAACCAATCCTTGTGCTTCTCTCATGCTGAAAAAAAGGCATGAGAGCAACTCCAGGATTGGTTAGGTTCACGTTGGCTGTAGGAAGTCAACCACCAAGGGAGATGTTACTGTTTGAATGAAAGTCAGGTTCAGGAGAGCTGCGCCTGCGTGCGACGCACAAATGTGCTTCCAATACTCATGGATCGAATGTATTTATGAGGCCCCTGACACCGGCAATGACAGCACAAGTGTTCCTGAGGCAAATGCCCCTGGTTTGGGGAAAGCAGAGCAGAATGGTGGCAGCTGCATTTTGCAGTCACACTTTGAATGCGTTGCACTAGTTTTTAGGTCTCGCCTGTCGATGCGCATGCGCATCGAGCAAGGCAAGAGTATTGCGAGTTATCCACTCTTTATCTACACTGCAAGGAATCGTGGCGATTCCTTGCAGTGCCCGTGACTTTTAAGGTCAATGCGCATGCGCATTAAGCTTATGCGCATGCGCATTGACCTTAAAAGTCACGGGCGCGTGCATGTCCGTCTTTGTTTACCCGCTCCGCCCCCTCCCGCCGTGTCGCCTTGCCTACTCTCTTCCACAGCCTCCCCCAGCTCCGCCCCCTCACTACTTGATTGCACGGCCGCTAGGCCGTGCCTTCCCTACTCTCCTCCCCCCTCCTCCTCTCCTCCCTTGTTGACTTTCCTGTATGAGAAACCGAGCCGCAGTCTCCACGCCTATGTCTTGTGCTTTTCAACTTCCTGTTCTCATTGTTATCGCACAATGAGGCACCCTGAGCCGTGAGCACCGCTTCTACATCAGAACCCTTACACGCTGCTCCAAACTTCGCTCTCTTGAACATAAGCCACAACCCCGAATGTTAATAAGGATGTATGACTGTGAGACACGTCAATAATAAAACACAGATAAACGCCACAGAACAAACGCATAAAAATAGGGTAGACCATCTGGGCCTCCTTAACTGTGTAGCATGCTTCCCTCTCCTGGTTACAAATATTGCTTTTATCCTCCCCCTACTCTGGCCATTTGTGTCTTCTATTCCATGTGTGCCAAGTGAAAGTGCTCCAAAGCTGCCATCTGGCTACATTTCTGGTACTATGTACATTTCCTAAAAATAAGCGGTGGGCATAGGATCCTTCTACACTCTCCACCCCTTTCGAATTCTGGAGCTTGGCATTCAACACTTCTGTCTTTACAGTATGTTTAGCATACTGTAAAGACAGATTTGTAATGCCAAGGATTAAGGTATTGTATAGTGTAAAGATGTGACTGGTGGTCTGGTCTGCCTCCTGTTGTTGAGTGTCCTTTGTCTCTGTCAGTGGCGGCCATGACGCTGCTCTTGGAATGTGTGTTGCTCCCAGTGTTCTGTGCCACCATGTTGGACCAGTCCGTGTAACTCTTGCTGAGCTCTGAAGACACCTTTGTTCCTGGTGAAGTGTCACTGGGTCTTTTCCATGTGTCTGTACCTTGAAAATACATTAGTATATTAAGCTGACAGGACAAGATTCGCCAATTGTGTTTATCACCTTAATTATTTCCGAACACAGTTTTGACTAGTTCTGGCTATATGGACTAAGCCGTGATTGAGTATGGCTCAACCCAAAAAAAGCAGTTACATTGATTACTAGTGAATGGTTCTACAATCGTATATATTTGTTGAGGAAAAAGGTATTCTGTTATAGCTACTAGTAGGACAGCCATATTGTTTCACAGGTTATTTGGAATCAGTCAAGTAATGTCGCTGCAAAAAAGAGTAATGTCCAAAACTTGTCAATAAAATGTAGACTGTGCCTTAAAACTTCTTCCCATTAACTTATTATTTTACTGTAATGTATTAATAGATATAGGAATATATGTTATTATCATTGGAAGACCTACATAGTGAAATTAGGAACAATTTAGGAATTGTGTATTGGGATCTACATCTTATATGCTTTACAAAAATCGTTTTCCTGTATTTAGAAATAGATAATGTAACGCTGTGGTTACTCATAGGTCAGGTATCACAGTGCAGCTCTCTAGAGGCCTATTGTTACCAATTTTTTTTACATAGGCACTTAAAGGCCTTTTGCTCACCTCAGAGTAGCATTACCCTCTCACCCTCAACCCCTCACCCTCACCCTCACTCACCCTCACTCACCCTCACTCACCCTCACTCACTCACCCTCACTCACCCTCACTCACCCTCACCCTCACTCACCCTCACCCCCTCACCCTCAACCCCTCACCCTCAACCCCTCACCCTCAACCCCTCACTCACCCTCACTCATCCTCACTCACCCTCAACCCCTCACCCTCACCCTCACTCACCCTCAACCCCTCACCCTAACTCACCCTCACCCTCACTCACCCTCAACCCCTCACTCACCCTCACTCACCCTCAACCCCTCAACATCAACCCCTCACCCTCACTCACCCTCACTCACCCTCACGCACCCTCACTCACCCTCACCCTCACTCACCCTCACCCTCACTCACCCTCACTCACCCTCACCCTCATTCACCCTCACTCACCCTCACCCTCACTCACCCTCACTCACCCTCACCCACCCTCACCCTCACTCACCCTCAACCCCTCACCCTCACTCACCCTCAACCCCTCACTCACCCTCACTCCCTCACCCTCACTCACCCTCACACTCACTCACCCTCAACCCCTCACCCTCACTCACCCTCAACCCCTCACTCACCCTCAACCCCTCACTCACCCTCACACTCACTCACCCTCACTCACCCTCACTCACCCTCACTCACCCTCACTCACCCTCACCCTCACTCACCCTCACTCACCCTCACTCACCCTCAACTCCTCACTCACCCTCAACCCCTCACCCTCACCCTCACTCACCCTCAACCCCTCACTCACCCTCACTCTCACTCCTCACTCCCCCTCACTCACCCTCAACCCCTCACCCTCACTCACCCTCAACCCCTCACCCTCACTCACCCTCAACCCCTCACCCTCAACCCCTCACCCTCACTCACCCTCACCCTCACTCACCCTCAACCCCTCACCCTCACTCACCCTCACTCACCCTCACCCACCCTCACTCACCCTCAACCCCTCACCCTCACTCTCACTCTCACTCACCCTCACTCACCCTCACTCACCCTCACTCACCCTCACTCACCCTCACTCACCCTCACTCACCCTCAACCCCTCACTCACCCTCACTCTCACTCATCCTCACTCACCCTCAACCCCTCACCCTCACTCACCCTCACTCACCCTCACCCACCCTCACTCACCCTCAACCCCTCACCCTCACTCACCCTCACTCTCACTCTCACTCATCCTCACTCACCCTCAACCCCTCACCCTCACTCACCCTCACTCACCCTCACCCACCCTCACTCACCCTCAACCCCTCACCCTCACTCACCCTCACTCACCCTCACTCACCCTCAACCCCTCACTCACCCTCACTCTCACTCATCCTCACTCACCCTCAACCCCTCACCCTCACTCACCCTCAACCCCTCACCCTAACTCACCCTCACCCTCACTCACCCTCAACCCCCTCTCACCCTCAACCCCTCAACATCAACCCCTCACCCTCACTCACCCTCACCCTCACTCACCCTCACCCTCACCCACCCTCACTCACCCTCACTCACCCTCACCCTCACTCACCCTCACCCACCCTCACCCTCACCCTCACTCACCCTCACCCTCACTCACCCTCACCCTCACTCACTCTCACCCTCACTCACCCTCACTCTCACTCACCCTCACTCACCCTCACTCACCCTCACTCTCACTCACCCTCAACCCCTCACCCTCACTCACCCTCAACCCCTCACCCTCACTCACCCTCACTCACCCTCACCCACCCTCACCCTCACTCACCCTCACTCACCCTCAACCCCTCACCCTCACACAGTGCAATAGGTCTCGGAGCATTTGAGTTAGAGCTTTTAGAAATGTTTATGGCTTTTTTTTTTAATTCTTTAGCATTGGCTACAGGAAACAAAAATGCTAAAGATTTACAAAAAAACCCATAAACAATTCTAAAAGCACTAACTCTAATGCTGCGAGACCTATTGCATTTCCAATGCTTGTTGTTGTAGAGCTGCACTGCACAGTACAACACATCGCCCCAAATCGAATGCTAGCAAAGGAGGATCGATCCCACAGCACTGTTTGCATCACTCGGTCGCTGTTGTTTAGTGAAGGAAATATATTTGTCTCAACAAATCCCCTCCATTTTAACGGAAAGGTCTGGAATAGTTGTATGTCTGAGTTATGCGGCTTTCGAGGGGAGGTTTATTTATGAGTTCTGCAGTGGCTGGATGTTCAGACAACAGTTTGGATGTTTGTTTATCCTGGGCAACCTCGGTGTCTGCTGGTGGCGTTTATATAACCTGGAGTTCACAGAGAGTAAAACGCTTGCGAGGTCGACTCGTCTCGTGCCTTTTATCATTCAGGCCACGGAGCAGAAAGTGCAACTTTTGATTCAATAAACAATAAAATCGTGACTTTTCCGTAATACATTTTGAACTTCAAGCATGGATACGCGGCACTGCGTAATTACCATGTAAATCCTAACATTCTAAGTTTTAAAAGATCTTTTTGAAAAATGAAACATTCATTTTGAGCTAAGCACTAGCTATCGTCTGCACTGTAGTCAATAAATACAGTTAGCTTTTCTTATCTCCCTATGGCAGCGACCCCTCCAAGAATCTGTACTACACGGCACGTCTGGCTTCTAGGAGACTTTTCGCAAATTAGAAAGTTCAGCGCTGTAGATGCGAGATAATTGTTTTATTTCTGCCATTTAGTTTAACAGTTAAATATACAAGTGTAAGACGCTATCGCCACCTAGAGCCGAAATCAGAAAGAGAGGACTTTCTTTTCCGCCTTCATCCTTTATGTAGTCACATATTTAAAGCGGCAGTTCTTCTAAAATGATGCACTTTCTTGTTACTCGTTCACCTACGTCTCAGAACCCAGTACAACTGTTTCTGGTGCAGTAACTCACCTCAGGGAAGAGAGCTCACCTTGTGCCGGACTATGCGCCTGATTATGATGTCGGGCGGACTTATGTCCGCCCAACACTGACGCAGAAGCAGGACTACCCGACTAGGAGTCGGAGGTCCCTCTGGCCGCATTACAATGTATAGTGGGGATATCTCGTGCCATTCGCCTTCCACCCTTTGATCACCCCTCCCCCAGTGAGACGCTGACAATTGACTGGTGTCCACTGCGTGGCTTTATTATTTGACCAAAACAGCATTTTATTTATGGGTAAAAACTTCCACATTGACCATTTTATTAAATCCACACATAAATGATGCGCTCCATACATATGCGCCACAGGTTAACATGTATTTCCAATTCCCCATCTCAGGAAGCGTGTTGTACCAGCAGGACACAACACCACCCCCTTTTTCCAAGCACCGGCTACTAGGGTAGGGCCAGAGAGTCTAGGACCACCAGCAGGACGGCCCCCTCTCCCACCAGCCCAAAGCCGCCATAACTGCCTCCCTGCTGGAGGGTCATCCATTTACATTAATATGTATTTCCAATTCTCCATATCGGGAAGCGTGTTGTACCAGCAGGACACAACACACCCCCTTTTTCCAAGCACCGGCTACTAGGGTAGGGCCAGAGAGTCCCGGACCACCAGCAGGACGGCCCCCTCTCCCGCCAGCCCAAAGCCGCCATAACTGCCTCCCTGCTGGAGGGTCATCCATTTTCCGCCCAAAAAGAGTCCCCCGGCCTTTTCTCTTATCCGGGACCCCGCCACAGGGCAAGGAGCCCCACCGGCGCTCTTGCCCTCCCCCCTTCCAACCACTGCTTCCTCACTAAGGCCCTGCTCCTCTCCCCAGGTGTAAATCAATGGCCCCAGAATGGTTTGCACAAAACATCCGACCCTACCCTGGACAGATGCCTCCCCTCTGCCCGGTACTCCTCCTTGTTCACTGCCTGCATCAGGCCATATCTGGTAACACGTATCTGTGACCCCTTCAACAGTTTTTCTACCTCCCTATTCATCTTTCTCACTGACGTGTTCACTGCGACTGATAGAACGTCACCATCCCAGACTTTCAGAGTGAGCACCTCTGACCAAATTATCATAGTGTCCGGCAATACCCTCCTGATTCATGCAAGTCTTGTCCACCCTGGACTCCTCGAACCACTGCCCTGCTTGGAGTATGCCCGGATCTCCACACCAGCATACCTGCGTCCTCTGACTTGCCTCCACTGCATGCAATACCAAAAGAGAATAGAGAGAGCAAGAGGTGCATAACTACCAATCTGCCGCAAATACCGACCCTACCTACACCCGCTGCGGTCGCACATAGCACTCAAAATCGATGAACTCCACCTGCCCACCTTCCTAATTGCGCTCAATGAGAGTAGTCCCAATTCCGCTGCTGTAGTAGCCACCCCAATACGGAACGAATGTGATGTGAAATGAGCTGTTTCCTCACCCAACAATTCCAGCGCCCACTTAAATAATCGTGTGAACTGAAATCTCGTCAAAGGTGTACCATCTGCATGTATCAGCCGCCTATCATCACCACACCCTGGTCTGATCTGCAGTAACTTCTCCATCAGCATCACCGGGCAGTAACCCGCCCACTGAACCGCTCTTAATTGCACCCAGACACCTTTCCCTAGCGGGTCTGTTTTCGACCTCTGCACTCTCACCTGCAGTAATTCAGCGGCCCCCACCACATCCCCCACAGTCATTCCCCCTTGTCTATCCATCTAGCTGCAGACACCGTTAGTCTGTGAGTTGTGATAAGGGTGCTGGCCGCAGGAGTGACCTCACACTCGCATCCTGAATCCCTTGGAACAGATCCAGTTGATAACTCGTACTCAACAGGGTTTACCTACTACCTTTCTTTAGCGCCTCAGCAGCACCCGTCCTCTCCACCAGAGCCATTTGTCCCACCACTATATCCCTGGTGGTTCCCCTCAGGGCATACCAATGATGTTGACCCCTGCGGAGCGCTGCAAGAAGGAAGCCGGATCCTACTGCTACCCTTAGTATCACTCAGTTAGTACCATCTTTTCTTTAATAGGCGTATTGTGGCCCAGCCTACTTAGTGCTCAATAAAGAGGTGAGGAACCCTCCACCTCCCAGCTCCAACTCAAGGCGCCTCTACCTTCGTACCCAGATGTCCGCAAGATGTAGACTCGAAGACCAGAGCGGGATCCTCCTGATGCAACATGCCAATCCCTTACTGTGACCGAGTTCTCACACTGCCTACCGTGAATTGTATGCCAGTGATTGATGCGTAAAGCCAAAACCGGAGCCTGGACACCCTATGCTGTCCTCTGTTTTAGACACCTGATTGCCACGGCAGCTGCCGTGCAGCGACCTCGCTCTGAGGGGAGAGAGGCACCCCGGGCAAGGGGTACTACTTCATTGCACCAACTATTCTTGAGAATTACTGATTCAACTATGAAAGGGTTAAACACCCCAGTCCCTACGACGGTGCTTTGGGCCTACCCCTCGATGCTGTATCCCCCATGAAGTCTATTCAATCTCCCGAGCTGCTTAAACTTGTGTCTCTGTCAGGCACTGGCACTGCTTATGGCCTCGCCTATTACCAGCTGGCATGGCGCATCAAGCGACACCCGTCCGCAGTAGCACCAACTTGACAGCCAAAAGCTTTACGGGGTCGATCTTAGTGAAGCTGTACCCCTGTCACCTCACTCTTTATTCTTTTGGCACAGCGGCCAAACCTGCCACACCCGTACCTCGCCTCCCATGTCCATTAAGGTTCAGGGGGTTACCATCTCGCTCTCAATGGCACCTTGCTTGGGGCCCGATTAAACCTTTCGCCCTCAAGACTCTCTGGTTTACTTACCACGCACATACCTGCGCACCCTAATTCTTGAACAAACCTAGTAGCTGCTACACGTGCACTGCAATCCCTCTCCACCTTACCGGCGACATCTTAGATATCCGCGACATCTCCGTGCCTGGCTGCCGGCATTGCTGATGGACGTCTTAATCCCCACCTTCTTGGCCTCTGCACATGTAGCCGATGGTTGCATATCTGGGACCCGGCCTTCATGCCTATCCACCTCATCACTTGATGCAACTCCGAGAAACATGTGAAAACAACGAGAATATAAATGGTTAGCATATCAAGTTTCAATTTTGCCAATTGGTTCATACTCTGTGTTCGTACTCTCCAAATCATAAAAACCTCTTGTCTTTTCGAGTGACCCTTCCTTGACTACGTAAACCTGCCTCTGATATTACAGGGCCACGAGCTATATTCCGTCTATCAACCTACAAGCCTTGCTGTATATAAAAACATGCAACGTGCTATGTTTACCTTGCACAGTGTTACTAGCCCCTTAGCAGCCCATTCCCCCAGCCCCTCACCTTAACCTTCTCAAAATGGCCAACTCCGTGGAGTTCAACAGATAGGGCTGCAGATGTCGTCTATGACGGCCATGTTTACCGACTTGGATATTGAAGACACTGACAAGGCCCAGTCCATGCTGTGACTAAAATAAAAAGAGACCTGGCCAAACCCAACAATTGAATTTTACTGCCTGTCCCTATAGGACATCACTAGTAATACCATTGTAAATTAAATGAGAGTTTGTGCCTATGGCCAGGTCACCCAAATTATTCCTCCTTATTGCGTCTGACCCCTCATCACCGAGTATACCTGTGTTTGGGTCAATTGTCTTATGCGGCCCGCTATGTCACGCCGCCAACTACGATACGGCCCAAGGCGTTCCCTTTCTAGACTTCATTTGTTGTTTCAAAACTTAAGGCAGCCACGCCGATACCCTCTCTAACTGGCCAGCTCCACGAGGTCACCAGATAGGGCTGCCGATGCTGCCTATGAAGGGCCTGCTCACCCATAAATGATGTTGAAGGCACTGGCAAGGCCCAGGCCAGGCTGCGACTAAAAATTAAAGGAGACTTGTCCAACCAAACAATTGCATACTACCGCCTGTCCCAATAGACCATCGCTTACAAACCGAATCTTAAAGTAAATGCGAATTAGCGCCTATGGCCAGGTCACCCAAATTATTCCTATTATTGCGTCCAGACCCCTCATCACTGATATGCCTGCGTTCCGGTTGATTGTCTTATGCGGCCTGCTATATCACGCCACCAACTAGATCCGGTCATTGATTGTTTGAGCAAGTACTCATCGGGGAGAAATAACCTGACCATAGCGCAATTCTCCCTCCTTCTAATCACAGGTCATAACGCATCCGCCGCTGTGTCACTCGGAAAGAACACCGCAGCAACTCATCCAGTTTACATTTATAGCACATGAGACCTCATGCAAGTGTTGTAATGTACTTTCTCCTGCACACATGCTTTGAATGGTTGATTTTTTTTTTTTTATATTATTATTATTATTTTTATTATTTATTTATTTTTATAACCTATGAGTGCACCCTTGTCATGCTCTCCTACTTTGATCTATGCCAACATGATTAAAAAGGCTCATGGCCGAGCTGAATGTGAACAAAATATAACGTCCACCCACTTAGAAATGTCTAAATTGTACTCATTTCTCAGTGCTTAAGTTTTGCCATTGACAGTGTGCTGATTATTGAATGCATTTGCAAACAAAACAGGTGATGGACCGAATGTGGATCAATGTCACACATTCATCCCAGTCAAAAGATCTGGGCCCAAATCCATCGTTTTTTTGCACTCCACACCACCCTGGGTTAGACAATGGCGATATGCAAATCAGCTCTGACCCTGTGCCCCATGGGAACAGTCCAGTCCGAACTACAAAAGCCATGTCCTTCCCAGAACGGAATCAAGCATCCGAAGACCGGACCGGTTTCGAGGTAACACCTCTCATCAGCCCGGCTAGCTTGACTCCAGTGGTGTGGAGTGCCTGGGACCCACGTCTGGGCATCCCCAGCGCACTTATGGCGGCAATTGCAAACAAAACAGGTGATGGACCGAATGTGGATCAATGTCACACATTCATCCCAGTCAAAAGATCTGGGCCCAAATCCATCGTTTTTTTGCACTCCACACCACCCTGGGTTAGACAATGGCGATATGCAAATCAGCTCTGACCCTGTGCCCCATGGGAACAGTCCAGTCCGAACTACAAAAGCCATGTCCTTCCCAGAACGGAATCAAGCATCCGAGGACCGGACCGGTTTCGAGGTAACACCTCTCATCAGCCCGGCTAGCTTGACTCCAGTTGTGTGGAGTGCCTGGGACCCACGTCTGGGCATCCCCAGCGCACTTATGGCGGCAATTGCAAACAAAACAGGTGATGGACCGAATGTGGATCAATGTCACACATTCATCCCAGTCAAAAGATCTGGGCCCAAATCCATCGTTCTTTTGCACTCCACACCACCCTGGGTTAGACAATGGCGATATGCAAATCAGCTCTGACCCTGTGCCCCATGGGAACAGTCCAGTCCGAACTACAAAAGCCATGTCCTTCCCAGAACGGAATCAAGCATCCGAGGACCGGACCGGTTTCCAGGTAACACCTCTCATCAGCCCGGCTAGCTTGACTCCAGTGGTGTGGAGTGCCTGGGACCCACGTCTGGGCGTCCCCAGCGCACTTATGGCGGAAATTGCAAACAAAACAGGTGATGGACCGAATGTGGATCAATGTCACACATTCATCCCAGTCAAAAGATCTGGGCCCAAATCCATCGTTTTTTTGCACTCCACACCACCCTGGGTTAGACAATGGCGATATGCAAATCAGCTCTGACCCTGTGCCCCATGGGAACAGTCCAGTCCGAACTACAAAAGCCATGTCCTTCCCAGAACGGAATCAAGCATCCGAGGACCGGACCGGTTTCGAGGTAACACCTCTCATCAGCCCGGCTAGCTTGACTCCAGTGGTGTGGAGTGCCTGGGACCCACGTCTGGGCATCCCCAGCGCACTTATGGCGGCAATTGCAAACAAAACAGGTGATGGACCGAATGTGGATCAATGTCACACATTCATCCCAGTCAAAAGATCTGGGCCCAAATCCATCGTTTTTTTGCACTCCACACCACCCTGGGTTAGACAATGGCAATATGCAAATCAGCTCTGACCCTGTGCCCCATGGGAACAGTCCAGTCCGAACTACAAAAGCCATGTCCTTCCCAGAACGGAATCAAGCATCCGAGGACCGGACCGGTTTCGAGGTAACACCTCTCATCAGCCCGGCTAGCTTGACTCCAGTGGTGTGGAGTGCCTGGGACCCACGTCTGGGCATCCCCAGCGCACTTATGGCGGCAATTGCAAACAAAACAGGTGATGGACCGAATGTGGATCAATGTCACACATTCATCCCAGTCAAAAGATCTGGGCCCAAATCCATCGTTTTTGTTTTTTTTTTCGTTTTTTTTTGCACTCCACACCACCCTGGGTTAGACAATGGCGATATGCAAATCAGCTCTGACCCTGTGCCCCATGGGAACAGTCCAGTCCGAACTACAAAAGCCATGTCCTTCCCAGAACGGAATCAAGCATCCGAGGACCGGACCGGTTTCGAGGTAACACCTCTCATCAGCCCGGCTAGCTTGACTCCAGTGGTGTGGAGTGCCTGGGACCCACGTCTGGGCATCCCCAGCGCACTTATGGCGGCAATTGCAAACAAAACAGGTGATGGACCGAATGTGGATCAATGTCACACATTCATCCCAGTCAAAAGATCTGGGCCCAAATCCATCGTTTTTTTGCACTCCACACCACCCTGGGTTAGACAATGGCGATATGCAAATCAGCTCTGACCCTGTGCCCCATGGGAACAGTCCAGTCCGAACTACAAAAGCCATGTCCTTCCCAGAACGGAATCAAGCATCCGAGGACCGGACCGGTTTCGAGGTAACACCTCTCATCAGCCCGGCTAGCTTGACTCCAGTGGTGTGGAGTGCCTGGGACCCACGTCTGGGCATCCCCAGCGCACTTATGGCGGCAATTGCAAACAAAACAGGTGATGGACCGAATGTGGATCAATGTCACACATTCATCCCAGTCAAAAGATCTGGGCCCAAATCCATCGTTTTTTTGCACTCCACACCACCCTGGGTTAGACAATGGCGATATGCAAATCAGCTCTGACCCTGTGCCCCATGGGAACAGTCCAGTCCGAACTACAAAAGCCATGTCCTTCCCAGAACGGAATCAAGCATCCGAGGACCGGACCGGTTTCGAGGTAACACCTCTCATCAGCCCGGCTAGCTTGACTCCAGTGGTGTGGAGTGCCTGGGACCCACGTCTGGGCATCCCCAGCGCACTTATGGCGGCAATTGCAAACAAAACAGGTGATGGACCGAATGTGGATCAATGTCACACATTCATCCCAGTCAAAAGATCTGGGCCCAAATCCATCGTTTTTTTGCACTTGCACTAGACAATGGCGATATGCAAATCAGCTCTGACCCTGGGTGGTGTGGAGTGCAAAAAAACGATGGATTTGGGCCCAGATCTTTTGACTGGGATGAATGTGTGACATTGATCCACATTCGGTCCATCACCTGTTACCTCGAAACCGGTCCGGTCCTCGGATGCTTGATTCCGTTCTGGGAAGGACATGGCTTTTGTAGTTCGGACTGGACTGTTCCCATGGGGCAACAGGGTCAGAGCTGATTTGCATATCGCCATTGTCTAACCCAGGGTGGTGTGGAGTGCAAAAAAAAAAAAAAAAAAAAAAAAAAAAACGATGGATTTGGGCCCAGATCTTTTGACTGGGGGAATGTGTGACATTGATCCACATTCGGCCCATCACTTGTTGTTTTTGCAATTGCCGCCCTAAGTGCGCTGGGGATGCCCAGACGTGGGTCCCAGGCACTCCACACCACGTGGAGTCAAGCTAGCCGGGCTGATGAGAAGTGTTACCTCGAAACCGGTCCGGTCCTCGGATGCTTTATTCCGTTCTGGGAAGGACATGGCTTTTGTAGTTCGGACTGGACTGTTCCCATGGGGCAACAGGGTCAGAGCTGATTTGCATATCGCCATTGTCTAACCCAGGGTGGTGTGGAGTGCAAAAAAACGATGGATTTGGGCCCAGATCTTTTGACTGGGGGAATGTGTGACATTGATCCACATTCGGTCCATCACTTGTTGTTTTTGCAATTGCCGCCCTAAGTGCGCTGGGGATGCCCAGACGTGGGTCCCAGGCACTCCACACCACGTGGAGTCAAGCTAGCCGGGCTGATGAGAGGTGTTACCTCGAAACCGGTCCGGTCCTCGGATGCTTGATTCCGTTCTGGGAAGGACATGGCTTTTGTAGTTCGGACTGGACTGTTCCCATGGGGCAACAGGGTCAGAGCTGATTTGCATATCGCCATTGTCTAACCCAGGGTGGTGTGGAGTGCAAAAAAACGATGGATTTGGGCCCAGATCTTTTGACTGGGGGAATGTGTGACATTGATCCACATTCGGTCCATCACTTGTTGTTTTTGCAATTGCCGCCCTAAGTGCGCTGGGGATGCCCAGACGTGGGTCCCAGGCACTCCACACCACGTGGAGTCAAGCTAGCCGGGCTGATGAGAGGTGTTACCTCGAAACCGGTCCGGTCCTCGGATGCTTGATTCCGTTCTGGGAAGGACATGGCTTTTGTAGTTCGGACTGGACTGTTCCCATGGGGCAACAGGGTCAGAGCTGATTTGCATATCGCCATTGTCTAACCCAGGGTGGTGTGGAGTGCAAAAAAACGATGGATTTGGGCCCAGATCTTTTGACTGGGGGAATGTGTGACATTGATCCACATTCGGTCCATCACTTGTTGTTTTTGCAATTGCCGCCCTAAGTGCGCTGGGGATGCCCAGACGTGGGTCCCAGGCACTCCACACCACGTGGAGTCAAGCTAGCCGGGCTGATGAGAGGTGTTACCTCGAAACCGGTCCGGTCCTCGGATGCTTGATTCCGTTCTGGGAAGGACATGGCTTTTGTAGTTCAGACTGGACTGTTCCCATGGGGCAACAGGGTCAGAGCTGATTTGCATATCGCCATTGTCTAACCCAGGGTGGTGTGGAGTGCAAAAAAACGATGGATTTGGGCCCAGATCTTTTGACTGGGGGAATGTGTGACATTGATCCACATTCGGTCCATCACTTGTTGTTTTTGCGATTATTGAATGCATGGCATAGACAGTACATATCTTAGTAAATGCATTAGATAGACACCACTTAAAGATGCTTAGAAAAGAGACACGTTTACTTGTAAATGCATAACATAAGCTGTCATCTCACTACTAAATGGGAAACCAGTACACACAAGAGCTGAACTGAAACATGAAGACCCCCCCCCTACTAAGTATGTAGAGGGTTCACACACCCAGGCAGAATTTCATTTTCATAGTGCCAGTGGCTGAGGCCTTCACCCGACACTGAGCCAGCCCACGTTCTACAACACCTCCCTTTGATTCACATGCATTGCAAACATAAAATAATAGTTTTATTTTTTATTTGTTTTCACTATGATGGGCGTTTTTAAAATGCATTAAATGGGTAGTTAAAAAGAATGCCAGACCTACTGAATTTGCCAGCGCTCCGCAAGCATGCTTTCCCTCCTCTGTAAACGTCCTGCCACTGGCCATCCTACCATACCTGCTCTTGTTTTATTTCTTTGCCACCTCAGATTGTCCTTAAGTGCTCATCTCCAGCTCGTTTTTCTGCCTCTCAGTTTTATGGTCACCAGTCCCTGCACCTCCAGCACCTCACCCCCTTTCCAGAATGTCTGTTACCCCATTTCTTCCCAAGGTTGGGAATGCGCTGCACTCCTGTTTTATTTATTTATTTGTTTATGTATTCATTTATTTTTTGTGTTAGTTTCTTTTTTGCCTGCTGGCAAGTCTAGCGTTTTCATCTATAAGATTGTTTACTTAATTCTCCGTCATGATTTTTCTAATCATAAGGCCACCTTTGTTTGTTCTACAGTTATATAACTCTATATTCAAGGTGTAGGCAGAAAGAATTATATAAATTTAATAAGATAAGTGAAAGAATGAGTGCTTTCTACTTGCTTTTCAAATGTCATCAAGATATATAAAAGAACGGTGCCTGTGTGGCCGAAGACAGTTTGTAGCTGGTCCGACGTCCCGGCATCCAGGGAGAGAACAAAGAGGGAACCGGCCACCATGACGCTCTTCACCTCGCTTGCCTCGCGCTTCTTGACTGACGAACTCCTCCAGATCCGTCGGTTAACTTCTCGACTTGCGCTATCGCCGTCTCCGAGGTGGTTCCAACATGCAACGGAATAAAGCATAAATTATTCTCGGCAATGCTGTTTTTCCATAACACACAACATGATGATACTACAGATATATTATGCATTGTCTCTCCGTCCTTGCCGCTCTCAGCACTGCGCCAGTGAAAACATCACGCGCCCCCCCCCCCACCGCCCGTAACCATGCTGCTAGCCATTTTTATAATTGATTTTACTAGCCCGAGTGACCCGAGGCTGTCCCGCTCACTTCACAGGATCCCGTTATACTGCCCCCTTATAAATAAATGTTCCTTTGAGTTAGCCCCTCTCTGTATATTGACTTCGGAGCCATGCAAAACCAGTATTTTTAAAACGTGAACAATTGACCGAGGGAATCAAGGCGCTGGGGGCAATAGGGAAAATTAAGCGAGCTATCATTTAGCTTGTGCCAGGGATCGAACCGTGATCGATGCGGAGTCAGACGCCCTTGGCTGCTGCACCACACCTCTTCCACGCTACGCTATAAGGCCTCTCACCTAGCAGATCGCCGTCAGCACCGCCGGGCCTTTCCATCCCCTGCAACTGTTATTCCGGCTGCGCCTTTGCCGGCGATCCCCAGAGGCAAGAGACAAAGAGGGCTACTCCTTGGGGCGCCGCATTTTTATCAGCTTGGGGGAAGGGATCGTAGACGCCCTTACCTGGCATCTCACATTACCCACGACCCTCTCCATGACGAAACCTGGGGAAACGAAACCATCTCTCCAGGCCCGGAATCCCACTAAAGGTCCCCCTCCCCTAGGCGCGGGGGGGTGCCTCTCATTATTTGTATTGCGGCCTGTGCAGCACATGCTACAATGCAAAAAAATCCACATCTGACGTATACCTGCCCTATGTGGCAGGCACCATGCGGTGCCTGCCACATGGTGCAGGGATATGTAGATGGGCACCATAGGTGCCCCCCAGAGCCCCTATCTTAGCGCCAGGGGGAAGAGGAGCCTAGGTCCCTTTCCACCTGCCTTTGCATTACGGGCTAACTGCTGTGAAACGGCCGGCAGAAAAGGGCATGGTAATCCCTATGGAGGTGCCTGAGCAGGATTGCAGTCCCTACGAAGGTCCAACGGCTTCCTTGAGCCTGTCGGATGTGTGGCAGTCGGTCTTTCCGCCCGCCCTCCATCCGCCCACCATCATAATGAGGCGGGCGCTCCTGCAGGGTCCGATGGCGGTCGGACCTTCACCGATCGACTGGCGGTGATGATCCTGATAGAGCGTGCAGGTCACCTGGTTATAATTTTACCAATACTCACCTGGGCCCATAATTCAATTGTACATTTACTTAATCAGGTAACCCACACTTTACTACCAGTTTATTTTATTTCCACTAATTCCTATACCATTGACTTACCAATCCTTGTCACTTGGTACTTATAACCACATGGATCAGGGAGTTATTTGTAAAGAAAGGCAATCAAAATACTATAACATTGGCACTCATATAATAACCACAGACTCAGGGTAGGTTCAAACTCTTTATCTAATCATCATCAAAGGTCATGAGCCATAGATTAAAAGCGATTAAACTATCAATAACCAAGATCAGAAACAGTGTATAGCTATGCAACAGATAGATTATGCCAACCATTTAGAAAAGTTTGAAATAAAGGGAAGGTAAAACAAGGAACATACTATTTTCAGAAACAGTCTTTCGCAATTTGACTAAAGGGGGGTAAAGAAAAGGAACATACTAAACCAACAGTTTTGCAATTATTAGTGGTTTGGAAAAAGAGAACACAATATGCAATATCGAAACTCAATTTTAGCACACAACTATAGGGAAGGTAAAAAATTGGAACACATTATAAATTCAAATAATCAAGCTTAATTTCTTAAAGGGAGGGTGAAGAAAAAGAAAATATATACTATCATGAAAAACGTTATAGCATTCGCATTCAGCTAAAAGGTGGGTAAGAAAGTGGGGCACTCTAATAAGCAGCAAAACATGAATTTATCATTTACTAAGGGAAGGGTAAGGAAAAAGGAACATATGCAATCAAAGCTTTGCAAATTCAGGGAAGGTAAAGAAAAGGATGCAAATTATTTTGACAATTACCCACACAGATTTATATTTACCTAGAATGGTGTGAAGACCAACCCTGGCCACGGATCAGTTGGAAAGGACAGAAGAAACCCAAAGATTTCAGTGCCAGTAGGCGAGCAGGTGCAGATCAGGAAAAACAGGACAGGGTAAACCCCAGGATTTGGATCAGGACCGGACCACCAAAGGTTAAGACCAGCACCCGCAGTTTCGGTTGCAACGCCTGCGCTACTCCATCTCTGCAAGGAATCAGCCAAAACCCCGATTGGGTTACAGCTTTCACCAGCAAAGTGCTTCGCCAGCGCTTCAACTTCCCAGAACCCCGATTGGGTTCTCGAACCTCCCGGCAGAGTGCTCCGCAGCTCTCTGCTCTTAGTCACCTATTGAGTGCGTTGGGTCAGTGACAGGTCAGCTATTCGGACAAGTCGGACAATTTCTCTAGCTAAACCTACGCTAGTTATACTGTTTTCCAGGTCAGTGTACCACCCCCCCAAATGTTGCAAGTGTAAGGATCCCCAATTTTGATTGGACAAATGAGGAGGACAGTTCATCACGCCACCTAAATCTTCGACTTTTTCCGTCTGCTTATTCAAATTTATGTCCACGCCCATCAAATTCAGGTTCTCATGTCGATTTCTTCTTCCTAACAATGGATGTTCTATTGACAATAACAATGTATACAACTTAGAGTTCATTGGGACAGTTTCTCAGGAGCATCTTCTAGTCAGTCAGCTCCTTGGCAATAGTCCAAAGGTCACTGCTCCGGAGACTTGCGATTCTCGCGCAGTCGCAGTTTCAACAAAGATGGAGTACAGCGTTACTAGACAGGCCAGTTTTCAAAGTGTAACATGAAATGGAAAAGAAACAGTTTTAGAACACAGAATAAATGAATACACTGTATACCATGAATTTCTACACTGTACCCATTACTTTATAATAAACTATAGCATTAGGATTAGGCAGAACGAACAGCTTAGCAAAGGCAGCAGTGCAAGCCTCTCGCATGTGAGAACACAGAACAGCCATATTAACACTAGTGCGCAGATGCGACAGACTTCCCTCCAAAGCTGCGAGTACGTCATGTCACGTGGGTATGACAGACGCATGCGCAGTAGAAATTCCCGCGTAGCAGCAGCCATCTTAAATGCAAGCGTATTAGGATTAGAGAACACATAAGCAAGCTTCACTCGGATACCCAATATAGAGGAAAGGAGGGTAAATTAGTAAGACAAACATGTTGATTACATATTTAGGGTTATTCGAGGTTCATGATTACAAGCAAGTCACTTCTCATGCGAATCCTTGCTCCATCAATCCCCTCTTTGATGATATTTTATATCATCACCAATTAATGAAACAGATGCCAACTTCTCACATTTCAATCTCTTCAAACTTTCTATTCTGCTTTTTCTCATTATTATTATGATGAGAATTTTTCATCTTCTTGTATATCTGGCTATTTAATTCTTCTAATTCAAGTTCTTCAATATTTCTTTTTACTCCTCGCTTATTCATGGCATATTTCTTTTTATGTTTTCGACATTTGCAACAAATTATTATTCCTGAAACTAATAAACCTATTCCCGCCATTGGCATCAGTATTTTACTCACAAGACTTTTACCTTAATTAGAAAACCAACTACCTACAGAGGAGAGACTATCAGTAAGCCTCTTCCATGCACTCTCAACCTCCAGTGGTTTAAGCTCCTTTTCCAAATTAGTGATGTTTCTCACATACCTCTTAATTTCAACACTTTTGTCTGGAATATAAGTGCAACAATGTTGCGCTTTCAACATTCTACAGACTCCGCCCTCTTTTGCCAATAATGTGTCAAGAGCAAGTCGATTTTGTAAAACCATGGATCTGATCGCAACCAATTCGGTATTGCCCATCAAGAAACCTCCAGCAGTGTCAGTTGACAACCGATCTACTACTGACTTTAAATCTAATGTTTGGTAAACTCGGTGTGTGATTTTTTACCTACTGACACACTCGTTTTTCGATATATTGGTTATTCTCAATTCAACAAGGAGCCCTTTTTTGTAAATCGGGTCGGGGTCCCTGTTTGTGTACTTAAAATACAATCAGAATGGAAGGGATTCCTCCTTTCTTCTTCAAGTTTAAAATCACCTTTGCACACACGCTGAGGCTTTGACATCTACCCTGGATTATTTTTCGGGGATGGTATCTGTGTTTGTCTTTTCTTATGGTGACTACCTTGATCTAAGTGTGAAAAATATTGCCCCCTTTTTTTCATGCCATTTCTACTGAGCTGTTTGTCCAATTGACGGTTTGATACATGTCTTTCTTAGTTAACTGACGCCTGTATCATGTTGGTCTACATGGTTAGTGTGTGATAATTTTCCAATGGTATTTTTGTTTCAGACCCATTAAATTGTGCAGCTTATCAAGGACGGCTTATCACTGTGACGACATTTATACTAGCCTATATGAATATGAAATACATGTAAGTTATAAAGAAGCACTGAAAACAATTTCTCAAATTGATTTTTAATAAGTTTTTACCAATTATAGTATATCATTTTTAAGACTTAGTTTCCTTTGACTATCTTTGGGACCGTGAGTCTCTATTGCTATCTTGGACCTACTTTTTCAATGACGTGATGCTTGCCTGTTTTCAAACTGTGATGTTCTGACAAGATTGATCCTTTAGAGACTATAGTGTGGACCTACCTTTTCAATGACGTGATGCTTGCCTGTTTTCAAACTGTGATGTTCTGACAAGATTGATCCCTTAGAGACTATAGTGTGGGCTACGGGCACACGTTATATGGTATTTTGGTTAGCTGTATCGCTTTTTAATCCAGCCATATTTTTCTATACTGAGTTGTGGGCCTTTAGTACGTCTTTTTTACTTTTCAGGTGACGTCTACAGGTATCTGCACACTATTTGACTGTCATTACCACGGCCCCCTTGACGCTCTTTGGACTTACAAGTGGAGAAATTAGTCATTTCTTCCTCTTTTCTTCCGGTGAGGTTTTGTACCTTATGTTTCATATTATGTCTTCTTCACTTGTTACTGAATAGTCCCTGATATCTGTATATGTTTCTTTTGTTTTTTAACTTAAAGAGCAATATCTTTGCCCAACAGGATTTCTTTCAAGCCAAAATATCTATATACAGCGCCTATCAAGTTACACTATCTGACCTGAAAACCTACATAGGTTTCAGCTCACTTAACCTTGGTGAGACTTTCTGATTACTTCTTTTTTTGTCACTTGTTGCAATGTCTTGTAAATTCCCAACAGTACTTGTCTTTCTTTCTTTTTCTGACTTTTTTCCTTCACCCTGATTGCCTTCCTTTATTATTCCTTCCTTCTATTTTTTCTTTTCCATTGCGGCCTATCTTCCAAATGGTTGACTTATGTAGTCATGTTATGTGATGGTAGGGTGTCATTTTTCATGACTGTTTTATCTCCATACATGTATGGGATTTTTTTCTGATGTTTATCTCAAGTGCCATCTCTTTCCATATTTGTTATACAAACTGTTTTTAATGTTGCATTTTATGTCTTGTATTTTTATAAATGTTTGTATGTACTATTAATGTTTTTATATGTTTCACATTGGTTTCAGCCCTGACGAAGCTACCAAGTTTGGGGAGCGAAACGCGTTGGCTGTCTTGTGCACCTTCAAAAGAAAAAATTAATAAAGAAAAATATATTTTTTACACTATTCATCGCCTCTGAAAATTACTTTGAATTTGGTGCTGCCTCCACGTGTCTTCGATCTACTATTGTTGACAATTTGCAGATTCTGTGTGTATTCACAGCCACTCCCACTGTAGGTATCAATGCACTAAATATATCACCTACTATTTCTCCAACACTTTCTCTTTTGCTACGTATTAATTCATTAGTTTCTTCATTGCTTCCAGTGATTTTATCCACATGGTATATCTTTGGGAAGACAATACCAAAATAACAGCTCCCATACCAATGGTCTGGTAATTTGAAATAAGCCTTGTTCCCACATATATAATAAATTCTGGGAAACACAGGTTCTGACCCATCTTTAAAACCCCTACCCCCAATTACCTTGTAATTGTGTTCACATTTACTGGAACCAATGAATACATTGTTATAATAACTAGTCTTTTCTCTGTGAAGACAGAGTTTCCCCTTCTTTTCGAAATCCAGCAACATAGCAGCATTAGCTCCACCATTGAGGTGCTCCCTATACTTTCAGCCCATTTAGGGATTTTCTGATTCTTGTCATTTGCTTTTCTTTGGAAACTCTCTCTTCTTTTCTCTACCATATTCAGAAATATCTTCTCCTTTTCGTGTAATAAACATGTTAAGTTATTCTTGTGTGCGTCATCTATATCTATTTTTCCTACAGTTAGAACATATTCACTCATATAGCGTGCTACATCTCTAGTAGTATGGACAGGGTTTAGGTTTCTACGTACAGGAAGTTCAGAAAATATCACATCTAAGTTGGAATAATAATACTGTAAAGGTCCTTTCTTGTAAAATGAGCTAGCTGAAACACTACAGGAAATTCCATATGTTAGCGGCAAGTGGTGGTACATCACACTTTCAGCTACTGAAGTAGGCAATTTCATACAGACATAGTAGTCTTCTATTTCCATTGCTTCTACATAGTGTACTAACAGGTTTGCAAATACATTTAAATGAGTTCTGTTTTTGATTCTATTATAATGCAGTCCTTCCTCATCTGGTGCTTCTAAGTCCATTTTAGTTTGCCTAAGGCTAAGTGCTCTCTCTTGTGTATCTACTCTTTGTGGTGTATCTTTCGTTTGTAGCACTTCTGTCTCTTTTGGCAATTGATTAGTAGGGTACAGGTTTGTGTCTTTACTCATCATGTAAGGAATAGCTATTGTTAGTCCTATCCAAAGTATAAGTACTATTGCTACACTACACAAACATACTTTGCTTTTTTTTTTTTAATTTTATTTATTAATTTTTTTCCCCATTTGCACCCATGGTGGTGGGAGACAGATTAAAGCAAACAAAGATAAATCATACATAATTGTACATAAGAAGAAATTATACAATAATTATTAAAGAACATTATTATTTAAGTCGCCAACCATTTTTCAAAAGGTGCCCAGTTCTTGGAAGCAGTTAAACGTCTTTTCTTTCCTCTAAAAGCCTGCACAGAAGTCTCTAGTTTAAACCATGCCAACATCCTGGTCTTCCAATGACAAAAAGTAGGGGGTTGAGGATTTATCCAAAGTGATGTAATACAGAGTCTGATCATAGCCATAGCGATAAACAGAAACGATTGCAAATGTCTCGTTTTTTCAAGAGCCGTAGAGTATTCATAACCAGTAATTACCATTTCCGCTGAAATTTTAACAGAAGTTTGAGTTATCTGTGTGAGAAGTTGGCCTGGTATATAATGCTCACTAATTCTAGTGATCACTTTGTACCATGCCAAGCAACCCTTATGATGATTGGTTGTAATTCAACCTTTTAGACCAGTTATCCTAGTGGTAACGTGGACAAAGCAGTCTTAGGCTAAACTCTGAAAGGCATGTGAAGCCAGCTGTAATACCATACACAACCCCCTTGAATACCAAATGAAAGGGACACCACACAGATATATATTGAAAATATATATTGATTTATTAACTATAAAATCCCCTGGACTCTTTATGAGCACAGAAGCACAAGCGTTAAATCACAAGACAGTTTAAAATACACAAAAGTGGCACAATATGGATGAGCCCTAGGGGCCACCTAAACCATATACTAAGAAAGTGGTATAAGAGATACCAATCAGAACGGAAACAGGCCTAGGGCCTTGGGAATCATTGGAGCTATTCGAGACTAGCAGTAACTAAGTCGGGAAAGGCCCGCGGGACTCGGGTGCAGTGTTCAAAGTGCACGCACTTTCCAATGTAAAGTCTATGGTCCGTAAAAAGTACAAAGTTAGTTAGTTAGGAACCTTCCGAGTGACCTAGAACGCTGAAACTTAAGACACAGGCCCTTGAGATGTGTACCAGTGTAGGAACACCGGCGGAGCTGAGTTACCTAACCCACAGGAAGCGGGTGCACAGGGTCGAAGTAGTGTCGGGTTTCGTCACGCTGGTCGATGGTGCTTGGAGCTGAGGATGCTGCAGGCGGCTCGATGTGAAGAGTTCCGGTGGATCCAAGGGTGGATCTGAAGTTGTGAAGACCTGAAAGCAGAGGGGACAATGTTCAAAGTCACTAGCCAGTGACTACCATGGAACCAGATTGGAACCAGGCGATGTCGGGTGCAAACAGGCGTTGTCGTGTAGCTTCTCTCTGCAGCCACGTGTACACCGGGGGTCAAGGACATCCAGGAGTCGGTCACAAGCTGTCCCACGCAGGCTTCTCGCTGTTGGCGGTGTCGGCGATCTGATCGGAGCAAACAGGCCTTGGCTAATGCAAGCCACGCAGGAATCAAAAGATGGTTAACACTCGGACCAGCAAGGTCAGAGCGAGTGCTCCTTTTCACAGGAGCTTGGGCAAGTCTGGAGCAACCAGACCCGCTGTGTAGTTTGTCGGTTTCGTCGCCAAGATGGCCGCTGACCACGTGGCTAGTGGCCGGGATGGCGCGTCGAGTGGCACAATGCAAAAGGGCCCCACGCAGATCGTGGAGATGCTGGGGGGCTGATCTTCGGTGCAAGGGCCGCTCGATAGTGGGGGTTCTCAGTCCCCGAAGCACAACATCGAGGATGCCTCAGATGCTGCGCAGTCAGCTTTTCGAGGGTCTTCCAAGATGTCCGGTCCCACGTCACTCGGGGCCTCCACGGGTCCCTTCTTTGCAGGGACTGTGGATCGGGCTCTGAGAAGTCTGGGAGTCTGGGTCTTGTTGGGCTCTGGGCTCCGGCGGGAGACGGGAGGCGGCGGCAAAGCAGACGTCGAGTTGCTGGTTGGTGCCTGTGTTCACAGGGTGGCCACTCCTAGGCCACAAGGGAGATTCTCTTCAGTCTTCTGAGCAGCAGAATGTCGAAGTCCAGTCTTCTTCTTTATTTCAAGTTGATTCAGGATGATCTCTGTGCAATGGCACTGCTCCCACTCTTATTCCCAATCTGAGGGGTGGATCACCTACTAGGTCCCTCCTCTGGGAGGAGCCAGGAAGGGGGGCGGTTACACCCCCTTTCCTTTGTCCAGCTCCTCGCCAGGCCTGGGTCTGGAAAGTCCCAGGACCGGTTTGGACTGGCCTATGCACGGGGACACCTTGTGTGCCCCGGGCATGTCTGATTCTATTCAGCCCTGTCCTACCCAATACACAAAACCCTGTCTGGGGTGGTCCTCGCACCTCCCAAGGCAGGAAACCCTTTGTCCAGGCCACCATCTGCCGAGTTTCGGTCAGCAGCAGGAGGCCAGACTCGTGTCTGTGGTGGCAGCATCCATTTTGTGATGCTGAGGCTCTGGTTTACTTTAACCGGGGTTAAGGCTACACACATGTCGTGTCCCTCTAGAAGGGTGGAATGCTATCCCCGTCGACAGAACTGTCGAGGGGATAGTATTCCAATTCGTATGACACCTTACTCGACATGTTTTGATAAAGCCAAACCAAAGATAGCATTTAACCGCGAGGATTATAATGCACTTAAGAGTATATGGTATGGCAATATCCCGGAACAGCTTAGGGAGTGGTTCCCGACAGCTGCAGACAGGCTCAGCTCATGCTAGAGCACCATCTCACATATTTCCAAGCACTCTGCCTCCAGGATTGATGAGGCCTTCCATAGGAGTGGCTGATAGGAACATATGTGTCCAGTTTAGGGTTAGATATAGGGATACTATATCTAAGTAAGAGGTGATTATACCAACTTACCCCAGCTGAGTGATCAGCCCGTTGTGTCAAATATGGAGGCCAGGCCAGGGGTGGCACAATACATGCTGCAGCCCCTGGTAGGCCTTGGAAACACCTATGCCCTGGGTACCTATGGTACACTGTTACAGGGGCCAACAAGGTGAACCAATTCCAATTGGGTTATGCACCTAAGGTACATGGAGTCCATTTTAAGGAGAGAGCAATCAGCCTGGGGCCCTGAATAGCAGGATCCCAGGCCAACTAAGTCAAAAACCAGCTAAACACCAGGCAAAAAGTTTGGGGGTAACCATAGTCAGATATCCACCTTCCTACATAACCCCCCCCCCCCCCAAACGAAAGGAGATAAGGCTATCCTTGTCCAGGTAAGCCTATATTGCCTAAGTGGCCATATAAGGAAGTACCAGCTCTGGCTTGGTAACCCCCTGTCTCATGGTCCACTAAGCAATCCCTCACCCTAAGGGTATCTGAGGGTCTCCACCATACGGAATCTCTACCTGTGGTGTGTCTTTGCAAAGTCAAAGGCTGGTGTTGGGATGGAGTACTGAAGTGAGTTTCCTCTGTAGGGCTCAGCTTCCTCCAATCACTCTCCACCATGTGTGCCTTTCTTTCTCTGACTGGGTTGCATTGTGCTCTCAGGGTCAACCTCTGGCTACCTAAAGCTGGAGGCTGAGTCCCTCTGTTTGGCTTACTGGAGGGACAGTTCAGGTTTGGGCCCTTAGGGTCCCAGGTTTGGCTGTGCCCAACAATATCCATCTCGGGGAGGTCCCTAACTACTTTTAAGGGGGATCCCTCAGGAGTTTTTAAAGTTTGCACCTCACTAGGGCTACTAGTTTCGGTGCCCCTAATCTGTTGATGGGGGTGCTTTATTTGACAGGGGGCCCTTTGGGTCTCACTGTCCTTCTTGTCCTCTGCAGCCCTGGGCTGAGTAAGGCAAGGTAGAGAGGGGCAGGTTACCTGCTCCAGACTGGGTCCCACCTGAGAAGGGTCCACTGCCATCAGAGGCTCTGTCAGACAAGGCCTAACAACCTCTGGGACAGTTCCTTCATCAGGGGTAAGATCAGTTCCCTGAGGAGGCTGATCTTTTCCTAAAGTCTGGTGGGAGGGAGATTTCTCTTCCTCCTCAATGCTCTCTGTTTGGGTTGAGTGATCCATCATTTCAGGCTTCACTACCCATGTATCAGTTTGAGTTTGGGCTGTGGCCATCACAGCCCCACCAACCTTTTCAGGAGGAGACTCAGTTTGGGTATGGGCTGTTACCATCACAGCCCTGCTACTCTTTTCAGGAGGGAAGTTGGTTAAAGATGGGGCTGAGGTTTGCTCAGCCCTCCCAACCTTTTCAGGAAGGACATCTTGGATTGGGGCTGTAGCCATCACAGCCCCACTAACCTTTCCATGGAGATTTACCATTCTAGAATGGGTTTGCTGTTCAACCTCAGCCCAGGCTGAGATTTCCAAATCATTACCCAGTAGGCAATCTACAGGCAAGTTTGCTGACACTGCCACTCTCTTTGGGCCAGTGACACCTCCCCAGCTAAGATTGACTACTGCCATGGGATGATTGGTTTCTATGCCATCAATGTTTGTCACCTGATATTTGGCATCAGGTAAAAGTTGCCTTGAGGGGACTAGACATTCAGCCACCATGGTGATGCTAGCCCCTGTGTCTCTGAAGGCCTCAACTTTCAAACCATTGATGAGGGGCTCCTGTCTATACTTGCTCAAAGTGGTTGGGCAAGCAGTGAAATTGGCAAACCCCATGCCAGTCTCATAGACAAGAGTATCTGAGTTAGGGGACCTGGATAGGCCAGAGTCCACCTGTCCTCCAAAAGTAAACCCACCCAAATTCTTGGGGGTGCTCCCACCACCTGGGGGACCACTGCTAACAGTGACAGGAGGTGTTGGAGCCTTACCTGGAGGTATATTCTCTTTATTGCCAATCTTGGGACAACAGCTATCTGTTTTGTAATGCCCCACCTGTTTACAGGTATGACAATAAGGCTTTTTCTGGGTTGTAGAAGTGTCTTGGGACCCACCCCCATTCTTGGAGTTTTGGGGCCCTGGGGAAGTCTTTTCCTTACTTTTATCCCCACCCTTCTCTTGAGGCTTGGTAGTCTCTTTCTTTTGGTCACCACCCTGGTTCTTAGGCCTGATCCTGGTTCTGACCCATTTGTCTGCCCTCCTACCCAATTCTTGTGGGGAGGTCAGATCAGAGTCAACCAGGTGCTGATGTAGAAGCTGATTTTGACAATTACTTAAGATTTGCTCTCTCATAATTAAATTATACAATCATGTATAGTCAGTAACCTTACTTCCCAGCAACCAGCCCTCCAGAGCCTTAGTGGCACATTCAACAAATTCAGACCAGTCCTGGGTCTGTGTCTTCTGGGTGTCTCTGAACATTAACCTGTACTGTTCAGTGGTTAAGCCCAACCCATCAATCAGAGCACTCTTCAGGACCAGGTAGTTTCTAGAATCCCCATCACTAACTGTGAGGAGTCTGTCTCTGCCTCTACCTTCAAAGGAGAGCCACAAGATTGCTGCCCACTGCTCTTGAGGGATCTGCTGTACCATGCAGGCTCTCTCAAGTGCAGTCATCCATTTGTGGATATCATCCCCAGCTTTGTAGGGGGGCACAATCTTACTCAGGTTTCTTGTATCATAGGACCTGTCTTTATCCTTCTGGATAGTGCTGCCACCAGTGGATCCTAATCCACTCTCTCTAGGCTGTCTTGCTCTAGCAAGTTTCTCTTGGGCCAGGGCAACTTCTAATTCTTGTCTCTGGATCCTCAATTCAGCCTCTCTCATTTTGGCCTCATGTTCCCTTCTCTGAGGGCTAGTCATCTCCCTTCTGGAGTGACCATGAGAACCTCTAGAAGCATGGGAGTTGTTAGAGTCACCTGACTGAGTCCTTCTCCTCCTAGGCTTCTGGTTAAGTCCACCTGGGGGTCTGAATGGGTTGTTACCAGATTCAGTCCCAAATAGGCTTAAGTTAGCCTGGTTCAGTCTACTGACCAGCACCTGACTATTTCTGTCATCATCTGACTCACTGCTTCCCCCCTCCTCCTCTTCTTCCTCTTCCTCTTCCTCCTCATCTACCTGAGGAGCTCCAGTGATGGGGGCTTCCTCATCTACCAGGATGATAGGGACAGGGGTGTCTACAGTGTCATCCTCTGAAGGATGGCCTCCTTCAGCATTCCCTGTGGGGTCTGCCTTAGAGGTCTTTAGAGTCTCAGACTGATCCAAGATCTCTCTAAGGTGGTCTGTGGTAGGGGAAGGCCCTGTCCTCAGACCCCTTAAGACACAAAGCTGTCTTAATTCCATAAAGGAAAAAATAGCAAATTTGGATGGTGCCCTTGGAGGGTCACTCTCAACAGGGATGTTCCCAGTGGAACCCTCTGCTCCAGACATTGCTCTAGTGTGGGTGGATGTGTTGCAATCTACCTACACTGGTGTTTACCTACTAAACCTATCTAGTAGTTGTAGTCAGGGTGTGCTACTCCCTTTGCTCTACAACAACTAAGTTCAGTAGAACTTAAGTATACTAGTCTTCTTTTATATGTACCTAGCAGGTACCTGTATGATCTTTCAAATGATAATCTCAAAGATTGTAATGGTAAAACAACAGCAAGCTCAGATCCCAATCCGCTGCTCACCAATGTGAGAAGTTGGCCTGGTATATAATGCTCACTAATTCTAGTGATCACTTTGTACCATGCCAAGCAACCCTTATGATGATTGGCTGTAATTCAACCTTGTAGACCAGTTATCCTAGTGGTAACGTGGACAAAGCAGTCTTAGGCTAAACTCTGAAAGGCATGTGAAGCCAGCTGTAATACCATACACAACCCCCTTGAATACCAAATGAAAGGGACACCACACAGATATATATTGAAAATATATATTGATTTATTAACTATAAAATCCCCTGGACTCTTTATGAGCACAGAAGCACAAGCATTAAATCACAAGACAGTTTAAAATACACAAAAGTTGCACAATATGGATGAGCCCTAGGGGCCACCTAAACCATATACTAAGAAAGTGGTATAAGAGATACCAATCAGAACGGAAACAGGCCTAGGGCCTTGGGAATCGCTGGAGCTATTCGAGACTAGCAGTAACTAAGTCGGGAAAGGCCCGCGGGACTCGGGTGCAGTGTTCAAAGTGCACGCACTTTCCAATGTAAAGTCTATGGTGCGTAAAAAGTACAAAGTTAGTTAGTTAGGAACCTTCCGAGTGACCTAGAATGCTGAAACTTAAGACACAGGCCCTTGAGATGTGTACCAGTGTAGGAACACCGGCGGAGCTGAGTTACCTCACCCACAGGAAGCGGGTGCACAGGGTCGAAGTAGTGTCGGGTTTCGTCACGCTGGTCGATGGTGCTTGGAGCTGAGGATGCTGCAGGCGGCTCGATGTGAAGAGTTCCGGTGGATCCAAGGGTGGATCTGAAGTTGTGAAGACCTGAAAGCAGAGGGGACAATGTTCAAAGTCACTAGCCAGTGACTACCGTGGAACCAGATTGGAACCAGGCGATGTTGGGTGCAAACAGGCGTTGTCATGTAGCTTCTCTCTGCAGCCACGTGGACACCAGGGGTCGAGGACGTCCAGGAGTCGGTCATGAGCTGTTCCACGCAGGCTTCTCACTGTTGGCGGTGTCGGCGACCTGATCGGAGCAAACAGGCCTTGGCTAATGCAAGCCACGCAGGAATCGAAAGATGCTTAACACTCGGACCAGCAAGGTCAGAGCGAGCACTCATTTTCACAGGAGCTTGGGCAAGTCTGGAGCAACCAGACCCGCTGTGTAGTTCATCGGTTTCGTCGCCAAGATGGCCGCTGACCACGTGGCTAGTGGCCAGGATGGCGCGTCGAGTGGCACAATGCAAAAGGGCCCAACGCAGATCGTGGAGATGCTGGGGGGCTGATCTTCGGTGCAAGGGCCGCTCGATGGTAGGGGTTCTCAGTCCCCAAAGCACAACATCGAGGATGCCTCAGATGCTGCGCAGTCAGCTTTTCGAGTGTCTTCCAAGATGTCCGGTCCCACGTCACTCGGTGCCTCCACGGGTCCCTTCTTTGCAGGGACTGTGGATCGGGCTCTGAGAGGTCTGGGAGTCTGGGTCTTGTTGGGCTCTGGGCTCGGGCTCCGGCGGGAGGCGGCGGCAAAGCAGACGTCGAGTTGCTGGTTGGTGCCTGTGTTCACAGGGTATTTTACAGAACAGAGGACCCTAGTAATTAGAGATCAACTGAATGATAGACATATACTAAATAGTATATATGACTGCTGTCCAGCCGGACAGAGTTTTTTATTTTTCAATTTTTCAAATTAAGTGTGTAAGTATAACAGTTATACAAAAGTGGGCACAACCTGTGACCCACAAAGGACAAGACAAAACATATGACAAAACAATTATGTAAAAAGCGCACAAACGCGGTCTGTACTAGTAATCCATTTTACAGACAAGAATTAAATCATAGCAACCCATTGTTTAACACAATATGTGAATTGAAAAAAACATATGGTGCAATATGGTCGACGACGTTTCGATGCAATTTCTAAATGTATGCATCATCATCAGGACAAAAGCTGGTATGTCAGGTTTGTCTTGGAAGCTTAAAGCAATTTCATTAGCCCTATGGCAATTTACATAATATTAGATTAACATTTAGCCAGGACATGGAAGAAATGGAGAAAAAACATAAACAAAGAAATAATTAGAACATGACTAGGTATGAGTACATTTTACACGGTCTGCAAAGTGCACAGTGCTGTGGTGAAGTGGTAAACACTGTTTATAGTGACTATTTGGCACATGCTTGTGACCATTCAGGGATGAATTGGTGACAGGTTCCAGTTTCAAAGAGCGGACATTGTGGGGAGTATGTGGGTTTCGATAGATTATACTATAGCACATGCAAGGGAGAGATATGTAAATATCAGCGCAGTTTGGTATGGGCATGCTTGAGATCTGGCATATAAATCAATTAGCGATGAATTCATGGCAGCGTCGCAGTGAGAGAACTATTCAATCCAATGAGCTACAAACTATTAAAGCATGCAAAATGAACATGTGCTATTCAGCGCATTGACTTTGTAGATGCTTGGTGAACTGGCAAAGTGGACCAGCGGCGATTCGAAGTGTTTGCCCATATTTCAATTAGGAACGGCGCAGTGAAAGGAATTGTGACTGACCTAGAGCAAATTTATTTACAAGTTTTACCTTTACTGTGCATTATTGCATTCATGGGGGTACTCGGGCTTTCTGCCGTGGTAGTTTAGCTGTGAGAGCTAGAAGTTATCTACCGCAATGTCCCTGCGTGTGAGAACTTACTCACAGCGCCTTCGCCGGTGCAAACTAGGGGGAAAAATAACTTTAATTAGCCGAGGGAGCGTGGACAAGGGCGGGAGCGCCGTGAGCCATCGCTGCACTTACTTAGAATAATAAAGCAGTGCTTGTCATTGCGGCGGATCCAGCATCCATGATAGGGTTTATCTGGGGAAGCAGACGTAAAGCAGCAATTAGGGAGGCAGACCTTCCTCGCTAAGGGGTGTGGGGAGCGGGGGGGTTCGTGCATTACTTACATTTCAGGCATTGCTTGATAGCCGGTCAAGTGGGTTCTGGCGGAGATCGCTTCCTACCCGCTCGTGGAGCTTACTGGTAGTAATAAAGGACGGACTTGAAATGGTGGAAGGACTATAGCTAACGAGTCCCTTGGCTTTGGCGGCCATCTTTGAGAGGTCAATTTTCTCGGCTCTGAACATGAAGCCAGTGTGCAGGGAATATGCAGTAGTTAGACAAGGCGGAAAATGGCTCAATGAGCAGGCAATATGCATTGATTAGATGAAGCAAAAGGTGGCTCAATGGGGCCAACGTAATTCATATTGTCACAATTACTACCCTTATCGATCAAGCATTTTAAAAAAGGTGAAGGTGAAGTGACGTCCATCATAGAGTGGTGAAAGGGGAGTGGCCCAAGTGAAGTGAAGTGCTCTGTGACCATCTAAAATTATATCTCATTATACAACTTCTGACAAGAACATATTTACAAAATTTCTAACTCAATTGGCTTGAGCTTAAAGCAGAGAGGTCCAATCCTCAACCCTGTTGAGCCCCTTTCGGATACTGTCTGTACGTAGGATCCAGTGTAGCTCCTCCTTGTTTAGGATTTGTGAAATGTCTATTCCTCTTGGAGGAGCCTTGACCTGTGTGATTACAGTCCATGTAAAGTCGTTTTCCGAGTGCCCTTTGTCTTTGAAATGTTCCACCAGCGGTGCGTTGGCAGTTTGGCATCGGATTCGACTTCTATGTTGTCCCATACGAAGCTTGATCTTCTGGCTGGTCTGTCCTATATATATCAACATGCACGGACAAATAATTGCATACACCACATTCTGTGAATTACAGTTTGTAAAGTGATGTCTCATATATTTAATTGTGCCGTAAGTGAATATTTGTCCTTCTATTGTTGTTTCACATGAGATACACTGTCCGCATTTTACATGGCCTTTCAAAGTGGGTAGGTTCCATAAGTCATTTAGAGTATTTCTTGTGTCGGGTTGGGGAAGCGAGGCACAAACCAAATGATCTTTTATGTTCTTGGCTCTTTTGAACGCAAACATGGGTCGGTCCAAGTTAAGGATACCAGCATTTAGAACTGGCCAGTGCTTTAAGACACTCTTTTTTATGGCATTAGATGCGGGAGAGAATGTGGTCACACAGGTAATCTTCTCATGAGCATTCTTGGGGTGGGGTTCTAGTAGGGTATCCCTGGGACCATGCCCTTTTCAATGCCCGACGCACCAATTTGCGTGGGTAGCCTCTGTGTCTCAACTTTTGACTCAGTGTTTTTGCTTCTGCGAAATAGTCCTGTTTGTAGTAAAAATTCCTCCGTATACGGAGGAACTGTGAATAGGGTAAGGAATCTTTAAGAGCACGGGGGTGGTGACTCTTATAGTCCAGTAAAGTGTTCCTTTCTGTGGGTTTACGGTGGAGACATGTTATTAGTCGTCCTTCACAGTGTTTTATTTCAATATCAAGAAAGGGTAAGGATTCCTTGCTGGTGGACATAGTATACTTAAGTCCTCCACTATTGTTGTTGAGCCAGTGAGTGAATTGGTTTAAAGAGGTCTCTGAGTCTGACCAGATCATAAAGATGTCATCAATATACCTCTTCCACAAGGCTATGCCATTGTGGAAGGGGTTTGATGCGTCTAGGATGGCGTGATTCTCAATATGGTCCATGTATAAAATGGCCAAGTTGGGGGCAAAAATAGCCCCCATGGACGTGCCGCGGACTTGTTCATAGAACTGTCCCTCAAACAAAAAGAAATTTTTAGTTAGGCATATCTCTAAAAGCTGCAGAATGAAGTTGGATGGAACATTGTGGGGCCTAGGGCGTGTGTCCAGAACTGTCTCTATCACGCGGAGGGACTCGAATTGAGGAATATTAGTGTAAAGTGATTCCACATCCAGCGTACACATTGTGCTGGACGTGGGATCAAATGGGTACTCTTCTATGAGGTTAATCATTGACATTGTGTCTCTGATATAGCAGGAGGTAGTGGGGACAAAGGGTTTGATGAAGTAATCAATGTAGTGTCCTAATGGTTCTAAGATTGAACCGCAACCAGAGACTATAGGTCGACCTGGTGGTTGTTCTGAGTCTTTGTGAATTTTTGGCAGACAATATATTACTGGGATTCTTGGGGCTTTTGTGTTAAGGAAGTCGTATTCTTTTTTAGATAGAAAGCCGGCTTCCAGGCCTTCATTAGTGACTACGGTTATCATTTTTTGTATTTCGACTGTGGGATTGCGTGGTAATTTGTTGTAATGTTCACGGTTACCAAGTTGGCGTAGAATTTCCTGTTTGTATTGGTCAATTTCCTGAATAACAATACCTCCTCCCTTGTCGGCTGGCTTTATAACCAATGCTTTGTTGTTCTTCAAGGTAGATATGGCGTTCTTCTCTGAGGCAGTGATATTGTAGGGGATAAAGGATTTTTTATTTTCCAATGTAGTGAGGTCATTAAGAACTAGTTTCTCAAAAGTGAGAATTTCAGGTGGAACCATATTGCTAGTGGGCGAGAACTTGGATGGAGGTTTAAATGGGGTATTGGTGACTTTCTGTTGGCAGGGGTTCATTAGAAAGTAGCTATGTAATCTAACTTTGCGAAAGAATCTTAAGAGTTCCGTCTGGGCATCTAGAAAATTGGGGCGTACAGTAGGGACAAATGAGAGGCCTTTACTTAAAAGTGAAATCTCACTGCTAGATAGTGTGTGTTTCGTCAGATTAACATGGACTGTAATCACACAGGTCAAGGCTCCTCCAAGAGGAATAGACATTTCACAAATCCTAAACAAGGAGGAGCTACACTGGATCCTACGTACGGACAGTATCCGAAAGGGGCTCAACAGGGTTGAGGATTGGACCTCTCTGCTTTAAGCTCAAGCCAATTGAGTTAGAAATTTTGTAAATATGTTCTTGTCAGAAGTTGTATAATGAGATATAATTTTAGATGGTCACAGAGCACTTCACTTCACTTGGGCCACTCCCCTTTCACCACTCTATGATGGACGTCACTTCACCTTCACCTTTTTTAAAATGCTTGATCGATAAGGGTAGTAATTGTGACAATATGAATTACGTTGGCCCCATTAAGCCACCTTTTGCTTCATCTAATCAATGCATATTGCCTGCTCATTGAGCCATTTTCCGCCTTGTCTAACTACTGCATATTCCCTGCACACTGGCTTCATGTTCAGAGCCGAGAAAATTGACCTCTCTAAGATGGCCGCCAAAGCCAAGGGACTCGTTAGCTATAGTCCTTCCACCATTTCAAGTCCGTCCTTTATTACTACCAGTAAGCTCCACGAGCGGGTAGGAAGCGATCCCCGCCAGAACCCACTTGACCGGCTATCAAGCAATGCCTGAAATGTAAGTAATGCACGAACCCCCCCGCTCCCCACACCCCTTAGCGAGGAAGGTCTGCCTCCCTAATTGCTGCTTTACGTCTGCTTCCCCAGATAAACCCTATCATGGATGCTGGATCCGCCGCAATGACGAGCACTGCTTTATTATTCTAAGTAAGTGCAGCGATGGCTCACGGCGCTCCCGCCCTTGTCCACGCTCCCTCGGCTAATTAAAGTTATTTTTCCCCCTAGTTTGCACCGGCGAAGGCGCTGTGAGTAAGTTCTCACACGCAGGGACATTGCGGTAGATAACTTCTAGCTCTCACAGCTAAACTACCACGGCAGAAAGCCCGAGTACCCCCATGAATGCAATAATGCACAGTAAAGGTAAAACTTGTAAATAAATTTGCTCTAGGTCAGTCACAATTCCTTTCACTGCGCCGTTCCTAATTGAAATA
Organism: Lissotriton vulgaris; assembly: GCF_964263255.1. Lineage (NCBI taxonomy): Eukaryota > Metazoa > Chordata > Amphibia > Caudata > Salamandridae > Lissotriton > Lissotriton vulgaris. The sequence goes on from NC_141685.1 coordinate 872,348,820, forward strand.
TGGGCAAACACTTCGAATCGCCGCTGGTCCACTTTGCCAGTTCACCAAGCATCTACAAAGTCAATGCGCCGAATAGCACATGTTCATTTTGCATGCTTTAATAGTTTGTAGCTCATTGGATTGAATAGTTCTCTCACTGCGACGCTGCCATGAATTCATCGCTAATTGATTTATATGCCAGATCTCAAGCATGCCCATACCAAACTGCGCTGATATTTACATATCTCTCCCTTGCATGTGCTATAGTATAATCTATCGAAACCCACATACTCCCCACAATGTCCGCTCTTTGAAACTGGAACCTGTCACCAATTCATCCCTGAATGGTCACAAGCATGTGCCAAATAGTCACTATAAACAGTGGTTACCACTTCACCACAGCACTGTGCACTTTGCAGACCGTGTAAAATGTACTCATACCTAGTCATGTTCTAATTATTTCTTTGTTTATGTTTTTTCTCCATTTCTTCCATGTCCTGGCTAAATGTTAATCTAATATTATGTAAATTGCCATAGGGCTAATGAAATTGCTTTAAGCTTCCAAGACAAACCTGACATACCAGCTTTTGTCCTGATGATGATGCATACATTTAGAAATTGCATCGAAACGTCGTCGACCATATTGCACCATATGTTTTTTTCAATTCACATATTGTGTTAAACAATGGGTTGCTATGATTTAATTCTTGTCTGTAAAATGGATTACTAGTACAGACCGCGTTTGTGCGCTTTTTACATAATTGTTTTGTCATATGTTTTGTCTTGTCCTTTGTGGGTCACAGGTTGTGCCCACTTTTGTATAACTGTTATACTTACACACTTAATTTGAAAAATTGAAAAATAAAAAACTCTGTCCGGCTGGACAGCAGTCATATATACTATTTAGTATATGTCTATCATTCAGTTGATCTCTAATTACTAGGGTCCTCTGTTCTGTAAAATATACTACTGCCCAAGGACCCTAGTGGCATTCCTTTTGGGTTTCCCTTGTTCTTTAAAAATATGTGTTCACAGGGTGGCCACTCCTAGGCCACAAGGGAGATTCTCTTCAGTCTTCTGAGCAGCAGAATGTCAAAGTCCAGTCTTCTTCTTTATTTCAAGTTGATTCAGGATGATCTCTGTGCAATGGCCCACTCTTATTCCCAATCTGAGGGGTGGATCACCTACTAGGTCCCTCCTCTGGGAGGAACCAGGAAGGGGGCGGTTACACCCCCTTTCCTTTGTCCAGCTCCTCGCCAGGCCTGGGTCTGGAAAGTCCCAGGACCGGTTTGGACTGGCCTATGCACGGGGACACCTTGTGTGCCCCGGGCATGTCTGATTCTATTCAGCCCTGTCCTACCCAATACACAAAACCCTGTCTGGGGTGGTGCTCGCACCTCCCAAGGCAGGAAACCCTTTGTCCAGGCCACCATCTGCTGAGTTTCGGTCAGCAGCAGGAGGCCAGACTCGTGTTTGTGGTGGCAGCATCCATTTTGTGATGCTGAGGCTCTGGTTAACTTTAACCGGGGTTAAGGCTACACACATGTCGTGTCCCTCTAGAAGGGTGGAATGCTATCCCCGTCGACAGAACTGTCGAGGGGATAGTATTCCAATTCGTATGACACCTTACTCGACATGTTTTGATAAAGCCAAACCAAAGATAGCATTTAACCGCGAGGATTATAATGCACTTAAGAGTATATGGTATGGCAATATCCCGGAACAGCTTAGGGAGTGGTTCCCGACAGCTGCAGACAGGCTCAGCTCATGCTAGAGCACCATCTCACATATTTCCAAGCACTCTGCCTCCAGGATTGATGAGGCCTTCCATAGGAGTGGCTGATAGGAACATATGTGTCCAGTTTAGGGTTAGATATAGGGATACTATATCTAAGTAAGAGGTGATTACACCAACTTACCCCAGCTGAGTGATCAGCCAGTTGTGTCAAATATGGAGGCCAGGGGTGGCACAATACATGCTGCAGCCCCTGGTAGGCCTTGGAAACACCTATGCCCTGGGTACCTATGGTACACTGTTACAGGGGCCAACAAGGTGAACCAATTCCAATTGGGTTATGCACCTAAGGTACATGGAGTCCATTTTAAGGAGAGAGCAATCAGTCTGGGGCCCTGAATAGCAGGATCCCAGGCCAACTAAGTCAAAAACCAGCTAAACACCAGGCAAAAAGTTTGGGGGTAACCATAGTCAGATATCCACCTTCCTACAATCTGAGTAAGAAAGGTTTCAATTTGATTAATAAACAAGGATAGCTCCGGACATTTATAAAACATATGAACAGAATCTGCAGAATGAAATTTACATCTTGCGCAAAACGCCCCTTTACCCCCACTAACAACCCCCCATCTAACAAGCTTTGCAGGCGTATAATAAAGATTATACATAGCCATATAGCTTTGCGTACGCAGAGTACCTGAAACCAAAACAGACCTAGCTAAAACCAATGGGAATTTTAAATCAATAGAAGGTACTCCAAATGTAACCGCCCACTTGTTATTTTGGTCATCTAAATCATCAGGAAGTTGCGATAGGAGAATCTGATATAGACTACCAATTTTTTCTTTCTGTCTTATAGATTCAACAATTGTAACTTTTTCAAACATTGTTAAATTTTGAGGAAATATTTTATCAAGATAACTTCTCAGTTGCAAATATTTGAAAAAATGATTGGACTGCATGTGAAATTTCTCTTTCAAAAAAGCAAAAGAAGCCAATTGCCCAAGATCAGCTAAATCGCCTATCTCCTTCACACCAAGAGAGATCCAAGTAGTTGCCACCCCCTCTTGAAATATCACTGGCAGTAATCCACAAGCATTTAATGGGGTATAATAATTGATCTTGGGAATATGAAAATGGCGACGGACTTTTTGCCATACCGAAAATAAAGCCCACAGTACCTTAAATTTGTTTTTTTTAAAATAGCTCGGTTCAAGAATACGAGTTAATACGCCTTTTGTAGTATCTCCCAATGATATTGAGTATATTGATGGAGATATATGTACCGGAAGCTCAGGAATATGCCCTAATAGAGGAAAAGCAAAATGTTGAATCATAGCTGCCCAATAATAATATCATAAGTTCGGAACAGTCCAGCCCCCACGATCCTGCGGGAGACATGTCCACTTGGCCGCCCTCCTTGGTTTGCGATATGACCATAGAAATCGTTGACATATTCTTTCTGCTTTTATCAAAATTAGGCTAGGGATTAACAATGGAAGGGATCTAAAAAGATATAAAAATTTAGGGAGGACAATCATTTTAAGGATATTGCATCGGCCAAACAACGAAAGGTGTAAATGATCCAGCCGTTCTAGCTTATTATGAAGAGAATCAATAATGGGAGAATAATTCAGATCTGGAATCTGATCCACATCAGAGGAGATTTGAATACCGAGATATGTTGCCTCTGTAATTGTAGAAAGATGAGAGATTGGCATAGCGGTAGATTGTAAGATTTGGGTCTTTGCAATATTTAACTTATAGCCCGAAATTAAGCCAAATTGAGCTGCTAGAGACTCCAATGCTGGAAATGATCGGGCGACATTATCAGTTAATATTACAATATCATCGGCGTATGCCAGTGCCTTATATTCAATTCCATGGACAGTGATAGGAGTGATAGTCTGTGAATTTTCTATCATGCATAAAAAAGGGTCAATAAATAAGGCGAAAAGAAGAGGAGAACAGGGGCAGCCTTGCCTGGTGCCCCTGCTAATAGGAAAATAATGTGATTCGGTGCCTGAAATACGGATTTTAGCAGTTGGGGATATATACATAGCTTGCAGAGCCTGGATAAACACTGGTGTGAAGCCCTTCCAGCGTAAATCACCCCATAAATACCCCCAGGAGACCCTGTCGAACGCCTTTTCGGCGTCCAACAGGATCACACCAAGGGGAGAGTTTGTAACCTTTGCCCAATCTAGAAGAGCTGCAACACGCCTGATGTGGTCAGTCGTATCCCTACCGGGAATAAACCCGTGCTGGCGAATAGAAACCAGAGGGAGAATTATTTGGTTTAAACGGAAAGCAAGTATCCTTGAATAGATTTTGCTGTCAGTATTGATTAGCGCAATTGGGCGATATGATGCAGGATTTAGTTCGTCCTTTCCTTTTTTTTTTTTTAAAAGAACAATAGTCGATTGACGCCAGGAATCAGTAACCGACCCAGTCTGAGCAAGGCGAAAAACTTCTAGCAATTGTTGCTTGAATATATGTGAGAAAGTTTTATAGAATTCTAAATGAATAAGATCGGGCCCAGCAGCTTTACCATTAGAAAGGGATTTCATGGCGTTTACCACTTCCTCCCAGCTGATAGGCTCAGCCAGAATTCGATTCTGATCATCTGTGACCTTCTGGGTGTCAATAGATTGAAAAAATTGAAAGAGACTGGTTTGTTGTTGGAAAACTATATTCATATCCTCTGTGTATAGGGTTGAGTAAAAATCCGCAAAGGCATTCATCACACCATTAGTTGTGTCTTGTACAATTCCAAACTGGTCTTTGACCGTAATAATCTGGCTAGCTACAGCCCTTTGTTGTAGGCGTTTTGCTAACACCTTGCCGGAATTTTCACCAAGCTCATACATTGAGGATCGAAATTGAAAGTATTTGGTTGCTATATCTTTATAGAAAGGCTCCAGTAAGTTTGATTTTGCTACAGCAACTGATTTCAAGCTAGCTGCTAGATCTTCCCCCATACGAATATTAAGACTTAGATCCAGTTCAGCTTGTTGAAGAGCTGCCAGTCTAATTTTAACTGTTTGCTGCTCTGTTTTCCAACGGTAGGAGGCAAATCTCTTTGTTCCGCCACGCAATGCGGCTTTAAATGTATCCCAGACAGTACCGACTGAGGCAGTATTACTATTGATTTCGAAAAACTCTCAAAACCAAAAAGTGAGTTGTTCCTGATAAGATTTATCTAATAGGAGTTTCCTATCGAAAGTCCATGGTCTGATTTGATTGACAGGGCGATCCCAGGGACAACTGAAAATAATAGGATTATGGTCGGATATAGTCCTTGGGCTAATTTCAATCTTGACGGACCCTACAGTTTGAAGAGATATAAAGACAAAATCAATGCGAACCAATTTTTTATGAGGTATTGAATAAAAAGTATAGCCCTCTTGATTTGGATAATGATAATGCCAGAGATCAGTCAGACCATGTTCAATTAAAAGAATCCGAAGCGCCTTGTAAGCTTGTGGTTTTCGTCCACCATAAACCTTATGTTTTGTTATATCTAAGTGACTGGGGATATTGATATTAAAGTCACCACAGAAAAACATTGGATGGGGCCAGGTAGCTAACTCTATATTTAAATTCCTCAAAACCTGCGGGTCGTCAAGATTGGAGGCATATACCGAACAAACGGCAAACAGCCGGCCCCTAACCAGGAGTTCTGCTGTTACCCATCTACCAAAATGATCTTGCTTTACCCTTTTAACATGCCCAACCCCGGTTTTTAAGATAATAGCAACACCCCTAATTGTAGAGGTTTGTCGGGTATAAGCCACAAGATCATAACCCAGAAATTTGAGATAAGCCCGATTGCCCCAAGGGATATGGGTTTCCTGCAAGCAAATTAAATCCACCGACATCACCTGCAACATCTTATGAAAAATCCTACGTTTTTTAGGATCGTTTAATCCACAAATATTCCAAGTTGCACATGTCAATCTAGGAGCAGCCATAAGATTTGATTAAGGACAAAAGACAAAAATAGCTCAGAAGAACTATTGAACATTTTATAAAACAGATATTTGCAATCCAGCTGATTTTTAACGAGAAATGAAAAGGTTGGCATCACGTTGAATACGTTGAATACATTTGAAAAACAGAGACAGCTGTCCCATGCCTCAAGTCTGTTCAGCTCCGTCCGCCACCACCACCACCACCACCACACCATCCCGCAACCCACCCCGAACAACCCAACCGCCCCAGCAAAGCCCACCCGCCCACCCAAAGACCCCCCATACCCCTCACCCCCATACCGGGCATCAGGTCTGTAGTCCTTGTGATGGTTGAGCAAGCGTATCACTCCGCTCCACTGAACCAACAGCTTCCCCCCTTTCTAGAAGAATAACAGATAACCTAAAGACATTGGCGAGAAAGAAAAAAAAAAAAGGTCAGCATTTTATATATACCTCTCTGGTCATCAGAAAAAGAAACAAAAGAAAATATGACATTGAAATGATTACTGCCCTGCATTTTTCAAACAGACAATATAATGCAATATAATGCAATGCCTAGATATAACTATATCGAATCCAAAAATTCCCTAGCAGGTATCTCAGAGAAAAAGAACTTTGTCCCTTGAAAATAACCTTTAATTTTGCCGGAAAAAGCAGAAATGCCTGGGCTCCCTTAGCCTGAAATAGAGAAATCTGTTGTCGAAGATGCCAGCGACGAGTAACCGTCTCTGAGCAAAAGTCTGGACGAACAAAGAACTGAGAGCCCTTAGCAGATCTCTTCTTGTTGGGTCTGGCAAGATCAAAGATACGTTCACGGGCAAGGAAATTGTTGAAGCATACCAGGATAGCCCGGGGATAGGGATTATTGACAGTAGCAGAGGCAGAAGGTTTTTTTTATTAAATGGAAAACGATGCGCCCTCTGTATTTCGAGATTCCAATTCCACTCGGTGACCTCTGGAAATGCATCGGAAAAAAGCTCCACTATGAACTGCCGAACATCATCACCTTCCTTATTTTCCTCTATACCCAAGACCCGGAGGTTATTCCTTCTCGCCCGATTTTCAAGATCAGAAAGCTTCCATAAAATATCCTTACGTTGTTCTTTAACCTCTGTAACTAGATCTTTCTGAGTGGCTGCGGCATCTTCGAGGACTGAAATTCGTTCTTCAGCTTCGGTGATCCTGGTGGTGGTCTCAGTACAAGTTTTAATGACACGGCGAAGAGAATTTTGCATTTTGCGGCATGCCCCCTGCGTGCGCATGTTTTCTTGCTTAGTTGCTTCTCTATGCATCATTATGGTTTGATAAATTGTAACCAATGAAATCTCTTCGGGGATAGCTGAGACGACCTCACTCGTATCTCCACCCAGATCATGATCCTGCGTTTTTAATTGAGAGTGTTGCCCAGATAAATCCTTCTGCAAATTTTGCTGAGTGGATTGAGACGGAGCCTTAGCGCCTGGAGCTTTACGTACTGTAGCAATATTGAAGTCACTTGAGGCCTCACGCCAGTCAGCAGAGTCACTGTCATAGTCTTACCATTGGAGCTCTGGGTGATCACCACCATCCTCCTCAGATAAAGAAGGCTCAGAGACAGAATAAAAGTTCTCAGTGGATTCACTAAGCACAGACCCCCTAGTATCATGACATTTTTCCATTGGCAACTCCAAAGAAGCAGTTGTGAGGCTATTAGAAGATTGGACTTCATTACCCAGCATGCACTGGGAGGGAGGAGATTTAGCAAGAGAAATGTCTAGAGCTGAGCCTGGAGTCACAACTACCTCTTTTAGCAAGCTGTTATTAAGAGTTGAATCATGAGACTCAAGAGGGTCGATATGGGGTGGGGAGCCTCCAACATTGGACAATATGATATTAGGTACTGCTACAGGTACACTTGCAGTAAGAATCGCTCCCTCCTTTCCAGCCGAATCTTCAGTTGCCTTCAGCTCCTTCCCCTTGGCTCCTAGCCTGTCAAACATCGCAGGCACCGTTTGTTCCTTAGCGGCGATGAGAGGAGCGAGAGCAGCCGCCACTGGTATCGCGGGGGAGGACTTGTCTAAGCCTACAGGACGGGTTTTCTGAGCGCCGGGTGCAACTCCCTTCGAGTCCGACTCCTGCTGACCGCGGGTCGAGCCGCGGGTTTTGAGAGCGGCGGCCGCTGCTTTAGTGAGTGTTTTAGGCGGCATTCTGTTTTTCGTAAGCCGGCGGCGTGAGGCAACGACCAGAGGAGCAGCTGTCAAGCTCCAGAAATGGAAACACCCCAGAACACGCCGCTCCAGATCCGAGCAAGCAGCAGGGACGACACAGACCTCGCCAGAGCCACCAAGCCCTCGAGGCACTTCCAAGCGTAATGGAGGCAAGCGGAAGGTAAATGTCAGGACACAGTCGAGCGCCTTCCGTGCTGGATGCCGGTAAGAGTTTTCCAAGGCAGTTTTCAGAAACCGGGCAGAGCAATCATTCATGGGTCCACTACGGTCCAGGAGAGCAGAACGCCTCCTCACTCGGCCGAGATCACGGCCGCTATCTTGCCCCCCAACCTCCACACAAACATACCATTTCTGACTAAAGGAGACTCAACCCCTCTTTGTAACTTTTACACAGTCTTTACCCTGTGTGACTTTCAGGTGGGTCTCACTTCTTCGTCAGTTTGATTAGTAATCAATTCTTCATCATTTTCGTCACTTATTTCCAGGTTTTCAAAATCTTCCAAAACAATGTGGGTCCACTCAGGGCCTTTGTGTTTATTATTGAGTCTCTTTAGTCGTGGACTTCTCCTTCTTGGTTGTATCACGGGTTGATCAGTTTGACTTGTTACTTCATCTACTTGTTCAGGTTCTTCATTAATTTTCTTTAAACGCAGTCTCAGTCTGTTGACATATCTAGGCCATTTGTTTCCTTTTCTGAGTCTTTTAACTGGCACTGTGCTTTGGCCCTCTTCGAATACTCTTTTATTTTCGCTCAGTTGTGGCACATCGCTTCCAATGCTGTCTTCTTTTTCCCTTTCTATCTGACTAGGTCCAGGCCTTATCTCGATTTCTTCTGCCTGGTCACTAAGCTGGCCTTGTTCAGGAATCTGTTGGATTTGACTTTTGCTTGTTTCACCTTTTTCGCCCTGAACACAATTGTCTATTCCTACCTGGTCCTGCTCAAGCTCTTCGAACGCTTGATTTTCTTCTGCTTGAGCTTTCGCCCTAATTTCTATCTGTCCCTTTTCAGGCTCAGGAGTTCTCGGTGGAGTGTCGATTATTTGATCTTTCCCTATCTGGTCCTACTCAGAATCGCTTTTGACTTGGATTTCTATGATCTGAGTATCTTTTTCTACACCTTTCTCATCCTCGCTATCACTCTGTCTGTCTAGATAGGTTTGACTTCTTGTTCGCACATATCCTGCAGGTATGTCGATTACTGGAATCCAATCATCTTGACTGGTGTTCGGTTGTTCTTCTTCAGCTACTTCAGGATCGATATCTTGGGACCCTTCAGCTGTGCAACCTTCAGCCTCAGTTTCATCAGGTTCTGTCACCCTTTTTGTGTGACTGGCATGGATCCAGTGTGGAACTCCTGCACACTTTACAGCTGTGGTGGTGACCAGAATCACTTGGCGTGGTTTTCCCCACCTTGGTGTAAGGCAAGTTTTCCGAGTATGTTTCTTAAGCACTACCCAATCACCTGGGTTCAGGTCATGTGCTGGAGTTGCTGGTCTGGCGACAGCGTCTTCCCCAACCTGGCGAGAGATAGAACGCACTTGGTCAGCCAGTTCTTTGCAGTATTTCAGTACCAAATCATCAGATATGTTTAGCAGTTTGTGTCCTGGCACCAATGCTTGCCGCATTGCTCTTCCCATCAGTTTTTCATGGGGACTTAAGCCTGTGTTCCGGTCTGGAATACTTCTAAGTCCCATCAGAACAAGTGGCAGAGCATCTGGCCACTCCAATCGAGTTGACTCATACATCTTTCCCAATCTTGACTTGATAGTGCCATTCAATTGTTCTACCACTCCAGAGCCTCTGGGCGATATGCACAGTGCAGTTTTTGCTTAATCTGAAAAGCTTCACAAATTAGGCCCATTATTTCACTATTAAAATGTTTTCCTCTATCTGATTCAATTGGTACTGGAAACCCAAAACGAGGAATAAGCTCTCTGAGTAACAGCTTAGGTACAGTGATGCTGTTGTTTCTGCGTGTAGGGTAAGCTTCCACCCATTTTGAAAACAGGCAGACAATGACAAGTACATATTTTAGTCCTCGACAAGGGGGCAACTGAATGAAATCAATTTGCAATCGAATAAAAGGACCTTCTGCCTTTCCAATCTTTCCTGGTAATACCACTGTTTTCTTCCCTGGGTACATTTGTTGACAAATTAAACACTTCTGGCAGTGTGCCTCTGCTATGTTCCTGAACTTCGCATTAAACCATGTTCGTCTGAACAGACGTATCATAGAATCTCTTCCAAAATGTGAATCTCCATGGATCAACCTAGCCATAGGAGCAAGCAGACATTTTGGTAACACTGCTGTTTCGTCAAGGTAAACAATGACACCATCTTCAGCCCTTCTCTGACACCCCGATTTCCTCCATTGCTCCTTTTCTTTAGGTTCTGCTGCATTCTGCAAATCTCTTACTTCTTCCCATGTATCCACACCATCCAGTAACATAAGTTGGCAGCTGTTTCCGCCCACATCAGCCTTTTTGTTAACAGCCATTTTGTATTTTGCACAATGTTTGGCTAACTGGTCAGCATATCGATTACCAGCTGTCACTTTGTCATTGCCAGATTTGTGAGCAGCACACTTGACCACAGCCACTCCTTTTGGCAACTGGATTGCTACCAGTAAATCTTTCACATATTGACCATTTCTGATTGGAGTACCTGAAGAAGTCAGAAACTCCCTTTGCATCCATAATTGGCCATAGTCATGCACAGCCCCGTAAATATATTGTCTGTCAGTGTATATGGTTACTTTCCAATTTTTCCCAAATTTACAGGCCTTTGCCAGGGCAACCAATTTGGCTACTTGTTCAGACTTGACTCCAGGCAAATAGGATGCTTCCACTGGACCTCCCAAGGTACACACTGCGAAGGCAGTGCTTAAACCTCCTTCCTCATGTCTCATGCATGAGCCATCTACATATAGCTCATAATCTGACTCAATTAAGGGCTCTTCTCTTATGTCTGGTCTTGGTTTAGTGCTGTATTCAGTCAGATCAATGCAGTCATGTTCAACTTCTTCCTTAAGTTCTGCACTATGTGAATTAGGCAACAGGGTTGCTGGGTTCAAAATATTATACCTAGCAATGGTTACATTTCCTGCACCTACAAGAATTCTCTCGCACGTAGTCAGCCGACTAGGTGTGAGATACTGTGTCTTAGTCCTGGTTAGCAAGATTACAACTGCATGTGGAACCTACACAGTTACAGGATGTCCCGTAATGTTGGATTCACTCTGCTCAAGACTCATGCAAGTTGCAGCTACTGCTTTCAGACAGCTGGGAAATGCAGCTGCCACTGGGTCTAATGTGGACGACAAATATGCCACAGGACGTCGTACTAGTCCATGAATCTGTGTAAAAACTGAAAGTGCACAATTATCTTGTGTATCACAAAAAAGTGCAAAATCTTTTGAATAGTCAGGCATTCCCAATGCTGGAGCTATACACAGGCAGTCTCGTAAATTAACAAAAGCAGTCATGCTTTCGTCATCCCACTCTACTGTGTCTTTGGCTCTTTTTGTTGTCATTTGCATCAGGGGCTTTGCAAGGACTGCGAATCCCACAATCCATTGCCTGCAATATCCTACAACTCCAAGAAACATTCTGACCTCTTTCTGTGTTTGTGGCAGATTCATGTTTTAATTATCCTGATTCTTTCTGTGGTAACTTTCCTGACACCTCTCTCTATTTGATGCCCCAGATATTTCACTGAGGTAGCACAAAATTGCAATTTCTCTGGGGACTCTTTATGTCCTCCTTCACCCAAATGATTCAATAAAGCAATGGTATCAACAACACAGTCTTTCCGTGTCTTAGACGCCACCAAAAGGTCGTCTATATACTGAACCAAGACTGACTGTCCAGGTAGTACTAATGACTCAAGGCATTTTTTCAAAATCTGATTAAAAATCGACGGGCTTTCTGTGTACCCCTGAGGGACACGATTCCAAACATAGACATGACTGTCAAATTCAAATGAGAAAAGAAATGTCCTATCTGGGTGCAATGGAATCAAGAAAAATGCGTGACATAGGTCAATGCAAGTAAACCATCCAGCTTCCCACGGTATCTGGTACAGAATCACTGCAGAATTTGGCACAAATGGACAGCAAGGAACAACAATCTTATTAACCTTTCTAAGGTCTTGTACAACCCTGTATTTACCACTCGGTTTCTTTATACCAAATATGGGAGAGTTACATGGACTGCTCATTACTTCTTGCAAAATGCCTGCTTCCACCAAACGCTTTATTTCTACTGCAACACCTGCCTTTATTTCTTCACTCATTTTGTACTGTGGAGTATTTGGGTAAACTGCGTCTTCTTTTATGGTCACTTTTATTGGGTCAACATTGGCCATTAGTCCCACATCCTTTCCAGTAAAATCCCATACCTCTGGTTTTACCATCTGTTGTAGTTCTTCTGGTAAGTCTTTTATTGTCATTCTTTTAATTTCTGTCTCTTGTCTCGCTAACATTAATTTGTAAATTTCGTCTTCGTCTGGGGTTTGAATTTCGACACCATTTGGAGTGCAAAAGATGGTGCAATTCATTTTGAACAACAAATCTCGTCCTAGTAGGTTTACAGGACTTGAGTCACAGACAACGAATCTATGCAATTCTTTAAAGTTCCCTATTCTCACTTCCATTGGTTCTGTAACCGGGGTACTAATTTGTTTATTAGAAATGCCCACTACTTGGATTGCTTCTCCCAAGAGGGGTAGGTTTGGAACGTCTGCTGTTCTCACAGTAGAACGGGTAGCACCAGTGTCCAACAGAAAGGTGACATCATTTCCTTCAACCTGTCCTTCAATGTATGGCCCTGACTGGTCTACCGGCAAGGAGGCGCTAAGCACGCACTCCTCGTCCTCCCCCTTCAGGCACCGTCAGTAAGGTTCTTCACAAAAGAACGTGTCATTTAAAAGAAATTGTGATGTTGCTGCATCTCTCTTTTCCCTTCCTTCCCAATTCGAAGATCTACACTCTGTTGTGCTTTGCTCCTATAATTTGGCATAGGCGCTGGGGGTATCTAGTTCTGTATTACCTGCTGCTGGGTCTTCCGTGGCACCTCATTCTGCGTCTGTGGATTTAAATCATTATTTGGCACATTACCATTCTGCACAGCCTTACACTCGTCCTTCCAGTGCCCCAACTTGCCACACCCATGGCAGGGGAACTTCTTTTTAGCATCCTCCCTTTTGAATTTTCCCCTGGGCCTTCCTCCACTTCCATCACCCTTATTCTGGTTGCTAGTCATCTGGTTTAACTGTTGTTCTTGTTACTCTGCTAATTTTACCTGTGCCCACATGACTTTCTCTTTCAACTTTTTCCGCTTATTTTCTAGCTCATCTTCACAATATTTTGCATATTTAAGGACCTCATCAATGGGATTAGCCTGCCAACAAATTTTATTGTCTTTAATCCATTGTGAAATTTCGGGTCTCAATCCTAGCACAAATCGATAAATAAAATGTGTCATATCTTTCATGTCAATGTTGTCTAACCCACTGTATTGTTTAAATGTCTGTAATAGACGTTCATAATATGAATGCACTGACTCGTCTTTATTCTGAGTGGTTCTATCTATTTTCATCCTGTCTGTCTCCTTTGCAGGCACCTTTCCTTTTAGGTAAAGTATTACCTGATTGTATTTTTTCATTACATCCTCGGAAGGTGCCCCTGTCTTTGGGTCTCTAGGGTACTCATCACTGGGCCAATCAACAGCAATTTTACATTCTGTCCACAAATCTATGGGGACTAAAATGTCAAATAAGCCATCTAAGTCTTTTAAAAGACACTTTGACACCTTTACAAATTTCTCGACTTGTCTGTACCATTCTACAGGTTTTTCTCGAAGTTTTGGGAAATCATTCGCAAATGACAAAATATCCTGTCTGGACCATGGAACATGCACATAGCCTCCACCTGGTACCTCTTGCATGGGACATAATTTTTCCACTTTTTCTGCCTCTTTTAAAACATACTCTGAAGTAATTTGTCTTGATCGAATCTCTTCCTTTTTCTTTGCCCACCTTGCTTTCCATTTCTCTAATTCTCCCCATTTTTGCAATAATGTCATCGGCTCTCTTATTTGCACCTTTCTCCCTGACACATTCATGTTTTCTAAATCTTTGTCAGAAAATTCTACTCTGTAGGGTTTCTGCAATACTTTAGATGTACCAATGTCGATTCCCATGCTAGCTGCAGTGTCCATTAATTTCTCATGAAACACTTTTGTATTTCTAGTAATGCTTTTACAAATGAACAGTAATTCATCTTCTCTAAGGGTATTTAATCTTTCCAATCCTACATTCCCAGCCATCATTTCTTCTATTTCAATTCTCAATTTATATATATCCAATGGCTTTGGCTGTGTCTTTGGTTTCTCTATTTCTCGTGTCCATCTGTCTGTCTCTTCAGGAGTTACTACAGTGGCACTTCTTGTTCCTGAAGATGTCTCTATCTGTACTTCTCTCGAAGTTAAAGGACTGGTTTTCCTTATTGAACCACCTTTGGGTTCTCTTATCGGTAAATCCATTAAGGATATTACTGACTCACATTCACTTGCCTGATCCTCTATTATCAGTGGTTCTTTTTTTGGCTATACTACGGATGTAGTTATAACTGGAGCTTTTGGACTAGCTTGCTTATCTCCGTACAAAGGAACAACTGGGCCAATAGTCACTGGAATTGTCAAAGCTTCAGGACTTGTATTTAATTGGGAAATTTTCTGAATTATTTTACTTCTCTGTTTATTTAAAGCTTCTCTTTCTCTTTCTTGTAATACCCTTTCGATGGAGGTCTCATGTACCGCTTGCGTAATTAAAGGTGGTTTTAAAAACGATGCATTCGGATTAACCGTACTTGGTTCTTCATTGTAAGGCGATGGATTTTTCATTAACAAATCCTCCATACAATCATCGTATCAATCACCACTAGTCATTAAATGTTTGGTTTTTTCAGTCCTCTTACCCCCTATGGGCTCTTCTAAGGTTAGTACTGGATACAGCCCTTCCACTAACATGTTTTGTCTCCACTGTTTCATCTGTTTATCTTTAGAATCTCGTGGAACCTTTGGGTAAAATTTACTCAGTCCTTTGTCAATCCTAGGTCTGTCTCGCTCAAAAGCCTCAATCTCCCATTCTTCTAATGCCTCATATTGCGTTAATCTAGTCTGAGATGTAAATCATTCATTCGAGTCCTTAAATTAAACAAAATTATTCTATTAAATGTGCCTTCTAAAGGGAAATGCTAAAATTCCATCATCTTTTGTGTATTCCACCCAGTTCTCTAACCATACACAAGAATGGTATCCCCTGTCAAACATCATGAATGATGCAGGAGTATTCGGTGGTGGAATAATGACTCCTTCTCTAGTTTTAATGGGCTTGTCTTTTTTAAAGTAATTTCTAACTTTGTCTACAAGTGACATTTTTCTCTTACTTCCATACATATTGCGAGGTCTGCCTCTTAACATCTGATCCTTAGCAAACCCTAAGTATCTTGGATCAGGTCGAGTTTCTGGATGACTTGGATACCACATATATTTTGCCGCTCGTAGGCGTAGACATTGCCAATTGCTGTTCTTGGGGATTTACGGACCCTGCATACCAGCGGAGGAAGAGAGGGAGCTTCGAGCGCTGAAGGGCTTGGGCGCTTTGTAATCAGCAGCCGGGTCGGTACTGCGAGGTCCAGTGGGCCTGGCGCACTCTTCAGTGGCCGCAGCTGGGGCCTCTTCCCATACCCTCCCCCAACGCTTCATAACGCCTCACGGCCCCCGCTTCGCGGGAGCCGCTCGTAGGCGTAGACATTGCCAATTGCTGTTCCTGGGGATTTACGGACCCTGCATACCAGCGGAGGAAGAGAGGGAGCTTCGAGCGCTGAAGGGCTTGGGTGCTTTGTAGATCAGCAGCCGGGTCGGGACTGCGAGGTCCAGCGGGCCTTGCGCACTCTTCAGTGGCCGCAGCTGGGGCCTCTTCCCGTACCCTCCCCCAACACTTCATAACGCCTTGCGGCCCCCGCTTGGGTGGCGCCGCTCGTAGGCGTAGACATTGCCAATTGCTGTTCCTGGGGATTTACGGACCCTGCATACCAGCGGAGGAAGAGAGGGAGCTTCGAGCGCTAAAGGGCTTGTGCGCTTTGTAATCAGCAGCCGGGTCGGGACTGCGAGGTCCAGCGGGCCTTGCGCACTCTTCAGTGGCCGCAGCTGGGGCCTCTTCCCGTATCCCTCCCACCATCTACTTTAAGCACACCCATTTCCGCGCAAGCGGGACGTGCGCGGGACGAGCACGGGCGAAGCCCGGGCCAAGGGCGGGCCCGTTTGAGCCTGTTCGAGCACGGGTGAGACCGGACCGGGCCACCCCCCTTGGCTCTATATTTCCATCCCCAGCCAACCACCAATCCTGGACAAAGGGACCATGACTACAAGAGAAACCAGGAGTAAATCTACGCTGGGAGGAGCCCATAATACAGGTACTTTGGACAATTACTTTGTGAAAGCTGGCTCCCTCCTAATTGATGAAATCACCATACTGGAGAGGCGAATTTCCCAAGAAATCGATTTGGTAAGAAGGTCCTCTCTGGGAACTTTAACGCATGATAGAAGCCCTGCTAAAAGTCTGGACATTAACGAGTCGGACTCACGGGACTGTGATGTGAGGGTCTCACCTAACTCACCTATTGCATTTTCTCATCGTGGGGGTAATGGTGTTGCAGGTCCTGGACCACAGCTACTGTCCACACCCTCGGTCCTAACACAATGCAGCCCTCCTTCCCCATCTGCAACTCATCCCAATAGCGAACCCCCAGCACTAGAGATACCCGTCAAAAACAAGGAGCTAGAGAAGGAGCAGTACCCAAAAGGAAAAGAGGGGCTCAGAAAGCGGGGGGGGGGCACAAGGCTAAAATACCAAAGCACAACACACTAGTGGAGGCCAATAAATCGGTAATTAGTTTAACTCCACCCGCACCCCGATCGATCCATTAATAGCATCTCCAGCTATTCCATCACCGCGAACCTCGAAACTGGCTAATGCTTGCCCTATGGCAACGGATGGAGGTGCTATTATTCTGGCTAAAATCGGCGCACTTTTGAACTCACTGCTTAGTCCCTTAGAAGCCCGCTTAGAGAAAATAGAAGCTACTCTGTTACGCGTAGAAAAATCTCAGGCGCAATTAAATAATGGCTCTAAAGTGGACAAAAAAGGAAGCGGGGGAGGGTCGCCATCCAACATCAGCAAGAGGGGTGACAAGGCACCGATCACCAAAGAAGCAAGAACAGTTCCAATCACTACACCATTGCAGCGATTTATTACCATCCCTGCAACTCTTCGTCCCAACCCAGGGGTGGCTGTTAATACCATCGACTCTAATATCATTTGTAATCAGGGAGTGGGAGACAAACCAGTAAAGATTTTGCCAGCACACCTCCCCCCCCGAGGCTAGCCCCTATATAGTCATCCTAACGGGCATACCAGAGTTAAACTCGCAAAATAAGGAATCTGTAGCCTCATTAAAAAACAAGGTGATTGATTGGCTTACACAAAATAGACCCCTTCCCGTGGGAATAGCGAGCGAGGTTCTTATGGTCAGAAGAGTACCATGGATAGGCCCAACAAGAAAATCGATTAATGGTGATTGTGTCCTGATTAATCTTAGGGATTCAAGGACTGCTGCCCATATATGTGGGTGGCCCTACCATGATCAAGGGACATCCATCCAGTCCCTACCATTATCTTTTTTCTACCCGCCTAGGCGCATTAGCCAGGAAGAGGAGGGATGGGATAGAGTGCCCATGCGAGGGAGAGGCTGGGGAAGTAGGGAGAGAGGAGTCGCCCATTGTTCCAATGATTATCACTCTCTGTACCTCACGACCCACAATATGTTCAGTGGGCTGGACATGAATGATTGACATCACCACCGACCCAGGCTCGAGCAAGCTGAATCTACCGCTCCTGTTGGCCGTGGCATTGCAGACATACCCGGGCTAAAACCATGTACAGGGCTCGAAAGTGGAAAGGAGTCCCAGCAGGACATAGATGGACTCCCACTTAGGAATACAACACCTTTAGGCTTACATAGAGTCTTGAAACCCAATACACCATTGTCGGATAGCCCAACTGGCCAGGGGGCCACACCAAGCACTGTCTCTAAATCTCCTACAGCCCCACTAAAGATCTTGTCTTGGAACCTGGCTGGTCTGGGCAATGAGCTCGACTGCCCAGACTGGTCCTCCTTTATAGATTCTAAAGAAATCTGTATGTTCCATGAGACCTGGGCGAGAGAGGAGTTTACCTGCCCAGGTTTTGCTACATTTTCAATCCCTGCTCGATGGGGGGGCAAAGGGCGCCCATCGGGAGGTTTGGCGATCTGGGTGGCATCCCACTTGGGCTGTAAAGCTACATCTCAAAATACAGAATCCGAGGACGTCCAATGTGTCCTTTTGGAATGGCCTAACTAGACCAAACTGGCATTGGTAAACGTTTACTCCAGGCCAGTGAACATAACTAGGGAATCAAATACCATCGATGAACTCTCCTCCTTCCTTGATGAGATTGATAAATGCACACCCTTTGTGGTTGGGGGTGACCTGAACTGCCACTTACAGGACTTCTAGATGAAATAACAACTGACGAGGATGTGATGTGGTCGGTACCTCCTACGGTGGTTCCTCCTCCTAGAGCCTGGACTCCGCTGGCAGTCCAGATCACAGCTTTAACTCTTAACCACGCTATTAGGGCATGCAATGGCCGTTTGAATTCTGATATTCCCCCCAAGTTTACATTTAATATACAGGGGAGGGAGTCTAGATTGAACTATATACTAGTCCAAATGCCATCTTGGTCCAACATCAAGGATTTTAGGGTGATAGACAGGGTTGACAGCGACCACAACGCGCTGGAACTGGAATACCTTTTGCCGGCTTTGGATATTAGAAATGGGGCTGGCACAGACGTAGCTGGTTCAGGGCTGATCTTAGCTAACAACAAACGAAGAGTGAGGTGGGAGAAACTAGCTAACAATCCTGATCTGATCTCAAAGTTATATCACTGTATTATCCCCACCTTCGAAAAGGTTAGAGCATTAATGGAGCAACCCGAGGTACCCGACATTCACACCAAACTTGAACCTATCCACGAGGACCTAATTAAGACTATGGCTGAAGCTTTATTTACCTCAGGGAAAGCCAAGGCTACATCGAGACACCGTCCATCTTGGTTCAATGCTGCCTGCCGAAAGGCTAAAGCAGAGCTATTTAAATCCATAAAGCAAGGCAAAGGTAGTGCCATCACTCAAGCAAGGAGAAGGGACTACAAACAGCTGATAACCCACGCGAAGAGAGAATGGGAACAGAACAAATGGGAGAGTCTTGGGACCGCCCTGGCAGTTAGGGACTCCCGCAAATTTTGGAAGATTGTAAACTCGGGCTCTAAAGAGCCGCTCCCAGCCATTGAACCAAATATCTCACCTGAGGTCTGGGAAGAGCACTTCCAGACGCTTTATTCGGGGGCCACTCTGGACAAGGGCGGGGATCCAACGGATCCATTCCCAATAATAGCTACACAGCTAGAAGAGGTTCTCTTCACTGAGGGAGAGGTGCGGGTTGCAATCTCTGGACTGACACAGGGCAAGGCACCGGGCTTGGATGGCCTGCCAGGCGATCTCTACAAGCAAGAGCCTGATGTGTGGGCCCCGTACCTTTTGACGATCTTCAATGCCGTCTTGAAGGGTATGGAGGTTTGCGGTACTTGGCTGGGTGAAGAGATTGTTTCCATATTTAAGAAGGGCTCTCCTCTGCTCCCAGCCAACTACAGGCCAATCAGCCTCATCGATGTGGCCAAAAAGCTATTCGGGAGGCTGATACTAGATCGTCTTCAGGATTTGGCTGAGGAGTTCTCCATTCTGAGCCCTTATCAGGGGGGTTTCAGAAAGAAGATCTCAACAATGGACCAGATCTTCCGTTTTAACCTACTTTTCTGGAAAACCGTAACAATAGAGGGGGGCAGCCTATACACGGTCTTTGTGGACTTGCGAGCCGCATTCGACTTGGTACCACGGGACAAGCTGTGGGCGGCGCTAGGAGAGTTGGGCATTCCACCCGTCCTTTTAAACACACTGATGAGACTTCATCAGGACAACTATGCATGCGTCAGGTGTGGAAAGCATGGGCTTCTCTCTGCAAGATTCCCCATTGCCAGAGGGGTAAGACAGGGTTGTGTGCTCGCACCGACCCTGTTCTGCCTCTTTGTCAACGGGGTAATCAAGCACCTGACTAAAATCAAGGACATAGATGCCCCAAGGCTCAACGGCAGCAGGGTGCCTGCAATCATGTTTGCAGATGACACCCTGCTGCTGTCTAAATCCCCAATGGGGATACAACGCGTGCTGGACGGCTTCGTGGCATTCTGTGGGTTGAGGGGGCTGGAGATCAATGCTCATAAGACCAAATTCATGATCTTCAGCCCCCCATCCACTACGCGCCCGAACCCAACTATAGGCCCCCTGAGGCTAGAGAGGGTTCATACATTTGAGTATTTGGGGGTGACCTTCAACCAGAAAATGACCTGGGACACACACCAGACCAAGTCAAATCTGAAACTGGTCCAGTTAACGGGGGGCATCTGCAGGCTAACAAAGAGGTCAACTTTTAAACCCCTTGCGCCTCTCCTCAAAATTTATAAAATGCAAGCGAGGGGGGCAGTCACATATGGAGGGGAACTGTGGGGGCACACAGCTGCCCAAAAACTAGTGATTACGGAAAACAGGTTCATTAGACAAATGGTAGCCCTGCCTCCAAGTACCCCGCTGCTACCCCTCAGACTAGACTTGGGTCTCAAATCTATTAGCGAAGAACTGAGTTTAAAACCACTAACATTCTGGCGCCGATTGTGGTCCACCCCAGAGCTCATGAGCTATAGGCTGGAACTAGCGGAGATTTTAAGTTTATTACATCCTGCGAAAATTCCCTGGCTAAACTATATAAAAAAGTCTTTTGCAAGTATGGGAAACCCTGAATTATGGTCAGAGCCAGAAAATGCTTGTAGTAAGATCTCTCGCAAAGACTTAACAAAGGTTTATTGCTCGTTTAAATTAAACAAATTGCTAGGGAATGAACGGATGGGGTCTCTAACGTACTCATTTATTCAATTCAAAGATGCCTACCACTTGGAACCGATCCGTGATGTAATCTGCCCCACCCTAACCAGGAAGTTATACTTGCAGTGGAGGTATGGCACCCTCCCTCTAAGAGCATTCACAAGTGCCTGGTCCCAGCCCTCTTGTAACAAGCAATGCCCTGCATGTTTACATCAGCTCGAAGACGACATTCGTGTCCTGTTTTTCTGTAATACGTACCATAAACCCAGAAAGTATTGGCTTGCCCCCCTTCTTAACAATTTAGGCTGTAGGCATTGTATCTCAGCCCTCAGAATACTCAAGACGGACCTATCTCCTCCAAATGTGTTTGCGGTAGCCACATTTTTGACTGTGATATGGCATAAGCGCTCTCGCTACATGGCGAACCCTGTCAATGAGCTGGCACCGGCACTCTAAAAATGTACTGTATTGACTTTTAAATTTGAATAGATTGCAACTAATTTTACCAAGTATGCTATTTCTGTCTTTATTTGGTCTTTTACAGTTTGATTCTCATTTTTGCACCAGTATTTCTTATACATACCGAGCCGGCACCGACACTTTAAAAGTCTACTGTCTTGATATTTTTGTAACCTGAATAGATCGCAAACAAATTTTTTTAAGTATGCCAACAGTATTTTTTTTTTTTTATTAAATTTATACTTTATTACACCTTCAATTTACATACACAGCCGATATCGCCTACAACCCGGAGGCCGGCGGCATCAAAGGGTCACTCTCCAGTCCCTGGGTAAAGGTAAATTACACAGCCGTGAAGACCAACAGCCCGAAGGCCTGGCGGCGTTACTGCAGGTGCGGAAGAAGTGTGCAGCGGCTTCAGTTGATAGGAGCAGCCGATGAGTGATCACAACCTATGAGAGGAAAGCACACCCCGCATCGCCACCAATATCAGTCCCAGGTGCAGCATGGCGTGCCAGGCTGGCAGGATCGGTATAGCCACCCGGGAAGAACTTCGCATAAACCCAGAGTCGGAGTTTTCACCATCGGGGAACCAAGGAAAGGTGTATAAAGGGAATCAAACCCCCCAAACAGAAACAAGCCCACCCACCCCGAAAAAAGAACAAGCCTGACTACCTAAACCCGTGTCCACACTCCCGCTCCCACCCTGCACTACTACCACGAACCCCTCAACAGGGCCAAGGGTGACAAGCAATTGCCCACCAGGGCGAGATAAAGCTCAGGGGAGGGGATAGCGGTGTCAACAGCTAGGACAGCTGTCCCAAGCAACCCTCCAACACCACACATCTCGAAAATAAGGCACGATTCACCACTCCCACACAACGCAGAGGCCCTCAACTGCCACACTCCTCATCCACAGCTGACGCAACCCCTTCCTCCTGCAGCACATCCAGCTCCTCACCCTCTGGATCCGACTCACCGTCCTCTTTCGCACTCTGAAACGCCCTAAACAACCCCCAGAAGTTTTTGGGCCGACTCTTCGGAGGCAGGAGTTCACTGTACACCTCCGATTGCGTGCAACAGTAAAGCAAGTCTGTTTCCCATCGTTTCTTAGTGGGAACCGGCCCCCGCATCCAGCACAGTGCTATCAGACGCTTTGCCGTCAATAATGCCATGTCCGCAAGCCGTCGCAGTGCCACAGGAAGTGGCTTTGAAAAACCGAGCAAGGCGAGCGCCGGACTGGGCAAAATCACCTCTCCAAGGATAGCGCTGAGGTCCGCAAAGACCTCCACCCAGTACTTATGTATGGCAGGACAAGTCCAGGCCATGTGGAGAAAATCTGCTGTGTGAAAGTGGCAGCGCTCACACTCCGCCGAGTCCCTCAGCCCATACCTATGCAGCCTCTCGGGCGTGTAGTAGACACGCTGTAAAAATTTATAATGCACCAGACGGTGCCGACCGTTGAGCGAGATTTTCCTAGTGTTAGTAGCGCAATAACGCCACATGTCGTCCGAAATGGGAGATTGGAGGTCAGCTTGCCAGGCCAACCGGGCTTTGGAGGGGGGATAGTGCCGCTGTCTATCACCCAGTGTCCTAAGAGCTGTGACTAGTTTGCGAGAAGAGGGGGTCTTGATGACATAGGTGAGCTCCGGCACTTCCGGCGGTTCAGCCAGATCCGGGCCCAACAAGGCGAGGGCCGCTCTACGAACCCTGTGATATTGAAAACTATGGAGCAGCGTTGCCCCGGGACAGGATTGAAGGACCTGCTGCAACGTCTTCAGGGTGCCATTTGAGAAGAGATCTCCCATAGTAACGATACCTAAGTCACGCAGCGCCTTCAGAACGCCCTTCTCCGTCAGTGGAGCCAACCAGGCTGCCCATTCCACACGTAGCAAAGGTGAATATAGCAGCGCGCACTCATGGGAGCCAACCAGTGCATGCCACGCATGATTCGTGGCAGCTATAGAGTCCAGATTGACGACCCTCCGATCAGGCGGATAGCACACTGTTGCCGGAAGCGGGATGGGGTCTGCAAAGAGCCGTTCCAGTTTCACATGAGGGATACCCGGATCCCCATGGATCCACGTATGAAGATGTGCACCCTGAGCGAGCCTATAGTATCGCTCCAGGTCCGGAGCTCCAAGGCCTCCCTGTTCATACGGAAGGGTGAGCGTTTGCCACTGCACCCGCGGCTGCTTCCCCCCCCACGCTAGGCGGACAAGCGTCTGGGTAAGTTGCCGGAAAAAGGCTTTGGAAAGGACCACTGGTATATTCACAAATAGGAAAAGAAACCTGGGGAGCACTACCATCTTCATGAGTGCTATCCTGCCCATGAGAGAAAGCGGGAGCCTGGACCACACTTCGACATCATCCACCAGTTTGGAGTAGGCGACCCCATAATTCTCGCGTATCAGGACCTCCGGGTCCGTATGTAAGCGTATCCCCAAGTAGCGGATAGAGTCCGTGGTCCATTGTAAAGGGTACTCCGAGTTGAAAGGGAGCGTCACTGGCGTCAGGGGCAACGCCACTGACTTATTCCAGGTGACGCGAAGGCCCCAGAGAGCCCCGAACCTCACCACTTCCCGCAGCACCGCAGAGAGGTTAGTCTCCGGGTCCCGGACATATAACAGAGTGTCATCCGCGTATGTTGAGATACCGATCTGGTACGTCGGGAAGTTTATCCCTTCAAACCGATGATACTCTCGTATAGCACAGGCGAGGGGTTCCGCCACCATGGCGTACAGTAATGGGGAGAGGGGGCAACCCTGACGCGTGCCCCTCCCAATCTCGATAGGAGCAGTGACTAGGTTACCTATCTTTAGCCTCGCGGTAGGTTTGTAATATAGGGCTCCCAACATTTGTAGAAACGGCTCACCGAGGCCAAATTTACGAAGGACCCTTAGCATGAACGACCACTCAACAGAATCAAAGGCCTTCTCGATGTCTAAGAAGATGGCCACAGCTTTGCTTTCGTGCTTGACATGTTGGATCGTACCCAGTACCGTGCGGATGTTATAAGTGAGATTACGCGAGGGAACAAACCCAGCCTGCTCCGGGGCAACAAGGTCCGGGACCAACAACGCCAAACGAGTCGCAAGCCCCTTGGCATACAGTTTCGCGTCCACATTGATCAGCGACAGCGGCCGGTAGGAGCCACAGTGATTGAGGGGTTTGCCAGGCTTCGGGATGGTAATAAGCAGCGCCTCTCTCATGGATTTCGACATGCTGCCTTGTTGGCAAATGTCATCGAACAAGAGCATCAAGTACGGGACAAGTTTGTCCTGAAAAGCCTTGTAGAAGGCCACCGTGAGACCATCCGCTCCAGGAGCGCTACCAGATTTCATGCCCTCCAGCGCTTCCGTTATCTCCTCCTTCTGGATTGGGGCCATAAGAAACTCCATCTGCCAGTCGGCCAAGAAGGGCATTTGGATGTAGCTTAAATAGTCGTCAATTTCTTCCTCGAGGTGTGCATCCCTCGAGGAGTAGAGTGTCGTGTAGTAGGAGTGAAATTCCGCCAGGATATCATGCTCCTCCGTCACCACTTCCCCAGCAGCTGTCACTAACTCCTCGATAACCAATGGGGGCCTGCTGTTGCGCATAAGTTTAGCCAGGAGTGCACCAGGCCGCTCCCGCTCCCCATACACACGTGCCGTCGCATATTTGCCCATATGTTTAATTTCCCTATCCGCCTCCTCCTGAAATTCATCTAGCAAGGACTTAAGCGCGACTGCGTCAGCGGTGTCCCCCGAGTCAACTGCCTGACGATCAATGTCAGCGAGCTGTGTTTCAAGCAGTTGCAGGCGGCGCCTGATAGCTTTGAGCACCCCAGAGTGCTTTGCCATAGTCATTCCTCTGATGTAAACCTTAAATGCATCCCAAAGCACCTGAACGCTGTCCACTGAGCCCACATTGGTTGCGAAATAGGCCTCTGTGTCTTCGGCCAGTTCCCCTCTGAAAACTTCATCTAGGAGGGAATACGGGGGGAACCTCCACGTGAATGGGGGAATCCTCCTAGGAGGAGCCACCAGCATTAAGAGCAAGGGCGAGTGATCAGACAGCGTGCGCGGTAGGACCGTACAGCCCTTAACCGTATCTAGCAAGGAGCGGGAAACAAACCAATAATCTATATGTGTATGAATGTTATGGTAGGCCGAGTAATGAGTGAACCCACCCCGCCCCGAGTGTCTATGTCGCCACACATCAAGCAAATCAAGTTTCACACATTCCGACAACAGGAGCAACGCGGAAGCCGCAGGGGACCTAGGGGGGCCCGCAGATCTGTCAAGGTCCGGGTTCAGCACCAAATTAAAGTCCCCCCCCCACAGCATTCTAGAACCCACAAACTGCCTGCAGCTGTCAGCCAGCGAAGAATAGAAATCCGGGGAATCGTAGTTGGGGCCATACACATTCACCAGCAAGAGATCATGATCCTTCCCCACACAACGTGCAACCACATACCTTCCTTCCGAGTCTACCGCCACCCGGGTCAGGGACAATTGGGATTTGGGATTAGCCCAGATGAGCACCCCCCTAGCATGCGTAGTAAACCCCGCAGCAACACAAGCGGGCCAAGGCCCCTCATCTGCAACATAGGGCTGGAAAGCGGCAGGTGTGTTTCCTGCAGTAAGGCAAGGTCAATGCGATGTTGTTGCAAGTACGCTAAGACCTTCCTGAGTTTGCGGAAATCGTTAAGCCCTCTTACGTTCCAGGTTAGCAATCGCAGAGAGCCCAGGGCGCTCTCCGTACCTAGTGATTCAGTGGTCGACATAGCAGATCAGAAAGAAAAATTTTGCAGAGCAGATAAAGCATCAGACACAGTGCAGTAGTCGGCAAAAACAAACCCCCCACCCAACAAACCCTGAACCCCAAACAGCATGGCAACAATAGCACAAGAACACAGCCAGCAATCACCCACCCACAGCCGACCAACCCCAACCCGGTCAGACAGAGCATGGCACTACCCACCCTGAGCCCACCCGAGACACCCCACTACAAACCCAAGACCCCCTAGAGGGTCCAGAAGCCGAAAGCACAGGGGCAGAGGTTCTAGCTAGACTATAATACTCTCCAACAAGGACCAGACACAGTCGTTGCTCCCCGCCCCACCCCCAATGCGTTCGGCACCCCACCTAAGTCCCAGCGGAAGAACAAGCAGAGCGGTGAATAATCAGTCCCAACGTTCTACCGGGAGCACCCCCCCGAAAACAGAAGTACAGCAATAAAAGTTCAAGCCCCACTCAGTGGCACCACACCGGGCCAGTCAATTAAAGGTCAAAAAGAAGTTTTTGAGGCAAAGAAGAGTCACAACGAGTACTGTGATGCTATACATACAGTCGCGATGAAGTAGCCAAGCCTGGCTCCATGGCCAGGGACAGATCAGCCCTGACCCTCCAAAGATACAGCTTCCTCCTCCTCCGTACGCTGACCCTGCGGGCTGTTGCGCTGTTCCTTGGCCCATTCCTTAAGCGATTTCTTCAGGTCCGCCGGGTCGGTGAAAAAGTGCGAGTGACCCTGTTTATTGATCCGGAGTCTCGCCGGGTACAGCATGGCATAGTCCAGCCCCATGTCTCTCATCTGTTTCTTATAGGGGGCGAAGCGTTTCCGTTCTTCTTGCACCCTCGCTGTGAAGTCAGGATAGAGGGAAATGTTCATGCCTTCAAACTGTAATTCCCCCTTCTCCCTCGCCAGCCGTAGAGCCAGGTCGCGGTCCCTGTAGTTCAAGAGTTTTGCAATGATTGGCCTCGTAGGGAGGCCGGGCTGCGGCTTGGGACCAAGAGTGCGATGGGCCCTCTCAACGATAAACATAGGGGAGAAGACGTCCTCCCCCAGTAGCTTGTGAAGCAGTTTCTCGAGGAACAGTTCCATCTTTCCAGTGTTGGTGGATTCCGCCACCCCCGTGATGCGGACGTTGGAGCGCCGCAAACGCGCCTCCAGATCCTCCGTTTTGTCCTGTATGACCTGGAGGAGGCGGCCGAATTGCTTACGGTCCTTATCCCACTCCGTCTGGGCCTCCTCCGCCTCCGTCAGCCTACGCTCCGCCATGTCCAACCGTTCCGCATGTTTGTCCACCCTCTCGGACATCCGGTCCATACGGAATGATAAGGCGTCGATTTTCGAGCCAATCGCTGACATACTGTCCTGCAGACCTTTCTCCATGGTACAGAGCATTTCACGAATGTCCGCACAGAGCGAGCCTTCCGCTGTCTGCAATGAAGTTTCCGGAGGAGCACCCTCCGCGCCCCTCGGTTTCCGTTGTTCGAACGTGAGCTTCGGCTGATTTCTGTCGCCCTTACCCATGACAGAGCTCACAGTATATGGGTTAAGCAAAGAGCAAGAGGCGGCTCGATGTAGGGGGGCGCCGGGGAAGCGAACTCCGCAAAGCCGTCCAGAGCGCAGCAAAAATGGAGGTCAAAGATGGCGGCCGCGGGCCGCGTGGCACAGATTAGTCCAGGGGGAGAATCCCAACCTCCAGACTCACGCCACGTTGCGGGTCACACTGCTGGGTGTCGAGAGTCGCCAGTACAAAGCACACGTCCCGATAACAGTGACCTTCCAGTCCCCAGGCAGATCAGAGTAGCGGCGGCGCTCGCCAACCGGCAGCCGTAGGGTGCAGTTTCCCGCCGTCTGGTCCTCAGGTCACTCCGGAGCTCCCCAGGCCTCCGCCGATGAGTCGCAGCAGACACACACGAGGCAGAAGGGCAACAGTGAGCAAGCACTGGTGCGGACCAGTCCAGAATCAGCACAGGATAGAAAGCAGTCCGGCAGACCGTGGCCACACAGCAACCCCACGCCGCACGTAGCGTTACGCAGGGCGGGTAGCTTCCAAGGATAGTCCGCGGATTGCGGCCCGGTCCGCCACGCCAAACTCCGCCGGCCTGTTGATCGATGCCACCACCGATTTCGATCAGGAAAGGTGCCCCCAGCAGCTCTAGGGATCGTGGAAGCAAAATCTGCCCCCGCTGGGGTCAGTGAGGCGCCAAAAAGGATCACGTTGACGAATATTAAAGGGGCTTAGGCGAGGAGCTCAGCTCTCACACGTCTTTCATGGATGCCAGCAAGCTCCGCCCCCCCAAGTATGCCAACAGTATTTTTACTGGTTTTTAGCAGCCCGTCTCTCACTTTGCATTAGTATCTTTTATGAACATTGATAAATTGAATGTTTTTATGTTCTTGTATTTTAATTATGTACTCTGCGATGTTTTAAATTTCTGATGTGAATCTTTAAGTGTCTTGGGGCCAGATGTAGGTAGACATTTACCGACCGGTAACGGACGATTCGGCCGTTACAGACCGGTAAATGGCTATTCTAGATGTAGGTGGCCTATTTTACCGATTCGGTAAATTTACCGAATCGGTAAATTTACTGAATCGGTAAAATACCAAATCAGTATTTTTACCGATTCGGTAATTTTGAAATGTAGGTGGGACTCTTCTGAGTCCCACAGGCCTTACCGAATAGGTATTTTACCACCCAATCCAATTGGGTGGTAAAATATCGATTCCAGGTGTGCATGCACATGTGTGGCATGTGACAGACGGACATGCCCTTAGGGCATGTCTGTGTGCCACATGTCACACATGCCTTAAATCGGGGTGCTAGAGGGTGTCAAAGTAATTCAATTACCGATTCTTTCAACATCTCCCCCCTTCCATTTTACCGATTCATAAATAGCGAATCGGTCAAATTCGGTATTTATGAATCGGTAAAATTAACTTACCTACATCTGGCCCCAAGTGACCGAAATAAAGATTGGATGAATAAATGAAAAATTCAAATTGTGCGAAAATGCTAATTTCTGTTTACTAACTGCTTCCAATACTAGCTCGTCTTTTATTTTTCTTCAACCAAGCAACACTGCGGTTTCAAATAATTCCAACCAATCATTGCACGGCTTTTCCGTTAGATGAGTTCCCACGCTCCTGCGCTCACCCCTCCTTTACAATGCTATCTCAGCTACACACCCGCTGCCTTGACCAATACCAGCGCGGCTCTGAGTGACGTCAGCGCAGCTCCGCAACGGGCTCCCTCCTTCACAAGGTAATATGAAAACTCAATTCTTTTCGATTTTAAAGTGCAGATTTTATTATTCAACAACGTAAAAACATTCGCCACTGTATCCATGTGACTAGAAAGGAAAGAAATATTTCACTGCAAGTAAATCCCTTCCGTTTACTTTGTATACACTACGAGTGGATCCCTTCCGCCTACCCTTCACAAAAGCATTAGAGAACCTGCTATTCCTTCAAACTTTATCCACTCCGGGATATATACTAAGACCAAAGTTTCACCAACGAACCCCTTTGCTATCAATCAAGCTCAGATGAACCTGCTACTCCTTCTGTGTGACCCTTACTAGGTGATATCACAACAAATGTTTTGCCAGCGAACTCCTTGCTATTACTTATTCACACATTCATACAGAAAACCCTAAACAGTGCTTCCGGTTCTGCCCAACCATGCACTAACTTCCTCCAGGTAAGTGACCTCAGTATTTACCACCCGCTATTCTGCCCCCGGGGATTCCAGACAAAACATATAACAGGTACGAACGATTTTGGTTAATACAAAAAATTCAATATAGCAGCATCAAATTCATTAAGAAAACATTTAAAATAATATCACATTTGATCAATCAATGAAATATGAACCTTAACCAACTAACTAACTAACTACCTACCTATCTTTAACTAATCCCTAACCATCCTACTGCTACCAAAGAAATATACTGATAGAGCGTGCAGGTCGCCCGGTTATAATTTTACCAATACTCACCTGGGCCCATAATTCAATTATACATTTACTTAATCAGGTAACCCACACTCTACTACCAGTTTATTTTATTTCCACTAATTCCTATACCATTGACTTACCAATCCTTGTCACTTGGTACTTATGACCACATGGATCAGGGAGTTATTTGTAAAGAAAGGCAATCAAAATACTATAACATTGGCACTCATATAATAACCACAGACTCAGGGTAGGTTCAAACTCTTTATCTAATCATCATCAAAGGTCATGAGCCATAGATTAAAAGCGATTAAACTATCAATAACCAAGATCAGAAACAGTGCATAGCTATGCAACAGATAGATTATGCCAACCATTTAGAAAAGTTTGAAATAAAGGGAAGGTAAAACAAGGAACATACTATTTTCAGAAACAGTCTTTCGCAATTTGACTAAAGGCGGGTAAAGAAAAGGAACATACTAAACCAACAGTTTTGCAATTATTAGTGGTTTGGAAAAAGAGAACACAATATGCAATATCGACACTCAATTTTAGCACACAACTATAGGGAAGGTAAATGGAATTCCCTTCCAGCGAACATCAGGCTAGCAGACACTGAAACCAAGTTTAGAAAACTTTTAAAGACCTACCTGTACGCCCTATAGATTTTGTCTCTCGGTCATGGTTATGCCTTTCTCTCCACAGCGCGGGGACACGCCGAGATGGCGTCGCCATGCGCTCTACAAACTCCTTTATTATTATTATTATTATTATTAAAAAATTGGAACACATTATACATTCAAATAATCAAGCTTAACTCCTTAAAGGGAGGGTGAAGAAAAAGAACATATATACTATCATGAAAAATGTTATAGCATTCGCATTCAGCTAAAAGGTGGGTAAGAAAGTGGGGCACTCTAATAAGCAGCAAAACATGAATTTATCATTTACTAAGGGAAGGGTAAGGAAAAGGGAACATATGCAATCAAAGCTTTGCAAATTCAGGGAAGGTAAAGAAAAGGACGCAAATTATTTTGACAATTACCCACACAGATTTATATTTACCTAGAATGGTGTGAAGACCAACCCTGGCCACGGGTCAGTTGGAAAGGACAGAAGAAACCCAAAGATTTCAGTGCCAGTAGGCGAGCAGGTGCAGATCAGGAAAAACAGGACAAGGTAAACCCCAGGATTTGGATCAGGACTGGACCACCAAAGGTTAAGACCAGCACCCGCAGTTTCGGTTGCAACGCCTGCGCTATTCCATCTCTGCAAGGAATCAGCCAAAACCCCGATTGGGTTACAGCTTTCACCAGCAAAGTGCTTCGCCAGCGCTTCAACTTCCCAGAACCCTGATTGGGTTCTCGAACCTCCTGATAGAGTGCTCTGCAGCCCTCTGCTCTTAGTCACCTATTGAGTGCGTTGGGTCAGTGACAGGTCAGCTATTCGGACAAGTCAGACAATTTCTTTAGCTAAACCTACACTAGTTATACTGTTTTCCAGGTCAGTGTACCACCCCCCAAATGTTGCAAGTGTAAGGATCCCCAATTTCGATTGGACAAATGAGGAGGACAGGTCATTACACCACCTAAATCTTAGACTTTTTCCGTCTCCTTATTCAAATTTATGTCCACGCCCATCAAATTCAGGTTCTCATGTCGATTTCTTCTTCCTAACAATGGATGTCAGTCAGCTCCTTGGCAATAGTCCAAAGGTCACTGCTCCGGAGACTTGCGATTCTCGCGCAGTCGCAGTTTCAACCAAGATGGAGTACAGCGTTACGAGACAGACCAGTTTTCAAAGTGTAACATGAAATGGAAAAGAAACCGTTTTAGAACACAGAATAAATGAATACACTGTATACCATGAATTTCTACACTATACCCATTACTTTATAATAAACTATAGCGTTAGGATTAGGCAGAATGAACAGCTTAGCAAAAGCAGCAGTGCAAGCCTCTCGCATGTGAGAACACAGAACAGCCATATTAACACTAGTGCGCAGATGCAACAGACTTCCCTCCAAAGCTGCGAGTACGTCATGTCACGTGGGTGTGACAGACACATGCACAGTAGAAATTCCCCTGTAGCAGCAGCCATCTTAAATGCAAGCGTATTAGGATTAGACAACACATAAGCAAGCTTCACTCGGATACCCAATATAAAGGAAAGAAGGGTAATTTAGTAAGACAAACATGTTGATTACATAGTTAGGGTTATTCGAGGTTCATGATTACAAGCAAGTCGCTTCTCGTGCAAATCTTTGCTCCATCAGTCCCACAGCCATCGTAATGAGGCACTAACTTTGAATTTCATACATGCACAGGTGTAGGGAAGAGATATGCTATCAGTTCTGACCACTACGGCAGAAGACTGTCGCCCCACAGGAAAAATAAAATGTTAATATCACCATATTATTATTATTTAATTTTTCCCTAGTGGCTCTGTAGGTGTGGGGCGGGGTGATGCTGCCCACAGAGCAGAGGGAGGAGTGGTGGGCACTTTCTAACTACGCATGGTATGGCAGGCCGTCTTGGGCCGGCCAAACAGTCATGCGCACTTAGCATGTTCTCCACTCAGCTGTATTGCACAGCATGGGTGAAGAACATGCACAGCCTTCCATACCCTCTGTGAGCGCTGAACCAGGGCATTCCCACCAATCACATTGCTGCTGTCATGCAGGTGACAGCAGCTTCATGATTGGTTAGGGGAATCTGGGTGCTTCCTGTTCCTGCATGTACAGTAGGACGGAGGAGAGGCAGCCACCGGGAAGGTAATTACAAGTTATTTTTTGACTCTTTTTTCTTTTCTTTTTTTTAAACCTGCCCCATCCCACCCTACCCAACCACTGCTGCCCCATAGCAGCCACTACTGCTGACTGGGAGGAGAGACATCGTGTTATGGAGGGAAGAACTTGGTTAGCTGATTGCTGTTCTCTTTCTCAGGAAGTGTGTTAGGAGTACAACGCTTCTCCACCTGTATGCCATCCACCTTACATGTTGTGTTGCTCACATCTCCCCCGAGGGACACTTTAACCTAATTTTCCTGGTTTTCATTGTTAAAATGGCATGAAAAACAAGATTAATTCTGTGAATTTCTCACAGGATCTGTCAGTGGAACAAAAAGGTATTCAGAATACATGGCCAAGCAATCTTTGGCCTCTCTGCAAAGCACACAGGACAGTGAGCACTTATTTCAGTTGTAATTGTGATTCTAAGCAGACTGGTGCGATGGGGCCCTCATCATCAGAGTCCACAGTTTTCAAAATGATGAAAAGGAAAAAATAAATGAAAATACAGTGGTTGTTCGCTACATAAAACTCATCCATAACTTTTACACTCCACCACTTTCAAATGTCACCAACCACTGCTGATAGTGAGATCAGTGGATATATGTGAATCTGTGGCTGCAGAGTTTGCAGCATATTTATGGATTTACTGAATGTGCATACTTTCCAAAATATACAGATTTTACCAAAATTGTTGTTTCTAGCACAAACGGATGAAAATAATACCACCAGCAAAGTGTCACGTAATTTGCAGTTTTTGCTGCATTATTTTGAGAACCTTGGTTCTTCAAGCTGCATAATCCTAGTAGCCTGGGCAATGTAAAACCTCTGCACAGTTGTTTGGGGACTACCATTATGATGACAAAATCAGTATTTCACACATAACTGTGAAAATGTTTCCACGGTTCCTTAAAAATAGAAGGGGTTTATACCAATGCTTTTTGTGCAATGAAAGGACCAAAACATGTAATACACACATTTTTACATGAAGATGTAATGATTTCTCAATAATCTCCATTGTACCCATTCTTGTGGAGCCGAAATCTTGGTGGGGATGAGTATCATTTTTAATGTGGTATTTTCTGTCATCTAAGGTAGTGTTCAAATATATGGCTGATGAATCTTTTTTTGGGCTTTTAGCCCTACAATACATCTTTAAAATGGCTAAGCACTGGTGTGAGAGAAATGAGGCAATATCGTAAATTACAACATACAGCCAGTTGCCATTTTGTTAGCTCTGGGTTCATAGCCTTATAAAAATACACATTTACACCTAAGCCAAATTTGCAGTAAGTCACTGTTACTTTCTCTCCAAATGAAAGAAGTTTGGACAAACTAAAGATGCACAGATTTGAATACGAGCATGCTGCAACAGAAATTCATAATGGAAGTAGTACTGGCAGCCATGCTGGTAAAGGAGCTGAAGCTATGTTTAAGTAAAATGTATTCTTGTTATGGTGACAATCGACAGCATCAGACACTGCTGCAGGAATTGATTGAGATGGCCAGAAGGAGATCTGTGAGTAGAACCACGCATTAGGGAAAGTGCTTTGATGCCCATAACCCTGCTGCTCCGCTCTGAAACGCCTCCTGTAGCTCCAGCTAAGCATTGTTCCCTTTGCCTAATGAGAGAAAGAGTGCGCTTCATGACTAGACACCACCTCTGTGAGAGGTGGAAGAAAGGAAAATGGATCCTTTTTATATACAACCCTCACCTACTCTAGTAGTGGCATGCTTCATCATTGGGTTTGATCCAGCGCAGCTCTTAAACAACCCTCCCATTCATCTCAGTTTACTCAGGAGTTATCTTACTTCACTCGTCGGTGGGGCCCATAGCACCACGAGTCACTCATTCACACAATCACACTACTCCCAAGATCAGTGAAATTAGAAGGCGAGCTGCTGGACAGCTGAGTACCCTATTAATCTACATTTTTAATTCTATACATTATGTACATATGCATATATGAAAGATTCTCATTCCCTAGATTCATAGGAAATAACATCAAGGTACCCCACTGTTTCATTCGATGGACCAGCTAGTAGAAGTTAGTTGATGGAAAATCAAGACCATCTTTATTTACTATTCCCATTTATCTTTATTTTTCCTATTATTTTAATTATTCTGTCATGACTTTTTTAATTCTAACATTTTAGCTCATAATTTTCTTATTAAAACATTTCTATAATTTTAGTCAAGGAGAAAAAATTGATTTCAATAAATCTGACATTTATTAGCAAACAATTAAGAAATAAGAATTTTAGAGAAATATATTACCAAGTTCGTTGAAGGAAGAGACAGGAATAAATGACACAGGTTCCCAAAAATCTGACTCTCTATCTTCCTCGATGTCTACCTCCCATCATGACTCCACATTCAATTCTATACCCCATCAAAAGTTAAAGTCAAGAAAAATTCAAAATCTTGGCACCCAAAGTTCAGACCGACAGCATGTCGTGGAGCGAAAAAAAAATCAGGAACAGCTTTTTTCTCTCTTTCATACTGGCTCTTTTATACCCTTCTTTCCCTAACTATCTAACTAAAATTTGAAACTTTAGGGTCCATACTCATTCCTCATTGGTCCATTAGAGGGGTGGTGAAGATCACCTTATCTCCTTATTGTCCAAATTTTGCACTGTAACTTCCATGTTTCTCATACTGTCAAAATTGTCCCATTTGCAACTCATCATCCTGTCCTTGTATTATTTATACATCATGTAGTTACTTCACTCAATTTTCCCAGGCTCACAAACTCGAGCATCCTTTGGCATCAGTCCGGTGTTCTAGGCCAAGCTGGCCTTGACATCAGTAGCCCGGGCACAGGTCGTTCAAACATCTCTCGAGCACAGTCGCGCATGCGTAGAACCATACTTTCTCAGAGTCTCGTACAGGCCTCAATGGGAACTAATATGAAAACAAACACAACAGACGTTAGAATTTAGAATTAAAGCCCTTCTGTTTACCTCCCGCCATTCTAATTTCACCCTGTTAGAAGTTACCTTGAGGAAAGCAACATAAATGCATTGTTTACTTACCAAACTTGTTCGTTTTGCCACAAAAAACTCACAATAAACATAAATGCATAGGTCTATATAATTAGAAGCATCACTGCACTATATTAGTATGGCATGTTCACATGATTATTACATTAGTGTTTGCAAAATCAGCAAGTTAATTTCCCATGTGTACTTTTCTGTGTATGCTTTTCTTTTTGTTGGTTAGTTAATACACTTCACACCAATAATACATATTATGATTATGATAACTTGATTTTGCAAGGGGTACACAAAAAAGGTTTTGTCACTCCCCTGCTCCATCAGTTTCACCCTGACCCTAGAAGTCAGGGTAGACTCAACAGTATTCCAGGAAGCTCTTTGTATATTGGTGTGTCTGGGGAAAGCTACGTATAAATAGCATTTCTTCACCCACTCCCAAGGCATCTCTTTATTAGCGGGGTGGATGGAAAATGATTAACCCCTTCGCGGCTAGGCTTTTTCCCCCCTGTGCTAAGCCTTTTTTTGGCTATTTGGGGTAGTTCGCTTTTAGGCCCCTGTAACCTTTTTACCACATAAGGTATCCACGCCAAATTTGCATCCTTTTCTCTCAACATCATGGGGATTCTAAAGGTACACAGGGTTTGTGGATTCCCCTGGAGGGGACCCAAAGATTTGCCAAAATACAGCCACATTTGTTTTGTTTTTTGGGGAAAAAAAAGGAAATAACTGCTGCAAATGAAAGCATCTGGTATTTTCCTTGCAAATGGTATCAACAAAGGGTTTGTGGGGCTGGAATCACAATGTTTCCAGCTTTAAGGGACTGACAAACTTTTGTCAGAAAACCTACATTTTTACACAGTTTTGGCATTTTACTGGGACATAGACGATTTTTGCTAATTTTTGTGCTTTCAATCTTCTTCCAATTAATGGTAGAAATGGGTATGAAAGCAATACAATTCTGAATTCAGAAAGGGGTCATTCGTGTAGATTCTTTATAGATACTAACAGTTGAAAATAGGAAAAATTGAAAATGAGTTGAAAAAAACAGCCATTTGTGCTAACGTTTTCACCTGTAACTTCTTCTAAATATGACAAATGTTTGAAAGCAATATACAGTTACATCCGCTAGACCTTTCTGGTTGAGGGGATATATAGGACTTGTAGGTTCACCACAAACGACAAATCCCAGAGCCAATAACTGAGCAGCATCTTTCAATGTTTTTTCGATTATGTACCGGGTACATAGCAATTACTTTGGGAAAATATATATATAGTGATAAATCGGGATGAAAGGCACCTATATATTTCTGAAATTGGAACAAAATATAGAGTTTAGAAACAGTAGCTATTTGCACATTTCCGAAATTGTGAATACCCATAATAGCATGAGAATTATAGAACATTTTTCAAAGTGACTTCTTTTTTACACATTGTCTTTCATTTGGAAAGCAGAAATGCATCGAAAGTCAATAGGTAATAACAGTTGCTCTACAATTCTGTGTAACCATAAGTCTCTCCATAAAAATGGTACCTCACTTTTGTAGGTAGGCCTAATGCTCGCATTAGAAAACAGCTCAAAATGCAACATGGACACACTTCATTTTTACTCTGAAAACTGACCCTTTTTTTTGCAAAGTGCCTATCTGTAGATTTTGAACCATAGCTCTGCCAGCACCTAGGGAAACCCAGAAAACCTATAAATTTTTGATTTTGAAAACTAGACACCGAGGGGAAACCAGGATGGGGTGACTTGTCTGGCTCTCACCAGGTTCTGTTACCCAGAATCCCTCGCTAACCTCAAACTTTGTAAAAAAAACACATTGTCTTCACATTTCTGTGGTGGGAACTTCTGGAATCTGCGTGGATCCACAAAATTGCACCCACCCGGCATTCCTCAGAGTCTTCCGAGAAAAATGTTACCTCGCTAGTGTGGGTAAGCCTAGTGCCCTTGACAGGAAACTGCCCAAATCGCAACGTGGACACGCCTCATTTTCACAGTGAAAACAGATCCTTTTTTTGTAAAGTGCCTAGCTGTAGATTTTGAATCCTAGCTCTGCCGGCACCTAGGGAAACCTAGCAAACCTATGCATTTTTCAAAACTAGACACCAAGGGAATCCAGGATGGGGTGACTTGTCTGGCTCTCACTTGCTTCTGTTACCCAGAATCCCTTGCAAACCTCATACTTACATTTTTTTTAAAAAAATCCTCAATTTTCTGTGTTGGAAAGTTCTGGAATCTGTGTTGATCCCAAAAATTCCACCCACCCCGCATTCCCCAAAGTTTTCTGAGAAAAATTGTACCTCACTTGTGTGGGTAGGCTTAGTGTCCGCGACAGGAAATGGCCCAGAACGCAACGTGGACACACCACATTTTCACAGTGAAAACTGACCCTTTTTTTGTAAAGTGCTAGTTGTAGATTTTGAACCTTAGCTCTGCCGTCACTTAGGGAAACCTAGCAAACCTATACATTTTTGAAAACTAGAGACCCAGGGGAATCCAGGATGGGGTGACTTGTCTGGTTCGCACAAGGTTATGTTACCAGAATCCCTTGCAAACCTCAAACTTTAGGTTTAAACCTTTTATTGATTTTTAAACTGACAGGAAAAAACCAAGTGTCCCATCTCCAGTACATCAGTGCATGTAGGACTGCAAGGTCGCAATATGAGTTGTTACCAAGGGTATTAAGCATGGAGCGAGCCCTAAAACTTGATAAAGAAAGAGAACATTTACTAAGACCCCACACCCCTCCCCTGCCCCCCACCCCTCCCTCCCTCGTCCACCTTGAACAACAAAAGGAAAAAAGGAAAGGAAGCTAATGCTTATCGTCTAGGTTTACGTTTCCCCTTAGGATCGGCGTCTGGAATTTGTGTATCTGAAAGGCGAAGGAGTCGCAGATACCGAGGGCATGTAAGCCCCCGGAACTCCAACACTAACAAGGTGAGGAAAGGTCGCCACAACTCATGGAATTCAGACCCTCTGCCTGCCAACGTAAGAGAAAGTTTCTCCATGCCCAGCACTGACCACAACCGCTGGAGCCAACCGGTGTGCGTCGGGTGCTGGTTAGAGCGCCAGTGGATCAAGATGTTTTGTGTCGCCGCTCCTAGAGCAATAGCAATCAGCCGGCCCTTCCGCGATTTAAGTGGATATGTCAGCGGATTGGGCAGGCCAAAGAGAATGTATAAGGGGAAGCATGGGAGCTGTGTCTCAAGGTGTAGATCTACTTCGTCGAGAACTTGGGTCCAGTGTGGTTGTATAATAAGACAGCTCCAAAGTATATGTGTTCTAGGGTACCCATCTCCCCGCATTCCCTCCTACACCGGTCACTCTGGCGCCGGTCGAAGTGGTGTATGCACTCAGGTGTGTAGTACCAATAAGTAGCAACTTTGGTCATGGTCTCTGTGAGGCCCATATGATACACCGAGTGCCTTGCCCTATGGTAAGTGTCATCCCATTCGTCATGGCTTAGTGCTCTCCCCAGGTCCCTTTCCCCACCTGGAACGACCTACATTGTATGTGTATGTAGTAGTGGTCAACAGCATTTTGTAGAGTTCAGAGATAATTTTCTTATCAGAGGTGCGTGTTAAAAGCCACTTTTCATACGGTGTCAGGAGCCAGGGCCTGTGGTCTAACAGTTGGATGCAGTGCCCAGTGTGTGACCTGTAAATATGGCAAACGCTCCAACTCCGGGAGACCGTAGTCCTCCCTGAGTTGCGGGAATGGGATTATACCATCGATGTCGAAGAGGTAGCCCAGCGACCTACAGGAAGAAGAGTGCCACGTCCTAAAGGCAGAAGCAAACGTGCCAGGACGAAACTTTGGGTTATCGAATAATGGCGTGAGGGGTGATGGGAAGGTGGTTAGCTGGTTGGAGACATTCGTGCGATCCCAGGAGTCCATTATAGTACTCAGGATATATGAAGCATATAGGTTTGGAGGCCTATGATGTTTATAAAGAAAGCAGTACAAAAGGGGGTGGTGATGGACGGAGCATCTGAATCAATCAAACACTCACACCCAGTCAAAAGATCTGGGATTAATCCATCACCGTTCTTTAGCCCACTCTGCCACCCCAGTTCAGACATGGCTATATGCACATCAGTCTGACCCTGTGCCTCATGGGAACAGTCCAGCCCGAACTGCCTAGCCATGTCTCCCTGTACCGGAA
Source organism: Lissotriton vulgaris (assembly GCF_964263255.1). NCBI lineage: Eukaryota > Metazoa > Chordata > Amphibia > Caudata > Salamandridae > Lissotriton > Lissotriton vulgaris. The sequence goes on from NC_141685.1 coordinate 872,388,955, forward strand.
ACAAGCTTCCGAGGACCGGTTTCTGGCATTCCAGCCGTCTTCGGCCCGGCTTGCTTGAATCCAGTGGCAAAGTGAGAAAGGGACTCATGGGGTTGGAGAAAGAAAGAAGAAGGTTGTCTGCATAGAGGCTGACAGAGTGGATATCTCCCCCAAATTTAATCCTAGTTATAAGGGGATGCTTTCGGATTCTACACTCCAGGGGCTCCATATAAAGTGCAAAGAGGAGGGGTGACAGGGGGCACCCCTACCTAGTGCCCCTCCCGATAGAGAACTGGGAGGATGTGTGACCGTTAATGCGGACTGTCGCCATGGGGCATCGATAGCAATTTAAAATCCGGGTCCGTAGCTTCTCGCCGAATCCAGCAGCCAGCAGGACCATCTCTAGGTAAGGCCAGGGGACCCTATCGAAGGCCTTCTCCGCATCGATGACCAGGAACATGTATTCTCCCTGGGTGCGGGTCGCCAACTCGATCAGATGCAGAATGCATTTAGTATTGTCGCTGGTCTGCCTCTGCGGGATGAAGTCTGCTTGTTCCATTTCAACCAGCTGGGTCATGTATGGAGCTAAATGAGCCGCTATACTGCTAGTGTATAGTTTGATGTCTGTGTTTAAAAGAGAGATTGGCCTGTTTGCACTGCAGATCGTCCTGTCTTTCCCCAGCTTTGGAAGAACAACTATCGCTGCCTTCAGCATTTCCCTGGGTATGGCTCCCGCTTGCTCAAAAGTATTAAACAATGGCGTCAGGATGGGGGCCAATTGGCTGCAAAATGCTTTACAAAAGACAGCTGTATAGCCATTTGGGCCCAGTGATTTGCCTAGCTTAAGAACCTGCTCAATTTGAATAGCCCTGTCCAGGTGATCGGCCTGAGCTTGAGACAGAGTGGGCATCTGAGCGTTGGCTATATAGTCAGCGTTAGTCTGGACATCCAGAGGATCTCCCATGTAAAGGTCAGCATGAAAGTCCTGGAACGTTTCCGCAATGGCCGTGTCATCGGAAACCAGCTCGCCCCCCGGCATCTGGATCGTATGGAGCCCCTGCCTCTGCCTAGCCTCCTGCAGTTTGTTAGACCTGTCTGGCCTTTTGCGTAGCCCCTCCTATTCATTATTCATTTTGTCCCCTTTTTGCCCCTCATACCCCTTATATTTTTTTTGTGTCCACTAGATTTTTATGGTGTTGGCCTGTGGGATAGATGTTCTTTCACCCTCATGATTTTTCACCTCAGGCCTAGGTACCTTTCATGACAGGAATCCACTTAGTTCAACAAAATGGTGGCTACCAACTGTCACAACTGCCATTCCCTAGAATGCCCCCATAGATTAACATTGGGGCCTTCCAGAACCTTCTGGACCCCACTGGACCCTGTGTGGACAGGCTATATAAGGGCAGAGGTCAGGAAGCCATTTTATGTTGGTTTTTGGCGTGAAGAGGAGAGTTGGGGCAGGAGTGTAGGCGGCTGAAGGAGGAGACGGGCACACTGTGGAGAGCGACAGATCTGCTGGATCGCGGTCCCTGCTGTAGTAGCGCTATCCCTCCTCTTCTGACCTGACCCTGTCAAGTCGTGGATTCAGGAGACCTTTTCCCCCTTGGGGTGAGAGTTCCGCTGGGACTCCGAGGTGGTGGCTGAAGGCGAGGACAGAGAGGCACTGTCAGGTGAGGGCAACCGGAGGCGTCCCCTCCCCAGATCAGGGCCAGGCTTGAGTGGAGCAGAAGGAGGGAGATCCCTGTTCCCTAAACCCCCAGTGTCTGGTGAGACTGAAGTAGTGATCCTAAAGAAGTGTCCGGCCTCAACCCGGCACAACGGAGTAGAGGTTGTCAGGAGTGTTTTACCTCGGAATTGAATCCGCTGCCAGTAAGGCGCCGCATCTCTCTGTCGAAAGTAGTGTTCCAGGCGCTGCGCAGGCTCCGTGTGGTACAGAGCAGTACCAGGACATAAAAGCGCTGACTCAAGGCCGCGCATGCGTAGTGTCAACGCGAATGGTTCCTGAGGCGCCGAAGTGACTGGAGTGCTGCGCAGGCTCGGGAGAGAAGCGAAGCGGCGTGACCGGCGTCTGGTCAGGCCGCGTGTGTGGGACTGACAAGGAGGGGAGAAGCGGCGAAGGTCTTGGGTGTCTATCCGGAGGACCAAGGGCTAACTCAGCTTTGGGGAATTCTCTAAGCGGGGTGATTTTCCTTTCAAAGCGTCAGGGTTCGTGGGGCAGAAATGCAGCAGAGTCCCTGAAGCTTTTTCAGACCCTAAGGTAAAAGCTCGTCTTCCTATCTACCGATTGGGACAAGACAAGCCTTGAGGAAGAGAAAGAGATCTGAACCCCTACGGTATCTAACGCTGTGGGGAACCGGCTTGGATTTTATGCCTATGTACTCGTGATTGACCGGTTACTTGGGAAAAAGGGTTTCTGACACTATCCAGGCAGCAGAACCGGTCTATGAAATAAAGCTAGACAGCATCCACCAATTGACAGTGGAAACCAGTGGTAACTTGGGACAGGTTCTTCAGGGTGAAAGGAGGAAATGTGGTGAGAATAGCATATCTTATACAGTCTTAGTAAGAGCAATCCTCGAGCAGGAGTTAGAATCAGCCTACCTGTCCCCAGAACATTGTACAGTGCGGGGATTAATTAGCCCATGGGGTCAAATGTGAAAACCTTGGTTGTCATCATTACTCTGAGGGTTTAAAATGTTGATAGACTTCTGGGGGAATTGAATAAGCCAATTGCCTTTCACCACTGATCATTTTGTTCCAGCCTGCAGTATTAAGAGAAGTTTGGTGGATTAAGTTTGGTGTGGAATTTCTAGGTAAATTTGTCAAAAGAAGTAAAATGTGTCTTTGAAATGTGAAAAGGAGAATTAATGGTGTGAAACAAAAAGAAAGGATAAAGTGAAACAGCACTATTTTTATAAAACAGCTCATATTTTTACACAAAGATTGGTGTAGCGTCATTTTTTAGTGGAATTGCTTGAAGTTACTGCTGGGTGGTACGCAACCTTTACACATGTGCCTCTGTTAGTGATTGTCTTACCCTAGGCCAGGCTACCCTAGGTGACCTGACAACTTTAGGTTCCAACAGTTCGCTAATAAACAGCTGCATCTGTCCCCCCCTTTGGTAGGAGTGACTAAGCCTGAGGGCTGCGTATTCGGCCCTAAGTTGATCTAAGGCAGCAAGCTGTTTGTGTTCTACGCATAGTTGACGACAGGTGCGGGAGGCACCAGTACATTGGTGCATCTGTTCTAGCTCAGAAATTCTTTGAGTGAGCTCTGCCCGCTTGTGGCTCCTCTCTTTGTTATTGGTGGAAGATATGGCTATAAATACCCCCGTATGACCGCTTTCAGCGCCCCCAATTGTGTCCCCAAAGAGGTATTGGGGTTAGCATTGAGGGCGACGAAATCTGTGATAGCTTTCTGGACTTGTTCGATTACAGATGTTTGGTGTAGCAGCGTGTCATGTAAGTGCCAGTGCCTGAGGGGTCACTCCGAGGCCGGCAAGAGAAAAGAGGCCAGGACAGGGGAGTGATCCGAGAGGAAACTGTCAGAATGTCAGCGCTTAGTGCATGGGCCCTAAGTGAGGAGGAGCAGAGAAAGTAGTCTAGCCGTGCATACGTTTTGTTTGCCCCAGAATAGAAGATGTAGCTACGAGTGTGTGAGTGAAGGTGGCACCAGAGATCGAGCAGTCCTAACTCCTGAAGATGGGCCAGTCCCGTGGATGTGAGTACTCCTGCTTGGTGTGTTCTTTGGCAGGAGCGGTCCATATCATTGTCAAAGACAATATTAAGGTCTCCACCCAGAAGTAAGTGGCGGTCCCAAGTTGCGGCAGCTTCCCGAAGGGCTTGGAGGAGGGATTTAATATGCCCATGGTTAGGCGCATTTATGGAACCTACTCCGAGTGTCACGCGACCCAAGGAGAATTGATATGTGAGTAGGCGACCCCTGATTTCTGCCTCCTTCTGGAAGGAGTGGGAGGCCAATATGACAACTCCGGGTGATTTGGATGTGTGGGAGGAGAACATCTGTGTTGGGAAAGCCCGGGATTTCAACCTGTAGTGATCTTTAGAGAGAAGGTGTGTCTCTTGTAAGAAGCATATGTCTGCTGTGGATTGCTCAAGATAATTAAGGATCGATCTGCGCTTAATTGGGTTGTTCAACGTTAAGCATGAGGGCTTTAAGTGAGTTGCATGGCATCAGGAGACAGTGAGTGGGCTAAGGTGCAATATGTGTTGTGGTCGATGTGGAGGAACGAATGTCGGTAAGTTAACCGAGCGACGCAAAAATGAAAGGGTGCAAACTGGCAAAAGAGGAAGGTGGACTAGGGAACCCACAACCAAAATAAAACCCCGAAAGAAACTCAGTCCGTGGAAAAGTCCAGGCTGTATTAAGGAGAAGGGAAACAAGGAGAAAGGATAAGTTCCAAGAGTAATGTCCGATGTCCCGGGGTGTCCAGGAGGTCGTTATGGCGGGGCTCGTGGTGTGACCAAGAGGAGGGATCCTGCTCCCCCCACCATCCTCCACCAGTCAGGAAGCCAGTTTCGGGAGCGTACAGCATCCACCGGTCATTCAGCTGTCTGGCTCGCCCCTGCCAGGGCCTCCATTGCAGAGGCTAGTGCGTCTTGCTGGATCTTTGCTATGTCTGCTTTGTTTGGTTTCTGAATTCGCTGTCTTTGGCCCTGACGCTGCCACCCGGGGGGAGTGGTCTCGGGCCCTGAGTTGGTGCTTTCGCTGTCTTCCTCGCTAGGAACTTCTAAGCCCAGGAGGTGGCAGGAATTAATGAGTGAGGGCATCTGATGGAGCTTTCCGTTGAAACGAAATATGAGGCAAAATGGATGACCCCATGAGTATTGAATCCCCTGTTGCCGATGGTGTTCCGTCACCGGGTGGAATTGGTGGCCGCGTTGCAAGGTGATCAAGGCTAGATCTTGGTAAAGCACCGGGGAATGACCATTGTAGGCGACAGGATGAAGGGTTCTCGCTTTTGAGAGGATGGCTTCTTTAGTCTTGAAGTCTTGTAGACACACCAAGATGTCTGCCAGGGGGGCGTTGGGGCCATGTGGTGGGCTCACACGATGCGCTCTGTCAAGAACTATTTCTGTGCTGTCGGGAACTGCCAAAATATGTCAGAAAAAGCCCACTGTGAAGGCGAAGAGGTCTTTGGTATCATCTGAGGTCTTGACCCCCGGATTCTGATGTTGTGCCCACGTGATCTGTTTTCCAAGTCTTCAAGGTGTACTTGGGTGTCCAGATGCTGATCTTGGAGGCAAATTATTTCCTGTTGGAGCATGGTCATTTCAGTCGCTGTGGCATCACTCTTGTCCTCCAGTGTAGCCACTCGCTCCCCTATAACATCAACATCTTTGTGGATCTCCTTTATCTCGCTGTCAGGTCTGTTTTCACAGTCTCTATGTCTGAGGGGTCACTAAGAGGCCGGCAAGAGAAAAGAGGCCAGAACAGGGGAGTGATTCGAGAGTGAAGCCATCAGAATGTCAGCGCTTAGTGCATGGGCCCTAAGTGAGGAAGAGCAGAGAAAGTAGTCTAGCCGTGCATACGTTTTGTGTGCCCCAGAATAGAAGGTGTAGCTACGAGTGCGTGGGTGAAGGTGGCACCAGAGATCAAGCAGTCCTAACTCCTGAAGATGGGCCAGTCCCATGGATGTGAGTATTCCTGCTTGGTGTGTTCTTTGGCAGAAGCAGTCCATACCATTGTCAAAGACAATATTAAGGTCTCCACCCAGTAGTGAATGGCGGTCCGCAGTTGCAGCGGCTTCCCCGAAGGACTTGGAGGAGGAATTTAATCTGCCCATTGTTTAGCGCACATATGGAACCTACTACGGATGTCACGCCACCCAAGGAGAATTTATATGTGAGTATGCGACCCCTGATTTCTGCCTCCTTCTAGAGGACTCGCCCTGGAAGGAGCGGGAGACCAATATGGCGACTCCGGCTGATTTGGATGTTTGGGAGGAGAACATCTGTGTTGGGAAAGCCCAGGATTTTGACCTGTAGTGATCTTTAGAGAGAAGGTATGTCTCTTGTAAGAGGCACATGTCTGCTGTGGATTGCTCAAGATAATTAAGGATCGATCTGCCCTTAATTGGGTTGTTCAACATTTAGCGTGAGGGCTTTAAGTGAGTCGCATGGCATCAGGAGACAGTGAGTGGGCTAAGGTGCGATATGCGTTACGGCCGATGTGGATGAGCGAGTGTTGGTAAGTTAACCGAGTGACGCAGAAAATGAAAGGGTGCAAACGGGCAACAGAAGAAGGTGGACTAGGGAACCCACAATCAAAATAAAACCCCAAAAGAATCCCAGTCCGAGGGAAAGTCCCAGCTGTAACAAGGAGAAGGGAAACAAGGAAAAAGGATAAGTTCCAAGAGTAATGTCTGCCGTCCCGGGGTGTCCAGGAGGTCGTCATGGCGGGGCTCGTGGTGTGACCAAGAGGAGAGATCCTGCTCCCCCACCATCCACCACCAGTCAGGAAGCCCGTTTCAGGAGCGTACAGCATTCAAAGGTCATTCAGCTGTCTGGCTTGCCCCTCCCCTGTTGCCGAAGGTGTTCCGTCACCAGGCGAAATTGGTGGCGGTGATGCAAGGTGATCAAGGCTAGATCTTGGTAAAGCACCGGGGAATGACCATTGTAGGCGACAGGATGAAGGGATCTCTCTTTTGAGAGGATGGCTTCTTTAGTCTTGAAGTCTTGTAGACACACCAAGATGTCTGCCAGGGGGGCATTGGGCACACGTGGTGGGCTCACACGATGCGCTCTGTCAAGAACTATTTCTGTGCTGTCGGGAATCGCCAAAATATGTCGGAACAGGCCCACTGTGAAGGCGAAGGGGTCTTTGGTATCATCTGAGGTCTTGACCACCCGGATTCTGATGTTGTGCCTACGTGATCTGTTTTCCAAGTCTTCAAGGTGTACTTGGGTGTCCAGATGCTGATCTTGGAGGCAAATTATTTCCTTTTGGAGCATGATCATTTCAGTCGCTGCGGCATCCCTCTTGTCCTCCAACGTAGCCACTCACTCCCCTACGTCATCAACATCTTTGTGGATCTCCTTTATCTCCGCTGTGAGGTCTGTTTTCACAGTCTGCATGTCAGCTCTGAGAGTGTTGAAAAGCAACTCCAAGAAGGCCTTGGTGATGGGTTTGTCACTGGTGCCGGGGGATTGCTGTTGGGACGCCATCTTGGGTGTTGCAATTGCCAAATTGGGGATGGAGTGAGCTCTACCAAAAATATCTTGCAGGGGCTTCTGTTTCCTCGTTCTGGATGAGGACATGCTCGTGCGTGCTCCTATATATGGTCACCCCGATGAGTGCTCCTCGCCCTGCAGGGGGCGATCCGACACCTCTTCCTGTCATTTTAGATCCGGTCATCTCTTTCCGGGTTACTCAGAGCAGGGGGTGTCCCTTCACGTTCCCGTTTGGGGACTTGCCACTTCACCCCAATTCATATGCGAGAGCCCCCCTGGTGCGATTAATTGATGCAGCTCACCCGGTAGTCGGCTCCAGGGTCAGCCCACCATCGCGAGGACCTGCGTCCTGACATGTGGGGGCCTGCGACAGCCAGACAGATCTGTGGGGCCCCTTGTGGTACGCCGGGGTACCTCTCAAGTACCACTCAGCCGGTGCAGTCGATGAATGTGCTATTCGCTCTTCTCCACGATGGGGGCCTAGTTCTGGACTCCCTCTCACATCCGGTCCAGGGCGCAGGGCACCATATGCAGTTTAAGCTTGATGCAGTGGAGCTCCGCTGTGGGTCCCTGCCGATGAGAAGGTCTTATGTCCCCAGGGAACTAGGCTGGACTGCTGTACCACCAGGGGATCAGAATGCTCCGCCTCCTTAAGGTCCAGGTCAGTACCCCATGCGCACACCTGCCTTTGCCTGGGGGGTGAGCGGCCAATGTGTGGAGCTTCTGAGGCCACTACTATCCCCTCAAATGTCTCTTATGCAGATGCCCCCCAGCTCTGCTCGTGCTGACTCTGCCTTCCCCAGGCCCGTCTGCGAAGATGGCCAGCTGCCCCAGTCAAAATGGGGAGCGGGGGTTGTGCTGCACCACGGGTGTAAAAGTATAACTGTGGGGTTGCAGGAGGGCCCCTCCTGCTGGGGCAGCTTTACTCTCTCCCAGGGCCCTCTCTCAGCACCCGCCTAGGTCGAGCGTCCAATTCTCCCTGCTGAGTTGAGGATATGTGCGCCCTGGGGCCATGGAGTGCTGCAAGCTGTCCCCGGGCCCCGTAGGCCGCGCTGATGCCCCTCTATCACAAGTCAAATGCAACTCCCACCAGTTGTCTAGGTTTGTAGGGGATTCTGAATAGGAAAATGTTGGGGGGTCCACGCAAGCCATACCTCCCTGGACTCCCCTGGGTGTCTCGTTTTCAGAAATGTGTGGGATTGGTAGGTTTCCCTGGATGGCCGCCGAGCCCGGGGCCAAAAACCCAGGTGACCCCCCTTTGAAAACCAGGTTGTTTTGTGATAGGTAGTTTTGATGTCTCCCCAATACGTTTTGGGCCCTTGCCTGCCACGGAAACTTGACCCACCCATGCGGGTGAGGTACCATTTTTATCAGGACCACTGGGGGAACGCTGGGTGATAGGAAATTTGTGAATCAATGCAGATTCCAGAAATTACTCACATCAACGTTTGAGAAAATTAGATTATTTCAGCTAAATTTAAGGTTTGCAGGGGATTCTGGGTAGGAAAACGTTGTTGGGCCCATGCAAGCCATACCTCGTTAGATGCCCCAGGGTGTCTAGTTTTCAGGAATGTGTGTGTTTGGTAGGTTTCCCAAGATGGCAGCCAAGCCCGGAACCAAAACCCCATGTGACCCTCCTTGCAAAACCAGGTTGTTTTGTGATAAGTAATTTTGATGTCCCCTCAATATGTTTTGGGACCTTACCTGTCAAGGGTACTTGACCCACCCATGCGACTAAGGTACCATTTTTATCGGGAAATCTGGGGGGACGCTGGGTGGTAGTAAATTTGTGGATCCACGCTAATTCCAGAACTTTCCATCACAGAAATGTGAGGAAAATGTTTTTTTTATTCTTTTTACAAAGTTTGAGGTTTGCAAGGGATTCTAGGTAACAGAACCTGGTGAGATCCAGACAAGTTACCCCTTCCTGGATTCCCCTAGGTGTCTAGGTTTGAAAAATGTATAGGTTTGCTAGGTTTCCCTATGTGCCGGCAGAGCTAGTGTTCAAAATCTGCAGCTGGGCACTTTGCAAAAAAAGGGTCAGTTTTCCCTGTGAAAATGTGGTGTGTCCATGTTATGTTTTGGGCCATTTCCTGTCTTGGGCACTAGCCTATCCACACAAGTGAGGTGCCATTTTTCTCAAAAGACTATGAGGGGTGGGTGGAATTTTGTGGACCCACACAGATTCCAGAACTTTCCACCACAGAAATTTTAGGAAAATGTTTTTTGTTTTTTTAAAGTTTGAGGTTTGCAAGGGATTCTGGGTAACAGAACCGAGTGAGACCCACACAAGTCACCATATCATGGATTCCCCTTGGTGTCTAGTTTTAAAAAATTTATAGGTTTGCTAGGTTTCATTTCGAATAAAGTCTGTGCCTAGTGGGCTTCTTGCCGCCTGGGGCCGTGGGGGGAAATTGGGGGCTATTGCCCCGATATTTCCCCAAGGGTGGCAGAAAGACTGCAGCTATTTTTTTATTTGGGTGGGAACATTGGGATGCCCATGGGCATCTCCCACCCCTATGTATAAAAAAGCCAGCATAATCACTGGTGCCTGATGGGCTCTCTGGCCCCCCCGCGGGCATATCAGGGGCTACTGCCCCCATCTACCTCCTGGGGGAGGCAGAAAGACTGTGGCATCTTTTTTTGGGGGGGGGGGGGGCTTAGGCATACTCATTCTGGGCAGCCCCCGCCCCTGAATTTTGAAAAAAATATACCCCAGGTGCCTACTGGGATTTAGCCCCCGAGGGGGCAGATAAGGGGCTATTGAACCCAACTGCTTCCTGGGGGGGGGGGACAGAACAACTGTGGTATGGGAGGGGGCATTGGCATGCCCATTCTGGGCAGTCCCCACCCCTACATGTAAAAAAAACACCCCTGGTGCCTAGTGGGCTTTCTGCCCCCCTCGAGGAGTAGATCAGGGGCTACTGCCCCCATCTGGGTGGATCACAACCTCAGTTTCACTGACCAAGTAAACAAAGTGGTCTCTGTTACATCCTATGCTCTCAGTTCCTGTAAAAAAATGATGCCTCTTTTAACTAAAGACTGTCAACATACGGTCATTACAGCTCTCACAATGGCTAGGCTTGACTATTGTAATAGTCTTTATTTTAATATCCAGGAAGGACTCATGCATAAATTGCAACTCTTGCAGAACACTGCGGCCAGACTATTATCTGGTATCCCAAAATATGCTCCAATCTCCAATGAGACTCGGAGCTTCACTGGCTGCCACTTAGGAAGCGTGCCCAGTTCAAAGCCTTGTGTCTGGTCCATAAAGCCCTTCATGGGACGGGTCCAGCTTATCTAAAAGAGCGGTTGTATTGGTATACACCTAACATATCATTGCGCTCTTCTGATGCTAAATTAGTACATGTGCCCTATGTAAAAAATGCCACCTGGGGTGGCAGAAGCTTTGTAGTTGGCGCAGCGAAAGCATGGAATGATCTTCCACCCCACCTCAGAGGCACAACCAACGTTTCAGCTTTCAGAAAGGCGTTAAAAACTTGTCAGTTCACAAGATAACCGACCACTCTCCACTCTGAGCTTCTGGTAAGACAGATAGCGCTTAATTAATGTTTATAACATAACAAAACATAACATCTGCCTCCTGGGGGGCAGAAAGATTGTAGCAATTTTGGGGGGGTTTGGGGGCATTTGCATGCCCATTCTGGGCAGCCCCACCCTAAACTATGAGGGGATTAAGTTCCTGGTGCCTAGGGGGCTTTTTGCCAACCCGGGGGGGGGGGGCAGATAAGGGGCTACTGCCACATCTGCCTCCCGGGGGAGCAGAAAGACTGTAGCATTTATTTTTTGGGGTGGGGCATAGGAATGCCAATTCTGGGCAGCCCTCACCCCATAGTATATAAAAAAAATCCATGGCACCTTGTGGCCTTTCTGTCCTCCTCAGGGGGCAGATCAGAAGCTACTGCCCCCATCTGCCTCCTGAGGGGGGGGGCAGAAAGACTGTGGCATTGGGGGGCCATTGGCATGCCTATTCTAGGCAACCAGCCCTCAAACTTTGGTAAAAAAAACCTGGTGCCTAATGTGCTTTCTGCCCCCTGGGGGCAGATAAGGGGTAATTGCCCCATCTGCCTCCCAAGGGGGGGGGGGCACATAAAATCTGTACAAAATATGTTTGGGGTGGGGGCATAAAAGGGGGTGGTGATGGACGGAGCATCTGAATCAATCAAACACTCACACCCAGTCAGTGGGTTTAAACCATCACCGTTCTTTAGCCCACTCTGCCACCCCAGTTCAGACATGGCTATATGCTAATCTGTCTGACCCTGTGCCTCATGGGAACAGTCCAGCCCGACCTGCTAAACCATGTCTTCCCTGGACTGGAAACAAGCTTCCGAGGACCGGTTTCTGGCATTCCAGCCGTCTTCAGCCCGGCTTGCTTGAATCCAGTGGCAAAGTGAGCAAGGGACTCACGTCTGAGCATACCCTGCCACACTTATGGCGGCCAAAAGCGGTACAAAAGGGGGTGGTGATGGACGGAGCATCTGAATCAATCAAACACTCACACCCAGTCAAAAGATGGCATGCCCATTATGGGTAGCCCAGACCCATATGTATATATATTGTTACATTTCTGAGGCCTAGTGGGCTTTCTGCCCCCCCCCCCGGGCAGATCAAGGGCTATTGCCCCATCTGCCTCCTGGGGGGGCAGAAAATCTTATGCCTTTTTGGGGGGGGATAGGGAGGGGACATTGGCATGCCCATAATGGGCAGCCCCCACCACTGTCCTATAAAAGCACCGAAACTGTGAAACTGAAGTTTCAGTTTTATTTTCATTGTAATGACGACAGCGCGCCATGCGGGCGATCGTCATTGCAATAAAAACCCTAACCATACTTTCGGAGGTTGGGGAAGCTCTTCCCCACCTCCCAAAGCCCAAAAAAATGGGAAATCCCTCTGCTGTTTACAGAAGAGGGATTGTTTGAAAGTGTGCTCATGATGGAATGGTTCCGTAATGAGCACACTTGAACTTTTGCTCATGACGGAACCATTCCGTCATGAGCATGGAAGGGGTTAAAATGGTCCTTATGACACGGTTTACTGTCAAAATATCAACCCTCAAACCATCGCCATACAAAAATATCATGACTAAACTATTGAAGTCAAAAATATCGTCATTCTGTACTTATAATGGTAAGTACAAAAATATAGAGAAAAAAGTATTGTTCATTGGTATCGTTGGATTGAATATTGTTTTTAAAATATATATAAAATAATAAATATTAAATATATTAAATAGAAACATTAATTAAAAAATAGATTTAATTTATATATTTTAACAAATATAACAAATAAACTTATGTTTAAAAAGTTAAACACATATATAATTAATATATATATACATTTACATATCTACTTAAAAACAATTAATAAACTAATATTTTTTATTTATATTATAATTTCAAATAAATATATAAATATATATATATACCAATAACATAAAGAGGCTGATTCCGATCCTGGAAAAAAAAACGTCTGTACGATTTTCATCCAGAGCCATCGCCGTACGATTCGTACCCGTCCGTCCGAGTCGCGTAGTATGATCCGTATTCCGTCAATCCGTCCGAATCGTTACGATCCGTACGTCTTGCAAGGCTAAAACAGTGAACCGTACGACTCGTACACATACCGTACGACCTGACGAGTATGATCCGGACCGGGGTATGAGGATGTGATTCATACGGTCCACGTAAGGTAAGGGCGATTCGTACGGAAAAGCACACAATCACTTACACACCGTACGGTGCATACACCCCATGATAGCAAGGGTACGGTGCATACCCCTGCGATCTTGGGGTGTACGCACCGTACCCCGCGATCGCAGGGTGTACGCACCGTACACCCAGCGAACATGGGGTACAGTGCGTACATCCCAAGATCGCGGGGTACGGTGCGTACCCCTGCGATCTTGGGGTGTACTCACCGTACCCTGCGATCGCAGGGTGTACGCACCGTACACCCAGCGAACATGGGGTATGGTGCGTACATCCCAAGATCACGGGGTACGGTGCCTACACCCCGTGATCACAGGGGTACGCATCGTAACCCTGCGAACATGGGGTATACGCATCGTACCCATGGAGGCCGTTCCGTACCTGTTTCGGGGCGAACTCTGCTTTTACAGCTGTTTTCAGCTGCCGCAGAAAAAGGGTCGTACGGTGCGTACCCGACACAAATCGTACTTGCCGGGTCAGAAAAAGCAGCCGCGAACCGTACAGATGTCGCTACAGCGGGTTCCGAGGAAGATTCGTGTGGAGATTTGAGTCGTACGGTCTTTGTACGATTTGTAGGGAGTCCGAATGGCTATTCGGAGCGGTTTTTCCCGAATCGGAATCGACCCCAAAATCTTTAATAAACAAACTGTTCTGATTTAATTAAAAAAATTAACAACTTCAAATTCTTTAAATTTAGTTTAAAAAAATGTACACAATAAAAACATTAATAATTAAAAATACTATAAATTTAAATAAACAAAAACATCAATATATCAATTGTAACAAATTCTAAAATATAAAATTAAATACATATACTAGTCCCACTACAATTTATACAAAACTACGCAAACTATTATAGTAGATATATACAAAATGTACTACTCCCACTTCACGCAACACAAAAATAAAACCGGGTCAGATTTACAGATCTCCCTCCAATAAATGCAACAGTAGTAAAAGTGTTGGATTGCAGATAGGTAATATTTACTATACATGTTGGACCGGCCTTGTGGCGTGGTCCGACCCCTCCCGCATGGCGGGTCCGGGACTACTGCTACCCCTGTTCCCTGGACGAGAACCACACCTGCAGCCCTCCGGATCACCCCCCAGCTCTTCCCCGACGGAACCCGGACCCGTAACCACAACCTTCTCGGCTGGCCCTGGCCCTTTGCCGAACCACCGTCCCCGGCCCAGCCGCCATTTTAGACCCTCCATGGCCAGGCCTCGTGGCCTCGGGTCGACCTCCACCTCAGGCCCAGCCAGGCCCCGACATCGAGGCACCACCATCCACCCAGGGGGTAACGAGACCACTTGGCGAGTCAATGGGAGAAGGAGTGTCGATGGCTCCCCTCCGCCTGGTTTCGATCGCCCCCAGTCTCCCTGGGCGCTGGCTCAACCCCCCTGCTGGGTGTCTGGGCTCCCTCATCCCGGACCCCCGACCTCCAAGTGCGAGGGTCCGGACATCAAAGGGCGCCAGACCTATAACTGGGGTAGCTCCAGAACAGGAAGGCAGTTGTATCCTGGAGTCGAGAGACCCGAGACGAACTCATCCTTGGAGACCTGCTGGCGCTGCCGCGGCTCCTCTTCGTGAACCATTTTTGAAGGCCTGCTGGCGCTGCCGCGGCTCATCCTCTTCGTGAACCATCCTTGAAGGCCTGCTGGCGCTGCCGCGGCTCATCCTCTTCGTGAAACCATCCTTGAAGGCCTGCTGGCGCTGCCGCGGCTCAACCTCGTGAACGATCCTTGAAGGCCTGCTGGCGCTGCCGCGGCTCAACCTCGTGAACTATCCTTGAAGGCCTGCTGGCGCTGCCGCGGCTCAACCTCGTGAACTATCCTTGAAGGCCTGCTGGCGCTGCCGCGGCCCCTACTTGAGAACCCTCCAGCTCGAGGATTGAGAGCTATACGCCTGTACCGGACCGGTACCGAGACTGTCCCGCTACCCCTTTTCCCCCCAGAGACTAGAATTGAAGGAACCACCGTATCCTGGTCCTACTGTATCGTCCAGTATAACCTGCTTAAGAATACCGATAAAAGTGTGCAGAACCTATCTTTGTGTGGCGTCTATCTGTGGGGGGGTAGTTGTTCGTCCGTACGATCTACAGAGAGGGCCTCGTCAGGAGGCCTCTGCCCCTTGCTCGGCCGACCCTCAGGGTCCCCGTCTAACAATATCCATTCCAGCTACTACAACATTAGGGAAACTGTTGGAGTGTGGAGAGCTAAAATGTACTATTCCCACTCCAGTGAGTGCAACAGTAGGGGAAGTGTTGGACTGCGGAGAGGTAAAATGTACTATTCCCACTCAAATTAGTGTAACATTAGGGAAAGTGTTGGATTGCGGAAGGGAAAAATGTACTATTCCCATTCCAGTCAGTACAGCAGTAGGGAAAGTATTTGTTAGTGACGTGATAACATTTATTAGTCCCACTCCAGTCAATACAACAATAGGGAAAGGGTTGAATAGCGGAAGAATAAAATTTACTATTCCTTCTCCAGTAAGTGCAGCAGTAGGGAAAGTGTTGGATTGCAAGGGGTACTATTTAGTATTCCCACTCTAGTCAGTGCAACATAAAAAATATATATATATCTGGAACAAAATAAAATTATTTAAAAAACAAACTAAATGAAAAAAATACAAATAAGATGAAAAATACTATTCTAATATATTTAATATTAAAATAAAAGCATATTACATTGTTAAATAAATATCACAAATACCCACAAATCTTGTTGCAAATAAAATTACAAAAATAATTTTCATACAAATAAATATTTTTATTTAGAAATTATTTATTAACAAAAAATATTTATCACATTCCCTACAAAACTCCCAGCCTGCACCGAAAACTTAACTTGCAAAGAAATATGTACACTTTTAATATATTTATCAACAAACTAATTATAATGAATTAAATATTGTTTATTAATTAATTATAATTAATGTACTTTCCACAATATACCCCCTCAAAACACACTGCAAAATTTTCTGAAAATTCCATACACAATTAACATAATTAATTATCAAATTATAATAAACATCAATTAAAAAATAATTATTAATTACTTTACATTAATTTTCTTCCCACTCCTTACCCCTACAAAACCCACAACCACATCTAAAATCTAAAAGAAAATGTAATTGCACAATTTAGATTAAATTATCAATTAAATAAATGTTATTAATGAAAAACTAGATATTATTTCATTCAAATTAAATAATTTTCCACCCTTTACCCCTTATAAACCTGACAGCCCGCACCTGAAATTGAACTTAAAAAAATGAATCACACAATTGGGGAGAGGAGTTGGCCTAACGGCTAGGGCGGTCGACCTCGAATCTGGGGAACTGGGCTCGAGTCTCGGCAATGACGCTGAACATCCTGTGATTCTGGGCAAATCACTTAGGACCTGATTCTGATGTGGTTAGGAAATCTTCCCGATCAAAATCGGTTTGTAAATGGTTTGCAACCAACTTGGATCGGGAGAGTCCAACCAACTGAATATGATGCATCTGGATGCTTCCAGATACGATTTGGTTGGACTCCTATTGACTTCTATGGGAGCCTATGTTCCTATCCGCATCATAATGTGGTCCTCAGTCAGGAATACACGTTCCCAATCTGATCTGGAAAGAGCAAATGCCACTAGGCGACCTTCCTAACTGCATCATAACCAGGCCCTAGGTGGGAATGCTTTCTTACCCGCATCGGAATCGGGCCCTAAATCTCCCTGTGCCTAATAAAAATGAATGTGTGTCTTCATGTAACGTAACCGGTGCTATGTAAAGCGCTATATAAAATACTGCAAAAAAAATAAAATTAGATACAAAAAATTCATAAATGTATTATAATTAAATTACTTCACACCCTATATCCCTATAAACCCACAACCCGCTATGGAACTAAAAAACTAAAAATTACAATACATTTAAATGCTACAACATTTTTCCAAATATATTAAACAGAAAGAATAGTTATCTAAAACAAATACATCATATACATTTAAAATATATACTAAAGCACATAACAATATTTAAGAAATTGAATTTTAAATGACTATATTTTTGCAAACAATATTAATGACTGATGTTTTAAATATCAATATTAATTATCTTAAAATCGATATTCATGCTAGCGATATTTCCATATCACAATATTTTAGACTCGATATTCTGGTGTGGCAATATTTTTTATTCTATATTTTTTCCCAATATCAGTACCACCATGTTCCTGCCCTACACTGATGGCAGTAGAAGGTCCAGGGCATTCGTCAGGGCAGGTTTGTTTTGCTAATACTCCCATGGTGATGTTTCTGTAATCAGAAAATTATTATTGTGGCATGCGCTCTAAATTTTAGGCATGCAAAGGCATTGAATACTTGCCAGTCCAATGGTACCTGTATGGGAGCATATACAAGCAAAAAAGCAATTTTTACTGTTCCAATGTGGGTTTCCCTGGCGCAAAAACACAGCACCATGTGTCTATCATCTTTCATATTTAAGATAAATGGCTCCTGCAACACAAATTATGGTGCAGTTATCACACAAATGTTGCTTTCCTGTTTAGTACATACAACGTTCATACAGTAGTATCTCACTATTGAGACCATACAAGAACACATACACATTCAAATATCAATGGTAGTTTTCTAGAAACCAACCCTGTAATGATGTGAAGATCTGGTGGGCCGTTGGGTGTGGGTAGACACTGAGCGCCGACCAGGACATCAAAGTGACAGGATTACTCATGTCTTTTACGGTTCCTACTGTCCATGTACCTACTTTGAGCCGTTCGTGCCTGGCTTGTGGTACAAATGAGTGCCGCTCAAGTGTGAGTATTTATGCACCTAGGTGATCTCAGCTGGACCAGCTTAGCGGCGGTGTAAGACAAGGCACCTTGGCGTGAGTCTTCCTTCCATTTTTGCTTTTGCCTCATGTGTTTTGCTGGTGTTAGATGCTTTGGGCACTGTGCCACTGCTGTCCAGTGCCACAGTGCAAGTGCTCCCTATTGTAAATTGATGTATGGATTAGTGATTCCCTGATTGGCTGGTTTGGTTTACCTGTCAGACCCTAGTACCGTGCACCAGGAGTACCCAGGGCTGGTAATCCAAATGCTGCTAGTGGGCTTGCAGCACTGGTTGTGCCACCCACAGAAGCAGCCTGTAAAAGTGTGTCTAATGCCGGCCATTGCAGAGCCTGTGTGCAGTCTAGTACTGCCATGCTGACTGGGCAAGTACACCCACTTGTCAGTCCCTAAACCTTCCCTTTTCTTCATATCGGACACCCCTATGGTAGGCCCAAGGGCAGGGTGCATTGTAAGTATAAGGTAGGACATGCCCCGGTGTGTGTGCCATGTCCTAATAGTGAAATACCGCCATTTTTGTTTTTCACTATTGCAAGGCTACCTGTTCTCCATAGGCCAGAATTGGCAGTTAGAATATTACATTTTATAATCCTAACTAAGGGAACATGATAGAAATTCGAGTTTAGTATGCCTGAACTCAGAATGATAAAATACATCTTTTTAGTGAAGTTGGTTTTAACATTCTGTGTTTGAAAATACCACTTTTAGAAAGTAGGCATTTTCTTGTCTAACTAGCCAAGCCTGCCTCTGCTAGGTTGTGTATTCCCTGTCTGGAGTTTGAGTGACAGGGGCTGGGGGATTCCAGGAGACAGTGCGAGTCAGCCCAGTGGTGAATAGAGAGATCTGCATCTAGATGGGAGGGAGGAGTTTCATCTGGGACCTGAATAGGGCTGTGCCTTCCCTCCAAAATGCTGGCCCCACCTCCTGTGGTGTGTCTAATGTCTCTGCCCTGCACTGTGAAAGGAGAGAAGGAGTCATGTCAACAGAGTGCTCCAGGGCTGTGCCACCCCTCCACAATGCTGGCTCCACCTCCTGTAGGGCATCTGATGTTTCTGCCCTGCACTGTGAAAGGAAAGAAGGAGTCATGTAAACAGAGTGCTCCAGGACTGACCAGAACTAGTTTGGGCTAGCAAAGGCCCCTCTGCCCTCAGAGGACAAAGGATTGTGGGGTATAAGTATTGGGACCCTGATCCCAAGAATTTAGATAACTTTTGGACAACAAGAAGAAACCTTTGCTGAGGAGAGGAACTAGAAGAAACGGAGGAGAGACTATCCCTAAGCTGAAGTTGGCCTGCAGTGGGTGTCTGACTGCCAAAGAAAGGACAAAGGACTTTATGTGCACTTTATTCAACTTGTGAAGGATCTCCAAGGGCATGAGAGAAGAGCTTGCTTCCTGCTGAAGTCTCAGGGACAACAGACTTCAACACCCAGCTCCCCAAGAGTTCTTTGGAAGTGCCTGCTGCTGTTTTGGGCCTTCCGAGGGACAGCATGTTGCAAGCAGCTGGAAGCACGACTCAAGAGGAAGAAGCATGTCGCCATCACAGCCGCTGCCGTCGCATCACAGAGATGATGCCTCTGTAGCTGTCGTATTGCACCGCATCTCAAGAAACATCCCGCAACCCCGAAGAAGCGTGTCACCGTTGCTGCCGTTGCATCTCGGAGATGACGCAGCTGTAGCTGTCGCATTGCACAGCATCACAAGAAACATCTCGCAACCTCGAAGAAGCATGTCGCCGTCGCAGCCGCTGCCGTCGCATCACAGAAATGACGCTGCTGTGGAATTGCACCGCATCATAAGAAACGCCTCGCATTCACAGAGAAGCATGCCGCCGTCGCAACCGCTGTCGTCGCATCACGGAACAAGCATGTTGCCACTGCAGTTGTCGCATCGAGCGGAAGCATCTCGCATCGTCGGAGAAGAATGTCGCCACTGTCATCGCATCACGGAACATGGGTGTCGCCACTGCAGCTGATGCATCGAGCCGAGACCTCTCGCAACATCGGAGAAGAGTGTCGCATCACAAAGTAAACAACGTCTTTATTTCTTTGCACCGGCTATTTGCCGCATCTCCATCTTTGCAACACTTTTGTTGTAGAAGCGTGACGCATTGTAAGGTACATTGACTCAAAGTGTTACATTTTAAGATCTGAAGAGAACTAAGCTAATTCTACCATTTTAAGTACAGTATGGTGGATTTTGTGTCATTTCTGGTCTTGTGTTAAATCTATATAAAAAATACTTATTTTTAATATAAAACCTGTGTTGTCCATCTGTAGTGTTGTCACTGGATTACTGTATGTGTTAACAAATGCTTTACACACTGCCGCTGAGATAAGCCTGTCTGCTCGTACAAAGCTACCAAGGAGGTGAGCAGGGGTTATTTTAGTAGTGTAACCCCTTACCCTGACTAGAGGCAAGGGTCCCTATTTGTCACAAGTACCTACCTGTGCCAACTAGAGACCCCCAAATCTAACAGGCGGTGAATAGAATGTGACGCAGGTGGTGCATACATGATCACGTGTCCCAATGATCATGGAGAATGTAGTTTTCTTGGTCACGGACGCCCGTGTTAAAACTAAGGGTCTCACTATGATGTGAGGCGGAAACTTTCCACAGAACACCATCTCAGAATCATGAACTGACTGATTTGTGGTTGTTGGTTTCCCTCCGACCGATTACGATGATACCGAACACTGTTTGGTCGAAGTCCCATTGTTTCCTATGGGAGGCCGTGTTCTGACCGACATTCAGCTGTAACAAGGGCTCCTATGGGGAAATGGGTTGTGTGTGGAAAACGCGGCACCCTGTCGCAGGCACCCCACTGTGCCCGCCACACAGTGCAGGGTTTTACAGGGGGATCCCGTAGGTACCCTCTTGGCCCCCAACTGGAGGCCTAAGGATGAAGGGCCCTGCTGGGGGCCGCTAAAGTCACTTTCTAACAGCCTTTTTGTGTTAAGACTGGCTGGCTCGGAAAGGCTGTTGGAAATCGACATTGTAATCGGTCAGTCAGAAACGCTGTTTGTAGAGGTGCACAATGCAAGTTCCGACCGACAAGAATACTCTGAGAGCCAGTCGGAACTGAATCGGAATAACCGCATGGTTTACTTTCCGACTGCAAACATTGTAATTGGTCGGGCAGATTGTAAACGGACCGAGTCGGTCAGAAGTGTTCTGACGTGGTCTTAGAAATTCCATTTGTCGGGTGAAGGCTTTCTGCCAGACATCATATTGAGGCCCTAAATGCAGTTTTCAGTGTCTCGGACACCCGTCTTAAAACTATCACAAAATATCCCAGAACCTGGGTGAAACCATTTTTGTGCTTGACTGAAAATGAGCAAAGCACTCCTATAGCCACAGATGGCGTGTTGTCAAAATTACTGTGGGAAACCTAAACCTGTATCTTTAAAAAGATTGTCATATAATTTTTAAATGTATTGCCAAACGATTTGTTTGCAATAGATGATGGTCTTGGGGAGCTTGGGAAAAGTATTCTTTTGGATTGGGGCTTGAGTGTAAAAGATGTCCCATTACTTGGATAAACCCTTTGGTATGCATGACTGAAAGAAAGAAGTCCCTGAAGAGTAGGTGGGCAGGGAACTGTGCCTGTTGATAAGTGCTATGGGACTCTTTATCTAATTATCATAGGTGGGGAGAGAGAATGTTTCCTTACTCTGTCTAATGGAAATATGTAACTGTGTTGCTGGAGCTTACAGGCACTTATCGATCTACCAAGGGCTCAGTTGGTTCCATGGGATGACATTGTTGAGCCCTGCACTATAAGCCTGAATTCTATAGACCCACCTCTGCTCTTTCTCGAGAAGTTTATCAGTGTACCCCATATGCGAAGTAAGTTTCTCACTGACCACCACACCTCTTTGTTGCTGTGATGCTTCTCTAAGTAAGGTGTGGTGAGATTGGTGTATGTTCTCTTGCACCATCTGGTACTCCTGCGTTCAATCATCCTGATTTAATTTCTTTAGAGGTCATTCAGATTCACCGGAGGCCACATGGGCACTCAATGACATACACCACATTGCATCTGTTACAGTTGGTGTGTGCTCTCTGTTCCCAAGACATGGAGAGGCCAGGGTCCATTGTTTTCGAATGTTTAGTAAGGGGAATACAGAACAGTTGCCCATGGGGTAATGGCCTGAAACTGGAGGAAGGTCCCTTAGGGGCACATGCATCAATATTGCATTTTGCGATTCCTTAATTACGAAAAATAAGGAATTGCAATTAAGGAATTGCAAACTGCAATGCATCAAGAAATCGCTATAAAAATAGTGATTTCTTAAAATTCCTTAATTGCGATTCTCTAATTGAGAATCGCTTTTAAGGAATACCTCCCCATCCATTCCTATGGGCCGAGAGGCCCATAGGAATCAATGGAAAGACATTCTTAATTTGCAATTCACCATTAGAAATTCGCAAATTAAGAATGCAATTTCAAGGGTGCAGGGGTGTCCAAAGGACACCCGGTTGCACCCCTGAAAGCTGCTTAGAAGTAAATTTTGCACACTCACATGCCCCAAGGGCATGTGTGTGTGTAAAATGGAACTTTGAAAATTACCATGAAGGTCAACTTCATGGTAATTTGCTCCCCTTATTTGCGAATTCGCAAATTTTTAGAGTTTGATGCATTGCATTTAAGGAATCTCAATTTGAGATTCCTTAAATGCAATCGCAATTTAAGAAATCACAATTTTGCGATTTCTTAAATTGCGAAAATTACAAAAATGTTAATGCATCCCAAAAATGGGAATTGCATTCGCAAACGGACGAATGTTGCATTTCGCAGCATTTGCGAATACAATTTCCTTTGATGCATGTGCCCCTAAGTGCGTTCTGTCTTTTTGTTGCCCTTTGCCATATTTTTGTGTGGACCAATCTACCTCTGATATTCCTAATCCTTTTGAAGGAGAGAAGGGGTTTTATGAAGGACAATTGGTTAGATGTAAGGATGTACCAGTGTTTATTGACATTCATTTTTACATCATCAGACGAGGTATAGTAGGTGCTGATGAAAATCAAAGCCCCAGCGTCAGGGTGTGTGTCAGTTTCCAACAGGGCGTCTTTCAGGATATTTTGAGTCAGTTTTGGTGCTTTTTTCAATAATCTTTTTGTTGGTATTCCTTCCCCCAGAGTTTTTTAATTAGGGTCTCTACATCTTTCTTGAAATCCCATATTTTGGAGCAGGTCCTCCTGACCTGTATAAATTGCCCCCATGCGCAAGTTCTCCCATGGGTGCTGTTAAAGTGCAGGAAGCTATTTCAGTCTAGTCTGTAGGTTTTGGGTAAAGAGAGGCTGTCAGTCTGCCTTCTTTAGATGTAATGGTGAAATCAAGGAAGGAGACTGAATGTCTCTCAATCATCATGGTAAATCTCAAGTATGGGTTTCTGCCATTGAGCCAAGTTTTGATGGTAGTGTTGTCCCGGGTCGCTAGAGACTCTTTGCTGTGAGGGAGGAAAGGACTTCCTTCACAGAGACTATGTGAACTACCAGGAGTAGTTTGGTGGAAACAGTTCTGAACTAAACTTGACATGACATGACATGACTTGCAACACAACAGCAGGAATTGATTGCCGTCATCAACAACATATCAATCTCACATAGCAAACTACTGTTACTAGGAGATTTCAATCTTTGGGATAATGACCAACTACACACGGCCTTCCACAATATCACCCACTCTTGGGAAAACTTAGGGCTGAAACAGTGTATAACTACCCCCACACATAAACAGGGAAATACACTGGATCTAATATTTGCTGCAGAGGATCTTATCACAATGAGAACAACGCTCCCAGTAGATTGGTCAGACCATCACCTCCTACTTTTCAACATTCACACCTTGACTAATACAGGACCTACTAATACACAGAGCAGATCCTTTATTGGACGCGATTGGAAAGGCCTGCTAAAAAGGAAAGAGAAAGGAAAGTTCAATCTCCATCACATTGGGAATTCGTTCAACCCAGAGAACGACATCACCACAAACTATCTCACGTTGTGTAAAGAAGTAACCAAAAAGCTCGAGGATACTGTACCCCTGAAAGTAATCAGGAAAAGAGGAAGACCCTCCGCGCCCTGGTACACGGATAACCTGAAGGAACTGAAAAGAGCCTGTAAAAACGCCGAAAGGATGTGGAGAAAAAATTACTCGGAGCCGGAGAAACTGATATGGAGACAAACCATTGTAAGATATAAAAAAGATATCATCGCAGCCAAAGCAAACTATTTCGCCGACTTATTACTCCACAGCTCTAATAAGTCCAGTGACACTTTCAGGAGAATCAGAGAGTTATCCAATCCGGATTGTGCTAACAGTCAAATTAAGCCCTCACAAGAATTATGCGATGACTTAGCTTCCTTCTTTCAGGAAAAAATCACTAAAATCATTGAGGGAATGAAGGATGCTTCCATCTCCTCTGAGCAGGATAATAGTAACCCCGAGAATAGGGAGAAGAGCGAAGACAACGCAGGACGACCCAACCCAAAGGCTACCTTAGAAAATTTTAAAGTCCTTACAGAACAAGACTTCACAAAAACTGCTCTTAATACAACCTCAGGGTCCCCTCTGGACCCTTTGCCTCACAAAATAGTAAAGGAGTTCAGGGATGACCTTTTCCCAGTATTGCAACAGCTTTGCAATCAATCCCTCATTTCTGGCACAGTACCAAAAGAATGGAAATTGGCGGTTGTTACCCCCCTATTAAAGAAACCTAATCTAGACCCGAACTGCAAAAAAAACTACCGTCCTATATCGCTCCTGCCATACCCTATAAAGATCATAGAGCGGTGGGTCAGCAGATCCCTTGCCCTCTTCCTAGAAACCAACAACATCCTGGAAGAGGAGCAATTCGGTTTCAGACCAGCTCACGGAACCGAGTCACCTCTGCTGACAGTTCTGGATGACCTGCGAATGAGGGCGGACAGGGGGGAATCAGCAATCCTAGTTCTGCTGGACCTGTCCGCCGCATTCGATATGGTGAGCCACGACATCCTGCTGACAAGACTAAAGAACATTGGAATCGGCGGAGTGGCGCTCGATTGGTTTCACTCCTATTTAAAAGACAGATGGCAGGCAGTAGCCATCCCCCCATATCAGTCGGAATTTGTTAAAGTCCCACATGGTGTCCCACAAGGGTCCGCAATCAGTCCGATACTTTTTAATATATATATGCAACCCCTGTTGGGCATTATCAAGGCCCACGGTATTAGCGTGATCAACTATGCGGACGACACGCAGCTGATGATTTCCCTTGATGGTGCCCAGGCCAACTCACTCACGGCTTTCCATACCTGCATGGCAGAAATGACACTCTGGCTAAACCAGAATTCACTACAATTTAATAGTGATAAAACGGAAATAATGCACTGCGCAGTTGGCAGAATCACCAGAAGTCTACCCACCGATTTCTGGCCCTTGGACTCAGGGGAGTCATTAACCCCAGTGAAATCAGTGAAGAATCTCGGAGTCAGCTTTAACGACTGTCTGAGTTTAGAGACCAATGTCAACAAGCAGATGAGTAGCTGCTTTGCTTTAATGAGAGGACTGCGAAAGCTGCTACCCCTCTTACCAGCGCAGGTCAGAACCACCATAGTTAGGAGCACCATTCTCAGCCGCCTGGATTACTGTAATGCTCTTCTTCTGGAATCCCCGGCCTATTTGATCTCCAGACTGCAAAGCATCCAGGCGGCAGCAGCGAAGCTGGCACTCTCCCGAGAGCGAAGATCCTCTACCACCCTCGCTCTAGCCGATCTTCACTGGCTACCTGTACATCAAAGGATCTGCTTTAAATCCCTCTGCATTGTCTTTAGGGCAGTACACGGAATGGGCCCCCGACCACTTCAAAAGAAATTCAAATGGTATAAACCCACACGGTCCCTCCGTTCCTCATCTTCCAACCTTATAAGCATACCCAGGATCAGGAAAGCCACCTATGGTGGCAGAGCTTTCAGCATAGCCGCAGCCCATCTGTGGAACAAATTGCCTATCGACATCAGGAAAACAGACAAACTGATGGCTTTCCGTAAAAAGGTGAAAACATGGCTCTTCCCCAAAGTTTAATCTCACCAGAACTTTAATACTATCCCCCTCCTCTGATGCACAGTATTTTCAGCAATATGTACACAGCGCCAGGATGCCCGTAGGGTTGCAGAAGCGCTTTACAAATGCTATAAATAAATAAATAAAACAGCAGACCGACTGGCAGAAACCTTTTGCAAATGGCAGATCAGTGCAATATTTTCGTCTGAGTACACATTGCGAACAATAGCCCCCAAAGAAGGGAGAGTATCCCGAAGTGCATAGGGCTACAACAGAAGATTGTGTTTGTGACTGAATTTTGTTAAAATTGTTTTTCATAAATATGAATGTATTATTGATTTGGAACAAGAAATGTATGTATTTCAGTAGGTGAAAAGATGAATAAACCACAGCAGTGGTCTATATGTTCATAAACTGGAAAATTGCTTTCAGTTTATTATTCTTTGTAAGTGCTAATTTAGCCAGTTGCATGCTCATTGAATGGAGGCTACACAATACCCAATCCCAGTCTTGAGATAGCAGGAGGTCTGTAATGACCTTCAGGTTTCTTCTTGTGGGATGCTTGTGTAAATGGCCTCCACATCAAGACGCATCATATTTTCTGTGGTGGGATCATACTTCACTTCTATCAATAGCCTCCTCACAAGGATATCCTGATTCTGCAGGCCCCCCCAGCAACCAACCGCATTATCCCCAACCCTAGCTACAGTAAGCATTCCACACCCTCCACCGTGTTCCCCCATGGTGTGCAACACTCACAACACAAACTCTCTTCCACCATGTGAGTAACATGAGGCCCTATCCATGAGGCACCAAACAATATCGCCCCTTTTTTACCCAGCTAAAGTGGAGAGCACAGGGACCCAGAGCCATGGAAATAACAATACTACGTTGACCACATCCTTAACGACTGAACACACCCTCAAGGATTCGTTAGTTACAGTCAAGGTACTTCATTTGGCACCAATGATCTCACCCACAATGCCTGATAACCCACTTTCTAACAATATCCAACAACACAAGACATCTGTGCTCCTACCTGCCCAGCTCCCCACCTCCCCTCCTGATGCCCGATTCCTTTTACTCCTCGACCTCTACCCAGATGGTTCTCCCTAGTCAACAGCATTATAATACAACAGCCCTGAGCTACCACCCCTCTCTCCAAGCCATGTGACCCAAACCTCAATCTCTTGTTCTCAAACATCGCTAGATTCCAAACTTGGTGAAATTACACTGGACCTACTACTACTTAAGACAAACATACAAAACCTAAAAAGCATCACTTCAGAGCTGGCAGACAACAGACGGAACTGTTACACTCCCACAAAGAATAGCCACAGTCAGGTTCCAGATACAATATTCCACTGTAGATAGACCTCTCCCACGCCCTACAACCAGAGCAACTACAACTCTCTGCATCTTCTCATCTGAGTTGAAAACAGAACTCTACCCCAACGCCTACACTCAGTGCATAGGACTCAAAGACCCTCTCTCCGCTGGTGACATTCACACTCTCTCCTCTCATATAATACTAGTCTCTGATAACAATGACAATTTGTACCTTATACAAACAATTCTTACAGACCCACACAGACAGCCTAGACCCAATTACAGAACCATAAACAAGGCAAACCTTAAGTAAGTGCTCATTACTCAGATAACTTCCAAGGAAACCAAACCACACTTGAAATGCATGCTGCTCAATTGCCGATCTGCAGTAAAATATGCAGCAGACATTGCAGCCCTCATCCATTTTTTTTTTTTTTTTAAATATATTTTTATTGCAGGAATCAGTAAAACAATACAGTAGCGACCAGCATTGTAAAATGAACAACATATACAAAATAAAGCCCACCGACCCCCCTCCATAACTATTGTATACAGCCAATTAGCCCATACCCCTGGGGTTGGGCGGCAAATGCAGCTGGGGTCCGTAGGATGCTGGAGCTGGTCCGGATAACACACTGTCCGTCATCTGCTTTTCTAAACAAACCCAAAACCCCCAAATAAGCCCCCCCCTCAAAATTCCCATTAACTGTGAAACCCCCCCTCCCCCCCCCCCCCACCATCAGCGCCAGGGAGCTCATCAACAGAGGATCCACTGCTTGACCCACGGGGAAGGTAATCGTGCTGTCAAAGCTAACGTTTAACGGGACTCGGGGCGAGTTGCTTCTTCACTTTCAGAGTCGCTGGGGGTACAATAATCCCTGAGGGCCTGTACCAGCGTTTCCCACCCTAAAGCGGCCTCCTGCGCCTTCTCATTACCCTGCCTCCAAGCCAGTTGGTATCTTAGCGCGCTCTCACCCGCCGCCCATTTCAAAAGCTCACTGTGCCATCTGCTGCCTGCCGAACCAGCTCGTGCCTTCCAGTTCCTGGTCACCTCTCGCTTAGCAAGTAGTAGCCCCAGGTCGATAAATTTACTGGAGATTTTATTCCGGGGGGTATGGGGGAACCAGTGCAAGAGCCCTACCGCCGCATCGAACGATAAGTGCCTCCCCGTCACCTCCTCCAAAGTCGTCGCTACCTCCTGCCAGTAGGACGTCAGTCCTGGACAGGCCCATAGCATGTGTAGGAGGTCCGCCTCCTGAGCCGGGCACCTCGGGCATTCCGCTGAAGCCGTGGCAAAATAACGCCTGATCTTTACCGGGGTCAGGTACGCTCTATGGAGAACATAATAGTGGACCAGTTGGAAACGGGCGCTACGTGTACCCTTCCAGGCACGCCTCACCAACTGGGACCAGGTCGTCTCCGGGATTTCCCTACCAATGTCCTCTTCCCAGCGGGACTTCAATGTGGTGAGAGGAACCAACCCCTCGGTGATCAACCTGCCGTAGAGGCAAGTGACCGCCTTCACCGTGCCCGCCGACATCATTACGTACTGGCACACCTGAGACAATTGGGGTTCCTCTAGCCCGTTCTGCCAGTGCGCCTGGATCGCTCGCACAATGGCCGAGTGCAGCAGAAAGTCGCCCCGGGGGATCCCAAAGCGGTCAATGAGATCCTGAAAGGACAGGAGCGCTCCGTCCTCGTACAGGTCCCCGACGAGCTGTAAACCGGAATCCTCCCAGTCCGCCAATCGTGACCAATCCCCTCCGTGGGGGAGGGCCGTCAGCATCCCCAACGGTATTTCAGGCGCATAGGGCGTCCGTAGGTGGCCTCTGGTGTGAGCCCGATTCCAACATAGTCGGATAGTTCGCTCCTCCATCGACAAGTCCCGTAGGACCAAGCGTTGTCGCAGCGCGATAAAGGAGAGGACGTGCCTGGCCATACCCGTCCCCCTGCCGTCTTCCGGGCCTCTGAATTCCCTGACTATCTCCTGGGTGTAGGTCTGGAGCTGCGCCGCCAGATAGTACTTCTCGAAGTCCGGCACAGCGAGCCCCCCCTCGTCCTTCGGCCTCATCAGGGTATTGAGGGCCACCCGCCGCCGGCCCGTTCCCCAGAGGAACCCGACCACCATAGAACGCAGGCGACGAAACGTGGCCGGTGGGACCCAGATCGGCAAAGTTCGGAAGTAATACAATAGCCGGGGGAGCGCCACCATTTTGAGCAGGGCGATGCGTCCCGCCACTGAGAGCGGCAGCGTGGCCCAAAAGTCCATGCAACCTCGGAGTGCTCGTATGCAACGGGCAATGTTCCCATCTAGGAGGTCGGGCTGGCCGTGGTACACAAATACCCCAAGGTATTTAAAGCAGTCGGGCTCCCATCTGATCTCCTTACTTAGCGCAGGAGTGGGGGTACCCCTACGCATCGGGAAGAGGCAGGTCTTAGACCAATTCACTTGGAGGCCTGAGACCGCTCCGAACTCCGTTAGCGCTAATTCCGCTCCCCGCAAAGCGTCGACCGGATCCTCCAGGAAGAGCAACAGGTCGTCCGCATAGAGCGAGACATAATGCGGGCCCGCCGCCGTCCATAAGCCCGTATAGTGGGCTCCCGAGCGAAGATGCATCGCCAGTGGTTCCACCGCTAGTGCAAAAAGAAGCGGGGATAAGGAGCACCCCTGCCGCGTGCCACGTTCCACCGGATATCGCGATGAAATCAAAGGGCCCGATCTAACCCTGGCCGAGGCGGAAGCGTAGAGGACTGCAGTCCATTTGACAAATCCCTCCCCGAGGCCGAATCTCCGTAAGACCGTGCATAGGTAGTCCCACTCTAGGCTATCAAAAGCCTTCTCCAGGTCCACCGACAAGACTACCGGGGACGGGGCATCCACGAATGGTTCCCCAAGCAAGCGGAACAACCTTCGGATGTTCATAGTCGTATTCCGCCGTGGGATGAAACCGGCTTGGTCCTCATGCACTAGGGAACTCATATGTCCCAGCAGCCTCGAGGCCAAAATGCTGCTCAATATTTTGTAGTCCACCGTCAACATTGAAAGGGGACGGTAGGACCCCGGGTCAGATGAGTCTCGGCCTGGTTTGAGGAGAGGAACCACCAACGCCTCACACATCGAGCCAGGGAGACGACCCAACCTCTTCGCCTCCCTGTAGACCACCAGTAACCGAGGGGCCAAAAGGTCAGCATAGGCTGCATAGAACTCCACCGGAAGGCCATCTAGGCCCGGGGTCTTGTTCCGCGCCATCCGTTTGATGGCCCCGCGGATCTCCCCCAAGTCGATATCAGAACCCAGGGTTTCCGCCACTTCCTGACCTACTGTGCGGAGTTCCAGTGGGCTAAGATAGTTATCAAGCCGGTCTGGGTCACGTGCGGAGCGACTGCGGTATAAATTTTCGTAGTAATGCCGGAAGCAACTAAGAATCTCCGGTTGGGTGCACACCTCAGTCCCATCTGCCCTACGCATATTTGTTGTCGTTTGGGACTGGCGCGTAGGGTTGGCCAACCATGCCAGCAACGCACTCGACCTGTCTCCCTCCGCAATAGACCGGACCGTATAGGCCTTATAATCGAAACAGCGGAGCCGTTCGACCTCCACCGCTACCTTCTCCCTCGCCTCTACCGTTTGTGTTTGCAATTCCGGGTGTCCGGGGCGGCCAACTTCAAGCTCGCGGAGTGCCCGGTCCGCTGTGTCTAAATCAGCCAGGATAACACGCCGCATGCCCACCTTCTTAGAGATACAGTAGCCCCTCACCACCACCTTAAAAGCGTCCCATTCGAACGCTCTAGTACTCGCGGAGCTGCCGTTGGACGCAAAATAATCTGTGATTCTCTCCCCTAGGTCCGCCTTGAAGACAGTGTCCTCGAGGATCTCGGGGCGCATCTTCCAGGTGGGTACTGCCGGCGTCCCGGGGAACCAGCGAATGTCCAGCAGGAGGGGGTTATGGTCCGAGATGGTCCGCGATAAGTACTCTGATCGGACCGCTGCCGAAACTAGTTCGGGCGAACCAAGAAAGCCATCTAGCCTGACATGCAGCTCATGAAGGCTCGAGAAGTATGAATAATCTCTAGACGCGGGGTGATGCGCCCTCCAAATGTCCGTCAAACCCCAGCGGGTCTGCCAATCTTGACGACCCTTAGCCGTCCGCCGGACCGGGGAATCGGGGAGCGGGGGATGCGAGCGGTCTATGTCCACATCCACTACAGAGTTAAAGTCTCCCCCCAGCAGGAGGGGCCCGGCGAAAAAGTGGGCCAGCGAGCCCGATAACCTGGAAAGGAAGGCAGTTTGGTCGACATTAGGAGCATACACACAGCAAACGTTCAGGTCCCTCCCTCCTAGAGTGCCTGAGATGGCCACGAAACGCCCCTCTGGGTCCAACACTGTCCTCGTGACCTGGAAGGGGACTCCTGCCCTAATCCATATTAGCGCCCCCCTGGCATAAGCAGAGTACGCCGTGGAAAAGACCTGCCCTCGCCACCTACGCTGAAGCGCCGCCCCTTCCGCCTTGTTCAGATGCGTTTCCTGCAGCAGCGCCATTTGCACTCCCCTACGCACTAAATAAGCATGGACCTTGTGACGCCTGGACATAGTGTGAAGCCCCCTCACGTTCCAAGTAACACATTTCAAGTTAGCAACATCAGCCATTGTCCCAGAGTGTTCTTGCACAGTCTCCCCGTTCGGGTCCCCACAAAGAAAAAGCATCAATCCTCCCAGCGCTGATGGCGGCCATTTTCCCCAACCAGAACCAAACCACCCAAGAACCAACAAGGCTCCCCCCCAACCACCCCAGAACAGGACCCAAACTGCACCATCTAGATCCCATCCAAACCTCGACGTATATCAACCCCAAAACCCCCACTAGTCCTACGGTCGCCACCGTAGGAAGGCCTTATGGGCCAGGTGCGGGCTGGGCGGAGGCAGTGGGCCCTCGTCGCCCAGGCCACCAGGACTATAGCAAGCCCCCCCCGGTGTCAAAACCTTCCGGGGCAAGAGCAGAAGCCCCCCAACCCTCTCTCCTTCGTTGTCAGCAATAAAGAACGGCAACCGCCTCCCCCCTGCCGGGCCCCCACCCAAAACAAGGCAGCACACCCCGTTACCCTTGTCCGTCCAGAAGGTCCTCCACCGATTTCGGTGTGATCACCGGTGTATGGGTACTGTCTGCCACTGAATCCTCCGAGTCCGATGGTGCCCCCTGAGCACCCGGGTTTTCTTCCTCCTCCTCGATGGCTTCGCCTCTTGCTCCCGACAGTTCCGACAGAACTTCCAGCACTCCCCTCCGCTCCGATGATGTCTCCGCGGTCGAAGGCCCTCCCGTGCGGCCGCGGCGATTCCTGACCCTTTTGGATCGCCTCCTTTGTTCCGGCTCATCCGCCTGATGGGTCGAGGCGCCAAAACCATCTTTCCCTGTACGATACAATTCGAGCCAGTCACAGACCTCCTCCGGGGTGTCGAAGAACTGGGTTTTGTCGTCGACAATGACGCGGAGCCTTGCGGGGAATAGGAGGGAATATTGGATGCCCTCACTCCTGAGTTCACGCTTAACCGCCAGGAAGGAGAACCGCTTGCGCTGCGTCTCGTAGGTGTAGTCAGGGAAGATGTTCACCTGGCTGTTCGCAACCTGGAACGGGCCATTGTGCCTGGCGGCATTTAGGATCAGGTCTCTGTCCCGAAAATGTAGCAACCGCGCCACCACCGGCCTTGGGGTACGTCCCTGCTGTGGGGGCCGTGCTGGGACTCTGTGGGCCCGTTCTAGAGTGTAAAAGGAGGACAGACCCTCCGGGACCACCGTGTCTCGGAGCCAGGTCTCCAAATATCGCACCATATCGCCATCCTCGATTTTTTCCGGCAGGCCCACCACTCGAATGTTGTTCCTCCTGTTGCGGCCTTCCGCATCCTCCGCCCTCCGTTCGAGGGTCTCAATGCGGGATAAGGCATCCTTTATCGTCGCAGCCAGGGTTCTCTGCGCTGGTTCTAAAGTTTTCACCGTGCCCTCCACCTCCTTGACCCGGTCTGAGAGTTTACCATGGTCTGCCCTAAGGAGGCCCAGGCCCGTCGCCACCTGAGCAATGTCCTGTTGGAGGGCCGACCGAGTTGCCTCTATCGCCTCCAGTATCCGGTCGAACTGTTGCTGCAGTGGTGCGCCACCAGGTCTTTTTGGGTCTCCATGCTCTTCCTTGTCCTGGGCTTCAGAGTCCGAGGTGGTCTGGTTGGATCCCTTGGCTCCTTTAGGTTTCCCCATGCTGTCAGGGGCTCTCCGTGAGGGTCCCGGAGTAGGCGTCTCCGTGTACAGGTGTCGAGCACGACCTTCCCGGGAGTTCGTTCTCACGTCGGGTATGGGCGATCTCCTTCTCCAGAGCCTGTGGAGACTCCGCCGCTTCGGCTCACGCCACCGCCACGGCGTCCGAGGGCACCAATGAGGGGGCGGAGACAACCGTCGCCGGGTCGGGCAGGCCCGTTCACCCACTATAGCTCCGGGGTGAGGGCCACCAACTCCCTCGGTCGAACTGTGGCGCCATAGTGTCGCGCCTCCCATATAGTTGGACTGGCCAGGAAATCGTAGCTAGTTGCGGAGTCGCGATGCGGACCACCGCCTGGATCAGAGGGCACCCGCACCCGGTGCCCTCTAGTGCGTGGGCACCCGCCCGGTCGTCCAATCGAGTATGAACCCGTTGCAGAAGGTCCGAGCCTGCCAATGTCCAATGTCTAAAACAACCGAGGATGGTGAAGCCGGGTGCCAGTCGACACCCGCGAGACCTCTTCAACT
The DNA here is from genome assembly GCF_964263255.1 of Lissotriton vulgaris. Lineage (NCBI taxonomy): Eukaryota > Metazoa > Chordata > Amphibia > Caudata > Salamandridae > Lissotriton > Lissotriton vulgaris. The sequence goes on from NC_141685.1 coordinate 872,422,871, forward strand.
CAGTAGTTTCGATCAAGGGGACAAAGGAGTCCGGGCGCCATATTGGGTCGCACTCCGCAACTCCGCAAACTTCGGCGTTTCTTCGGAGCCACCCCCGTCCAAACTCCACCAAGGCCCCCGGTAGGGTGTCGTCGCCTCGCTCAACCGAATGCGGGGTCTGGGGTGCCCCTCAGCCTCCGATGTTCAGGATAATCTCGGGCTTAGTCCCGGAGCCGAGCTCTCAGGCGACCATCGCCATCGGCGCCCAAGCCACGCCCCAGATTTTTGCAGCCCTCATCCATGCACAAGAGCTGGACCTATTACTCCTTACTGAAACCTGTCTAAAGGACTCCACCACACCTACTCTTGATTTACTAGTGCCACCTAGTCATGACATCATAAGACTAGAAAGACCCAGCAGACCAGGCAGAGGTATTGCTTGCATACACCAAAACAACCTCTCAGTGAAACAGTCACACAACACAGACCTACCATCAGGTGAATACTTATGCATTGATATTCTAAATAACTACAGTCCTCTATGCAAACTGCAGATGATCTTCCACCCACCAGGAAATAACATCACATTCATAGAACAAATTATGGAAACCATCTCCCCACCAACACTGGACAACACTGCACCCAAATCTTCCTCTGAGATTTTAGCCTAGATTGGAATGAAACTAAAGACCCAGCAGTCAATAGACTTAAATCTTTCCTAGCTGACCTTAACTTGACACAATCCTGTGACGGTCCTACCCACTATTTAGTGGCAGCCTTGGACCTCATCATTGCCAAGAGTAACAACATCCAATTTCAATCCATCATCCCCTGTGATTGGACGAATATATGGCTTTACAATGCAAACAATTACAACGCATGCCTTTACAATGCGTTTTTTACTTTGCAACTACCATTACAACGCACGATTTTACAACACATGTCATTACAGCGCATTTTTAGAAACTGCCATTACAACGCATACCATTACAATGCATAATACTTTTGAGGCAACAGTGGGGTGAGTGTTGGATTGTGTAGGGCTAAAATCTACTATTCCTACTCCAGTGAGTGCAACAGTAGGGTAAGTGTTGGATAGTGTAGGGGTAAAAATTACTATTCACACTCCAGTGAGTGCAACAGTAGGGTAAGTGTTGATAGTGTAGGGGTAAAAATACTATCCCCAGGTACCCCAAAACCCATACCCAGCCTAAAACTCAAACAATCCCCATTACTTACCTTATAATGCGTTGTAATGGTATGCGTTGTAATGGCATGCATTGTAGTGACATGCATTGTAATGGCATGCGTTGTAATGGTATGCCTTGTACTGGCATACGATGTAAAGGCAGTTGTGTTGTAACAGCTGTGTTGTAAAGGTAGTGCCTCGTAATGACTGTGTTGTAATGGTTGTTTCCCGATTGGACAGATCACCACTGCATCACCTTCCTCTTCACTGAATCCATTGAGACAAAAAAGGCTAAACTAAAGAAATCTAAAGTTTGGAAAAGGAGCATGCAGAGTACCAACCTAAATAATCTAACTTCCCTCGTCAACAACATCTTGCCACCTACCTTGGAAATGGCTGATGTCCATGACCTCACAGTCCATAAAGACGATGCAATGCTAAACATTCCAGACATGGTCGCACCTTTACCACTAAAATGAATGCCCACCAAAGAGTCCAAACCATTGTTCAATGGCAGCCTAAATGCAGATAGACGTAAAATCAGACTAGCTGAACAAGCATGGGGATTTTCCCCCTCTCATGAACATCTTAAACACCTGAGATCATTGAGGAGAACTTACAACATGCATCAGAAGCTCAAAAGTAAATTACTTTCGAAACCAAATAGACAATGCTACGAAACGTCCAAGAAAACTATTCGATCTTGTCAAGGTACAATAGACAGAGCAACCCAACCCTACCCCTACAAGCCCGAATACACAGCTAAACTTTGATGATTTTGTCTGCTGCTTCAAGGAAAAGATAAGAAAGATCAAAAGCGACCTGCAGACAGTTAGGTAGCAATCTCTCTCACACCTCATATTAATACCCCCCCCCCGGTATGGGATCGCTGACCCACCCCCAAAAACAATGTATTATAGAGCACATTCAAAACCTTGGATGAAAGTAACATTCTCAAAATACTAACAACACTAAATCCCTCAAATCACTTCAGGGACCCCCTGCCAGTGTCTGTATTCAAGGAGATCAAATCGCCCCTTTCCCCTCTCTGGACCAAGAGAGTGAATGCTTCACTTATCCAAGGATAGATTCCTGACTGTCTTAAAGCTGTACGGGTTATCCCGATTTTGAAAAACCAACAGCAGATCACACAGATCCAAACAATGTCTGGCCAATATCTAAGATGACGACAGTGGTGAAACTCAATGAGAAATGTGTCCATCTTCAATTATGCAAGAACATCGAAAAATGTAGTCTCCTAGATCAATTCCAATCTGATATCCATCAGTACCACAGTGCCAAATCAGCGCTCACTCATATAGTTGATGATGCCCTAAAAATATTGGATCAGAACAAATTCTGACTCCTCATTCCCCGCGACCTCTTATTAGCCTTCGATACTGTCAAACATGACAGCGTCTCGGACGTAGAATGGATTTTTCACGGTCCGTTCTTAACTTGTTCACTTCCTTTCTCCACTACAGAGCCCAAAGAATAAAGGTCAATAGGTCCCTATCCAACCCTACACTTGTAACACTGGGGTCCCATAGGGGTCCTCGCTCTCACCCACTCTGTTTAACCTGTTCATGGAACCCTTAACTGAATTGTTAAATTTATCTAACATCCACTATCATGTGTACTCTGACAACACCCAACTTTACCTAAAAATCTCTTCCCCCGAAGATATTAGGTATCTCATCTTAACCCTATAAAAACTCATAATTGGCTGACCTGCAACCACCTCAAATTAAATGCTCTCAAAACAGAATTCCTCTTCATTGCTCCACCCGCACACACATTGGACAACGCAGAATGGATGAAACAACTAACAGCTTTTAAATGCTTACAACACATCATAGATTCAACAAGCTCTCTGAGAAACACGCTCAACAAGAACCTGAACATAACCCTACAAAACCCAAAATTGGCTGACCTGCAACCACCTCAAATTCAATGCTCTCAAAACGGAATTCCTTTTCATTGCTCTACCCGCACACACATCTGACATCGTAGAATGGATGAAACAACTAACAGCTTTTAACTGATTACCACACATCATAGATTCAACAAGCTCTCTGAGAATACCGCTCAACAAGGACCTGAACATGCACGAGCATATCAACTTTCTTACCAAAGAAGTGAACTTCCACATGCACATCCTAGGGAAAACGAAACCCTTCCTTCCCCATAAGGATTTCAAGTCAGCTGTACAAAGCTTAGTGATTCTTAGGTTGGACTATGGAAGTAACACTCTCTGTGGCCTACCCAGGTGTAAGCTTGCGCCTCTAAGGGCCTCTCTTGACTCTGCTGCTAGACTTATCACAGGACCTAAATGAAACAATCACATCACTCCTGATCTGAAATCTTTAAACTGGCTCCCATGTGAGGCAAGGGTTCATTTAAAAATTGCTTGCATGACCCACAGAGCCATTCACTACAACACCCTGAGATACCTTGCAGAAAATTGGAACTATCGGGTGGTTGCAGAGCTCCTAGCGACACTAGCACCCTACTGCTGAAACCACTGAAATTCCATAAAAAGACAATATTCTCAGGCACTGATCCAAAAATATGGAACGCCCTACCCCCCTGAAAGCAGACTGAACTCCTTAGCTGTGTCATTCAAAAAAGAAGTTTAAAGTGATACTGATGAACACATTTCTGCCATATAATCCATGATCTCCACTTCGGAACACTATGTGTCTCCTTAGTGGTGCACGCATGCTTATCCCTTGACTCTGGATTTTGGGCTCTGTGTTATTCTCTTTTGAGTCTTCTATCATAACGTGTTCCGTCCCTAATATTGATGTTGTTCTTTATACTCCCTATCTCATTAACCCCTTGGCTGCTGCCGTCGGCCAACGGTCGTCGTGTACACTACCTTGGTAGTGCTGCTAACGTCCGTTGACCGACGCTGCCCCACACGTTTTTTGAACGTTCAGCACTGGAGGTGAACGTTCGACGCAGCCAAGGTGTTAAACACCGTTAAGCACTCTGATACTCATAAGGGTCAGGTTCGAGCTATATAAAAAGTTATCAATAAATAGGTTCAGCATATGTTTAGTATCCTTGATGTCTACGGGAGTACATAGAGCTTTAGTCCACTCAAGTGACCATGATTCAAGGGCACCATGATTGGCGTCCTTACCTTTGTTTGTGGTTCCACCAAGTCATACATTAACGATTAACACACATGCACTAAGAGAGGCTCCTGAAAGAAATCTATCCTATTGCAACCATTTTGTTTTTTGTAGTTTTATATGGCGCAAACTCAACCCAAAGGTATCAGAGTGCTTTACGTGAACACTAGTTGCATTACAGACAAACACAATAATTTTTAGTCACTGGAAAATTACATGATTTTCCAGAATCACAGGATGTTTAAGCCTCCCGCCAGACCCGAGCCTGGTTCCCCAGCTTCAAAGTCGACCGCTGTAGGAGTTAAGCACATATGAGCTTCCCTAACAAGCTTTATGCTTGACTCCTCCATCTACTCACTTCAGGATTTCCCTGCTTCAACCAAGTAAGGGAAGTAAATATATAAAACCCCAAACTCTGTTAGTATGTGAAGGGTTTGCATTTGATATTCCACATGAAAGACAACTTCAAAATTAACTAGACCACATTTTACAATTCTAAAATATATCTGCCAAGTTATTTCTTGTTTTATGATTTTATGACCTGCATTCTTTAATTCTATTGTCGATTATTGTCAATTAGTTCATGCTAATTCAAAATGACAAATAAAATAAATAAATCTGTCACTTGTGCCACACTTTCACTTCAACCCAGTGGCGTAGCTAGACCTTTGGCCGCCCATGGCAGCCCCTGCGTTTGCCACGTTGTGGCAGCCCACATGTAAGAGCAGGAAGAGGGCTGGAGGCTGGCGATTCCTGCGCATCTGCCGCCCGAAGCGGTCACCAATACAAACGTGGGAGGTGGGGGGAGGCCGCTGCCCCCCCAAACTCATGTTGATGGGGGTTGACTGCCCCCCCTTGCTACGCGACTGCTCCAACCCCATGCTTAAATTGCTAAAACAAAGTGTGCTGGTGATCAAAAAGTTCCTTTGGAGATTGATTTTGGCACCATCCACAGCCAGCGCCATCGCTGCCCAGTGACACTGTGAAATGCAGACTTCTGATGTAGAGAACAAAAGAAATGGGTCAAATAATGCTGTAAAGTTTGGTTTAGTCAATGCAGTCACCACCACCTGCTTCCAAACCCTCAAAATGTTCAATTAAGTATTGAAATGGTTCCCCCTCAATGCATGCAGAATGATCATCCAGGTCCTTATCACCAGAGAGCTAAACTATGGAAGCACACTCTGTCGAAATCACTGAGTAACTGATAGAAGACTTCAGACCACACAAAACCCAGCAGCCAAACTCCCGCTCAGGCTTTCACCAGTGTTCACATCACCCCGCCCCTCAAAGACCACCACTGGCTCCCCATTCACTAACCCCCACTCTTAAACCTGTTCACACACAAATACAAAGTCCTATACAAGCTCTACGCCACATACATCATTAGCTGCATCAACTTCAACACACCCACAAGACACCGTTGCTCGGCCAGAATCCTGCTCACTCATAGTCCCCACATACAAAGAACCAGAGTCGGCTGTTGTGCTTTTCCCTATCTTATGCTCAAAGCATGGAATGTTCTGCCCCTTCACATTAGAGCTGCCTTCTCAATTCTTGAGCTCTGCCAGAAACTGAAAACATGGCTCTTCACCTGGACTAGACCCAGTCATATAGCCGACATAACCCCTGCTTTCCCAGCACCAGGATACCCTCTGGGGTGAGCTGTGCACTTCCCAAATACCCTTAACATAACATAAAGTTGGCCTTAGTGTCATTGTTGTGGTGGTGTTCCTACATTGCTCACTCTGGTGTCTACCCTTTCACATTCAGACCCTGATCTTTTCCATCTCAGTCACACTCTGCTGTCATTTGTTTCTGCTCTCTTTCTCACATTTCTGTCCATAGTCTCACCCATGCTTAATTCTCTTTTATTACTATCTACCTTGTCTCTCTCTCTCTCTTCAACCACTTCTCTCAATCCTTTCTCTCTCATTGTCATCCTCCTTCCCACCTTCTCCTCTTCCCTTCCAATCAGAAACAGGCCATGTGGACGATTAACCTTGATGAGAGTTGTGTGATACTCTCACAGAATATTAGCTGGTCCTGTTTACTCACGCCCTACAGAACCTCAGATTTTACATTATAGGAATGAATGTTGAAAGAGATCAACTCTACCTGTGAATTGACTCACCTCAATCTATGTCTGTGAAGGGGCTCAGCACTGTCTGCAAGGGAGCTCAGCTGCATACTTGGAAGAGCTCAGCTCTGTCTGCCAGGACCGCAGCGCTTTGTGTGCAGGAACTCCGCTTCGGCTCAATGAAAGAACTTTCCAATGTATGCAAAGTCTCTGCTGTATCTGTGCATAGGTTCAGGGCTATGTATGCAGGGACTTTGCATATGGAGCTGAGCACCAGCACAGATGCAGCCTAGGAGTGAGTTCAGCTCTACAAGAAGATGAGGTCTATTTGTGACAGAGCTCCAGGTCTCTGTATGCACAAGAACCTACTTGTCTCTACGCAAGAACTCGTTTATGTCTTCTATTGTTCAGCCAATTTCCAGAGGACAATCAACTATCACTCCTTATAAAAATAGGCACCGAAATGAGCAACATAATGCAGAGCAGACTTCACCCTTCTAAATAGTACTTTGGACTTCAAGAATTTGGGCATGTGGTGCTTTGTTCCACAGTTGCACCGCTGACCTCTATTTACCTTGCCTTCTTATCTCCTCTCAATCGCACAACCTCTTAATTCCCAGAGTACGCTTTGTTGTAATCGTCTTCTTGATGTTCATTGCTTTTATGTCATTTTAGTATGTCCTTTAGGTCTACATTTGTAGTGAGGAAATTTAGAAAGAGCAGAGAAGATCAGGCCGAGACAAGAGGGCAATGTTAAACATGAAAGGATACATAGGTAAAATGTATGGGTTGGTAAGGGGCAGGTTGAGAAAAATGAAAAAAAGGATGACAAAGAACAGCACAGAAGGCAGCAACATGTGGAGAGAGGGACAAGAGGGGCATAGGGCAGGACACAGTCCTCAGGTCCAGGTGGCAATCATATGGGCAAGCTATAGAACTTAAAATGCACAGTAGCACATATGAAGGAAAGAGAGGGCCTGAGCAGAAAAAATAAGTTAAAGAAGAAACATAACATTTGAACTCTTGTTGCTGAGCACCAGGTTTGAGCATTAAAACAAGTGCATTCTGGAATAGGACATGTTACAGCGCAAACATTTACAATGCGTACCTTTACAGCGTGGTTTTTACACTGCAACATCCATTACAACGCATTAATTTTACAATGCAAGCCATCACAACGCATTGTTAGAAACTACATTTGCAACGCATTCCATTACCACGCATACCTTTACAACGCATACCATTACAATGCATAATACTTTTAGGGCAACAGTAGGGTAGGGAAAGCATTGGATAGCGTAGGGGTAAAAATTACTAATCCCACTCCAGTGAGTGCAACAGTAGGGTAAGTGTTGGATAGCGTAAGGGTATGAATTACTATTCCCATTCCAGTGAGTGTGACAGTAGGGAAAGCGTTGGATAGTATAGGGTTAAAAATGACTATTCCTCATTACTTACCTTATAATGAGTTGTATTGGCTTGCTTTGTAATGACATGCGTTGTAATGGCATGCGTTGTAGTGACATGCGTTGTAATGGATACGTTCTATTGGCATGTGATGTAAAAGCAGTTGCGTTGTAATGACTGCGTTGTAAATGTAGTGCGTTGTAATGGTTGTTTCCTGCATTCTGAAAAGATAGGAGTCAGGTGGACCATGTCTCTGAAGTATGTGTGTTGACCCATGGGTCCACACTTAATGGTTTTGATCCTTTGAAATGTGACTGTATCTTGGATTTAGACCAGGCACTGTTCTCTCTTTGGCTCAAGACTTTCCAACCACCAGCTGCCACTTGCAGAGATGGTAGGAATGATCAAATGGTTGGACACATGAGAGCACAGCAGACAGGGGAACACCATGTTGCTGTGGCAGAAAGCTTTGGTGGGAGAAGTGTCAGGTTCTGTGGATCCACATTGTCTTTCTGATCCCCCTCTTCAGTCTTTAATAAATCCGTCCACCAAACCCAAAGTGCGAGATTCACACAAGGACCTTCTGGGAGGTGAAATGTGAGAGTTCAGAACCCAGCAGCTCTTGGCTGTGCTTAGGAGAAAGATGCATCATATGTGTGTCCCTGCTGTGGTGCGCATGTCTAGCTGTACCACACTCAGCAAAAGAGCAACTTTGAGGCAGATTAGCACAGTGAGGTGCTGCACTGCAATGATACATGCATAGGGGCTGTACGTGTAACTGTAGCACATGACATAAATTGTGAAGCCACCACCTTGACGCCAATCAGCAGCGACTCCTTATTGGGGGCTTCAGGGTGCAGCCCCCTTGCTTCCTGCGAGACCCCTGAGCTATTTTATTAATTTAGCAGTGCTCATGAAAACATGAGTTTTGTGTTTTCACAAACACTGCTGGTGCGCAGGTCAGCCCTCTCTGCCTCCTCTACAGGCTTCTGACTGATGACAAGAGGAGGAGGAGGGGACTCAGGACATGACCCACCCACAGAGCTTTGTTTTAAAATAAAGCAATCTGTAGCTGGATATCTGGATTGCTCATGTCTAAGGGCATAGCGCAACTACAATCTGCTCACACGGGCACAATCTATTTTGATTAGCAGACATACTGTGCATGCCTGCTAAAATGTGGCTGTGAGGACGCACGTCAGTGTATCACTGAGGCCAATTGGAAGCTACACATATTAGCAGGGGCAGGACCCCAGCACTGTCTCAGCTTCTGATTGGACTTTGCTTCCAGTCCTATCAAGAAGTTGGGAGAGGTATTGAGGTGGGTCTTCCCTTTTCAAACCTTTCCTTGCTGCTCCCAGGGCCGTTTCTGCCATTAGGCAGGACTAGGCGGCCGCCTAGGGCGGCAAGAGGTGGGGGGCGGCAAAAAACATGCAGGCAACAGCAGCACCTATAAGTGGAGTGCAAGGAAATAACGGGAACATAGTGAGTTCCGTTTTCGCATGAATGAATAGAACCCCCGTGTTGGCAGACGTTACGCGCTGATAAGGTGAGAAACGATTACATGCCATAAATTAGTGTGACCCGATATGAGAATAATAAATGTGGTGGGGCGGTGTACGGACGTAATTCAAAGACTGTGTGATAATAACTAAGTTCAGAGGGCCAGTATTTATCGGGCTAGCAGAGCATGCCAAATCATAAACAGTGCGCATAAATAGCTTGTCTACATTAAAGCAGTTTTATATGTATTCCCGGTTTGAGATACAAAGGTTGTGCAGTCTGTGTAATATGCCCAGCGTTTGTTTTGGTAAAGTTAAATACAAGGGGCCAGTAACGCCCCTTAAAGTTACTGTCGATCTCATTTTGCATTCTGTGTTTAGTAATGTCGATCGGAACGTGGAGGCAAAATATTAGTGAGTTTTTGACTCGCTGGTGAAAAGTGAAAAACGATCCCTTTTGCAAATAGATGCGGGAAGGGAATGCATAATGTGTTACTACGACACAGACAGACAGTAAAGAATCTAGCCATAGACTTATAATCTTGGTAAGGGGATTTTCCTGTACAGGATGGCTGAAATGTAATGTTTAGAAGGTCATGGGTCCTTTATTTCCTCAAATAGGAACGAGTGTCACGCTACATGTAAAAAGGTGGTGGATGCTTTGGACTAAGTGGGATACCGGACAGGCTCCCAGATTTTATCATTATTAACCCCACGAGGGAACTTTCAAGATTGAGAGTGATTTTTTACAAATGGCAAGTGCTCCCTGTCTAATCGGATGGATATCTTAAACATCTTGAGACTATATGCAGTTAATGAACATATGCATATTTGTACTTTAGGTGGTAAACGAGAACCAATACTAACTGTCAGAAGTGAAGGGAAAAATCAGTAAAAGAATAAATGTGTAAAGGCCTAATTAGATATAAGTACAAGAAGAGGCATATTTGTGATTTCTTAAGTAAGCTGAATCTGTAGGCCCGAAATGTATTTTTCTTTGGCAAGGCTCTTTTTCTTTAATTGAATAATTAGCCTGGACCCACGATTCCATGTTGGGGGGGCACATGGGAATGTATAAAACCATTGTGAGTGCGGAATGTTCCTTTTGGTGGCCCCGATTACGAGATGATGTATATGACCCCCCTCACCACCCTTGAAATGCATTAACAAATTGCGATTCGCAAAATGAAAATCGCAAAATGTTAATGCCTTCCCATTGATTCCTATGGGCCTTTTGGCCCATACGAATCAATGGGAAGGTTTACCTTAATTGCGATTCACAAAATGTGAATCGCAATTAAGGAAAATTAAGAATTCGCAAAAATATTTGCGATTTAATCATGCATTGCTGTTTGCGATTTCTAAATTGCGATTCCTTAATTTTCGCAATTTAGGAATCGCAAACGGGTGCAATGATGCATGTGCCCCCAAGTTCCTATTCTTTTGGACAATTCATGTACCAACTCCATTTTGGTTCAAAATGGAAACACAGGAACTTTATTTATCGGTAAGCGCATGTCAAATTCTATAAAATTGCAGCCACGAACAGACAGAAATATTCGAAATTGAACAGAACTTGGAATATTCTGAATTGTCACTCTGTAGGGGTGTGATGATTACTAGTTGTGTTTGTACTGTCATTGGCAACACTCGCAAGGGGCAATGGGTGCTGCAAGCTGCAGTGGCCTCCTGGCGAGGGGCCTGGCTCTTATGATTCGACGTTCTTCCAGAGCTGGGAAGGGTTCGCTCTGGCTGGTGCGTCTACAATGATGCTGAGAGAGGAAATGTATGTAGTAGCGTCTGTGGCCTATACAGTGTTCTCCAGGTACATGGAATAATTCTTCTAGCACGGATGACGGGGGCGAGAAAGATCGTAGTAAAAGGGAGGGGGGGCATTTTTCAATTCTCGCCTAGGGCGGCAAAACACCTAGAAACGGCCCTGGCTGCTCCGTCTGGCTCCTCGTTGTGAATCATGGCTTGCTGGTTCCAATGTCCAGCGCCACATTCCTGCTTTGCTGCTGCCATGGAGCTTTCCAGTTGCCTGCTAAGTAAATAAAACAAAAATGTCATTTCTCTATGCATGTGTGTAAGTGTTTGTGAGTGATTGAGAGTGAATGGTATTGAGAGAACATGTGTATGTGGGTGTGTTTAAGAGTGTCAATGAGAGTGAAAGGGAGAATCAGAGTTTGGGACTATGTATGAATAAGTGAAAGTGAGTATGAGGGAGTGAGTGAAGGGGTATGAGTGTGTCAGAATGTGTGACTGGGGTTGTGAGAGGGAGTGGAAGTGAGTTGTAGGTGTGTCTACCAATGGTGCTGCAGGTGCAGTTGCACCTGGGCCCAGAATTAGTGAGTTTGTGTAAGTGTGTTAGTATTTGAGAATGAGACCCAGTGATTATGAGTATTTTTGTGCGTGAGTAACAGTGAGTGGGAGTAAGTATGAGTGAGAATGAGCAATTGAGAGAATGTGAGTTAGAGTGAACGAGGGAAAAGAAACTAAGACCCACATTATCAAAACTTTAATAGAACACAGCGCAGCACGCAAAGTTGCTTTATTGCATGAGAGATCAGAAAGATCCATATCTTCAAAGATATGACACTATCCTGCCATTTTTGTCTAGCGCTGGCACAAAATGAGGCTGCTGAGTGCCACGCACACACCTTGGCGCCATAGGGCAAAGGTATCTGCATGAGTCTAGCAGGGCCGGACTGGGAACCAAACCCGGCCCTGGCAAAGGGCTCCGCCGCCCCCCCCCCCCCCTACCCAGTCAGGGGGGTTGTGGGTGCGACCGAGCTCTTTGCCGGCTCCCAGGGGCCCAAAACTGGCCCCCACCCTTGCGACGCACCGGGGGATTGCCCGGTGCCCGCTATGGCCAGTCCGGGCCTGGAGTCTAGCATAGGTTTTTTACTGGAAGGGTGCCCTTCAATTACAAAATACTATGCTTTGACTAACTATAAAACTCTTCCTACTTCAGATCATCTCTGCTGTACAGTGCAGTACACATGCAAAGTGGGAAATGTTAGCATTTCTCCATTTTAATGCTTGCTTTCAAGTGTTTTTTGGCACAAAGCACTGCTATTTGGTTAGTAGATAGGGTTTCAAGCAATGGCGGATGGTAATTTTACCAGGGAAGGGGGGCCACACATACACCTCACTCACACCCATGCATTCATACATGAACACACACTCATTCATAACACTCATTAATAAATACACATACTTTCATACATACACAGGCGCACTCACCAAAAAAACATAAAGCTTACCTTAACCGCAACTCTTCGAGAGGGAATCCTTGGAGGTCCCAGGAGAGTTGGGACTGCTGCCTTACCCCATGACCTAAGGTCCACCTATGTGGGAAGGCAGCAGTCCCAAGCCTCGGAGGTCAGCTAAAGAGCAAAGGCAGCAGTTCCAACTTTGTCATAGAGTGAGACTGCTGACTCCACCCACTCTGTGACAAGGTGTCACTGATTGACACTCTGCCCTGGGCTCTTCATGCTCAAATCTGAAGCGCCCAGGTCTGAGGCAGTTGGTAACGCTCTCCCTCATCACAAGGGGAGGGCCTCGAGGCACTTTTACCAGGCTGTGGAGGTCACGCCCACAGGGCTTTGAAATCCTCAGTCTAGCAAAGTTCAGCTCGGGCAGCCAGGAGCATGTGCATTTAGCACATGTCTAGCTCCTGGCTGCCTGACCCGAACAAGAAGAGTTGTTGTTAGACTGACCTTTGTTGAGCCTGACAGACAATCTTCTTGCCTAGAAAAAGGTGCGGGGTGCCCCTCAGCCCGTATGGATGGCGGCTGCTGGTTTCACGTGAAAAAACATGGGTTGTTGCATGGGAATGCCACCTTGACGCAGAGTAACATTAAGCAGCGCTTTGCGTTGCATTAAGACAACTTTGCAGTGCAAAACACCTTTTTTTCACTGGATTTGCATCACAAAAGTGACGCAAACCAGCACAAAATGGTTGTTAATCTGGGTCTAAATGTGAGATGGAGTGAGTATGAATGAAGCAAATTAATTTACAAATGGGGTAAACTTATGGACGGTTTTATACCCCCCTACTTTCAAAGATCACAAGCAGCCACTGACCCCAATACTAACTGCCTAAATGTGGCTTAATGGCTTGAGCTGCTGAATTTGGAACTGGGGAATGAAGTTTAAATACCAGAATCAACTCAACATTCTGTGACCCTGAGCAAAACACTTAATCTCCTTGTGTCTACAAAGTGGATTAGATTGTCGTGGAGTAGCATAGATTTCTGTAGTTGAGTGGAATGTCATGTGATAGAGTGGCGTGGCATGGAGTACAGTGGCATAGAGCTCTGTGGTAGAGAGTGTGATCATGCAGAGTAGAGTGTCGTAGAGTGCAGTGATGTGGTCTAGAGTAGAGTAGAGTGGTATAGAGTAGAGTGGTGTAGAGTACAATAGTGCAGAGTAGAATAGGGTGGTGTAGAGTGCAGTAACATAGAGTGCAATGGTGTAGAGTGATGTAGAGTATAGTGGTGTAGAGTGCAGTAGTGCAGAGTAGTTGGTATAGTATATAGTGATGTAGAGTAAATTGGCTCAGATTGCAGTGGCACAGAGTGCAGTGGCATAGAGTCGCATACAGTTGTGTAGAGTTCAGTGGCATAGGTTGCAGTCACATAGAGAAGATTCTTTAAGAGTAGAGTTAAGTGGCGTAGAGTACACTGGCATAGAGTGGAGTGGTACAGAGTAGAGTGCATTTGCATAGAGTGCAGTGTTGCAGAGTAGAGTGGCTTAGACTGGAGTGGTGTAGAGTGCAGTGGCAAAGAGTAAAGTGGTGCAGAGTGGAGTAGAGAGGCATAGAGTGGAGTGATACAGAGTGTAGTGGCATAGAGTGGTGCAGAGTAGAGTGCAGTGGCATAGAGTGCAGTAAAGTAGCATAGAGTTCAGTGGTTGAGAGTGCAGTGCCATAGAGTAGAGTGACGTAGACTACAGTGATACAGAGTAGAATAGAGTGGTGCGAGTGCAGTGATGTAGAGTACAATGGTGTTGCAAAGTAGGGTGTTGTAAAGTATAGTGGCGTACCGTGCAGTGATAAAGAGTAGACTGGCTTAGAGTGCATTGGTTTTGAGTAAAGTGGTGTAAAATCCATTTTTGTAGGGCGCAGTGGCGTAGAGTGCAGTGATTAGAGTAAAGTGCAGGGGCATGGAGTAGAGTGGTGCAGCATACATTTGGGGACTTGAAGATTTGTAATCATTGACAATTTGAGTGTCTTGATAAATTGTACAAACTTTAATGTTTCATGAAAAATATTGGAAAACGTATATAACGCAAAAGAAGTACAGATTATATTACAACTACATTTTTTGAGGTTTGAGAGAGCAATCGGGTTTCGCAAAATATGTGTTGGCTGAAAAATCTGTTTGTACATATGGTTTTAGCTTACTGTATTGCGATTGTGCAAAATACTTTATCTGTAATATAATTTCTACTTCTTTTGATGTGTTATATGATACATTTTTCCAACATTTGGAAACCTATTAACAATAAAATGTAACTTAATATATTTTTATTTTTTGTAAATAAGTTCTTGGTGATTACAGAGATGATCCCTTAATTCCTTTAGTCAGCACGATTACAACTAGGAGAGTCCAGGTGTGTGTCATATGCAAACCATTCCCATGTGAGTTAGGCCTGCCTTGCTCTACCCCAGGCCTGGGATAGTACTGTCTTGCTCTATTAGGCCTGAGGTAGTTCTGTATTGGTGTACTTTAGGCCTAGTCTATTGCTGCCTTGTTCTACTCTAGGTTGGAGATATTGCTGCCTGCTGTCTCCTAAGCCTGGGATAGTACAGCTTTTGGAAGCCTAAGCCTGTGATAATGCTGCCATTTTTACCACTGTTTCCTTGACAAATAAGAACAAACCAAATATCCATGTGAACCTGGGTTATTAATCTGCATACGAAACACAATAGCTCACACAGAACTCATTTATAACAAAAAAAAATACTGGATCTGAAATTCTTACAGCGATAGCAAGCAAAGAAGTTATTTCCAGTGTAAATAGCAGTGTATTTATTTTTTCATATCATAGAACACTTCTGAGATATAAAAATATAAACACTGATTGTGCAGGGTGACCTCCATGTGGAAAAAACACAACCAAGTTCATGGGTGAAGAAAAGTATAAGGTGTAGGTATGTTGGTAAGCAAACAATTACATAGTTCTGTTCCATTCTGATGGCGTCATATTGGCGAAAACCCTCTATTTGTGCTGAATGGCGATGCCAATTCCCATTCCATAGAGGTGTTTCTGCTGTTACCATGCTATGCCATTTGGTCCACCACGTGACTGATCCACCATGCGGCCCCTCCGCTCCTCTTCGGCACAACTGCTTGTGGTCCCAAGGTTTCAGAGAGTCAGGATGGGTGGCCGCACATTTAGTGTTGCAGCGGCCAAACTCTGGAACTCCCTGCCACTCTCCTTGAGAAGCCACAGGGACTACTTTCCGTTCAGGAAAGCGTTAAAAACGTATCTCTTTCCTAGAAATGTTTGAGCAGTGAAAAGTGTGACCGCCCGAAGTTCAAGCACCAGGATGCCCTTTGGGTGACAGGACTGCGCTCTATAAGTACACCTACATACATACATACATACTGATCTGTCAGCAAAGAACCAGTCATTGTTGGCACCACTTGAGCAGCCAGTAATAAAGTTTGCAGAAAGCAATCCTTGGGTGGGTGTTTGTCCATAGGAACTTAGTCATGGTCGACTGCAGTGTTTGACAGAATGATTTGGGGATGTCATATTGGAAATTTTGAAGTACTTAAACCAAGCACAGCAGTGATATAATTTTAAATAGAGCCATTAGTAAGAGGGCTTGTTCCTGGGTCACGTGACTAGCTGAAGTTAGGATTTGGCCTTTCTGTACTCCTCCTAGACAGTTTCACAAAGGAGGGTCTGGGTGTTGGCAGGAGGGACTATCCCCGGATGAATGAGGGGTCGGAGCAGTCATTTACCAGACTTGCAATTCAATGGAACTGCCTCAACGCACACACAGAGGACTTCACACTAGCCTGTTGTGCCCCCAGACAGACTGGTAACAGAGCAGGGAGGCAGGAAATTCCAAACACCTCTGTAGGGGGAAACCTCAGAAGCTTCTCCCACTTCAAAGTAGGCAGCGGGTATAAAATGGGGACCCTCAGACCAACTCTTCAGTACACTCCTAGACCTGTGGATACAACAGAAAAAGGACACCTGCTGCCTTGCTTGCTGAGAAGGAAGACTAGACCGGCACCCTTCGTCCTTGGCTGAAGTGACTGCAAGGGTCAGCTTACTGACCTCCTGGCAGAGCTACAGGTACATAGCAAGCTCCTGAAGGCCTCCCTGCATCAGCCCAGCTGCCTGGACCTGCAACGGAACCTGCCTGCGCCCTGCTGGCCTCGGCAGGAGTGAGTCCCTTATCCCCACAAGGTGCCTCTCAGGACCTGGACCCGTGGTGTGACATCAGTTGAATTCTTCCTTGAAGAAAAAGAGCCTGAAGTTTTTGGCTCTCTGCAACTGGGAATGGGTTTTCCCCACCAAGAACTTGCCTCTCGTGACATCCACCAATGCAGGCTCTGGTGAACCCGACTCTTCAGGGTACAGTGACCACCAGCAACAAACGGTAACGCAAGATCTGCACTTCCATTACATCATCGACAGTCCGCGGTGACTGCCAGTGCAAATCTATACAGCGATGACTATCTGTGACGCCCATGATGCTCTTCGTGCTACCGCGACTACAATCCATGACGCTCTTCCTGCTCTTCCAATGCCAAGGTAACTCTTTGCACTGGACTTTAGAAGGTAACTTTTTCAGCTGGACTAATCTGGTCCCTGAAACCAGCCCGCACTCCAAGGTCAGGCTGAATTTATGACTTTCACCCAGTCTTGCAGGAACAGATAACTAGGAGTGGAGCTTTGTGCTGTTAGGCGATATACTTACCTGAAATCTTTAAAACTTAGTATCTCCAACTATACTGATTGGAATTTTATCATTTTGGTGTCAAATAATGTATTACATTTTGTTCATTTTCTCTAAATTGGTGTGGGATTTTTCTTGTGTTGTGTTTTCACTTTATTACTGTTTGTGTGCTGCACAAATTCTTTACATGTTGCTTCCAAGTCAAGTCTGACTGCTTTTGTGACAATGTACCAGAGAATTAGTCACAAGTTAATTCAGTGGCTTTTTGTGGTTCACCCTGACAAGGATTGTGGCTGTAGCTTGAATAGGGTTTCACCACACCCGCTCCTTGACCAACAAACCATTTATCTCGGGAAGCAAATGGGTACAAGATTTCTGCAGGACTGAAGGTAGTCAGATCAGTAGGTGTCATGTGTGCGACCTGTTGTGCGCAGGAACAATTGCAAGGTTTCAGATCCAGTCTTGAATCTAGTTAGAAACTAGCATCCACCAGAAACAGCATTACTGAAGGTAAGTTAGTTGTTCTTCCATCTAATAAATACATCTGCTGTCTAGCATCCTTCTGTATCTATGTATTCGATACTCTATGGATAATGCAAGCAGTTGTCTTCGACGTAACCAAAGGTAGACATCTTTTAATTTCTGGACTCACCTCACATCACCAGTCTGTCAGGTAAGCGGTATGCACATTCTGATCTTCAGGCAGACTTCTCCATTGATGGTGCCCTACTGAGAACAAATATGTGATGGATGGAATGACTGTATTAATCTTAGCTTTTCACATTCCTGACAGTAGTTTATTACATCCCCAGAATCCCCACTTCCAACTAGTTCCCACACATACCCAACAGCAAATGCCCCCCACCCCGGTATCAGCAGGTGATTGTTTACGCGCAGCTGGGCATTTCGGCAGGGTCTGAAGTATGCGGAATCAGTCAGATCTAAGAGGGTTGTGGCATTGAATAATTCTGACCCCTTTGATGGGGAGCAAGTTCCTACTGTACGGGGGCAATAAACTGTATCCGCAGGGGCTGGTTATTGCCTGGGACCGGATCGAACAGCCAGGTGCAGGGGAGGAGGTTATCGATGGGCCTGTTTGTGCGTGGGGGATGAAAGGGCATGGGTGTTCAGCACAGGAAGTGGCTCCGGGGCTAGGTCACGCTGAGGATGCTTTATGACTCTAGCATGTGTGCTTGGGGGCTGTCAGAGCGCGGGGGATGATAGCGAGGCCAGGGTGAAGTGCTGGTGAGCAGCAATGTACGAAATGGGTGCCGCTTACGTGCATACGATGGCTCTTGTTAGGCAAGATGGCGCTAGCAATGTTTCACGATCTTCACTTAGCTTTTAACAGTGGCTGTGGCGATCGTAAATGAACGCCGCTTATGTTTAACTGAAAATTATCGTTTTCCACAGTCTGACATCCCCAATGAGGTACTACTTAACTTCTTGTCCCTGGTGAGAGAGTGACCCATGTCTGGCAGTACCCCTCCCACTTACGTCATCTTATTGAAATAAATATAATACCTTCTCCTTAGCGTTCATGTTGACACCACAATCATTTCACATATACGCTCCTTGGTCTTCCTGTTGATACCATGGTTATTTCACTTGTCCACTCCTTAGCATTCCACAATCATCTGAAAGGTCCACGGTGTTGGACAGTAAGGGCATTGCACTGGACCCCTGTTCCAGCTACTCTTTCAGGATTGGAACTGGGATACGGCCGACCCAGGGAAACATGCTGAATTTCTTCTGGTGTCATTTTTCGGCAAGAGGTGGCAATTCAACAGCACCAGGGCCGGACTGGGAACCGAAACTGGCACTGTCAAACTGCTTGGCTGGCCGCCCTGGGGCGGCTGAGGGGGTGCGGCCGAGCTGTATACAAGGGCCGGTTACAGCCGATTTTGTTACTGGGGGCAATATTAAAGTCCCCCGGTAACAAAAACGGCCCGCCAAGGGCCTAAAACCAGCCCCCACCCTGGCGGCCCACCGGGGAAATGCCCAGTGCCATCTACAGCCAGTCTCGCCCTGAACAGCACATGCACGTTGAATTTAAAAGCACAGGTGCACAACATATAGAAATAGTACAAACTAAGTCACAAGTTTGTTACAAAAGATACAGAAAGTAATGTCCAATTTTTTCAAAAAAGATTTTTATTTATTGTTCCATTTGTAAGAGAGAACAGCCGACGCGTTTCGGCCCAAAAAGGACTTCTTCTGGGCTGTATCGCAACAAAAACAAAACATATAAATATACCATTAAAATCATGAACTATCTGCAAGCTCAGCCGAGTCACAAATAATTACACATTTAAAACATGTAGCTGCCAGTGTTACAATGTCTAGTTTAATTTTAATACATACAAAAATGCACAATCTAGGGCCTGGATAATGGCCATAGCTTCCCCAAACCCGTTACCAAGTTATATAATCCAAACTTTTGATTGACTGAGTATTTCTCAGTTCCTGATGCAAACATACAGATGAGTTAAGTCTGAGAAATAGACATATTTTTTGAAACATAGAGGAGAGACAGAACTCATGAACGTTGTTTGCATTCCATTCAGAGCAGCAACGTGCAGGCAGTTAGGAAGCTTTCTTATTTTCACTTGCAGCCGGGCCCAAAACAAAAGCCTGATTTAAAGGGGCATCAGTCTTTCTTTTGTTCAAGTGTCTCCTCAAGTGTCTCCCTAGGTGGGAGTTATTTGGAGAAGTGTGCTCAATGGTTAGAGCGGCAGACCCTGATGAAGAGGTCTGGCCCGGGACCAGGGTTCAATTCCCCGCCTCAGCGGGTCTTGGGCTCAAAAATTCCACAGACCTGATCATTCTCGCCTCGGTGCCTATTCCAATCATGGAGTCCCACTCTGCAACTCTGGGCAATAGCTTGCTTAATCTCCCCAACAGCGCTAGGATGCCTGGCCCCCACCTTGGGGGTGCCCAGGAGTGGAAGCCTCACAGGGAAAGCCAGGATGGGTTCCACAGAGGTATTCGTACAATACCGTACAAGCGCCTTGAGACCCTTGCGGGTGAGTAGTGCGCTATACAAGTATCAATTTACATTTTTACATTTACATTTGCAGCTTATTACTTACATGCTTGATGCAATGTAAAGGAACAAAGGCACAAAGCGTACCGCTTCAAAAGACTTCAGAAAAACTATGGCTTGGAGCCAAGCATTTGACTCTGTTAAACCCCCCTATGTAGAGATGTGCGAGATAAAAATTTGCAAGATTTATCTGTGTGCATGAGTAATTTCACAAATAATGATTTACATCACCCACTATCAGTGGTTAAATTGTCAAATAAAAAGTGCCGGGGCTCTCCTCAGGAGCCATCGCTAACAGGAGAAATGTGCTGGTTCAAACTGCCTCCTGACTGGAACCCCCGGCACGTATTACTCTGGGGAGGACTTCGCCTAATGGTTAGAGCCAGGGTTGGATTGGGATTAAAAATCGGCCCGGGCATGCATAAAAAAATCGGCCCACATTAACATAATGCCTTCCCTCAAATCACTGCTTCAGCGTAATTTTACATAAAAAGGGGGGGGGGGGGGGGGGAATACACTTATCAGTTTTCACTAGTGAAACACACCTGAAAACAAGTGAGGCCAATTCTGCTCAGGCCCCCTGCCCCGCTCAGTATGCCTACATTAATGGGAGGCCCAGCGAAAGAAAAGGGGTGACACCTGTACCTGTTGCTGCTATAAGGGAGATAATGCGCGCCCATCTCCCTCCAGAAAGGCCACTCAGACACCCACTGGGCCGCTGGCGGGATAGTCGAACAACAGAGACACCGCTCAATTCGGCCCTCAGGCTGCTCAAAAGCAGTCCACAGCAGGAACTTGGACCCCGGCCCCTCGGGCATTGCCCGAATGCCCCCGTTACTAATCCGACGCTGGTTAGAGCTGCCGATTTCAGAGCTGGGGAACTGGGTTCGAGTCTCGGCGTGGCTCAACATCCTGTGATTCTGAGGAAAATTGCGTGCCTTCCAAATGAGTGCGTCCTTAACTGGTGCTATAAATGCCGGTGCTGAGGAATAGGTGCAGGTGCTAAGCACTGGCACAAATTAAGCACTGCCCACTATTTGTTTTAGTTAATTCTTTTATAGCGCTACTTATCCCAGTATGTGGTGTCAGAGTGCTTTACATCACACAAAGAGGCACACTACATCCTGAAAGTGTGTAAATCTTCGTACAAGAAATGATACATAAGACGTGGTTGTAGGGGGTAGGAATCATATATCGTCCATATTTGTAGATATTTTATGTTAAGGGGGAATGGTCTGGAAGACCACAGCGTCAGGATATGAAACGTAACGTTATAATAATAATTATCATTATTAATAATGTATTTTTAGCGGATGAGGATATTTTGAGAAGTGAATGTGGAAAGAAAGTGCTGCTATTCGTTAGAACTGGGTGCGTGGTGGCATTAATAATATCACTACTAGGAACACGTTCAGTTATTACTGAACTCAGAATTAGTTTCACAAACTATATTATACACGTTAGATGGTTAGGGAAGGATATTAGGAACATCCGAAATATTATTTGTACCCGTCCATGTCGCCAGCAGCGCTATATAAAAAAAGGCTAAATACTTCAATTAAATATATCACATCATTTGATGACAATACACTATTCACTATTTGATCTGTTATGAGCCAAAAGCTGCACTGTTGTATTTCTGATGAATGAAAAGCTGATGTTTCAGTTTTTCCATTTTGCGTTGTTGGTGGGCAAGCCGTTTGTTTAAGCTCTTTGAATTTGGTGGAACTGCACATAGTGTATCAATAGGAGGGGTGTGCCAGAGTGTTTCCTCTGCTCCTTCCTGCCCTTGTAACAGGGCACCGAGTCCTACTGCGGCATGCTGATGTCATTTCCTTCCTGGTCACAGCCGAGTAGAGAAGGCCCAGCAGCGTTTTCGTAAACCATGCGGATAACACATTTGAAGTCGGAGCACGTGCTAGCACTCCCAGTTCTAGGCCTCCAGCCATCCGCAGTGTGGGGTCATCCTCCCAGAATCCCCTTGGGCTACATTTAGCTATGGCAAATGACTTGTGAATGGCTAATGAGGTCATCGGCTGCGCTGGGATCTACGGTGATGAGCTCATAGTTACGTCTTTAGCGGGAGTGCCTCATCCGGAAGTACTCAATGGCACTAGGTTGGAGGAAGGGTATTGTTTCAAAGGTCATCTCGTAATGTTCTTTGACAATGCTGCTATTAATGCTTTCGCAGGTGTCTCTTTCTCTTCAGTCACCATGGAAGTGCTATGTTTGAAATTTGCATCATTGGCATGCATGCCAACATTTCAGAACTAAAAAGAGGGAGGTTTTGAAAAAATAACCTGGGCGATGTATCTTCCCCTTTGACTTATATTGAGGTACAGGCAATTTCAGGCAGGAGACAGCTCAAATTAAGCCATCTGGGGCCCGATGTAGGTCGGTCGGTAACGGCCGAAAATCGGTATTTTCGGCCGTTACCGATCGGTAAATAGGTGATAGGCATGTAGGGGGCATTATTTTACCGAATCGGTAAAATTACCGATTCGGTAATTTTACCGATTCGGTAAAATAAAAAATCGGTAAAATTACCGAATCTGAGCCACCCATATGTAGGTGGGACTCTTCAGAGTCCCAGGAGCCTTACCGAATCGGTATTTTACCATCAAATCCAATTTGATGGTAAAATACCGATTCCGGTGTGCATGCACATGTGTGCATGCACACCTATGCCATGTGACAGGCAGACCTGCCGTTAGGGCATGTATGCCTGCCACATGGCACCCAAGCCTGTTTTGGGGGTGCCAGAGGGTGTCAAAGTGACACCCCCTGCACCCTTGTGAAAATCGGTATTTACCGATTCGGTAAATACCGAATCGGTAATGCCCATTCATTCCTATGGGCTTCAAAGCCCGTAGGAATGAATGGGCATTGCCGATTCGGTATTTACTGAAACGGTAAATACCGAAATCATCCGATTCGGTATTCCAGCACATCTAGAATACCTACATGTCGACCCCATAGATTTACCTATTTTTAATTACCGAATCGGTAAAATTCGGTAATTTAAAATCGGTAAATCTATTTCACCTACATCTGGCCCTTAGTACTTTAAAATTTGACCCTCCCGCCTGAATTGGGTCAATGGAATGTATGAGGCATCAACATTTTATTTTCGGCAGTTTGGGAGTTTTACTTAATACAAACCAAAACAGAGTTTGGAACTCTTCTTAATACACATGTTTTTCTCCCAGAGCTTTTCCTGGGATTCACAGGGGGGCTTATTCATGAGAGGCTTGTGCCATCAGAGCATTGTGTTTTTTTTTACTCTCCGGCAATGCAAGCCGCTCAGTCTCAATCAAATCTGTGAGGCGCGCAAAGACACTCTGCGTGGCTTTGTATGGCCTCATTGATATGGAGTGAGACAGAGCAGCACAAGTCTCTGTCTTGCCTTACTCTGCATCAAGGGCATTGGAGTCGGTTTTCCCACGCAGCACCCATGGATTTTAATGCTGCCCCAGATCTACTTAATCACGTAAACCAGGGGCAGCACCAAAACATTACGCCTCGTCGTTTTTTACTCTTTCCATTCTGCAGCACATATAGAAAAGGGAAAATGCCTCTCAGGATTGTTTTTGTGGGGGAAGGTCCCTTTCCTGCCATGGCCGGACTGGGAACTGAAGCCAGCCCTGGCAATTCCACTTAACTGGCCCTAGGGGAGGGAGGGGATGCTACTGAGAAGTGCCAGCCAGGGTGCTAGTGTAAAAACCAGCACTTACGGGTCAAAAACCAACCCCCGCCCTTCCAGCCCACCGGGAAAACGTCCGGCCCAGGTTCCTGGACAAAAACAATCCTGCCTGCAATGGGTGCACCCTCGCACCATGCTAGGCAGCAATTGAAGATCAGCAGTGCTGTCCTACACCTGTTCCTCATAAATAAGGCCCAGGACTTTTTTAGAGCTGAGGTCTGTGATTCAAACTGATTCAAACCTGCAGCTCCACTAGCACAGTGGAGAGACCGGTCTTGGAAGTGGAAGAGGTGTTGCGCAGCGGCCAGGGTGCCTGATTACGGACCACGGGGTTCACAGTAAGATCCCCGGTGCCGGTTGCAGGTTAGTCCAGCACCGTGTGACTCTGGGCAGTAGCAAGCTTAATCTTCCCAATGGTCCCCAGTGCCGGGACACCTCTCCAGAGGTAGCTGTGCGCTTTACAAATGCTGATGTTTCATTTCATTTACCATTGCAGGATTGAATGTCAGGTCAATGACAATATATCCTTTATTTTTCCTTTACCTACGAAGAGCACAAGATCAGCGCTATAGCAGGTAGAGAGGGTAGCACAGGGATTGTGCAAGAGTCTAGGCCGACTTGCCTGTCACCTGCAAATCATGATTCTGAGAAAATCTGCTTTCTGCATTCAGGAACCGGGAGGTGGGAGATTAGCCTTGAAATCGGGAGTCTCCAGCCTGAATCGGGAGTGTTGGCATGTATTCATTAGTGAAGGTTGTGCAGGCTGGATTGGGACTTCAGCAGAATAGTTTATTGGCGTCTCAGATGGGTCCATGTTCCAGCACTATTTGTCCTTGCCCCTCTTTGTGTTCCACCACTACAGCTGCTCGATATTCCAGGAGGTGACACAGAAAAACAAACACTTTACCCTGCACACAAATTAATTTGTCCAACTAGCTTTCCTTGCAAAGCAGTGTTATTTGCTTGAAATATTTAAATCTGGGAGGGATGGGCGAAAAACGAATCTAGGAGACTTTATGTGCTTCTCAATCTTGGCGTTTTTATTATGGAAGAGTTCAAAATGTGGAGAGGGAAAAAAAATTACGTGGAGCGTTTTAATTTGAGGGATTAAGTCCTCTTGAATCCCGAGGGTCCCTGGGGGCCAAGTAGCCCACCAGGTACCTCCAGTAAGCGCCACAGTATTGCGTTGCAGAGTAGTGTAAAAAGGGGCGTGGCCTCAGACCACAGCTCTGCAACGCAGCTCTGTGGTGCTGACTGGAGGTACCCGGTGGGCTAGTTGGACTCCAGGGACCCCCAGGATTCAAGGGCACTTAATCCCCCAACTTACAATGAGCCAGGGGGCGCGTTTGCATAGTGGTGCAGGGAGGGGGCGGGGCCTGACATAACAAGTGTGCAAACGCAACCCCTGGCACGTTGTAAATTGGGGGATGAAGTTCTCTTCAATCCTGAGGGTCCCTGAGAGCCAACTAGCCCACCAGGTACCTCCAGTAAGAGCCACAGAGCTGCATTGTAGAGAGGTGGCCTGAGGCCACGCCCCTTTTACAACACTCTGCAAACGCAGCTTCTGGTGCACTGCTGGTGGGGCAATGAGGTCCTCTTGTGTCCTGGGGACGTCAGGAAACAAGTGGATTTCATCGCTCGAGCAGCAGTGCTCCAGAAGCCGCGTTTACAGCGTGGTGTGAAAAGGGAGCGTGGTCTCCGTGTCCTTAATAGTATTGGAACTTACCATCCCTATGCTTGGCAAGTTCCGATTCATCATCTGCACCCTAATTTGGAGATTTTGAACTAAAAAGCCTTGTTTATAGCTGAAAAGGCAAATTGTGATTCATCATCTGCACCCTAATGTGGAGATTTGAACAAAATAAGATTTGTTTCTAGCTGAAACGCGTCAAACATTACCAAAAATGCAGCAGCAAGTGTTACAGCGTGGTGGAAGGCCCTTTGCAAACCTAGAATAATCACCTGTTACTTATTGCTAAATGTGGATGTTACATTGGTACTAATGGAGTGCAAGCCACTCTTGCTTCCCTCTGCGCCTCTCTTGCCTCTTTCTGCATTTCTGTTGCTTCTTTCTGCATGTTTCTTTCTTTTTCTGCACTTCTCTTGACCTCATTCTGCAAATCTCTCGTACTTTCTGCACCTCTCTTTCCTGTTTCTGCATATCTGTTGCCTCTTTCTGCACCTTATTTGCTTCTTTCTGCACCTCTGTTGTCTTTCTGCACTCGTTTTCCCTCTTTCTGTACCTTCCCTGCCTGTTTTTGCATCTCACTTGCTTCTTTCTACACCTCTGTTGTTTCTTTCCGCAATTCTATTGCATCTTTGTGCACTTCTCTTGCCTGTTTCTGCACATCTCTTGCCTCTTTTTGCACCTCTGTTGCTTCTTTCTGCACGTCTCTTCCCTCTTTCGGCACACCTGTTGCTTCATTTTGCACTTTCCATGCTTCTTTCTGCACCTGTGTTGCTTCTTTCTGAACCCGTTATATCTTTATGTACCTCTTTTATCTATTTCTGCACTTTTCTTGCCCTTTTCTGCACCTCTCTTCCCTTTCTGCACGTCTGTTGCCTCTTTCTACACCTCATTTGCTTCTTTCTGCACCCCGTTCTCTCTTCCTGCACTCGTCTTCCCTCTTTCTGTACCTTTCCTGCCTGTTTTTGCATCTCACTTGCCTCTTTCTGCACTTTTCTCGCTTCTTACTACACGTCTGTTGCTTCTTTAATCAAATCTCTTGCCTCTTTGTGCACGTCTCTTGCCTGTTTCTGTACCTCTCTTGCCTCTTTTTGCACCTCTGTTGGCTCTCTCTGCACTTCACTTGCTCCTTTTGACACTTCTCTTGCCTCTTTCTGCACCCCTGTTGCTTCATTTTGCACTTTCCATGCTTCTTTCTGCACCTGTCTTGCTTCTTTCTGAACCCGTTATATCTTTATGTTCCTCTTTTATCTATTTCTCCTCTTTCTGCACGTCTGTTGCCTCTTTCTACACCTCATTTGCTTCTTTCTGCACCCCGTTCTCTCTTCCTGCACTCGTCTTCCCTCTTTCTGTACCTTTCCTGCCTGTTTTTGCATCTCACTTGCCTCTTTCTGCACTTTTCTCGCTTCTTACTACACCTCTGTTGCTTCTTTCAGCAAATCTCTTGCCTCTTTGTGCACGTCTCTTGCCTGTTTCTGCACCTCTCTTGCCTCTTTTTGCACCTCTGTTGGCTCTCTCTGCACTTCACTTGCTCCTTTCCACACTTCTCTTTCCTCTTTCTGCACCCCTGTTGCTTCATTCTACACTTTCCATGCTTCTTTCTGCATCTGTCTTGCTTCTTTCTGAATCCCTGTTGTATCTTTATGTACCTCTTTTACCTCCTTCTGCACTTTTCTTGCCTTTTTCTGCACCTCTCTTCCCTCACGTCTGCTACCTCTTTCTGCACCTCATTTGCTTCTTTCTGCATCCCTGTTGTCTCTTTCTGCACTTGTCTTCCCTCTTTCTGTACCTTTTTTGCCCGTTTTTGCATCTCACTTGCCTCTTTCTGCGCAGTTCTTGCTTCTTTCTACACCTCTGTTGCTTCTTTCTACACCTCGGTTGCTTCTTTCAACAATTCTCTTGCCTCTTTGTGCACTTCTCTTGCCTCTTTGTGCACTTATCTTGCCTGTTTCTTCACTTATTTTGCCTCTTTCTGTACACCTGTTGCTTCATTCTGCACTTTACATGCTTCTTTCTGCACCTGTCTTGCTTCTTCCTACACCCCTGTTGTCTCTTTATGTACCTCTTTGGCCTCTTTCTGCAATTTTCTTGCCTTTTTCTGCACCTCTCTTCCCTCTTTCTGCACATCTGTTGCCTCTTTATGCACCTCATTTGCTTCTTTCTGCACCCCTGTTGTCTCTTTCTGCACTCGTCTTCCCTCTCTCTGTACCTTTCCTGACTGTTTTTGCATCTCACTTGCCTCTTTATGCACTTTTCTGGCTTCTTTCTGCACCTCTGTTGCTTCTTAATATACCTTGGTTGCTTGTTTCTGCACTTCTCTTGCCTCTTTCTGCATCCCTGTTGCTTCACTCTGCACTTTCCATGCTTCTTTCTGCACCTGTCTTGCTTCTTTCTGCAGCCCAGTTATCTCTTTATGCACCTCCTTTGCCTCTTACTGCATTTTTCCTACCTTTTTCTGCACCTCTCTTCCTTCTTTCTGTACGATTCTTTCAGTACCTCATTTGCTTCATTCTGCACTCGTCCTGCCTCTTTCTATACCTTTCCTGCCTGTTTTTGCATCTCCCTTGCCTCTTTTTTCACTTTTCTTGCTTCTTTCTACACCTCTGTTGCTCCTTTCAGCAATCAATTCTCTTCCCTCTTTGTGCACTTCTCTTGCTTGTTTATTCACTTCTCTTGCCTCTTTTTGCACCCCTGTTGGCTCTTTCTGTACCTCACTTACTCTATTCTATACTTCTCTTGCCTCTTTCTGCACACTTTTTCCTTCATTTTGCACTTTCCATGCTTCTTTCTGTACCTGTCTTGCTTCTTTCTGCACCCGTTGTCTCTTTATGTACCTCTTTTGCCTCTTTCTGCACTTTACTTGCCTTTTTCTGTACTTCTCGTCCCTCTTTCTGCACGTCTCTTGTCTGTTTCTGCACCTCATTTGCTTCATTCTGCACTTTCCATGCTTCTTTCTGCACCCCTCCTGCCTCTTTCTGTACCTCTCTTGCCTCCGTGTGCACCCATCCTACCTTTTTCTGTACCCCTCTTGCCTCTCTCTCCACCCCTCTTCCCTCTGTCTGCACCTCTGTTGGTTCTTTCTGCAAGGCTCTTGCTTCTATCTGTACCTTATTTGCCTCTGTCTACACTTCTCTTGCTTCTTTCTACACCTCTGTTGCTTCTTTCAGCAATTCTCTTGCCTCTTTCTGCACGTCTCTTCTTCTTTCTGAACCCCTCCTGCCTCTTTCTGTAGCTCTTTTGCCTCTTTGTGCACCTCTCCTATCCGTTTCTGTACCTCTTTTGCCTCTTTTTACACCTCTGTTGGTTCTTTCTGCACTGTTCTAGCTTCTTTTTGCATCACACTTGCCTCTTTTGCACTTCACTTGCTTTTTTCTGCACCTCTCTTACCTCTTTCAGCACCTGTATTTCTTCTTTCTGCACTTCTCTTGTCTCCTTCTGCACCTCTTAGTTAGAGGTAATTTTAATCTCCCTGCCCTAATATGCACTAGGGCCATACAGGGAAGGTAATGCCAATCACAGGGGTACCCCAACCCATAGTGTACCCTAGTGTATGTAGGTGTTTTCACTGTATTCTAAGTGTCTTTCAGCATAGCACTGGCTCCAAGCCTGGTTAGTCAGAGTCAGTTACCACCAGTACCCGTCAGCAAAAAGTTGGGGGCACAGGATAACTTTGCAGCAAGGCCTTTTTCTGCTCCTCTGTTGGTTCTTTGTGCACATCTCTTGCTTCTTTCTGCACCTTTCTTCGTCTTTCTGAACTTCTCTTGCTTCTTTCTGCACATTTCTTTCTTCTACTTTCTGCACATGACCTACCTTTGTAGGCCTTGCTAGAAATTAGCATTTTAAAAAACTCTGAAATTCACTGAAAAAAACACAGGTTTCAGGGATGTTATAGTTAGAAATTAGCATTTAATAAACCTTAGAAATTCACTGAAAAAACCACAGGTTTCAGGGACGTTATAGTTAGTTGGGCATTTCACTCGTACAAAAGCAGAGAAATTCACCTGTTACAATTAGTTCAGCTAACTATAACTCGCGCCCCGCAATGCACTGCTGATGATGTCACATATTACATCATTCATGACATGGTCAGTAACCTCACTAATGACATCTCAAATGACATCACAGATGACATCACTGATGACATCATCCAGTGACTGTGTTTCTGTAAAGTTTAAATATGTGTTATATATATATATATAAGTCAAGGTGTATTGAAGAATGAGTGGGTGTATAAGTGTCTGAATGGATGATTTAGTAGGTGAGTGAAATGTCCAACTAACTATAACATCCCTGAAACCTGTGTTTTTTTCAGTGAATTTCTAAGGTTTTATAAATGCTAATTTCTAACTATAACTTCACTAAAACCTATGTTTTTTTCAGTTTGTTTCACAGGCAAAAACAGGAAATGGCTGACATTGAGGAGAAACACCTTGATAAGTGTTCCAAGTCCCGCCTCTGTGGGCGTATGCTGCTTGGCATGATGATACTTGTAGTTTCTCACCTTACAGCCCCAGTGGGTGCCGCCACAGCCTGTTCTTTAATCTTTGGTATTTCCCCATTTCCTGTTTTCGCCCGTGATCAAGGCCAAAGTTGTTTGAAACGCGTTGGGCATTGTACTATTTCAGGTGGTGATTTTTACCTGCCGAGCTGTACCACTTCAAATTAAAGGCATCTAAACCTTCTGCAGTGGCATCTTCATGTAGGGCGACCTCATGGATTCTATATATATATATATATATATATATATATATATATATGAAACAGGTTCAATAGGGTTTGTCTCTCTCTCCGACACTACTTCTTCTCTTCTTCTTCCTTCTAGGTTGGTCTTTCTTCAGTGGTACGTCCCCAGGATCTCAGGGAAGAAGAGAAAAAATGGAGACAACGGTAAGTATAGTGATACTGCGTAACCATCTGCAGGATAGAGTCCTTTACCACACCCAGAAGTGCTGGTCAGGGTTCTGGGCTTGGGGGAAGGAGGGTGTCATTCCTCCAAGGATAATGGGACAGGGTTTTTCTCACAATCTGACTTTATATAAATGTGTATACCTAAATCTATATACTTTGCTGTATGAATGGCAAACTCTTTGTCCCGGTCTAGCTCAGCGTGGATGGCACTGTGCTAATCCCATGGTTAAAAACTTTGCTAGAAAAACAGACAATTGAGGTGAGCAGATTTTAGAGTGTCGCCGGTGTGTTAGGGTGCTCTAGATAGGAGCTGCTCTCTACATAAACTTGGGAGCTACCCAGAGTTTTCTACTTCATATCTGCATAATTTACTATTTACTCAATATCTGAAAGGGTATTGTTTTGGCTTATACTGGGTGCTCCCGTGTGTCTGTACAAAACTAAATCTCTCTAAAGAGCCCTAATGACAAAGAAATACTTATCAGGGTTTGATGTATTAGACTATAATGTTCCAATCAATAGTAAGAATCTAGGACACATATAGGGTACCGTAACAACTGGCTTTCCTCTTAGTTCATTAATGGCATAATCGTCCAGGCCAGGGACAGGAATATTTGAAAACACTTTTAATAACTTAATCTCAATGCAGTGATATGCTCGTCTGTGCTAAAGTGAAATACTTCAGCATGGTACAGCAATATGCTTTTCTGAAATTTTAAGTGACTTTATCATATTTTAACTCAACGTTTAATACACAGTTTATATGCCAAATATTCTCATGGGTCAACAAAGGGAGAGACAGGGTTCAAGGGCACTCTTAATCCCCAATCAATAGATACACAAACAAAGGAAGAGTGTCCGACAGTAAGGCGTAAGTGTGATCGAGATAGCACGTATAGATATGAGGCCAGCTGTAGTTGGTCAGAAGGCTGGGCTAACTTTCAAGAAAAAACTCATTATTTTTTCAGGAAACCCTCACTCACCCTAGTGGTGACATGCTTCATCATCGGGTCCACTCGGGAGATCGAGTACCTCCCGAGTGTGCTACGACGCCAGGAGACTGCGGAGCAGGTTGTTGTGAGAGTGAGATGTGAAAAAAAGTGTAGTTAAAAATGTCAGCGGTTGTCCCAAAAAAACCATTTATTCGCTGGTCAACTTGACATATTAAAATTAAGAGCTATGTGCAGGGAAACTATCCACAAGAAATACAGGTGTTTCCCTGTTAGGGGAAGGTCAACATGTTTCTGCCCTTAAAGTGTATGAGTTTACAGGGCTTTCGTCAGGACCAGTGAGTGGGTGTTACCTCAACAGGTATAGGCGCGCTAAGGCCTACCCTGCTGTAGGTCGTGAAAGTTAAAACAGTGGCACTATGTGTAAAAATAGGTGCGTGAAAATACAAACCAAAAGGCTTGGGGATTTGCCTCTATTGCGAGGAGCCCAGAAGTTTGTATTCAATATGAACCACGCCCCATAGATTCAGAGGGGGGGTGGGAGCGACAATGGCACACCGCCCGCAACGCTCAGCACCCTCTCGGCACCTAGCTGTCCCCGCTGGATCTCGTGTTTTAACTTTCACGACCTACAGCAGGGTAGGCCTTAGCGCGCCTATACCTGTTGAGGTAACACCCACTCACTGGTCCTGACGAAAGCCCTGTAAACTCATACACTTTAAGGGCAGAAACATGTTGACCTTCCCCTAACAGGGAAACACCTGTATTTCTTGTGGATAGTTTCCCTGCACATAGCTCTTAATTTTAATATGTCAAGTTGACCAGCGAATAAATGGTTTTTTTGGGACAACCGCTGACATTTTTAACTACACTTTTTTTCACATCTCACTCTCACAACAACCTGCTCCGCAGTCTCCTGGCGTCGTAGCACACTCGGGAGGTACTCGATCTCCCGAGTGGACCCAATGATGAAGCATGTCACCACTAGGGTGAGTGAGGGTTTCCTGAAAAAATAATGAGTTTTTTCTTGAAAGTTAGCCCAGCCTTCTGACCAACTACAGCTGGCCTCATATCTATACGTGCTATCTCGATCACACTTACGCCTTACTGTCGGACACTCTTCCTTTGTTTGTGTAAATATTCTCATGGCCCAGCTCTACCTGTCAATTTGTTGGCATGCCAATTTTTGTGTTATGTTTACGGATGTGAGTGTTTGCGATCATTGACAGCCTCTGTAATGACCCTGACTTATTTGAAAGAGAGATGAAAGATTGGATTGGATGATAATTGTCAGTCTACAGTTGTAGAAGCCAGTTGCAGGTCATGACCCCAGAGAGCTAGGTTTTCTTCTGTTCCTGGTGTCAAGGGTGTGTACCATGGCTCCTCCCAGAAAAAGCTTTGTGAGCTTAGGCCTTGTATAAGCAAATACAGGATCTGTGGGATTCTCACTGCACCCAGATATGTAGTTTCGTATGGGTGATCAAAATAAGGCAAAACGCACTCACAAGTAATACACACAATATTTGTCACAGTTTTAGTACAGTCGCGGTCCTCAAAAAGGTAGGGAGATCCACCCTACTCCCCAATGGGTGAAATCACTATTACAATTGACTCTTAGCCTCTAGCACACGCTTATATATGATATGTAGTCCATTTCAGTATATTAAAATAATAAAGATGTATCTTATTCTTTCCAGTTCGTCTTTTGGTTCTTTATTTCTAGCCACCAAGCCAACACATGTTTCGTTGCAACTGGGGGGTTAGCCTGCGACTCCCTCAGGGCTAAAAGTATATACAGAAAAAATTCCATTGTAACATAACAGCTCAATTTTAAATCATTGATACCCTTATTTTGGTAACATCTGGTGTAAACCTTATTTGTCTCATTTTCCTGTTCGTGCTATTCGGATGGAAACCCATGTGCAGAACTTTAAAGTATATGTTATAATTATTTCAACATTTCTCATCTCTTATCAATTGACATTATCTCTCTATAACATCTAATGATTCACCAGCATTCTTAATGACACCTTGAGAATAGTATAAAACCAAGTAAGTGCTTCATCACAATGTGCCGATGAACTATGGAAAAAATGTGCGATCATCTGATTCATCACCAACTCATGCTCCATGCCAATACAAGCTAGCGCCACTAAGCAGATAATAGATACCTGTCTGTTTCTTATTTTAAGTCCTCCTATCAATGAAAATAATATACAGGAGTCAAAACACAAATAGTCATGATTCTTCAGGTACAACGTTCCAGCATTAAAATTTCACCAATCATCATAATGGGGTGGGATACCTGGTTGCTGGTTGTAATTCCGTCCCGGTCTGATCAGCATTGCATACAGCGGCAGTTGGTGCAGGTAAGCGCGCTGGGGTGGGGCTGGGGGGTATTTCAACAGACGACGGAAAACATTTATTTATTTATTTAACTTTCCCTATTCTGTCGTCTGTTGACTTCCCCCTCCTCCTGCCCCACTGCACTTACCTGCGTCGACTGCCGCTGATTGCATATCTTAAAGGTGATTCTGTGGATACATAATACGCCCATCAAAGCCTTCAAGCTACCGATAATCAGATGCATATGGAAGTGAAATACTGCCGCACTCACTCTCGTCTTTGAGTATCCTGTGTTGCCTAATACGGCTGTACTCCTTCTATTATAGCAGACAATTTCCATATATTGAGTGGCCATGTCCTTAAAAAAAACATAACAATTGGCCATTATTGTTTCTAAGATCCCGAAGTCATTACTGATAAGTCAAAGGATTCAAAGCACACTACAAGATTAATTCTGTGTGCTTACCTTTGATGTCTCGAACTTCTTCAAATGCGAGGAGCAAGTACGTCAGCGTCTGAAGCGGGCGCCATGATGCATCAATATATATGAGAGCAACCCAATTATGACTACTGCAATTGTCACCGTGATCCAGCCGTAAATACGGACGCCATCTTCAAATACATTCTAATGCCGGCTGTGGAGAATAAATTCATTGGCCACCAAGTCATAATGTATTTTTACTACTATTGCAGAAACCTATGTGTCTATTTTTTTCGCTATTATCCTAAGGCGATCTAGCTAAAGGGTCCTCTGTTAGTATCATTTTTAGCACATTAGAAGGAACTCCCACAAATTCGAAATACTGTTGATTAAAGTATCAGCCTACTAATATATATTTTGCGATCCAGTTATGATACACATAAGATACATTATTTGTTGTGTCTTGTAAATCTATCATTATCACAAGTTCCAATTTTGTCTTTATATTGTTACATTTATGGATGTAATATGGTGCTATTCCAAGATGTAATATTCTGACCATATAAAGGCCATCTTATAAGTGCATAATGATAGTAATATACTGTATCAAGTTACACAGTGCTTAACGTCTGATCATGAATGAAATTTTTGCATATTTAATACAGTAGATTCTTAGTAAAAGCTAAGATCTCTTTTGCATCCCTACACATTATTGTGCCAGTAACGTATCATATAAATTGTGTAATACTATTACGTATTTCATATATCCAATATTTTACTGAAGTCCAACCTCGAATATCATACCATATGGTAATAATTTAGTGCATTTTCCACATAGCACCTGCATAATATAATCTGTTACACATTCTATAACTTTTTACTTCGATTCCTAATGAGCTTTCCAATTTATTTGTTCACTGTGTCTCATTCTCCTAAAAAATATTGTATTTCACGATCCGTGTTGAGACCTAACTCCACACTCCTCATTTGTAAAATCCACATGGTCTCCCTTCTTCGTAGAGTAAGTCCCCTGTTACCTGCTCTGGGGTCCCTTATCACTTGGTCATTTCCGTAAAATGTGAATGTTCTATGTGTGTTTTGTGCCTCACATTCAGCTATGTGTACAGCTATGGGATATCTCATATCTCATTGCTTTACAGCTCTCATGTGCTCGCTGATCGTATCTTTAAGGGACGTGATGGTGATACCCACTTACTGGCGTTTACACCTACATTCTATAGCATATACTACATATTTACTGCTGCAGTTGATGTTAGAACAGATCACATATTTCTTGTTTATTCTGTTCTCAAATTCCTTCTTTTTGTCATATGCCCATCTGCACATTCCACAATGTCTGCATTTATAAAAACCTAGCGTGTGATCTTTCATCCAAAGGCATCTGCTTTTCCGAAAAATAACATCTGGCTTTGAAGATGTAAATTCTTCTTGATTGATTGATTGAAAAAGCTTTATTCGAGTTATAAACTCATAAAAGCACAAACATACATTTTAAAATACATTGCAATTAAAATTCATATTTCATACATAAAAATACATTTTAAGCAGTTGTGCAAGCTTTAACAAAAAGAATATTTAAAATTACTGTAAAATTTCAATTCATAGTGAGAGATAAAGCCCTCCGCCTAATGGACCATGCCCACCCCAAGTACTTTGCTGTTCCCAGCACAATGGGCATGTCAGTGGAGGTACAAATAATTCTCAACCCCTCAACACCACTGGATTCCCCAAGGTTTCTACAGACTGGAGCCAACCATACTCTCCTTGGGTTTGCATAGGCCTCACACAGAAATAAGAAGTGAGCTATGCTTTCGTTGGGGGCACCACACACCGGGCAACATGAGGTGTTAGTACTCCTCCACCTACCCGTCAATGACCTCAGGGGGAGAGAACCTGACCTTAGCTGGAAAAATAACTTCCTGTCTATCCGGACAGTAATACTGTCCCAATACTTTCCTAATACAGGTCTCGTTTTAATTTCCAGGAATCTACCCCCCATTGTTTCTGATTGTGTACTCCTCCAGAGCCATTCTTCTACATGATCCCAATAGATGGCCTTGATGGTATTTTTACTTGGGAATACTTCCCCGGAGGGATTTTCCCAAAGGTTAGGGAGACCAAGCTCACCAAGAACAACCCTGAGTGTCTACAACCATGATATTTTGTGAAACGTGTCTGAATTGATTAAGGCTAAAAACCCATCAGCATAGTGTCAGATCTCTGGGGTCGTCCAAAGCCGTCTCCAATAAAGGATAGGCCTTAATCGAGCACAGTCACTAACCGATCTCCTCCCTAGATCAAGGCCAAGCGGGATTAATGGCGCACTCTGGGGGAGACCCGTAATTCCCCTCAGAAACCTATTCTCTGATATTTGTAGAGTAGGAAGCCTCTCAAAACCCCATACTTCTGCCCCATATAGGGCTGCCCCTAAAGCTTTGGCATCATAAACCATGAGGACCGGTTTTATAGGCCTAGTTTTTGATTTAGCTTGCTCTACCCGAAGCGCCCCTACAATCTGCTGATGTCTAAGTACCGCCTTTTCTATATGGCGTGACCAACCTGGCTTGCTCGATATCTCTACCCCAAGATAAGTAAAAACATTTACTACCTCGAGCTCGCTGTTATTCAGAGATACCCTTGGTTGGGGTCGGCGCCTTTGGGAGAAAACCATCAGCTTTGTTTTGCCAGCATTGACTTCAAGGCCATGCTCCCTGCAAAAAGTGTCAAATATATTTAGGGCACGCTGCAGTCCAGCTGGGGTTTTGGACACAATTAGGGTGTCGTCAGCGAACATCAGGATCGGAACCCTGATGCCCGCTAGCGAAGGTGCATCCACGCTTGCGTCCAACATCCTATCCACAATACCATTAATGAATAAGGAGAAGAGCAGGGGTGCCATTGCACATCCCTGCCGTACACCCCGCTCGACGGGAAAGTTAACAGTAGATTCCCCGTTCCTCCCCCATTGGACTTTGGCAAAGTTACACTCATGGAGTCGCATTATTAAGGTGAGCAACTCGGGTGGGACCCCTATCCCTTTCAGAACTGCCCAAAGCTTGCTCCTTGGGACCAGGTCGAAGGCAGCCCTCAAGTCTACAAACGCGACATATAGGCTGCCTTCGCCAAGGAGTACCGTCCCCCACCGCAACATGGTAAATCGAAATATTTGATCTACCGTGCTGGTCGCCCGCCTAAAGCCTGCCTGGTAGGGGGAAAGGGCATTGTTCTCTTCTACCCAGTCCATAAGTTTATTAACCACCATCTTCCCCACCACTTTTTGGACAGTGGCAATCAAACTTATCGGCCTATAATTGGCCGGAAATGACCGATCACCTTTCTTATAGATCGGTATGATTATTGCCCTCTTCCATATTTCTGGGATTACAGCCTCTTTAGCTAGTGCGTTTCCCAGTAAGGTCACATACCTAGCCCACCGTACCTTGTCATTCTTAAATATATCAGAGGGTATCCCGTCCAAACCCGGTGCCTTTCCCCCTTGTAAAGATGAGATTACCAATTCTACTTCTTTGTTTGAAAACAAGTTTCCCTTGCAAAATACAACTGGAATTGGTTCTATGGCCACAATCTCCCTATTCTCTGCGTATTGGGGTTTAAAATACTCGACCCAGGATGCCTCATTGACATTATTATCTGGGTTGTTAGGGGTGCCACCTCGGCCCCACTTCACGATTTTCCAGAAAAGTCTGGAATCCCTTGCCCCGGAGGCTTCCAGCAACTCATCCCAATATTCTTCATCCCACTTTTTCTTGGCCTGGCGAATACTAACATTGTAGTGTTTCCTGGCTGCGCTGATCAAAACCTTGTCCCTACTTCTGATTGCCCTACCCAGTTCCAATCTAGCTAACCTGCACTGCTTATTAAACCACCTAGCCATTTTAAGTGGGGCTCTTCTATTTGCATTATTCAATCTCATAAAATGTGGTTTTAAAAGGGAAAAGAACTTATCGTGTATGGCTGTCGTTGAAGCGGACCCAGGTATTACAGGATTTGCTATCTCCATGGCGGCAATTACATTGTCCACCTCCGAACTTATGTAGTCCATGGACGCTACATTTGCTAGCACATTTGGCCATTTGACTCTTCGCATATCATTGGCCATAACAGGTACTGCTTCACTACTTGACTCTCGATTGTCCGGCGTGGCCGTCCACCAAGTGTGGGTGACACAAAGGGGATTATGATCACTTTCTAATCTACCCTTTATTTCCATATCGCCTATCCCATACCATAAATTAAGGCTACAAAGGACATAGTCTATTCTACTTTTACTATGACCATTGTCAAATGTACAGTTGCCTCCCTGGTCGCTCTTTGTCCTTCCATTAAGGGCCCTCAACCCATATTCCAAACATAGCGCATTTAATAGCAATATGTCTTTTGTCCACCGTTTGACTGGTGCAAGATTTAGAATCGGGACACCCCATTGGACGTCTTCCTCTTGCCCTATCGGATTTTCCGTATTTTCCAACGGTTCAAAGGTCCTATTGAGATCACCAGCCACAACCACTCTATTTCCCAGGGACTGTGATTCAAGGAAGGTGGATAGGGCCTCTAGGGTGGGGGAATTCCCAGCATTGGTACCCCTAGCATAAATATTATATATGTCTATCACACCCCCCTTATCTGATGATATTCTTAACAATTGTATATCCTTGCAACCCAGGTCAAGCACTTTTATTTTAACTTGTAGACTTTGCTTGATCCAAACTGTTAAGCCTTCCATCGGTCTACCCCTAGGGCCTCTACTCGCTGGGATACAAAAGTTTAAATAGCCTGGGAGGAAGATCGGGTCGCAAGCCCATGTCTCCTGAAATAGACTCATTTCAAACCCGCTGACAAAGTCTATCCAATTTTGTGACAATAGTCTAGTACCTAGCTCCGCGATATTCCACGAAAACAGCCTCCCAGGGCTAGTGCCATTACAAGTCTCCACATCGATGACTGGCATAGACGGGAGGTCGACCAGACTCTCACAATTACCTTCCTCATCTATAACAATATCCACACAGTTAACATCAGTTCCCTGGATAACACCAGTATTTAATATGGGTCTTATTTCACCCCCCAAAATTTCCATGCACACCCTACTGTCGACCCTCCAATTCTCATTCTTCCCGTTAATAATCACTTCTTTTGGACTTGCTATTACATCCCCAGTTGATGCCACAGATTTCTCGGGTATGTCCTCCCTACCCATGTTGTCCCCAATTTCATTGAAAACAGCCAATTTTCGTCACCATCCCCACCTCAAATTTTTCTGCCCATCATGAGAGTTATAAACTTGATCATAACAAACATTTGGTCGTGGAAAAGGAACGTTGAAAGGGATGGTCCCTGCCTGTGGAGGGAAACTGAATCTCCTTAGCTCGTTATTCCCACCAAGATGGACGCCAACTGGTCTTGGATAGAAAAAAGTGAGATCCACAATACCAATCCCACCACTGCTAGTGCTCCAGCCTGGCCTCATGATCAATCCTACCACCCTTGGATCTTGGAAGTTAATTATAATACATTCACGCCCCAGGTTTTTCGGGGTACATCCCATCCAGTTAACCCTTCTTACCCCGATAATCAAACCATCCACTTCCCCGGGCAATGGTCTATTAACCCTTAACCAGTGCATAACCTTATTTTTTAACATCTGGTAGGTTTCTCTTTGCCCTACCAATAGAGGTGGAACATTGGTAAGAATAGCCACATAGGGATAGGAATCCGGAGTAAGATTTATTGGGGGTATCCTGGTTGGAGGTTTTATCACACAGGGTGTTGGTCGGCTTTGTTCTGGGACAACAGGGCGTGGCAGGGGAGCATTCTTTGATACCAAGGAGGCCTTATTTTTCCCAGAAATATCATTACCACCACTTACAGAACCATCCCTGTTTTGAACTTGTGGAACATGGGACTTATTTGTTCCAACACTATTTTTGCAGGAATTTCTGTCGTTGCTAACCAAAGGACCCTGGCAAGTTATCAGGGTACTTGGTAGGGGTTGGATAACATTGCTAACAGGGGTGACATTTTTTGGGCATTCCTTATTACCTTTGGCCACCATACTATGGGGCTTGGTTTTCCCGCAATTGCTTTTGGTTAGGATAGTTGACAATTCGGTAGTAGTCTTACTACTTTGTCCCTTCCCCCGGTGGTCAGTTGCAATACTAGCAACAGGAGGATGTAGTTCGACCGAGGGGGCAACTACATCTCGCTCAGCTATTTGCTGTTGGTTCCTATTCTCGCCCGTTTTAAGACAGGACTTAATTAAAGATTTAGTTGAAAAGAAATTATCTAGACTAGCCTGCTCTAGATGGTACAGCTGGTCAGCTAGTTTTTTTAGTCTGTCTTCAAAGGGGTTCAAAAGGGACCGTATTAATTTTTCCAACTCCAAGAAGAGTTGCGGCTTAGGTGGTGGTGTCCCAGGGGATGCTATAACTATGGGATCTGAGCCTGGTGGTGATGGTTTCCCAGGGGATGCTATTATTATGGAATCTAAGCCTGGCGGAACAGCTTCTCCCTCGCCCATTGTTGGCCCAGTAAAGTTATTCCCAGTAGTGTCACGAGGTCGTGTACATGTCCCTAATTTCCTGTATTTTTCTGGAGGTTTTGGAACATGACATTTCTTTGTAACTACACTCCTTTTCCTTTTGGAACAGGGTTTGGTCTTTGCAGCATGTGTTAAAACACTGGGTTGTGGTGTAGGCTGTTGCCCAGTGGATGGATTAGTAGGAACACTAGGAGGGGTTGCAGGCAAAGTAGAGGTTACTAGTTCCAAAGGAAAAGTAGCCAATGGCTCAATTGTTGGGGGAGAGAGGTGTGGGATTTCCTGTGCAACAGGCAGCGTAATGGATGATAAAGGAGTGACCAATGATGGAAAACTTTGGCTTGTACGTTTATCAACAGGGGTTTTTAGAAGCTCAATGGACAATCTGCGTCCCGCACGTCTTTCTGCCAGGGCGATTTCCCTATCAATATCCTGTGGCAGCCGTTTAAAATCGGTGTCTAGGGGGCCCATAACAGCAGCCCCTGACTCATTCAAAGAGGGCAGCAAGGTAGAAGTGTTAGTGGAACAAGCCATAAGAGCGACCCTTTTTCCACCTCAATAAATTAAAAGCAGGTTAGATCACTAACACTACCACAAATGACAGAAAGAAAATACCAGTTCAGTAAATGTCAGTGGGGTGGCCCAGCCCGGCCTCCTTCGGCCCCTGACGGCCACTTCTAATTCTTGCCAGTGTTTCAGCATACTCTGTGTCAATACGCTTGACATGTTGGTATAATCTGTGTTAAGGCTCACTCTCTCTGATTTCTCTTGTTTACAACATGTCTCCCTTAAGGTGTCCTGTCTATTTATTTTCATAATCCTATTTCTCACTTTTGATAAGGTTGATGTATCATAAGCTCTTCTAACGAATCTCTTGTTCATGTCTTTTATACATTCCAGAAAATTCCAAGCCATGGCTACAATTGGGGCTAGCTCACATTAATTCTCCGTATGGTATGGCCCTGATTTGGTGCCTAGGATGGGCACTTGTGGCGTGCAATATTGTGTTGCACAATCTGGGTTTGTGGTATAGCCTACTGTGCATCGCATCGTCTTGTATATAGAATTCTACATCCAAGAAGACTACTTTTACCTTATTATGTTGGTAAGTAAACCGAATATTGGTTTCATTCTTATTAAGATGATCAGAGAACTGATGTAATTTTTCTGCTGTGCCTGTCCAGATCATGATGCAGTCATCAAAGTAACTGCCCCAGTATAGAATCGGGTCATTCCATGATGTCTCCTTTGAGACCCAGATCCACTCCTCCTCCCATGAACAAGTTGTCGTATGAGGGAGAAAATCTGAAGCCCATGGCCACACCCTGTATGTGTCTGTAAAAGTTGTCTTTAAATAAAAAGAAGTTGTTGTCTAAAATCAGTTTGGTTATGTCTAGAAGCATTTCTGTGTGTTCCCATAGGCTTGCTAATCTAGTGCCCAGCAACCCAGGATACTGGAAGACGGGGGTGAGTGCAGCAGTATTTCCCTTACATATGTGTCTGATTATTGTTAGCATGCAGATTTTGATGGACACATTACATATCCACAGAATCACCTTTAAGATCTGCATTGTTGATCGGACAGGAACAGAATTACAACCGGCAACCAGGTATGCCATCCCATTATGATGAGTAGTGAAATTTTAATATTGGAACGTTATACATGAAGAATCCTGACTATTTGTGTTTTGACTCCCGTATAATATTTTAATTAATAGGAGGACTTAAAATAAGAAACAGACAGGTGTCTATTATCTGCTTAGTGGTCTGGCTTGTATTGGCATGGAGCATAATTTGATGACGAATCAGACAATCGCAAATGTATTCCATAGCTCATGGGCACATTGTGAAGAAGCGCTTACTTAATGCTACAGTATTCTCGAGGTGTCATTAAGAATACTGGCGAATCATCAGATTTTATCAAGGGGTAATGTCAATTGATTAAGAGATTAGATATTTTGAACTAATTATAACATATACTTTAATGTTCTGCGCATGGGTTTCCAATGGACTACATATAATATATTAGTGTGTGCTAGATGCTAAGAGTCAATTGCACACATACTTGATTTAGGACAGGCTGTCTGAGAGATAGCTAAAGGAATGTGTATATAGGACATTCTGTAAAAATGTATTGCATTAGGCCAATTCCAGTTTTGAAGGAGATAGTGCTCAGAATAATTGTGTTGTATATGTTTATAGGTTCAGCTACAGCTTGTATTTCATAATTTATGGGGATGGTTGTATGCGGTAGGAATATGCTCATATTCGTGGGAACTGGGACTTATTTTGATCATCAGATTTTGACCCAGAGCAAGAGAGAGAAAATGGAGAAAGAAGGAAAGAATGTAAAGATAGGAAAAATAGTGATAAGAAGAGGTGCATTAGAACCTGCAAGGAAGAGGAAGAGAGACAGGAAGTGTCCAGTGGAGGAAGGAAGATACATGAGAATAAATCAAGATTTGGCAATCCTAGTGTTCAGGAAGCCTGTCATTTGGCAGCAGGCTTCTGAAATCATGTGCTTTTGTCATTATTTTGTACACCAATTAAGCACTGAGAAGTGTGAAGACCTGGTCATAAGCATCCTCGAGCGAGGAGAAACAGCTGCCTTCATCCTCCTTGCCCTATCCATAGTCTTCAACAACGTCTCCAGCAACACAATCATCAGAAGGCTTCATCTCCTGGACATCTGAGGACCAGCCCTTCTATGGATATCCTCCTTCCTCACAAGAAGAACATAAAGCATGATACTACCACCATTCTCCTCAGAAC
This sequence comes from Lissotriton vulgaris, assembly GCF_964263255.1. Lineage (NCBI taxonomy): Eukaryota > Metazoa > Chordata > Amphibia > Caudata > Salamandridae > Lissotriton > Lissotriton vulgaris. The sequence continues at coordinate 872,466,505 of NC_141685.1, forward strand.
CCAAAGATCTCATCTGTTGGGCACCTCAAGGCTAGTCCCTCGGGCCAACACTCTGCAATGTATACATGGCACCTCTCATAGACATTGTCTGATTTCACAGCATCAGCATTGTCTCTTACGCCGATGACACACAGCTCAGTCTCTCCCTTATGTACAGACCCAACGCTGCTATAGCCAACTTCGCCAAATGAATGAACATCATTGCATAATTAATGGGCAACATTTGCCTCTAGTTCAACTTGAACAAAAACAAAGCCCTGTTTTGTGGAAATAACAGCTGCGACCCCTGACTACCTCCAAATGACATCCATGCCTAATGGTGGCCCTCCAAACTGGCTCCACCCACCCTCAATGATCATGCTAAGAGCCTTGGGATCATCCTAGACACCAACCTCACCATGAATAAAAAGATCAATGCCATCTCCTCATCATGCTTCCTCATCCTGCAAATGCTACGCAAGGTATTCAAATGGATCCCTATGAAGACCAGAAGAACAGTCACCTAGGCACTAATCACAAGCAGACTCGACTACGGAAACGCCCTCTATGCCAGAATCCAACCGGTATCCTACACTGACTCCAAGCCATCCAGGAGGCCACCACCAGATTAATCTTGGACATACCACGGAACACCCATATCTCACTGCACCTCAATGCACTCCACTGGCTCCCAGTCCAGGAAAGATGCAATTTCAAGCTGCTCATGCACTCCTACTAAGACCTCCACAATATCAGATCAGCATACCTCAAACACCGCCTCAACCTCTACCAACCCACCAAACACATTCGCTTGGCCTCCCAGGCTACCCCATGCACCCCTCCTATCAAGAAGACCAGAAATGGGGACGATCCCTTTCACACATCACAGCCAAAGCCTGGAATGACCTCCTGCTCCTACTCCGAACCGCCCTTCCCTCATAGACTTCCAAAAGAAGCTCAAGATAGATCTGGCTCTTCCAGAAAAAAGGCATGATCTCTTCCGCCCTCCTTCCTCAGTCCCTCACCCTTCTCAGCACCTGGATAAGTCACAGGTGATTTGCTGTACTTTAAAAAGTCCAATTAAAATAACATAACAAGGAACTTGAGTCAACCAGTCTTTGTTCTAGTTGGCAAGGTCCACTAGACTGAGCATCTCCTATTACAGACACTTCAGCCCAGAGTGAAGAGGTAACTACTATGTTTTTCAATGTGTGTGAATCAATGAGTAAATGCCAACCCAAACGGAAAACCACATCTGCATCCTGTATTGAGTACTACTGTTCCAAGAGCTCACATCTGATATACATAGTACAGTACTGAATAGTACAGTATTGAAAAGTATTCTGTAGTATTGCATACGGCACAAGAGACCTCGGTTGGAGTGCACTGTCCATTCAAGAGGTTTCATAGAGGACATTGTGTAAAGGTCTGAAGGTCACATCTAAAGTATTGTGTTGTGTATTCGTGACCATGTCTGGAATATTGTGTCCAGCTTGGAGGGCTCATCTGTGTCCAATTCTGTAGACATAATCTGCGGTATTGTATCCAGTTCAGGAGGCCTCATCTAGAGTACTATCATCTCAGGAAGCATTGTGTAGAATATTGTGTCCTATTCAGGAGCAGTCTGAACATTTCTGGTGGCTTGGGTTGGAGTATGTTGTATTGTTTTCACTGGTACTGTTTGAGTATTGAGTCCAGTATAGGAGACTTTGTCTAGAGTATTGTGGTCATATTAAGAGGCCTCCTCTGTATTCTGACTCCTGCCTTGGCGTAGCTAGGATGCCATGGGCACTAGTACAAGAACATTAACTGTGTCCCCTCACTAGGGTGAAATCTCAGTCTGTCAGCTGCCCCTGACACTCCTTAACCTCCTTTGACAGAGTCTGCACGTGCCACATCAAACCTCACTGCCATTCTCATATGCACATTATTGCATTTTCACAGTATTTCTGCAAGTGAAATCCGTATTCCCAATAAGCACTTATAGAGCCAAACAGTTTGGCTTTTATAAAATGCATGCATACGAAGACACAGCATGCAGAGACCTCAAATTCACACTGCTACCCTCACATAGGAAAATCCCGCTTGCTGCACTCACACAGGTAGATGCCTCACTCTGTGCTCATACAGCCACAACTATCGTCCTGCATTCACAAAATCCTGCAGTCTCACAGGCACATCCCTCACAATTTGTTCGATAATCGTGGTGGCTATCCTGGACTCACACAAGTACACTGCTTACACACAGTTACACCTCTCACTAGGAAGGAGCAGAGAGTTTAGATGGTGGCATGGGAGGCACAGGTTAAAGTTTTGGTGCATCGGGCCACTAATATAATTTAGCTGTTAAAGTAAGCTAAACAGAAGCCTGAATGTCCACTTAGGTTATCTAATCTCCAATTAGCCATACTTGGACTAGCATTGCTGACTATATGAGTCTGATCTTTGGGGATTTTCACATGGAAGAGTTTTGCCATCAAAAAATGTCCCACTTGCCTTCTGAAAAGATGGTTGTTATTTTTGTTGTAAAATTATATGCGAAAATAAATAAATAAAAACAAAAACTGGCAACTAAATGTGGAGGGCATATGCTTCAATACAAAATTAGAAAGTAAAGCTTCACACTGGTCTGCCATCTTAGAACAGTATATTAATGTATGCAGAGTATTGAGGATGCAGAATACCATTTCAAGATGGTGGGATGGTTTTGAATCTAGCATCAGTGACTCTTGGTATTCTGCATAAGAAAGTTGTGGTCTAGTAGCAGTGGCGGAGCAGATGGTAGAAACACTCATTATTCAGTTTCAAAATGCTTTATTCGGTTTGTACAAGTACAACCATATAGCAACAACATCAATACAGTTTAAAAACATAATTGAGTGAGTTGAATAATGAAACTTGTTAAAATTACATCAATATCCATGCCAGTCTTGTTGAGTCCATAAGATATATCACATTGATGTAAAAATTAAATTTTGGTCACTGTATATTATTTAGCAGCAGTTTAAGGTTTTAGTGCAAAACACGCCAAGTATAGTAGTGCAAATCAGCAAAGACCTATGATGGCATAAAGTGCAGTTGGTATGTGCAAAATATGCAGAATTATAAGTAAAGTGCAACGTCTGTTTGGTCTCTTAGGTATTTTAGCAGCTGTTTGTTTTACAAAGAATTTAAAAAGACCTTAGTGCAAGGAAAAGTGCAAAGTGCAAAGCCGGAAGATAATTATTATCAAGCATAAAATCAACAAGTAAAAATACAAAGTGGATAAAATTCATATAGGAGAAATGCACACAGTTTAAGTAACTCACGATTGTTCGTTGGGTGTGTTTATCAAGGAAAGGAGGGGGCTCATGTAATAATTGATTTCCTATGCCCAATACATTTAAGAATATAGATGGCTACACGGTAACACACATTCGGGGAGGACAAGTTAAACAACAGTTGCATTGCAGCTCCTATTTTGCACATACTTTGTTCCAAAAATAGTTGCTTCAGGTAAAACTTTCTAAAACCAGTATAAAAATTACAAAATAGTAAAAAGTGGCAGATACTCTGTTTAGATTTCCCGTCACATGGGCACGGACATAACCCGGGTTTTTTTACAGTAGGGAAAGCCACCAAATGGTGGACTATACCCAACCTCAGGCGTGCTAAAACAAAGCGATGGGAGTTAATATTAACAAATGTGAGATAGGATGAAAATCCTATGCTTAGATTATACTCCAAATACAGTTTATACGTACTTTGCATAGCATACTTCTTCATTCTAGTCCCTTTTGCGTGATCCGTGAAAGTAGTTTTAAGGTCACGCTTCGTTAAAACTGATTCTGTTAAAATATCTTTAAAAATATCCTGATCAAAAAGGGTCTTGTACCAGGAAAAAATGTGTTTTAACCAGGGGATTTTCGAGTGCTGATCCAGTTTAATACAGTCTAAAATTACTTCCTGGGTGAACTTAGTTTCTTCTTTTGCCCATATGGAGCGCCAGAGGGAAAGTGGGCGCAGTGCAATCAGGTCTGTGGCATGATTTAAACCTAGTTCTCTGTGAGTGATCTCATTAGACGCTGAAACAGGGACACATAGTAAGCGTTTCAAGTACCTGTTTTCCTCTTGCTGGATGGATTGGGCGATCTGGGGATTGTATCCCCATATCCCTGCTCCATATAGGGCAGAGGACATGCACCTTGAATTGTAGATGGAAATCATCTCTCTTATTCTACGACCCCCCAATTTAGAAGCGAATCTGAAGATGCAATTTGTGTTTCTAGTCATCTTCATGCCTACACAGGATTGTTCATTTACCCATCTCCCGTCTCCTGAGAAGGTAATGCCTAAATAGCAAAAATGTTGTACAGACTCAAGTTTATCCCCATCTAAAAAGAATGACTTGCTTTTCTTTAGTTTCTTTCCACAGGTCATGGTCATAGTCTTACCCTTGTTGATTTTAAGCTTTCTGCCCTTAATGAAAAGGTGAAATTTCTCAATTAGCTTTTGGAGCCCATTCGCGGTCCTGGAAATCAGGACCGCGTCGTCCGCATATAAGAGGACGGGTATTTGTTTTCCATTAATAATGGGGGCATCAGCAAAGGATTCTTGTAGGGATTGGTCGACCTGATTTATAAAAAGGGAGAATAACAGGGGAGCTAGCACACACCCTTGTCGGATCCCTCTACCGATTTTAAAAAAGGGGGTGCATTCTCCGTCTGAACCGAATCTAACTTTGCTTGAAAGGCTGCTATACATTCTGGCCAGTAGGTGAATAATCTCTGGGGGTGCGCCCATAGCGAGTAGTGTTGGCCAGAGCAGTGCGTGTTCCACTAGATCGAATGCAGAACTCAGATCGGCAAAGCACATAAACAAATTCCCCTCCTTGGCTCTTGTGTACTTGCCGATAATAAGTTCAAGGTTCACGCACTGCTCCATGGTTCCTATACCTCTTCGGAACCCATACTGAATAGGTGACAGGACATTTTTATCTTCAATCCAGGATTCTAGTCTTACCAGAAGCACGCGACTCAGTATCTTTAGCGAAGAGTCTAAGAGAGAAATTGGGCGATAGTTTTGTGCTTCAGCCCTTGAACCCTTTTTGAAGAGTGGCACCAAGATGGATTGACCCCATGAGGTTGGTAACTCATCCTCGATAGCAGCATTAAAGTAGCGTGTTAAAATAGGGGCCCATAAAGCGATCTCGGATTTGAAGAAATCCACAGGGACCCCATCTGGGCCCGGGGCTTTCCCCCCCTTACTCTTCTCAATTGCCTCAATCACCTCATTTAAGGATACCGAAAACAATAATTTCTCCCATTTAAAACAGGTTGGCATATCAGTTAAGACATTGGAATTTAAAACAGAAATAAAATCATGAGAAAAATCAGAGTTAAAAATCTCAGTAAAGTGTACAATCCAGGCCTGACAACTGACATGTGAGGTTAGTTCAGGGATATTGTCGTTCTTCAAGAACGGACTGTTTACAGTGTCCCAAAAAAGTTTATGGTCTTTGGTTTCTGCAGCCTGATCTAATTTTGCCCAGGCCTCGTCCTGTAGTACTTTCTTCCGGGTGGACAGTGCAATTTTATAGTTATGACGCTCTTCACCGATCTTGCAAGAGTCTCTTGGTGTGATATCAAGCGAAATTTTTAACCTTTTTAATGACTGAGCACAATTGACGTCAAACCATGCCGTCTTGGCTTTTCTTGGTTTCCGGTTATTGCGTGTCAGTGATTTCTCAATAGTTTTTGTTATGGTTAAAAATTTAGATAGCAGAGTTTGTGGGTGTGGTGTCGGAGATAGGCAGTACTCCACCTCTCCGCTGCAGTTTGTGATTACATTAGTAACAAATTTAACGGGATCAACTTTTGTCCACTTCACCCTTGTCCCGTTCGGTCTTCCTAAAACGATATCCTGGATTGGTTGACCATAGGTGTTCCTTTTGGTCCCCCAACCCAGCAGTTCGACGGTTACACTGTTGTGGTCACTGACCGTTTGTTCAATCACCCAGACATTGATATAGGTTACAGAACAGGATACCATGATATGATCAATGAACGATTGGCTGTTCCTTCCATGGAATGTCGGACATCTGGCGTTGTTTGCGTTCTTATTGCATTCAAGGAGTTCTAGGTCGTATTTGGCCAGTAAGTTATTCAGGGTGCTGCCAAAATTGTTATGAGGGAAGTGATTGTATACACATTTTGTTTCCCTTCCCGAGTACTCCTCTCTATGGCCGCATGCCCCCTTGAGTGCATAAGTACATGATTTGATGTTAAAATCTCCTACCCACAGTATAGCAGCTGGTTTGGGAGTACTTAGTAACATTGTATTGATGGCCTGCTCAATGTCAGAAATGAACATTCCCTGTTTGTGCCCTACAATGTTGTTATAGAAATTCACTATTATTAGGTCTCTATGTCCACTGTGGGCCAAACGCAGAACGGAAGCATGTTCCCCTAAAACTACCTGATCACTAACACAGAACTCAGTTAGTGCGGTAGATATCAGAGTCACTAGCCCACCCTTGGCTCGACCAGCCTGGGAGGCCACGGCCAACACATTGAAAGAGGTATATCCCTCGACGTGTACTTCAGCCCTATCTTTCTTTCAGGCAGATTATGTCATAACCCTGTTTAATAAAGTCGGCCCATATGGGGGTGTTTACCTTGGAAGCTAACCCGGCTATGTTCCACGTAATAGCCCTCAAAGTCTCTTCCAAGGCTACTTGAGGTGGATCAGTAGTAGTTGTGGCTGACGATATTATTGGGTTTCCCAGATGATTTTCAACAGTACCTGTGATGTTGTCTGTCGCAGTTAGATCATTTAGGCTTATTACGAGGATGTCTGTTGGAGGTTCCCCTGCTGAATTATTGGCCATTAACCTGGGAGCCTCACTTGCAGGAAGTTCTTCAACAGGGGTATTCTCGAGTCAATCGTTTTCATCTAGGGAATTAAATATCTGGAATCTGTTTGATGTTGGAACTGCAAATTGATCATAAATGTTAGTTCCGAACCCAGTAGCATTATGGTAGTTAAGGTAATTGGGGTTTGGCATTCTATACAGATTCATAGGAGGATGTGGGACATGCTGATTACTAGGGTTGTGGAAGGTCAGGGGGTACCCTACCGATTGTACTGGTGCCTGCTGTACTAGTGGGTAAGGCGTGTTAATTGCTCTAGGGTGTTTAAAATTCTGCACCGGAATCTTGAACCCCACCAGATTTCTATAGAAGTAGTCCAATGGGATCAGGGTGGTATTGTAATCATTGTCTGAAGGGATGGGCGCGTTCAGGATAGAATATCTTGCCCATTCAGTGGTTTTGTAGTTTATGATTACACAGTCCCCATTAATGTCCTTTTTGCTGGGGCCCACCCACCCTACCCTTTGAGTTGAAATGATCTGGCCTGCCCCACTTAAGGGGAATCCACAATTATGGACAAGCCAGTGTAAAATTTTATTTTTAAGTGTTTCACTATTTTCAAATTGGGAGGGTTTAAGTTTTGGGACATTGGCAAGGATAGCCACGTATGGCCTACTTTCTGGTGGGAGATTGATCACAGCAGGAATAATATTATTGTGATAACTGCGCGCTGGTGGATTCCCGCTTACTGAAGAGTGACCCATGGGCACCTCCCCTCTTGCTCCGAGGGAAGAGGATGTTGAAGGGCCATTGGTGGTGTTGCCTGGTATGTTGGTATGTAAGTTAGCAGGTTTACCGGGGGCTACTGTGGGGTTCACATTTCTGGCGGGTGGAACCTGTGGTTTAGATGTATTATGGACAGTCGTTTAGCCTTATTCCCAGTCGGTACATTCAAGGTAGTTTGAGTAATTTGTGGACCCAGATGTTCGAGGATGTCTAATTTGGCTAAGCCCAATTTTTCCAGGTTTTCCACCTTTTTACATATTTGCTCAAGTTTATCATTTAAGGGAGCAATGAGGAGCTTCATAGCATCCATAATGTGGCCCGTTATAAACTCCATATTGACTGCAGTTCCCGAAATTGACAGTGGTGGTTCACTTCCGTTGATCTGTTCTGAAGGTGGTGATGGTGTATTTGCCTTCTTTCTTCTACCCCTTTGTTTCGCACACCCCCTACTAAGGGCTGGTAGTTTTCTGTTATGCGTGCGTCTAGATCTGCGATGGGCAGTGCCATGATTGGTCATACTATCGATACTGCTATTATTGGGTAGGTCAGTTGTGTGGATGGGATCTTCGTTGTCACAGGAAATCAATATTGCACTGTTCGCATTGCTAGGTCTCAGTTCCTCAGATGGTGTTACATTAATCTGCAGATTAGGGGTTAGGGACAGGCGGCTGTCCCTATCTTGAAATACTTTTGGAAGTGTAGGAGGGTCATCCATGGAGGGTGGCACGGCCCCGGGAAGGCCTGTGTAAGATTTCATTAAAATAGAATCATTTGATAATGCAGTCACATTTATGTTATGTACAATACTGTCGGCAGGTTGTGCTGTCTGCTGAATTAGACAAGTGCTGGGTGGTAGAGACAATCGTCTCTCGGTATTTTCGATGGCATTAGCTACCACCACGATTGTCTGCTGAAGCATACGATCAATTGCAGTTAGCGTTGGTAACGGTGTTTTAGTTTGAGCAGTGTTCCTTGCAACAGAACGTGTGTTAATGGGCGTTTTTTTTGCCATGCTCTTCGTGGTGGATTTAGACTCAGTGGGAGCCATTGCAATATGCTTTATATCACAGGAAAATAATACCTTGGTGAGCAGTACAGAATTGGCCAGGGGCTAGTGCCCAGCCCAGACTCCTCAGGCCTCTGAGGGCCACAGAGGGCCCGCCCTTTGCCCGGGCTTAGCCCCGGGCTCGGCCCCGCGCGCGGCCCCGCGATGCGGGAAGGCCAGCCCCTTAAACAGCGCCTCCGGGCGCCCAGCCTCGACGCGACTTCCGCTCGTGTCGCGGAGGCTTCTGGGAGTTGGAGTCTCAACTCCCCCGCTCTGCGGCAGACCCGGTGTTGGAGGGCTGCGGCGGGGGGAGGAGACAGCAGGCGCGGTGATGGAGGCTCTGATTCCCTTACTGGCGTGGCTGGTGGCAGATCAGGCTCCCGTGATGTGGACAGGCGAGCAGGAAGGCAGACGGGCAAGCAGGTAGGCTCGCGCACCGATGGACTGTTATGCGCCAACACCCGCTCCCCAGCAAGGCCAGCCCCTTAAACAGCGCCTCCGGGCGCCAAGCCTCGACGCGAATTCCGCTCGTGTCGCGGAGGCTTCTGGGAGTTGGAGTCTCAACTCCCCCGCTCTGCGGCAGACCCGGTGTTGGAGGGCTGCGGCAGGGGGAGGAGACAGCAGGCGCGGTGATGGAGGCTCTGATTCCCTTACTGGCGTGGCTGGTGGCAGATCAGGCTCCCGTGATGTGGACAGGCGAGCAGGAAGGCAGACAGGCAAGCAGGTAGGCTCGCGCACCGATGGACTGTTATGCGCCAACACCCGCTCCCCAGCAAGGCCAGCCCCTTAAACAGCTCCTCCGGGCGCCAAGCCTCGACGCGACTTCCGCTCGTGTCGCGGAGGCTTCTGGGAGTTGGAGTCTCAACTCCCCCGCTCTGCGGCAGACCCGGTGTTGGAGGGCTGCGGCGGGGGGAGGAGACAGCAGGCGCGGTGATGGAGGCTCTGATTCCCTTACTGGCGTGGCTGGTGGCAGATCAGGCTCCCGTGATGTGGACAGGCGAGCAGGAAGGCAGACAGGCAAGCAGGTAGGCTCGCGCACCGATGGACTGTTATGCGCCAATTATTCAATTTGCACTACTCAGCATCTGCATGAGATGCTGGGGGTTGAGCTTAAAGGAAATATCTCCGGAGATTGAACTCCATTGTATGCAGAGTAGCACAGATGAAGTAGGCAAAATACTGTTACTCAAACTGCCTGATATCCTAAAGACCAGCAGTTGCCTGCTAGGCTGAGCCAAACATTACCTGAAGAGTGCCCAGATGTATGTATGCTGATATGAAGAGCTGAACCAGTGTGTGAATGACAATCTGTCTGATAATTAACTGAGGTGGGTATACCCAAAGCCCATTTTCTCTAAGCAAGATTATGTATTATTTTTTCAAAAATGTGAAGCTGATGAGAGAGTCTTTTGGTCGGACCAAAAATACACAGAATTAATGGAGCGCAGAGTGCGGGAGCAAAGATGGTACTTGGTTTACATGCATAAGACATACAGCACTGTTCAAGAGCATCACAATTTTCCCTGAAAGACACTGAATAAGTGTGGTACTGCAGGACCAGTGCAAGTTTCCTTCAAAGACATGGAACAATTGTAGTACTGCAGGGTCAGTCAGTGCAACCTTCCTCCAAAGACACAGAACAAATGGGGTACTGTAGGGCCATTGCAAGCTTCATTCAAAGACATTTAACAAATTTGGCGGGCCAGGGCCAGAAAAAGCTTCCTTAAAAGACATGGAACAAGTGTGGTTCTCAGGACCAGTGCAAGCTAGCTTCAAAGACATGGAACGATTGTGACACAGCAAGATTAGACGCACACACACACACACACACACACACACAATGTAGAACATGTGAGAGCAGTGTAAGTTTCCCTCACATGCATCAGATGTACAAGTTAGTTATCAGCTGTGCAGGACAAGATATCCTCCGCCTATTACAGGCACAAAATACCCAGAATAAAGTATAGAGGTGATTGAACCAATGAAGGTTTGAGCCAGATACTAGGCTCTTGTGCAGCTTGAGTTCCTTTTGAGCCCTCAAACCCAAAATGTGCTGAGATTTCTTGTGACATCTGTTGCTACCCAACACTCTAACCTCATGCACCAAGAATGAAAGACAAACCATTAAACTTTGATGTCAAACAGGAGCAAGAAAGAGATATCAATCTAGCGGCTGAATTACACAGGGTGAAACCAGAAAACCTGTGATCAATCCTACCTTGGCCACTTTATCCAATTGTGTGATTCTAGGCAATTATTTTATTTTATTGTTCCTAATATTGTTTGCATTACTGCGAATGAGAAAACCTTGAAATGCGTCAGGATGTGTGCTGTACAAAAATCTCTTTTATGTTTGACTTAATGGAAAATAATGTTGCTCGCTGTAAAATAGGAATATAGCCCAGATAAAGAGCGCACATGACAATTAACTTGCCTATTAGTTCACTAATGGTTTGTCATCAGAGTGGGGTTGGGGGCATGAACGTTTTTAAGTTCATCTTTAAAAACGATCACTTTTAGTAAACGCTTCTCAATGTAGTGATATAATCTGATGCCCTGAGGTGAAACGCTTTCCAAACAGATTTGGGGGCCGATTATGATTGCGGTTTTTCCGCATCCTCGGGGCCGGCGGAAGCCACCCCCGGCCCCGAGGATGCGGAAAAACCGCAGCGGACTGACCAAGGACCCACCGCCACATTAGGATGGCTGGTGGGTCCTAGTTTCCGTCCGCAGCTTTTCCGCCGCTGTCGGCTTACAACCGCGGCGGAAAAGCTCTGATATGGTGACTGTGTCTCTCAGACACCGTCCGCCATATCAGGATGGGCTTTTAAAAGTGCTTTTCCGCAGCGGGTTTTCCGCCGTGGAAAAGCATACGGATCTTCACCTGGGGGGCCCGTTGCGGGCCCCCTAGGTGAAGGGGGGGTGGGGGGTGCACATGGGGGGTACCTATGGTACCCCCCTGCATTTGCATGCAGAAAGCGGCAGGCACCGCGCGGTGCCTGCCTCTTTCTGCATGCAAATGCAATGCGTGCATTTTTAACATTGCCGCGGGTGCAGCTTGAAGCTGCACCCGCTGCAATGTTAAAAATAGAGGATGTGACCGCCAGGGTGGCGGTCACATCCTAATCGCACAGGAGGGGACTCCGCAGCCCATGCGGACGTCCCCATCTCCTCAATGATCGCGGACGGACGCAAGTCCGTCCGCGATCATAATCGGCCCCATAGTGTTTAAATTGAAAGGCACTTCATTATATTTCTGTACGATATCTGTTGTGTGATTTTCATGCCAAATCTTCCCATTGTTCAGCTCTCGCCCGGGCTCCTAGAGCCAAGACAGGCCCTTGGCTCAGCTCTCTCTGTTAATTTGTTGTCTCGTCTATTTCTACTACAGTACTGTACATAAAAGTTACTCTAGTTGCCCCTCTCTCAGTATCTCACTCTGGGAAGCAGCAACAACGTGTTTACTGAGATTCTGGTAGTTTTCCACGGGTCTCAGAAGGATAACTATTCCTACCTCTGGTTTTAAGTAAGGGTGGGCGAAACTCTACTTGAGAAGCAGCCCTTTGAACACGAACGCCCGCGTTAAAAAATCTCACCAGAAGTTCTCCTAGCACCTGAAAATCCCTCTAGGAGATGCCAAGTCTCGCTCACCATATCGCATTTCTGGAGTATCGCAGGAGAATAAATACCGTCACACAGCAATTGGCGGAATGTGGCTACTCTACATTTATCTTTTAATGCTGAGTCACCAAATTATGCCCTTTCTGCAAGCACAATAACATTTTCCACACTGGCCTACTTTTTATAAGGAAGAATTGTGTAATATCAACACAAAGGGCCGTTTTATACAATGCAGCACATTTTTAGGTCGAAGGCCTAAAAGGCTGCGCTTGCGCAGTCTTAGGCCGGAGATTTAATGAGTATGAGTAGCGCCGAAGGTCCCGCCTCCGTGCCCCATCTCTCCTTCATTGGCTGGCTTCCTAAACGGAGGCCAGCCATTGGAGGAGAGATCAGTCACTCCAATGTAGCCCCGTCCTTTTCGGATTTGGGGGCGTGATTTTTTGCGTTCTTTAGACAGTGACGTTGTCCGTCACTCAGAACCACAAAACCACGCCCCCAAATCCGAAAAAATCTCGGGACTTTTTTCAGCCATTTTGAAGCTCGCTTCGAGCCCTCCGGAGGTCGGTTTGGGTCGTGTGCTTCTGTTTTCGTCTCCCCCGGTCTGTTTCCCACCCCCTCCCGCTCTCCGTGTATTTTCCCATTTTGAAGCTCGCTTCGAGCCCTCCGGAGGTCGGTTTGGGTCGTGTGCTTCTGTTTTCCTGCGTGCCCCGATGTCCGTGTGTGCCTTCTTTCCCCTGTCTGTTTCGATGGGCGTCTCTGCGTCTCCCCCGGTCTGTTTCCCACCCCCTCCCGCTCTCCGTGTATTTTCCCATTTTGAAGCTCGCTTCGAGCCCTCCGGAGGTCGGTCATGAAAAGAACATGATTCAAAATTATTTTATTTTTACTTTTCTAGTGCGGAAAACAAATTATGTTATACCTCCGTTTGAATTATGATTTTTTTTTTCATTTGCGCTCTCCTACAATCTTAATATCAGCTGTAACATTACCATACCACTATTGTGTAGCATTCCTATAGCGGCGTTTGCTATGCTTCCGTTGAACCCCATTTTTAAACAGTTCTCGCATTTCAAGGTAGCCCCCTCCCCGCCGGTGTATGAAGTGACGTCACGTCACCAGGCTCGACTCAGGCTAGTCCGTCGTCCATGCCTATGGTGTGGCATCTGTGCGGGTGCCGCTGATGGCGGCGGGCGCGCGCCTCTGTGGGTGACAGCTGGATTCGGGGGCTCGTAGGTGCTCCCATGCTTTGTGCCCATGGGCTGCCGGTCCGCGCTGCGGGTGACTCTGCTCACCTTTTGGCTGCTGCGCTGGGCGGCGGCTCTTGTCAATGCGTTCCCAGGGGAAGGTGCCAGCGAGAGCCGGAGCCTCCGCTCCCTCCCCGGCTCAGGTGCTGATGTGACAGTGGAGGACGACGAGACGACAGCCGAGCAGGAATACTACGAGAGTGGGGCCCGTGACGACCGCCCGTCCAGGTGAGCGAGGGGGCTGGTGTTGCAAGCCAAGTGGTGCAGCTATCCCAGATAACTTTACAACTTGTACATTTGCATTTTTTTCTATTTGTATCTCTTCCCTGTGTGACTTTACAACTTGTACATTTGCATTTAATCCGAAGTCCGTATGTATCGCAACTGGTTCTTTTGTGAAGCGCCCTGACACCTTCGGTTAATGTTCGCGCTATAGAAAATCGCAATAAATAAAAAAAAGAGGTAACTGCACCCCCTTCCCCTTCTGCAGGGAAGGGGACGACAAGTAGAGCCGAAGGATACAACAACATGCACAAGATGGGATACAGTTAACCTGTATGTACATAGTGCAGTGCAAACGACAGTAGAACGTCACATGAGTTTGGGGCAATTAATGTGTCTGAGAATACAGTGCAGTCCAGTTTAGCTGAGTGTGCAGCCTATATAATGTGTATAATACAGAAGGGGGATCGTGTAAATATCCTTTGCACCAGGCTGATGTCATGGTGCAGGGGTCGTTTGAGATGAGGCCAGGGCAGCTTCTGAAGTGATGGGGTGCAACGCAGCTGAGGCTAGGGAGTGCATGCAATCTGGCAGGGCTTCCTTGTTTGAGGGGTGGGCATAGCGTCTGAAGGGCATTGCGGAGGTGGGAAGATGTACAGCTGACTCTATGAGGACGTGTGCCGTCTGAGCCCAGGTGAGGTACGTTGTACGGTTCTATTCGACATCCTAATCTGTGCGCCAGCCTGACTCGTGGAGTTTTATTTTTTTAAGTACCTGTATGCAGTGAGAGAACGCGATGCCATGTTCCGTCAAAACGAGGAATGACGTGGTTTCTGTCTGCGGAGCGGGAGATGTTTCCTTTCCCCCAATTACTTGTATACCTTTCAGCAAAAGAAAGGAAGATTCCCTTGATGTGTCAAGAGATGAAAATGTACTCCTGGCTAGCACTAAGTTTACGACAGTACTTCCAATCTACCGCCAAACAGATAATTCTCTAGGCGCTTTACAAAATGGTTCCTTCCCTTCACCTGGGGGCGCCATTCACACCACTCTGATTGCAGGTGTGTCTGCTCTCCGCTTCCTGCCCACAGGCTTTGTGATTGGTTGCGGGCCTTTGTTCTCCAAGCAAGAAGCAGAGACTGACCTGCAAGCAGGTAACTTGCATTTATTTAGCTGATTTTTATTATTAAATATCAGTTTTTTTTATGTAACGTTTCCAAATGTATCCAAAAAAGCAGAACACCATTCCTGGACCTTTGTTTTTCAGCGTTTACACACTGTTAATGAACTGTTATTTCAGTCTGTTAGTTCGATTGTAGCCACCATATCAGAAAAAAGTGATTTGCACATGAAAAACCAGGGCTAGAGCGCTGCAGGACCCGTGATTTCCCTAAGTGAATATTGGTGCGCGCCGACTTTCGGAATTGCAGTTGAAAGAATGTGTTAACATGCCAACTGATCTCCTTAGCAGAAGCCATAGCTCAGAGGCACTGTCGTCAGCCTTTGATATGGCATGTTCCTAGCAGACAAGGGTTCAATCCCCAGCAGTATTGACCAGGTCCTCTTTAAAAACAGAGAATGCCAACGCTGGTAAACATGGATATGGTGTGAATTTTTGAGTGTGTAAACCTTCGAGTTTAATCATGTTAAGGTGATACACTTATAACTGTTCAAGATCGTATATCATAGTGGTGCACGCTGAGCGCCGACTTTCAGAATCACAGAATGTTTGAGAGTGTGGGAACAGCTGTGACTGTAGAGTTTAACTGGTTACTGTGGTGATTTGGCATGGATGGGTTGTGTGTGTTCTTACTATGAAAGCCGAGCAGTTCACCTTTATTGCAAGGAGCCCATACAGCCTTTTTTTCATGCTGCATTTCGCCCTCATAAAATGCACACGCTTGCTGATAAACAGGGATACCATGCCGTATTGATTGTAGAATGGTACGTTTTAACGTTAGGTAATGTAATGAATTAGCGCGATGTCTGCTGCTTATTTGTTTCACACTGCGGTATTATGACTGCTTTCAGGTCGTTTGTAGGGATTTAAACTCATGCGCGTGGCCGCTAGCTCGGATGGGCAGCCATACAACAAATACAGGCGTGGCCCGCTATTAGATTGCAAAGTACCTCAGGGCATCTCGAAGCGCAGTAGAATCATGCATATACACAGTCCATGTCAAGATTAAATCACATGCTTCCGTAAGTACCAGGAAATCCTTGGGATGCGACACGGGGTGGGGGGGGGCACTTAAATACGGTTCTCTGCCTAACCCAAATATGGACTATGTCTCTGAGTGCATCACCATCCTTTTAACAGTCTGTGTGCGTGGCTCTGTGTGTGTGCGTGGCTCTGTGTGTGTGCGTGGCTCTGTGTGTGTGCGTGGCTCTGTGTGTGTGCGTGGCTCCTGTGTGTGTGCGTGGCTCCTGTGTGTGTGCGTGGCTCCTGTGTGTGTGCGTGGCTCCTGTGTGTGTGCGTGGCTCCTGTCTGTGTGTGTGCATGTGTGTGTCTGTCTGTGTCTGCAAATACTCTCCTCTACTCTCTACTACTCTCTAATGCTCACCTATTGCCATTGTAAATGACAATACCATTTATTTATGTTTTTTAAAAAAAATCAGAAAAAAGTCATTAGCCAATAGCTCTACCTTTAATAATGCCGAGACCATTGCATTGTAAATGCTTGTCCTTGTAAGCACCAGGCATACCTTTCCAAAGGGGTGTTTGGCTATAACAAGAAGAGTGCGCCATATTACATTGAAGTAAAGAAAACGTGGGAAACCCAATAAACCCTTGGAGGCTTGGGACATGTTACAATTGATAGGTAAGAGTGCCAACAAGGGATTTATTTTAGAAAAATTAAATAAACACAAATCACATGAATACATCTATTGTCAAGTCCACCAATGGTGACTGACTAATGAACAATCATAATTAAAATTGAATTATTTGTATCATGATAAATCTTCAAATGAACACTTTAAAAATGGGTGTGCATATTTCAACAAATCAGATTATTTAATACAAGCAATTAGAAAGGGTACTAAGTAATATAACTACATACAAAGACCGAGGAAAATCAAAATTGTACAAAGGTTGTAAACATCTATTCCAGAGTATTTTAAAAAGGGAAAATGAATCTGAAGCAACAGAAAACAATTCCAAGAAAACTATTCCAAGAAAAATAGATAATTGTGGAAATAGATGAACTGGTCGACGTTTCGGTGCTTCAGTAGATTCTGCTGCTTGGAGTCTCACTCCTGCAGCTGAGGGAATCAGACAGATCTAACTGCAAGCTCCGAGTACTGTAAGAGCTCTTCTGGTCATAGTAACCAGCGAATTCATAGGGATTCTGAAAAATGCACGCATCACACAAAAAACAAGTATCACAAATGTGCCATGCCCATTTAGCAGGAGCGTGGTAAAGCTGTAGTAAGTAGCTGGTGTTGCATTTAGGAGCACAAAATCACAAACATATTAATAAAGCACGGCGTGGTAGCCACTTATATTAACAGAGAACACATTTCTATTGAAATAACCACTACATTTGCACAGAAATATAATTTTGTTGATAAAACTATATTGGGCACAAATGATAATGGGTGGAAATTTGTTTTCAGGGAATATTTGTTATTTGTGAATCACCATTTGGGCATCAGCAAGTAAAGTGCCTTGATTTGTTTTGATTCTATTAAAATTTTTGTTTCCATTACTCTTCAGAAGCAGAAAAAACACTTTATTTGTGCTTTTCTAAAGGTTTATTGCTTTTTAAATATTTGTACTGTTTATTTATAGGCATTTAAATGTTGTTGTGTTAAAAGAAAACTGCATCATACAGCCTTTTCTTTCACATCAGCAAGATTGTCACATAGTTGACTTTACAAAATCCTCAAACTTTGCCCTTAAAGAAAGAAATGTAAACACCAGTCTCTGTATGAAAAGAATAAGCAACTTTTGTCAGTAGACTAGACTGAAGATTGACCTCTTGTCTTTGAATGCACAGAACATGTGATAGGATAAAAACAAAATGTAAAGTCTTCTTTAATGCTCGTTTCCCTGTGGAAATCCAGCATGATTATTTAGGTGCTTTTAGGGATTGAGGGGCTGCTGTAGTTTGCCTCCTTCACACCTCTGTGCGCTGGCGCATTGCACTAGCTGTACCACTGGTAGATGCACCCCTGGTTTTGAAGGCCACACCATGGGGCAAAAAAGCCCCATGCGCTGCTGGTGCGTCACTCTTTCCTATATTAAAAGTGATGCACCATGTTGCAAAGGCACATGCACTGCAGGGATTATTGTTTATGTGCATCTTCCAGCACATAAGCAATAAACAGGCGATTTGTCGTTTCTATGTGTGCTGCAGAATGCAGCGCACATGGAAAGAGCAAAATAAGAGGAGAAATAAAACATTTTTCCTCGTATCGCCAGCTTATGACCAGGTATTCCCTGGTGATATTTTTTATGCTGCCTTCTACCTTCTACCTTCTAAATATGGGGCAGCATCAAAAAGCAATTCCTATTACATGCCTCTTTCATGTTAAGTGCTGCATTAATGAGGCATTATTTACAAGGAGGCGTTAAGCCATGTTAAATGGCTCAATGCCTCGTTGCAAATAAGGCGATAGGCTTAACACCAGTAGAACATTGAAAAAAAGTGACGTTCTGGTGGCGTTAACTCCTTGTAAATATGCCCATTTGTGTGCGGAGAGAGCTCAATCTGACATAATGACATTCTTTGCAAAGATAGTGGTACATTTCACTAAAGAGACTTCTGAATGTGTTGGACAGAATCAGTAGCTGGATTTTAATGTTCTACGACGTGGATGGTAACTAAAGTAAGTCAGCAAGGATAGAGCAATAGAGCTGTACAGTTGGTAGAGTCAGCACAGTGCCCCGGCAAGGAGCGTGAGCTGACAGGCTGGACCTGGGCGTATTTTCAGGAAGTGGGCCGATTGGAAGTGCCTGGGAGCGCAGCCACAGGAAATGTGAAACAGAAACATTGATTCCCACGCATAATGCAGTTGTGGTATTTTTGGCTTTGTTTTGCTGGCTTCTCTTTTAACAATATTTGAGGGAAATTGATAATTGTGTGTGAAAGGAAAGCATGTAGACAATACTATATGGAATAGTCAATATGTCTCGCTTAAAGATGAAAGTGCTTCATAAGTCATTGAAGCATGTAGGCACTCACGTCATAATACATGCATCCGGTCAAGTTAATCCTGCACTCATGCATTCATTCAGCCACCCACTGACCCATTCTTGCATTCACCTACTTACACGAAGACAATAAAACACACACAAACTCAAAACAATATGCAAGAATAATGAAAAGAATAAAAGTTGAAAAAAGAAAACATTCAGCCACCTAAGCATGTTGGGCTTATGTTTGAACTAACAAATACAAATTAAACATGGCAGTTGGTGGCTGTGTTGCAATGGTATGGAACATATTGTTTTGATTTTTTTT
The DNA here is from genome assembly GCF_964263255.1 of Lissotriton vulgaris. Taxonomy (NCBI): domain Eukaryota; kingdom Metazoa; phylum Chordata; class Amphibia; order Caudata; family Salamandridae; genus Lissotriton; species Lissotriton vulgaris. The sequence continues at coordinate 872,485,718 of NC_141685.1, forward strand.
AAGTTATAACGTGGCTTCCATGATTAGAACTAAGTTTCTGATGGATACTTTTGATTGCAGATTCCTCTTCTTGTGATATTCCCCAGGCATCAGACTGGATCTGGAAAACTCTAAAGCAGGCCTGCTTCATGCAGGTTGGTGGCGCCAATGTGGTTCTGAGGCCAATCCATTCCACTCTCGAAATGATGAACGGAGCCACACCCGTGCACACTGACATTAGTTTCTTTCTTACTGTTTTTTCAGATGTGGATCTGGCCGTCTACTTCTTTCTTTAATGAGATTTTTTTAGATTTGCTTCTCAAATTTTCGCATTTGCAAGGGAAATGTTCTCTCCTAAAATGACAGGCTGTTGGACATGGCCCTTAGGGGATTGCCCTAAAATTAAATGCTTTTCCTCCTCCTGGTTTTTGCTGATTCTCTTTCTGTGGCCGTATGACTCTTGGCGCTTTCCCACTGTAATGCAATGTGGAAGTGCGCGCACCCTTCCTCAATATATAAGAAAGTGGTGCTTACTTGATTGATTTAGGTATTGTACCTGTGAGTGCCCTGTAAAAATGTACACTACATTCCCAGGGCAGGTACTTCACTGGCTGCTTGGATGTAACACTGATTGTGCCACCCACCAGAATAACCTTTCAAACGTGTCAAGCCTGCCACTGCAGGCCTCTGGGTGCACAGTTGCGCCTATGCTCAGTTTGGCATTTTTAATCATTAGCTAACCCTGAGTGGGCCTTCCACTACCACTAGAGCACCCCTAGGGTAAGCCCTGAGGGGTGGAGCAAGTGGTAGGAGAAAGGCAGGGCAGGTACACATAGGTGTTCCCTCTCCAGGTAGTGAAGAATCCCCATGTGGATTTTCCCTACCTGGGAGGATGGCTCCTCCCATGGGGTAACACATGGGTTGTGCTGCTTCTCTTATTGGTGACCTTAAGGCTGTGGGCACTTTACCACTGTATATGCAGTGAGAAAGTATGCCTGCTCTTCCTACACATATTAGGAAGGGGTGCTAACCTGATGTTTTTAAACATGTCTCAAGCCTGCCATTGCAGGCCTGTGTGTGCACACTTGAACGTATGCCATTTTTAACACTTCTCCAGAGTGCCATTGCAGGCCTTTGTGTGCGCACTTGCTCCTATGGTGTTTAAACATGTGTCAAGCCTGCCATTGCAGGCGGCTTCTGGGTTCGTGATTGCACTTATGCTCAGGTTGGCCTTTCTAAATCATTGGCCAAGGCTGAGGGTGCCTTTCACTAACACTAGAGCACCCCTAGGGTAAGTCTAATGGAGTGAAGCAAGTGGTAGGTGAAAGGCAGGGCAGGCACATGTGTGGTCCATCCCAGGTGGTGACGAATACGCATGTGTGTTTTTTGTTTGACTGTAGTGCACACTGGAAGATGGGGGAGCACATCTGCGCATTCCCCAGAGACAGCTATAAACATTGAGCATGCAACTGGAACGACAGACCTCTGCCATTTGAGTGCCTGGCTGGATAGACTGGAGGAAGAGGTTTTGATACCTGGCCTACGGGAGCCAGATCATGGTCCCACTAAAGATTAAGATCTGCATTCCATGGGGCCCATGGCAGGCAGGACTGAAATTTAGGAGAGACATCTGTGGTTCAAAGGGAAACCCTCTGAACCATCACCCTCTTGAAAGGCACACTACAATATAACCATTGGTGCCATACTTCAGCAGGACAGAGATACACTTGTGAGAACATGGGAGCGGAGATCATGGAACTGCATGCTGCATACTACCAGAGGAATCTGCTGGATAAAAGGAAGATTACTGCCATTGGAACGGACTGTGCACCCATCTGGAACAGTGGCTGGACTGGGCTGACTACCAGCTGCTGTATGGCACAATGAAGTGTGTGCTCCAAGGGTTTGTTGGCTTGACCCCTGTTCTCTTGTGTTGGTCTCAGGGACATCAAAGACCTCCCGTGAATTACGGGGCGTGGCTAAGCACGCAATGGCGACGGACATGGCCGGGTAGAGCTCCGTGCTGAGCTCCCCAACCACAGGCCAATTCTCCTAGACAATTGCATTGATTCAGCCCTAACTGTCAGCGGAGCTGTGTGGGGTCATTGTCTTTGTCCCTGCCGAGTTTGGCGCCGAACGGAGGCTTCTAACCGCTCCTACGGCGAAGAGCACTGGGTGCCCCTTCAACAGGCTCCCCTGGCCGGCGCAAGCGCCTGCGCGAAGCGGGGGTCGAGATGGGCCTGCAGGGCCCTGCAGTTGAAGATTGCTGTATGAGGCCTGTGGACTGAAGCCCCAGCATCGCCCCAGCACTCAACGGAGCCAATTTGTGACACGACTCGGGCCCCTGCTGCTTGCAGAGGCGGACAGAGACTACTGGTGACCCCCCGGGTGGTGTGGCTGGAGAGCCCCCGCAGCTGGCCCCCCCGACCGGTGCGCGAGTCGGCGCGAGACCGGGGTCAGGCCGCGGGATCACGGAGCCTGGCCGTGGGAGACTCACGAGTCGAGACCCGGCGGCTGTGCATAGGCGCCACGGACCTTACCCCTGCAAGTGCTGGTGCCACGTGGGGAGGCCCCATGCGGTCGAACATTCCTGTGGGGAGTCCAGCCGCCAATGGACTGCCTGGTCTGCGCCAGGAGGGACTGTCCTCCCGACTGGCTCCTCTAGCTAGAGTGCGAGCTGGTGTGCGACCGGGGCGGGCGACGCCCGGGGGGGTGGCCCCTGCTGACGGCTGTGCCCGGGAGCCCTCGCGCCGGACATACACACGTGGGGCCGGCCTCCCTGGCCTTGAACGGATTTGCCTCCGCCTCCGCCCGTTGACAGAGGATCCCCCCTGTTGGAGTGAGAGCGCTTTTTCCACACACTTGACGCCTGTCTTCCGGCCTCGAGGCTGATGCTTGCATAGAGACTGAGGCGAGTGGTAGGCGGCACCGCCGGCCTTGTTGGGGCCCTGGACCTGGCCGCTCTGCCACTGGGGACATCCACCCCCCAGGAGGGTGCCAAAAGTACTGCATGAGGTACTGAAGAGGTGCACAGTCGTCTCTATCGGACCTGGGGTGCACGCTGGGGTGCTCTGAGTCATCCGGGCGGCCAGCTGGGCGGGGGGGATCTACTGGTGGCAGCCGGAAAACCGCGACTCCCACTTTGGACTTCCGTAGCGTGGGGGCACCGGCTACCTGGCTACGTGAGGGAGCGGTACCTCACTCCCCTTTCTACTCCTGCCACGATGCGGCCACTCGCCCTTGGGTGTGACGGGATCACTCATACGGCTTGGTAGTGCTGTTGTCCTGCGCACCCTCGGAACCGGACTCTTCTGACCCCGTGGCGGACCGCGCCCTCTTCGGAGCATTGAGGGGGTTCCCCGGGCCGCGCCTGCACACCGAACCATGCTGCGTTGCCCATGTCTGGGGGACCCAAGACGAGATCTGGTGCTAGCGGCACTCAGGTGAAGGGGAAGATGGCAAAAACGGCTGACCTGGACCAGACCGCCTCTAAACTTGACACGATGCTTGCAGTGATGGAGCGGCTGGAGGAATCCTTGCAGCTGACCCGCACATCTTTGGAAACGAAAATCGATAGCGTCGCCATTGACCTCACACACCTGAGGGCTGACGATAGGAAACTGACTATGGCTGACGTCACGCCAAAGGTCGCGCAGACAGACAGACATGTCCAAGATCTCCTCAACCGAGTAGAATTCCTAGAGGACGCGCGGAGAATGCGGAAGGAAAAGCGAGGAGGAATAACATCCGTATTATAGGACTGCCAGAGCGGTGGGAGGGTGGGGAGCCGGAGGTGCACATGGAACGATGGCTCACGGGCCTGCTTCCTGAGGGCATCCTTTCTCAGCATTTTGTGGTGGAACGGGCACACCGGGTGCCGGCGCGACCCCCTCCTGAAGGCTCCAATCCACGTCCCATGCTTATTCGCATTTTGAACTACCGGGGCCGCGGTGCCATACTGCGGGAGACCAGGAAACTGCCGGACGTCAGGGTTGAGAATGCCAAGATCATGTTATTCCCCGATTACACCATTCAGGTTCAACGCCAACGGCACTCTTTCCAGGCGGTGAAACAGCGACTCTGCAGCCTCACCCTGAAATACTTTCTTCTTTTTCCGGCCCGACTGCGTGTGGTGGCTCAGGACAAGACTCACTTCTTCAACACTCCAGAGGCGGTTGAGGACTGGCTGGACTCGGGTATCGACACGGAGCCCAGTGCGTCACCATCGACATCGACCATGCGGCGCAGCTGGGGGCCCCGGCGCCGTCGTAGGCCGAGACCCTCGCCGGCTTAGCGGACGCGTGCAGGGACAGATCGGGGTCCCCCGGCCGAGCTCATGCATAGCGAGCACCAGGATGCGCCCCGGATGGTGGCCGAAATCAGCAGCTCTTTGGAAGTGGACCCGACTCCGTAGGCCAGCCCCCGCGACATTCCAAGTGACGACGACCGTATTTATGGACTGCCGGACTCGCAAGTATCAACGGATTTGCCAGATGTCACCCCGCAAACTGCTGACTTCATTCACCGAGGACAGTCCGGGACGATTGGCTCCTCTTGTTTAGCTCCGTTGACTTTTCTCGCCACTTGGGATTCTTTGCCTCTATGATACATCACTGGGGCGCCGGTGAGATCGCCCTACCCCAGGGGGGTGCTCGGATTTTGCTGTCATGACACTGTGAGTATGGCACCGCCACTTTGGACATGAAGCGAGCGCAGTTCTGACCCTCTGGACATGGAGCGGCGCTGTGGGGGCGATCTGACCCTTGGAGGTGAGTGACACGTAGGGGGCCGCCCTGGGGGCCGACAGGCAACGTGATGCTGGGCCTGGAAGGGCCCAAGACTCTGCACTACAGGAGCACCCGTTGGAACTGGGCTGAATGCCGTGTGATGCCTGGGGGGGGGGGGCACCCCCTACCCTGATCACCTAATGCGTCTGTAGAGACAGAGCCAAGCGCTCAGCGACCCCCCCCTGAACTCACGGTTTCATCAGCTCATTAGAGCGTTTGGACGATAACATGTTCTGCTGTCACCCTTTTGGTATTGTATTGTTGTTTTCTCTGTTTTCGGGGTCGGTTGACTCCCTTTTCTCCCCCCTTTTTTCCCTCACGTATTACTGATGTGTGCGAAGTTGCTTTGCTGCTGTGGCTGCGTGCTTAGTCTGTCGGATGGTGGTGTTGGTTGCTGGTGGTGGGCGGACGGGGGGAGGAATGGTGGACCGGATGCAATGTGGCTGTGATTAAATTCTGCACATGGTATGCACACGCCAATACGCCGTTACCAGATCTATTCATATCTCAAAAGGCACCATATATACATAGCGCTGCTACAGGAGACCCATCTGACTGGCCCTGAGTCGCTTGCATTACACCGCAGATGGAGGGGTCAACTGTATGCTACGGGGTTTTCAGCTTATGGGCGAGGGGCGCTAATATGGGTGCACCCCGGGGTCCCCTTTGCTCTCTCTCACTGTAAGGTTGACACGGAGGGCAGATATGTAGTGATTCATGGTAAACTGGATGGACAGCTCATGGTTCTTGCTTCCACTATGCCCCTAATACTGAGCAGGGCCACTTCCTCACACGGTTGTCCTCAGTGCTAGCACCATAGCATGGTCTTCCATTTTTGCTCAGGGGTGATTATAACTGTGTTTTGGACACCACCTTGGACCGGTCCATTCCCCCCCTGGCCAGCGCACTGGTGAATGGGGCCATGAGGGCACTCACGGACTGGGCGACGCAATGGGATCTTCATGACGCCTGGCGAGGTCTTAACCCACAAGCAAAGGTATACTCATACTACTCAGGTGCTCATACACTGCATGTCCGGTTAGACAGGTACATGCTGACAAGCGACCTGCTCCCACATGTTACGGACATTTGTTACCTGGGCCGAACTCACTCTGACCATAACCCCCACACTCTAGACCTGGCATGGGAGCATCAACGCCCGCCGGTGCCCACTTAGTGACTCCAACCAGACGTGCTGCTGGATGCCCCGTTGAGTGAAGCACTCTAGACCCGCCTCTTGCAATATTTTGAAGAAAACAGCCACACTGCCTCCACCCCGCAATTAGAATGGGATGCATTTAAAGTGGTCACGAGAGGCCACTGTTTGGGCACACAGGCGGGAATGCGGAGACAGATAGAGGGAGAGCTGACGCGGGTTGAATCTGATCTGCTAGCTAGGGAGCAGGAGGCGATGGAGGGTGGAGGCGGGGCCTTGATGGCGGCCAGGGACCAACACGCACAGTTACTCGACAGGCTGAAAAGTTTAAATGATGCTGCCCACTCAGCGCGCACTCATCACCTTGGGGACAAGCCTGGTAAATTGCTATTGTGGCTGATCAGGTGAGACACCCAGACCACCCCGGTGGCATCCCTTCGCACAGCTCAAGGCACCACTGTTTACACTCAGAGAGCTATCCAAGAAGCCTTCACGGCACACTATGAGGGCCTTTATCGTTCTCGTTAGCGGTCGGAAACCGCCGACATCTCGGCATATCTGTTTGCCCTACCCCTGCCGGAGATCAACGACACGCAGCGTGCGGACCTGGGTGCTCCACTTACGTCAGAGGATCTCCGAGCGGCCATTTCCTCCCTCTCCAACGGTAAATCCCCAGGGCCTGACGGACTACCTGCGGAGTTTTACAAAGCCTACTCTATTATCCTCATTCCTGAACTTCTGCGTGTGTTTGAGGCAGCAATCACTGACTCTGCTCTCCCGCCAACACTGAACGAGGCGAACCTAATATCTCTCCTGAAGCCGGGCAGAGATGAGCTCCGCATGGGCTTGTATAGGCCACTGGCCCTACTCATTACTGATTATAAGGTCCTGGCATCCACGTTGGCCCAGCGGCTGGCGCCCCTGACGCCTGCTCTTGTGCACACTGACCAAAACGGCTTTGTACCGACTCGCAGCATGTCGTATAATATCAGACGTCTGTTTAGGATACAGAGTCTAGCCACACCCCGATGACCTTATTCAGGGTGCCTGATACTCGATCTTGAGAAGGCATTCGATTCAGTGGAATGGCCCTACCTCGTTTCGGTGCTGCGGAAATTTGGTTTGGGTGACGACTTTCTCCTGATGGTGGAACTTGTGTACCAGCGACCCATAGTACGCGTCCGCACGGGCAGGCTGCTCTCTGACTCGATTCGGGTGTGCAGAGGTACCAGGCAGGGATGCCCCCTCTCCCCCCTGCTTTTTCGCTCTAATGATGGAGCCCCTGGCTGAGGGGATTCATGAGGTGTCATTGTATGCTGACGACTTACTACTCTATATCAGAGACTTGACACGCTTCCCGCCGGTACTCACTGAAGTATTCCGTGCCTTTGGAGAGATGTCGGGACTTCATGTTAATTGGGCAAAGTCTGGGGCGTATTCCTTTGATGCTGCCACGCCGGAGTGTGCCATTACGGTTCTGAGCGAATGACTGGTCTGGTACCCCATCACTTTTCGCTATCTGGGGGTATACATATATCGTACACCGCGGACGGATTAAATAATTTAATACAATTTAATAAGGGCAATCTCATTGCTCACGGCGCAGGTAACTTTCTGGAACTCTCTCCCACTAAATGTCCTGAGTCGCATTACTTTGGCGAAAATGATAGCGTTGCCTAAACTACTGTATTTCTATGCCAACCTGCCAGTCTATGTCCCTGCCCAAATATTTCGTGAGTTGGAGACCCTGATCAGAAAGCTGATATGGAATACAGGGAGGCCCAGGGTGGGGTTGAAGACGCTGTATGCGTCGGCGGAAAATGGAGGACTAGCTGTCCCTAACCAGGAGCTCTACTACCTAGCTGCGCAGCTGCAGTGGATGACCTACTAGTTGAGCGGGAAGAACCTGGGAGACACTGCCACAGACACTACGGTCATGACAACTGCACAAGTACACGCACTTTTTCACCCTTTAGCCAAAGCCCGCTGCCCCGAGCAGCTGCACCTGGTGGTGGCGAGGAAGTGCTACGTTAGAAGTCTGAAACTCACGAGCTCCACCACACCATATGCTCCGAATCTGACATTGCTAGGGACGCCTTGGGAGGATTGCGTTCTCATGGAAACGGCATTGAGCAGTTGGACACGGGCTGAGTTGGATGCGCTGGGGGACTTGTTTGCGGAGGGCGCCTTACTTCCATTCGAGGCACTGGTTACAGACACGGGGCTACCTGTGGGACAATTCCTGATGCATGCGGTGCTCCTGCGCACGCTAACACGAGCCTGGGGTGAACTTGCGGAAGAACTACCGACCTATTTACTGATACAATACCTGCATGTGATGAGGAATGGATCACACGTGGTGCATTGGCTCGCACAGGCCTTACACATGCACACACAATTTTCCTCACAGCGCTTACGCGATAAATGGACTGTCTGGGGACGAGATTGGACCGATAAGAAATGGGCGATGGTGCTGGCCGGAGCACTCAACATACCGCGCAATTCCGGCTTCAAAATCATTCAATATTACATCATACACCGAGCATACCTATCTCCAGATAAGAAAGACCGCTACTTTGGACTCGCCACAACGGCATGCCCCAGGTGTAGCCTAGTGGATGCTGGTTTCTTACATATGCTCTGGTCTTGCCCATCACTACACAACTACTGGAAGGCGGTATCGACTTCCCTGGCGGTGGGGGCGGGGAGGTTTGCCACATATGTGGGAAGCTTGTCTGCTGGGCCTTTATAAGAGGACGAAGTAGACGAAGGTCCTGGCCAGATTTTGGGACCTTGGACTGATAACAGCGAAAAGACTTATCACGAAGTGCTGGAACAACGGCGAGCCCCCCCCAGGCAATCCACTGGCGCAGCTCCTTTGATAACTGGGCGAGAGCGGAGAGAGTGATTTTGCACAGGGAGGAGACTGCAGGGCTCCGCATGTATCCCATAGCACAGGCCTGGGACGACACTTTGGCCGCTTTCGACCAGGCGTGTATACAGGGAGGCATTACTTAGGCACGCCCCCCCCCCCTAGACGGCTGCCCCGGCAGTGACGCCAGTACTGGCAGCTCCCCATTGCGGCACACCTGTGCTCACGCCCCGTGGGAGGGTAGATTCTGATAGTATACACCTAATGGGTGTGCCTGCGGGGCCCCGAGGGTCGCGACCTTTCGGGGCACTGGAGGGAAAGTTCTGTCTGCCCCCTTTAGCTCCCCCTCCGTGGGCCCCCCCTGCCCCCTTCCCTCCTCCCTCCCCTCCCCCCTAGCCTACACACCCCTCTCCCCTGTCTCCTCTCGGTCAAGTGCTTTATTGGACCCCCCCCCTCACCCACTGACACGATTGCACGCCACATCAGACGACTTACATTGCTGAAGGTGAAACACACGCACCTAACCCTACCCATACTAGTGTTGCTTCCCAACTGCTTTGATTTCATTTGGTTTTCAGTTCTTATTTTGACGGGTTCTTGTTTACCGTTTGTTACCATGAGTATAAGGTATTGAATATTGCTTGACCAGCTGCTCGCTCCGGGCTTTACCCAGCGACCGCAAATGTGGTTCTGAGTATGCAGTCACTGCAATCCCCAGGGATGAGAGCGCTTCTCTTGGGAATGGAGCAGGAGGCACATTTTGGGAATGGGGACGCTGTTGAACGAAATACATGTCCTGCCATACCGAAACACACAGAATAATGTCCTGACCTCCTTTTACATAATGCACCTTCCAACTGAGATGGCGCCTATTAGCCGGAATGTACCCGATCTGGTCTGTTGGGGGTAATCCTGATTGTATTCAAGTGATCCCACTTATCCCTGACCTATTCGTTTAATGATAAAGGTGCCCTCACCCGAATGTTTGCCTTGCAGGACACATGTGGCAGAAATTGTTACCTAGGCGAACTGTTGTTGAATATACATATCCTTGTCCAGTTGGGTTTGACAATCTTGCCATATTCTTTCCTTTTATTGTGTATGAGGGACGGATATTGAAAAACATGTTTCTCCTGTAACAACTGCTGATTTCTTATGTTTTTTTTTACTTCAAGTAATCTCATATAAGAAATGCAATATAAAATACTCAAACAAAAAAAAAGACCTCCCGTGAGTGACCTGTACCATTTACCTGTGATACCTGGAGAGTGGTGCCCTCTTAAGGGCTCATATCGTATGCTGGATTCCCACTGGTATGGTGGTGTGAGCGTGTAACTGAGTAGTATGCCTGGGGTGAAGCCCCAAAAGCACTTCCCGCATCTCAGGAGTGTGGCCCCTGCATCGTGGGGCCTCGATACTTGGTGGTGAACAAATTCACCGGTTGCAGAAGGCCCGCTTCATCGATCTAGCTGCTTCTCTCTCGTGTGACACTCCGAATGCATGGCTTGGCAGTTATGGCTGGACTGTTCCCATGAGGCACAGGGTCAGACTGATTTGCATATGGCTATGTCTGAACTGGGGTGGTAGAGTGGGCTAAAGAACGGTGATGGATTAAACCCAGATCTGTTGACTGGGTGTAAGTGTTTGATTCGTTCAGATGCTCCGTCCATCACCACCCCCTTTTGTTCCGCTTTGTTCACCATAAGTTGGCAGGGTGTGCTCAGACGTGAGTCCCTTGCTCACTTTGACACTGGATTCAAGCAAGCCTGGCTGAAGACGGCTGGAATGCCGGAAACCGGTCCTAGGAAGCTTGTTTCCGGTCCAGGGAAGGCATGACTTGGCAGTTCGGGCTGGACTGTTCCCATGAGGCACAGGGTCAGACTGATTTGCATATGGCCATGTCTGAACTGAGGTGGCAAAGTGGGCTAAAGAACGGTGATGGATTAAACCCAGATCTGTTGACTGGATGTGAGTGTTTCATTGGCTCAGATGCTCTGTCCATCACCACCCCCTTTTGTACCACTCCGAATGCATTCTCATAGCATGCAGTGTCCAATTCACAGGATGCAATCCTCGGAGGTGGGAACGTACCCGTAGCAGTGACTCTACCTTGTGTGGCACACTGAAATTGCATCTGTGTGTATGACTGGAATTCACTGGGAAAATCAAATCAACGCACACCGTACATTGTGTCTCATTTCCAGAGTGGCACAGAATTTGCAACTCTTTATTGTGTGTGACCGGAATTGTCTGGTGTGACTCAGCTCAACACATTCCGACGTTGTGCCTCATTTCTAGGGAGGTGCTGAATTTGTGTCTCTGCATTGTGTGTGACCCGAACTGTCTGGTGAGACTCGTACCAATGTACACCAGGCATTGTGCCTATTTCCAGGGAGGCGCAGAGGAGCAGATTCGTTTTCCTGAGTGCCCGGAGTGCCTGAGTGCTACTTTGAGTGATGTGTGTCCTACGGGGTGCATCCGTCTTCCAAGAGGCTCCTCTGCTTCATCCCCCATTCATTGATTACTCCTTTTTGTGCCTTCAGTGCAGTGGACCAACTGCTCTCTCCTCACCCATCCCGACCACTTCATGTTTTTTTTTTGTTTTTTTTTTTTGTTTTTTTTTTCATGTTGTCAGGTAGTATTGCCAGGATAGGGCCTGAGTAGTGAGAGTAATTGACTGGGATAAAGAACGCTGCTGAGAGTGGTCAGAAATGGATAAAGAGACTGTGTGAACCCGCTGAGCTATGCAGAAGTGGGCTGGTGCCTGAAGACACAGTTTGGAGTCCTTTGATTGAACGTCCAGAGTAGTGGCCAAACCTCGATTTGTCTACTGCTGCTTAATCAGCCTGTTACCTACCCCTACCTTTTCCCCGAGACCTTGACTAAGCGTGACTTCAGCAGCGATCGGCCTAGTATCGGGGGAAGGTTTTCTTTATTTCCATCCTGTGGGTGTAGGGTAGTCAGGGGTAGCTGAAAGGTGGAGGAGGGCATGGGCCATGGGGTCTGCAAGTACATTTTCAACTGACCTGCCAGATTTCAGCACACCGCATTAGGGTGCTGTGTGCGTATGTGTGTGCGAGTGCACTACATACGCACCTGCCTGATATCGTAGCACTGTATATTGGTGCTGAGTGAGTGTGCTGGAGTAACTGCCTGTGATTAATTACACTGGACGGTGATAGTGCTGTATTCATTGTTTCCTTGCCACAAGAATATTATATTTAACATTGGTTGCTACCTGTGCCGCCTTGGCCACAGGGGCTATTTAAAAGTGTTGTCATTATTTGTATGTACACATTTCTGATTGTGTTATCAACTGGGGTGCACCCTATAACTGTGGGGTATTGAATTAGAATAATTGCCAGAGTGGGTCTCATTCTGACTTTTTGCACCACATAAGTGTGCTGGGGGGCACAATAGGATTTTTCCCAAGTGTGAATATTACTGATGTAATTTTTAACATGGTTGGGCCGAGTACTGCTAGTGATATTTCCAAATGTGATGTATGCCCAGAAATACATGATGTTCATGTTGTGTTAGTTAATGTGTGTGTTGAATACAAGTTTTATTTACATACACCACGTGTGAAGTCTCTTTTGTGATGCTCATTGTATTTATTGAGTGAGAGTGCTGTGCCAATGCTTTACACATTACCTCTGTAATAAGCCTGACTGCTCAGTGCCAAACTACCCAAGGGCGAACGTAGGTTATACCATGAGTGGAATCACCTGACCCTGACAGAAGTTGTAGGTTCTGCGTGGCTAGGGAATTGCCTCAGCCAATCAGAATGTGCCAGTTCCAACACAGGTTTTAAACCTTGTAGGGACTGTCACAAAATATATGTGAGACAGATCCCCATGAGGTGTGCCCCTGGTGTTTGGGGTTACAACACAACTCCTCAACCTGCGACGTCTGTGCCCATATGAACCAAAAGGCAATATGAGATTGCGAAGTGAAGCTCTACATTGTAAAGCACTACAAAACTTCATGCCATTGCCGGTTGAAGTTGAGAATAAGGTGTCGTCGTTCCCCCTCTCATTGCCTTTCCCGCAGTGGATATTTGACACAGTCAAAGTCTTTGTTTAAGTCAAAGAAAAAATGCAAGATGTCCAAGCAGGAATCGGCCCCTTACTGCCATTTTCGATCTCCAGAGCAGGTGCGACGGCATCAGTGTGCCACTCAATCATGCAGCGGAACTCAAGAAGAGCCGTTTTCGATTCTGGTTCTGATGTACACCACCTTTCTGGATCCATAAGCGATGTCGCAGTAAGTCGAGGCCTCTTGGGAGTCTATGCTATTCATTTTCAGCACTATTCTGGTTCTCTGTGGTGGCCATTCAGGCCCCAAGAATCTGCAAGAGCCTCCTGTGTTCCTACCGCTGGAGGAGCTTATCACAGTCTATGTGTCTCTAACCCACTTTGGGTTGCATATCAGCTTTGATGTCAACTTCTGTCCCGATGCCATTATCGGCACTGATCCCTTCGACATCGACATTGGCGCCTGAGGAGGATTCACAACCTATAGCGATTTCTCACTCTGAGCTGAGCTCGTCTTGACCTCGGCTGAGGCCTTGCCCTGATCCCGTTGTAACGCAGCCTACTGCCAATCCTTGAAACTGTGTGCAAGACGTTGGATAATAAGCCTCAGTTAAACCCCCTGGTAGCTGCAGCACAGAGTAGACAGGCTTAAATTAGAGGTAATGCATAAAGCTTTTATTCAATCTCAAAACAGTAATAAAGTAGAAATGCAAATCATTCAAAATCCCAAACTAAATTAGAAAAATAGAGTACAATATAACAAACAAAATAATCCCACAATTACAAAAAAACAAAAGGAGAAGCGGATATGTGAATTTTTAAAGTTTGTAGTAGAAATCGTTCCAAGAAGCACAAAGTGCTAATCATAAACAATGGTCATAGTAAACTAGAACCTAGGCGCAATTTGACACTGACCGTGATGATATGGGGAATGGGTTCCCTAACCGGGTTCACCCAGGTCAAAGAGTTTAGAGTCTTATTTAGTCTTCAAGTCTTAATCTACCACAGGAGAACACTTCCAAATCCCTCAGGGAAGGTACTTTGAGGCTCACAGGGTGTCAGTCAGAGTTTGTTCTATCACTTTAGTGAGGAGGTCATCCTTATAAACATTGGAGTCCCCTTCTTTGCCCTGGGTACAAGAGTGAGCAGGTTCAGTCCTTCAGGGCTCCTCTCAGGTCACAGACAGTAAGTCCTCTTCTGTTCTTCTTCAGATCCAGGAATGTTCTAAAGTCGGTGTCTGGAGAGGCCAGATTTATGCTTCATGTGAGCTAGTGAGTAGGAATGAGTCCTGGACACTCCCTAATCAATGAGGTAAAAGTTCCTGAGACCAAACCTACCCACATTTGGTATTTAAAAGATTGTGAAAGTCTCTGTCCACACTAAACGTGGGCTCTGACGGTTGAGGTGTGGGTGGAGAGTGTACTATGGTAATCCTAGTGCCATACCTAACATTAAGATTCAGTTGGAAGGAAGTCCTGTAGCCACAATCAACTCAAAGACAAACGTCTGGTAGAAAAGAGCAGTTTTCCAGCAACCAGACAGTCGTTACAAAAGAGTTGTTTTGGCATCATGTTCACTGCCTTTCAAGTGAGGCACCACTGTTATATCTAAAAACCCAGCAGACCTGTCAAGCAGGATGCTCTCAACCCCCACTCTGTATATTGTGGGAGATTTAAAGGTGACATCTTTGCCCAGTCAGCCAACTGTTTGATCCTGGGAGGTAATTTACACCTCATTCACATCTATTAAAAAGCAAATCAATGGATGGGAAAGGAAGAGCAAAAGCAGATTAGTCTCTAGGAATTTTAGGCACCGAATAGGCAACATTCTAAAAGATAGCTTTCTATAAAGTAAAAATCTGACTTTACAATTGAATTGTTTTTTTAATAACTATGGAAAATAGTTGTTTGTTTTTCTAGCTAGTCCCATACCGAAATATAGTATTAGTATTTAATATTGCATCCCAGTGTTTTCCTGTGGAATATCCAGCCTTACTACAGTTAACATAGCTTTGAGGTGCTGGTCATTGTAAGGACATGTTTAACATTAAATTTTAACATGTCCTAATTTTAAATACTGTGCTCCCTGCCTTATGGCATATGTTTTTTCTTCTTATGAATTGTTTTATGATGTAATGTTTTTATGAATAAGATTATGTTTTTATTACTATAATCCAAAAAGGTAAACGAATAATAAAAAGAGATATAATCTATTTCTTTGTTTTTCTGGCCTTATTGTATCCTGTTGATCATTATATGTGATTGAGACAGTATATGAAATGTAAATTTGTCAATCTGATTGAAACTCTAAGCCCTGCCCAGAATAGTTTCTTCACCTAAAATCTTCTTGAGATGCCAGTCTCATAAAAACAAGGAAAAGGAACTTTTGATATTTGTCTACACACAAACCCATTCCCTTTTTCCATAAAGGGTTCCTCCCAATATTTTTACTCCCTGCCTTATGGGCCACAAACAATCCATAGGGTTGACATACATATTTCAAAGTGGTTATTTTGGCAGGTCAAACTGCAGTTTTGAAACTGCTGCAGTCGGGCTACAATGATAGGCCTGACGCCATGTTTTACACTGTCATTTGAGTAGGTGGCACATTAGATGTTGCAGCCCACTAGTGACATTTCACTTAAAGGCTTGGGATACACTTTGCACCATATATTATGGACTTACAGGTAAGTTAAATATGTCAATTAGGAGTATCCCAATTAAACCATGTTTAAACGTGGAGCACAAACACTTTATCATAACTCTGACACACTACGTTTACTGCACAGTTGTGCTCAGACACTTCATCAAATTCTTGGCTCCAACTCAGCTCAAAGACAGACTTTTGGTGATAATGCTCAGACTCAGAGCAAAGCCAGACTTTTGGTGATAATGGGGACACATTTTTCCCCTGATATGACAAAGAAAACTAGTACGAAGGCATACAAGATGACAGTGGCCTGGACAGCTGCCTAAACACCAGGTTAGTCTCTCTTCCTAGGCCAGCCACAGAGGAGAGAGTGCATAATTTGCCCTTGTGATCAGAAGGATGGCAGAGGTTATTGACCTGCAGCTCACAACTACAGAGGTCAAAACTAATGTCCGTACAGAAGTCCTTCAGCTTGGCCAGACACCAACAGAATCTCTTTTGCCATTTGAAGAAGCCCTTATGAATACTAACATGGCAAAAAACATGTTCTGGTCCTCTTATCAACAAACAGGTTGCTCGTTGCCACAGATCAGCTCCATGTGATCCTGGTTTTCTCAGTTAGCATCCAACGCCAGAGAGCATGGTGGTTCAGGCATCCACCAAGGTCAACGCTAATGCCGTTCCTATAACCACCCCAGACCGTGAATCCAAAAGTATATGGGCATTTGGCAAGAGTATGTTTTCTTCCACCAGCCTTATCAAAAGGTCTAATCTTACTGGTGGTCCCAGCGGACTTACGGGCTTCATTATCCCAAACCTTTCAGGAAAGCTGGGATGTAGCTAAATTTGTTATCCAGTCTGGTGTGGCCATGACTGATTGCGTGGGTCAGACAATTGGCATGAGTGTGGTGCTATGGCGCCACTCTTGGATGGGGCCCCTGGGCTTCTCACACCTTTGGTAAGAAGGCACATTTAGCACTAGAATGAGTCAAAGATAATCACTCTACAGTCACTTGTTTGGTCGATCCTCACCTGCCAGACCGTTTCTCCCAAAAATGTATCAATTTTGGGATACTCTAATAAGGCCATTAGGCTTTTCAAGGTTCTGAAAGTGGCTCCCAATGGTAAAATCCAGGAAATCGCCCCGCCATCAACAACTTAAAAATCGCTTTAGTCTTTTCTGGCACACAGCCATCCTGTAGGAGGAAGGATCCGTCATTTCCTCCAGTGATGACAAGACATCACATCGACAGATGGGTCCTCCTAAATGTCAAACTGGGCTATGTACTCCCATTCCTTTCTACACCGCCACACCTTCCACCTCAGCAGGGCATCTGCCAGAGAACTATGTGTTCGTTTTCTTACAGGAGGTGCAGTTCATTTTGTCCAAAGGGGCCATAGAGAGTGTTCTGAGCTTGGAAGTAGGAACTGGGAGTTTTTCCAGCTTCGTCCTTGTGACAAAAGATGGAGGCTGTTTTCCTGTTTTATATCTTCACCCTCTCAATGCCTTCCTGTGAAAGGACACTTTCAGGATGCTCACAATGACCCCAGTTCTGTCTGCCTTGCATCCCACACTGGATGGTAGCATTGGACATGGAGTATGCTTATTTCCTAATCGTCCCTACTGTAGATCCAGTCATTCCCGAGGTTCAAAGTGGGTCAAAAGCAATTTCAGTTTGCAGGACTCCCGTTTGGCCCTATCAGTGCCAATTGGGTATTCACAAAAGTGATGGCGGTGGTCACAGCACACTTTTGGAGATCAGGTGTTCCAGGCTTTCCCTACATTGATGACTGGTTGTTGAAGGCGGGCTCACCACAGGCAGTTATAAACCACCTCAAGATGACTGTGAACCTTCTAACTTCATAAGGGTCATTATCAATGTGCCAAAGACACTCCTGACTCCTTCACAGAAGCTCCTGTTCTTTGGAGTCATCCTGGTTTCAATGCAATTTAGTGCTGTGCCCAGGGCCAGACTGGCCGTATTGGTCAACAGGCGTTTCCCCAGTGGGCTGCCGGGGGGAGGGCGTTTTTGTTACCGGGGCCGGTTTTCACTATTACCCCCTGTAACAAAAGCAGCTCCAGTGTTTTCCACACGCAGCCCCCTTCCCGCGGCCAGTCCGATCAATTGCCAGGGCCGGGTTGGGCTCCCAGTCTGACCCTGGCTGTGTTTAGAACATTCTCGAACATCCGATTGTGTAAAATATATATATAGCTATAACTAATACGGATAGCACCTATCCCATAGCTCGTCACTGTGAATCAATACACCATAGAGATCCCACACAAGTTACCTACTTTGTAATAAATGCGATTCCATGGAACAAAAGAGGGGGAGACAGGGTGAGGGCGTTGCATGAGCTTGAGACAAAGTATATCCTTCTACTCGATAGTAAAACACCACAAGGGCTCAATCATGATGAAGAATTCCACTCATGCCTGTGAATTTACACTGTGTAGTGGGAAAAAGCTCGAAACAGAATAGAAAAGAGAGAGAAGAAAGAAAGAAGTAAATAAGTAAGCATTGACTATAAACATGTATTGACTTCATTAATTTCTGAAACCAAATGAGATAAAAATGACTCCTAGTAAAGCTGGCATATATCATGTAGCAATTGGGCAATGGTTATTATTCAGCCACTTGCCTAGAATTGTGTATTGACAGGAGGATTGGTAACAAAACGTTTTGTGTCGTTATTGGCACTTGCCTTTTTAATAAATGTTGTGTAATAGTGATGCACTGTGACATTAGATATGGTAATGTTCAGAAACTTGTCTAAAAATATTCATGTCCTTTGCATTATTTTTTGTACCCTCACAATGCTTGGTAAACTCATCTTTGTGATGAAACAAGGACACTAGTCTGATTTGTAACAGTATCAGCATGGCAAGCAAATATAATATAAAATGCCAGAGGGAATCGCTGAAAGTGCAACACTTTCACAGTTAATGTACTCAGTATCAAAACCACCCTCTAACACTTATGAGTGATTTTTTTTATCTTGTTAGGATAAACTGTTAAACTTAATGAAAAGTGAAGAAGCGTAAAAGAAACGCAAGTCTGTCCTCGTTGCCAGTCAGGCACATGGTATGTAAGGGCCAGTGACATAGATGTTGTAAAACTGTGTGAACAAGGCCGCTGTGTCGGCTGAAACGCATCATGGCTGACGTGCGTTAACAATAAACAAAGATTGAAGATCGCATTTGATGTTGGCTCAGTTTGTCTCCTAAATACTGGTTTTGATTACATACTGGAGGTCGCCAGTAAGTAGTTATTGTTAGGACCAAAGTTTCCATAGGATAAGCACTTTTTGTTTTGCCAATAACTTTGGCACAGCTTGACGATCCATTAAGTATGTACAGAGAAAAAGGGGGTTGTAAAATATCTTTTTCCCATTCATTTTTTCATAGGTATTTTATACATAGCTACAGCCCAAACTGCTGAATGGAATTACATCAAATTTGGCAGAAAGTTTGTTCTTGGTCCAGAAGAGTGCTTTTTGTGTTTTTGTGCAAATTTTCAGTAGTTTTGGAGAAATTTAGGTTAAAAAAATGTATATAACTCGCTTCAGAGAATCCGCAGAGCCGACAGATCTCAAACTGAGATCTGATTGACTGACACCACCTCAACCAGGAAGTGGTGGCAGTCATCTTAGGACTCAGGACCCCGCCAGGGACCCTAACATTCTTTGTGTTTTTTAATTTTGCTGCAAATTCACTGAAGATTCGGGGCAAAGCAAAAAATACATATGGCCCTGGGGGATGGGGCCCCTATCCCCTTTAAAATAAAATAAATGACCCTGGGGGATGGGTTTTGCATTTAGCCCTGCCTATGTGGGGTTGGCTGTCACTGGCCAGAACTTGCAGCCAATCCCCCACCATGTACTGCCTTCGGGTTGGATTTGCGTATGGTAATATTACTTTCAAATGTTATGGTAACGCTATAGTTTGATTAAATATTTAGGTAAAACGTAATGTTTTCATCTCTAAAAACCACAGAAATTCACAATACGTAAATCCAACTTCTCGCCACACATGGTCTCTGGCAGTGCCCAAAGGCAGATCCTAAGCCGTGTGGCGGAGGCTCAACTTGGCTGTCAACGTTGTGTGGCTGCCTGCAAGAGGGGGGGTGGCTGCATGCAGGGGGTTGGCTGCAGGCCTTGTGGCTAACCCCCTGCTGTGCAAAGCTGAAGGCCCTGCGTACGTGGAGTTGGCTGCCTTTAGGGGGTAGGCCACAGAACCTGGCCACTGGCTAGAACTTGCGGCCAATCCCCCACCTTGCACTGCCTTCGGGTTAGATTTGCGTATGGTAATAAAATATTACTTTCAAATGTTAAAGTAACACTATAGTTTGATTAAAGGTTTAGGTACAACGTAATGTTTTCATCTCTAAAAACCACAGAAATTCACAATACGTAAATCCAACCCCTCGCCACACATGGTCTCTGGTAGTGCGCGGCAGGGAGTTAGCCGCAGGGGGCAGTTGAGTCGTAGCCACAAGGATTGGCCTCCTGACGGGGCCTGCAGTGATATTTAGGGGGAGGAGGGCATGAGGCTACTCTCCCCGGGCAAATTTGGGTATCAGGGACCAGGGGCATGCAGCCAATCCCCCAGGGCCTGGTGTTTTTGTCGGGAAGGGGGGCACGTGACCCCCCACCCCAGGCTATTATGGGCCCGGCGGACCCCATCCAATGGGGCCCAGTGTGAATTTTGAGTGGGATGGGGGCACACGACCCCCCTCCCTGGGGCGATTTCAGCCTGGGAACCCAATCCCCTGTGGCCCAGCATTATAATTGGGTAAGAAGGGCATTCAGCTCCCATTCTCGGGCTGATTTTGACCCCAGGGACCCCATTCCCAAGGGTCCGGCATTAATATTTGGGGGAGGGGGGCTTGCCCCTCCCGGGACCAATTTTGGCTGCATGGACCTCATTCCCTCTGACCCAGAGCTGAAATTAGGGCAAGGAGGCACTTCCCCTGGCAATTTTAGCCCTGTATACCCGGATGTATGATGTTACAACGCATACTTTTACAACGCCTACCTTTACAACGCAATTTTTACACCGCAACATCCATTACAACGCATACCATTACAACACATGCCATTACAACGAATTCTTTGAAACTACCTTTACAACGCATTCCACTACAATGCATACTACATTTACAACGCATACCATTACAACACATAACATTACATTGCATGTAAGGTAAGTATTGGATAGTGTAGGGGTAAACATTACTATTCTAACTCCAGGGGGTGCAACAGTAGGGTAAGTGTTGGATAGTGTAGGGGTAAAAATTACTATTCTAACTCCAGGGGGTGCAAAAGTAGGGTAAGTGTTGGATAGTGTAGGGGTAAAAATTTCTATTCTGACTCCAGGAGATGCAACAGTAGGGTACGTTTTGGATAGTGTAGGGGTTAAAATTACTATTCTAACTCCAGGGGGTGCAACTGTAGGGTAAGTGTTGGATAGTGTAGGGGTAAAAATTACTATTCAACCCAGGGGGTGCAACAGTAGGGTAAGTGTTGGATAGTGTAGGGTTTAAAATTACTATTCTAACTCCAGGGGGTGCAACAGTAGAGTAAGTGTTGGATAGTGTAAGGGTACTATGTGTTGTAATGCTATGCTTTGTAATGCTATGCGTTGTAATGACTGCGTTTTAATGGCATGCGTTGTAGTGGTGTGCGTTGTAGTGTCATGCGTTGTAATGGTTGTGTTGTAAATGCATGCGTTGTAATAGATGTTGCTTTGTAAAAGTTTCATTGTAATGGTAGTGCGGTATAAAAGTTGCGTTGTAAAGGTTGTTTCCCCTGGATACCCTATCACCCAGGGCCTTGCACAGTAACATTGAAGTCCAGTGGGGCAACCCCTACGATCTCGCGATTTTAACCAGCTCCCCGCATCCAGCAGGAACCGGCATTGCTCCCGCCCAGAGGGAGCAGCTAATAGTGCTGCTCCTTCTGGATGGGAGCAATATTTAGATCTTTTTCCCTGCCTGCTTCACTGAGGGCAGGGAACCATATCTAAAGTCCACATCCCACGAGAGGGAGCATTTTTAAAGCTCCCACCTGCTGGGAGTGGACTTGGTGTTTGCTCCCGCTTAGTGGGAGATTGGAAAATGCTCCCGCCAGGCGAGAGCAACCGCAGGTTACCCTGCCCATGCCAGTGCGGGTAGGGAAACCGCTATGTCCAGGGGGTGGACACCCTGGGAAATAGCCTGTCAGCCGCCCCTGGGGAATGGGGTCCCCAGGGCTGGGGGGTGGGTTGCATGGCCCCCTCCCCTTTGCACATGTAGCTGGGCCCCGGGACCGAAATCGGCTTGGGAAGGGGCTGCATGCCCCCTTCCCTCCTTTTCAAATTCGACGGGCTGTTGAATGGGGTCCCTGGGCCAAAATCAACTAGGGAGGGAGGTCTGCGTGCCCCCTCCCCTTCGCAATGTGTCCAGGCCCCGGGGGATGGGGTTCCCAGGCTGAAATCAGCTTGGGGAGGGGCCACGTACTTCCCCCTCCCCCAACATATAACCAGTTGTTCACCCCGGGAGCCATCTACAGATTGTTTCAGAATGATTATTAGGACAAAAAGATGGATAATTTCCATGTTGCAAACGATCCGGTCAGTTTTACATAATTCTGTTTCGTGTGCACTTTTGGCTGTTTTGCAGTTGCAAAACGTACACAAAGATCCGGTATTTTTTCTAAGCAATATTTCATTTCTGGCTGCGTCATATTCTTCAACTCAAGGTCAGCCTAGACTGCAACCCAGAGGCGTAACAAAACGTGAATGGGCCCCCCCTGCAAGATATGCTAAATGGGCCCCTCGCACCCACATCAGTAGGGGCTGAGGGGGCCTTCCTCAAGTATAGGTAAGCCTACCCCCCCCCCCCCCCTCACACTGCCCCCCGCACCCCTGAAGGGGCTGGGGGGCCTTTTCAACCATGAAACATGACGTAGAACTTTCTAGTCTCCAACAAGCGTACAATATCCTCTGCAAACTGTGTCACAAACAGATTATAGCGAAGCTCCCGGCCATTGTTACAGACGTAAACACAGCGTTAGAGGCCACTGCTGAAGTTGGCAAGGAAAGGTAGTTGTAGGCGGTGCATGACACATGCGTGACGGTGAACAGCACATCTACGACCAACATTTAGACGAACAGTTCAAATTCAGAATACATTTTAAAAATTGTTTTTAATATTCACCTGAATAGATTATTTGGTGGCTCCAACGAAGAGGTGAACCATACTCCATCACAACTATTAACTAAATGTGCTTTTAAACAATATAATAAATATTTCAGCTGTGGTGTACGCTTCACATGAAGGGTTTGGGGATATAACTGCCACTATAATGATTTGTACAATAGGTTGTAGCTAAGGATTTTAATTCATGCAATGAGTCAGATCACAAAATCCATCTCACATTTCAGCTGTGGTTGCAGGTGGCGTGTATTTGTGCAAGCAAGCTAGCAAGTGAACCCACTCTTCCCCCTACAAGCCCTTGGTTGCCTCAGACCCATAATGATCCTGCGCCCCCACTAGACAACCCTACCCCACCTGGGGTGCAGCTGCCCTCCACATCCTACTACATTATTGAAAATCCACCCCTCTCAGCCCCACTCATCGTCTTCCAGTCTGGTACCTTTGGACAAGGCCACTGCCCCCCTTTTCCCCCGCAGAATGCAATGAGGGAAGCCCCCCCCCCCCGAGACTCATCTCACAGATATTCATAGGTCTTGCGATACGTGGGAGCTCCGGTTGCTGCTTTCATAGTTCGGGATTACCAAATAGACAAAGTAGGCACGGCCTATGAGCCCCACACCTTTTAGGGGCCCAGTGACAACGGACCAAAATAATATTGATTTGATCTTGAAAGAAAATTATAATCGAGCTTGCTTAAATTTTTTCCAGAAGATAGAAAAAAAATGAATCAGCTCAAAGAAACGAAAACTTTACATTAAAGACTCTATGGAGAATATACTGTATTAATGTAATGTAGTGGTTTATTAAAATTGTTGGTTGATAAAATAAAAAATGTATTAGGAGATAATTTGAGAGGTGGGTGGGCAAAATTCTGACTGCCTAGTGGTCTCCATAGGATTTAATTCGGCTCTGTGCTTTTAGCCTTTTGTGTAATCAGGGGTACCTAATACTGGTGCTGAACAAAGGGCCTGACGTAATTGGTGAAAAGCATTCTCACATTCATCCGTCCATGGAAGGGGAACTGGGGTGTCCTTTGTCAACAAGCCTAACAATGGTTTAACTATGTATGAAAACCCTAATATCCACTGTCTACAAAAGGAGGTGAGACCCAGAAAAGCTCGAACTTCTTTCTGCGTGGAGGGTACTGATGTGTCTAAAATGGCTTGAATACGATCTGGTGTAAGTGCACGCCCCTCCTTAGACAAAATGTGACCTAAATTGGTTACCTTTGGTCTACAATATTGCAGTTTCTTTTTCGAGACTTTGTGATTGTGAGATGCCAAAAAGGTAAGCAAGGACAAAGTGCACTCTTCACATTTCTCAGGGGTGTCGGCGGCCAACAAGATGTCATCCACATATTGTATAAGCGCCACACCGTCAGGTAAAACAGAATAATCGAATTGTCGTTTTAATGCCTGACTGTAAATACTTGGGCTCTCAGTATAGCCTTGAGGAACCCTACAGAATCTGTACGATCTATTATTCAACGTGAAACCGAAAAGATATCGGCTGTCAGGATGAATAGGGATCGAAGGCGTTCTTCAAGTCTATAACAGAGAACGTCATTGCAGTTGGCGGAACCAAAGTAAGGAGTGTAGTAATATCGGAAACCACTGGGTATTGAGGTATCACTATCTTGTTAACCTCCCTCAAATCGATAATGAATCGATAAATCCTGGTGTCAGTATCTTTCTTCAAAATCGGTAGGATAGGACTGTTGCACACGTTGTATGGGACTTCTTCAACCACCCCTACTTTAATCAAGTCCGGCACTATATGTATGAGCACCTCCTCCCCCTCCTGTGACATCCGATACTGAGGCAGGTGTGGCAGCACAGCTCCCTCCTTCACACTGATGTGCACCGGAGGGATAATCATCTGTCCCACGTCGGTATCGGACGTGGCCCATAAAGATTCAGGCAAAGAGGCCAGTGCAGCCTCTACGGTAATCATGTACACCCTTTCTGTTGGTGGATAATTATCATTCAAAATAAGACGTACTCCCTCAGGGGAGCACCGTATCGTGGCCCGAAAATATTTGAGCATGTCTAGGCCCACGATATTATCAGGCGTTTTTGGGGAGAGGAGGAATGGACATGGCGCAGCAAACTGATCTACATAAAGTGCAAGAGGTTGTGACAGTGGGCTAACAGAAGGCGTTCCATCTAACCCTATTGACGTAATTGTTGAGCCAGACAGGGGAGCCCTCGGAACCAATTTTTTGGGCAAAGCGCTACGAGTAGAGCCTGTGTCAACCAGGAACCTATCAGTAGAGCCCAAAACATGTGCTGTAACATAAGGACCCCTCTGATCTACTGGCACTTCAACTGGTTCCATACCCCATCCTACGCAATCCTATGCATACTGTGAATTGTGCTGCTCGGGAGGTGGATAGTCAGACATTTGATACTGATTCCGTCGATCAAAAACATTGGACCCATCTCGGGGTCGTACATTAGAATCAAATCTAGCTCGGTCATTCGTGTTGTTTCTAGGGCCTGAAAAGTTTCCTCTACCCCTCATAGACCCTTGCCCATGTTCCTGTCACTGAGCATGCAACAACGGACACTCATTCGCCCGACTGGGTTCACTCCTCCACTGACACTTGTCACTCACTCCCAGGGCCATTCAAATCTGACCTGCCTCCAGGCAGCGTGCTCCCCGTGGATGCAAGAGAGCACCTTCGAATCTCCTCTGAGGCTAAGTCTGGACTTAGGCAAGATGTGAAACGATAGCAGACGGCACCCGACCTCCGAACAGTGGCTTTTCAAACTCTGTCCAACCCAGGTGGAATCTCTCTGGAGCATGTATCTTAATGTCTCAGCCCTCCTTACCTGCACATAGGTTTTCACCAGCGAGTTGCTGAAGTTGGCCTCCTGGTGGCTGGTCTTTTGCAACGATTGAAGGAAGCAGGCCCCATATCGTCCGTCCACGAGCAGGAGGACGACCCACAACATGGGCATCAAGAACGCCTTCACAATATTCCACAAGCAGATTTTGTATAAGCACTCTCCGCTCAAGTGGCAGGGGCATGATATGCTCTTAAACCACAGGCTCAGGATATACCAGATGATGGCTGGCACCATGAAGAAGACCACGCTGTATACCGTTGCCCAGCAGCCAGGCGGAGGGCACTGGAACTCGCTCTCCAGCAGGTTCTCGATGAGGAACAAGAGGAGGGCGAGTGCGGAATTCCGTGCTATGTTGTTGGTCAGGCTGAAAGTCCTGAAGAGAGTTTTCTTGTCCATTCTGGTACCAGTGGTCCGATTTCAAAAGCTTGTGTGAGATGGCCTCTTCCCTTGAGTAGGGACTTACTCTGTGCACCAGGGCAAGAGTGCAGGCAGAGTCTGCGTTCCAAAGACTGAAAGTGAAACCAGAAGGTCTTTGTTTGAAGAGAATGCTAAGGTTGCTGTAAAGAGTACATTGTCAAGGTGTCACAGTGCTTAGAGGAATGTCAAGCTCTCCACTTCCTAATTATGAGTGACATGCTGGAGTCTGTATTTATCCCTACATTCTTCACTTAGGCTTCTTTGTTTGGTGGCGGACCTACCAGCTGAGGCCATATTGTTGATGGGCTGTGTTTGGTCCACTTAGTGCACATGTATATTTTGATCTGTGACATGTTTATTTTGCTGTGTTTAGATTTCATCCATTATTTGACTTTGAGATAGTGTCTGACGAGTTTTCATTTGTTTATTACCTGCTTAAGAGTAACACTTGAAATTATGAAATTAAGGGAGCAAATTGGATACAATAGAGATATAGGTAAATGCTAAAGAGGGGGCAAAGAGGCTTGGTATTTGTGTTGTGAATTAATGGAACTGACATGAAGGGACCAGTGAGATGATGATCTGTCTGATAGAAAAGATTCAATCTGCTTCAGATGTTGTCAAGTCTTCGTAGAAGCTTGCAATGGTGAACAGTATCAAAGGCAAGGGAGAGTTCAAGTGATAGGTGTGGCGGTACTCCAGTTTTAATTCACTGTTGTTGTAAAATCACCCCATGTGGAAATCATTGCTGCTTCTGTGCCTCCTCTATACTAGAACCTGTTTTAGAAATCTGAACTGCCAAGGAACCCGGATGTTTTCAGGTACTACCTGGTGGACCCTTTTTCCTCTGAAATCTTCTAGCGAAGCTGTTGTTTGTGACCTCGAGGCCTCTCATTAGGTCTGAGGACCCCTCAACAGCTCTCTCTATTCAAATCTTCTGCCTCATGTTTAGGGCTTGTGACTACTCTCAGCTCTTCTGGCTGTAGTTCCATTGGTCAGGTCTTCCTTGAGCAAGGCAGCCACCAGATCACAAGGAATGTTAACTATTCTGGCTCCAGTCAGCTTTCCTTGCTACCAACTCATTGTTCTTGTGAAAAAAAACTTCCAAGCTACTCACCATTTAGAGCAGAGGTCTTCAAACTTTTTTAGGTTGAGCCCCCCAGCTGAATTTATTTAGATGTCTGGCCCCCCCACCACTTGACAAAAGATTCTGGAACCTGGTATTCTACATAATTGACCGTCATCCGCATTTCCCAGTCCATATCTGGCTAATAATGTTAAACACATTAAGAGTGTTTAGAAAACTGCAGATTTGCGAGTTGGTGTGGTGAAATGACAGAGGCTTACTACACAGTCCAAAACTACATTTTTCAAGATAAAATGTGGGCAAATTGTTACGGGTACTCCACTTAATTCTTGCAAAGCGTCCTCAAAGAAACTTCTGTGGTCAATAAAATAAGTACCATTCGAAGACCATGCTCACCACTGAGAAGCACTGTCCAGTGGCATTAAAAGAAAACAATTTCAACTCTAGCCATCCTAAGCAGCATTGCCCCATTCTCACCTCCCAGAAAAAACTCCCCATTCCTACACTGCCCATCCTTTCACAGCTTCTCTTTCCATGAAAGAAAACGGTTGACACCCTCTGCCAGGCATTGAGGTAAGCAGTTTATTTGATAGAGTCTCAGAGTCAGAGTCAAAAATACTTTATTCGATTAATTAAAATCATAAAAGTATACTACATACATTCACAATTGATACTTTCTAATTTACAAACAATTGTTAAAAAACCGATAAAAACAGATAAAAACAGTTAAAACAGTTGTGTGGGCAATGGTCAGGGACAATTTAAACGTTTGGAAAAATACATAATACCCTATAAATCATCAGTTTGATTGTATCTTAATTTCATTATCTTATCACTTCTTACTGACAGTTTATTTGATAGCACAGGTTGTAGCAGGTGTCTTCCCTGGCAGAGACGTTTTAAGACATAGGCAACGTGGGCTCTGGCCCAGGGCCCCAGCCTTTAAGGGGGACCCCTGATAGAGCCTGCTCTGTTCTGGAGAGAGTCTTACCCTGACTATCTTGAATCATTCTTAGATAGATTGTTTTAAATAGCATTTTCCTTTAATTTATTTTTACTGTGGTGATGTGCGAGGGTCTTCTAAAGACATTTTGCAGACAAATGTGCTTCATGCAACACCCATTAAAAAAAAGTTTATTTTAGAACAAAACAGCACTGCACACACAAGAAATGGGAGGGTGTCACAGAGATTATTTGCAGTACTATTAGTGAGCTGCTGCTGTGTTACAATATTGAATACACACGTCACTATCCCTGAATATGAAATGTCAACACATTTAGAATTTGGACCAGTGTGCCAGTGCACGGTCAGTGACCAGACTGGAGAGAGCATGAAAGAGCTGAAACTGGATCATAAATTCAAAGCTGTTCTGAATATGGCCCCCCCAAAATCCTTAAGATGTCCCTGGACCTGGGAGAGAGGCAGGTGTCTTCTTTGGGACAATGGTAGTGGCCAGGAGTTCTGGGATCAAGTGAAGCAGGTCGCTCCTCTGGGGTAGTGATTGGTACAAGTTCATCCCTGGGATAGACTTTGAGGCTGAAGGCTTTCTCCTTCGCAGTCGATGAAAAGGAACTTCCTACTTCTGTAGTGCTCTAGACCCTGCATTTTTATCATAATGCTAGTGATTTGCTTCTGAAGGGTGAAAGTTTGAAAATATAACAATAGGCCAAAGGATACACAGTGTCTGGAATGTGTGACCTAGGAGGTTAATGTCCTAACTGCTGTGCCTAAAAATGAAAGGTGTATACCACATGTAGAAGGGTGCCCTGGCGGGTACATTTTAGTATGTTGCTGTATTTATGGGTGCTCTGGCGCAAGATGTCAAACTGTCCCAGGAGTGTGAAGATTGGAGAAAGGGGCTGTATTTGGAGGAGCCTCTCTGAAAAGGACAACTCTGCACCATATCTAGATGAGGGACTAGGATGCTGAGGTTAGAGTAGGGTGCTAAACCTGAAGATGCAAAGCCTCTGCCTATCGTACTATGGATGTTGTAGGGGGCTTTAATTAGGGTGTTTAATGCCTGAGGGTGCCAGGCTTAAATCAAAACTGCCCAGTGAAGTAACCAAACGTTTACTGTCAGAGGGTTATAAAACTCCCAAACAAATAAACAATACAACTAAAGAAAGAGGCAGACATTAAGTGAGACAGTCAAAAATAGGATACAGGTAGTATGCGAGCCTATAAAGCTATAAAGCTTTTATAGGCTATCAGAGCCTATAAAAAAGACATAAAGATTGCTCAATCTTTACATTACACCCATAAAATCGCAGAGGCCGGCTCCAGCTCCAAGGAGATTTATCAAATTGTAAAAAGCCTCATTAACCTTCCAACACCGCCATCAATTGATCATAATCCTCTGCTCCGCTGTGAGGATCTGGCAGAATTCTTCTTCCATAAAATTGATCTCATATACTCCTCTTTCCCGCCTACAGAGCAGATCAGTCCGAAGGAGCTACCTCTCTGTCCTTCGCAAGAAGTTAAATCTAATTGTCCCTCTGCATTGGCGGAATTTCCCCTGCTGAATGCGGACCTACTCACCTCCCTTATTCGGTAGGTGAAATTGGGTTCCCCCAGTGATCCTGCACCTCCCCATATCCTAGTCTCTGCCGCCCATACCACTCTTCCTACTTTGTTAGAAGTACTTAACACCTCAATTTCTACAAGTATTGTCCCAGTGGCTTGGAAACGGGCCAAGGTGCGGGCTCTTGTCAAAAAACCCAACCTGGACACCAAGAATTTCAACAACTTTCGCCCGATCTCCCTGCTTCCCTGGGCGGCCAAAATCCTTGAGAAGTACATAAATGGTCTACTAACGACTTTTCTTGAAAACAACCAGTTGCTCGACCCCTCGCAAGCAGGCTTCCGAGCCAAACATGGGACCGAGACCGTGCTGCTGGCGGTCACGGAGGAATCCAGGAACATTTTAGATCGGGGAGGATCGGTGGCAGTCATCCTCCTCGCTCTGAGCGCTGCATTTGATACCGTTAATCACGGTATCCTTCTGCGGCGTCTCCTGGATACTGGAATATCTGGCAGAGCCCTGGAGTGGTTCAGCTCATATTTGAGCGACAGAGCTTTCTAGGTTTATGAGGGCAATGCCACTTCTACCAGTAAGCCTCGGGGTTGTGGAGTTCCGCAGGGATCTTCGTTGAGCCCGACGCTATTCAACGTCTATATGAGACCGCTGGCTGAGATCGTGCGCCCATATGGGATTAAGATCATTACCTACGTGGACGATACTCAGCTGGTGGTCTCTCTGGCTCAAGAAGGGGGCTCCTTAGCAGGGGTGGATCTTGCAGGCTGTCTGGAGAGGGTCAAGAGCTGGATGACCAAGTCTTGTCTCAAACTCAATGAAGACAAGACTGAGCTCATGCTACTGGGTCGGCTCGCACCAGCTTCCATCGATGCACTTTGGCAGCCCTGTTTGGGCCCCGCTCCGGCACCCAAGGATACCATCAAGAGCCTTGGCATCTGGCTGGATAGGTCTCTGTCATTTGACCATCAGGCAACTAGACTATCTGCCATCTGCTTTGGCATTCTCAGAGTTATCAGAAAGATCCTCCCTCTGCTTCCTTTTGAAGCAAAAAAGACCATGAGACAGGGCCTGATTCAATCCCTTTTGGATTTCGGGAATGCCCTGTATCTGGGAGCACCTGATTTCACCCTGCGCAAATTACAAATAATACAAAACTGTGCTGCCCGGACGCTTCTGCAAATCTCTCGCAGGTCATCTGTGAAGTCTGGGCTAATAAGGCTACACTGGCTCCCCGTTAGGGAGAGAGTCAGCTTCAAATCCCTTTGTATTGCTCACCAGGCATTCTGGTCCATGGGCCCAGCAATCAATCTATCCCTTATCACTCCCTACCACCCTGCTAGACAGCTGCGCTCAACCCTTGCCACTCTGGCTACAGTTCCCAAAATAAAGAGAACAAGAGCGGGAGGCCGCTCCTTCTCCTATAGTGTGGCCAAGATGTGGAATGCTCTTCCCAACATCTAAGGTCCAACCCCGATCTCACTTCATTCCGTAAGCAGATGAAAATGTTCCTGTTTAATAAACAGTAGTCGGGCGTGATATATCTTCTTAGTAACCACATCCTCAGCTGCAATCTCAGCGCTTGGACGCCTCGGGGCAGCTATGTGCGCTATACAAGAATCGTTTTCATTTCATTTCATTTCATGCGATGTTGACTATGCTGTGACACCGAAAGTGAACATACTACTTTCAGGCAAGCAGATGCCCTATGAAAGGACTGTCTGTTCGCTTTCTCTTCAGATCTGACTTACCTATTGGTGATTTTAAAATGGTCAGAGGCATAACCCTTCACAGTGAGGCAGCACGCAGGGCAAACAGCAGGAGTGAAGAAGTGCCACACTACCAAAAGGTAGTAGTAAGCAGGAGTTTTGTGCACGCAAATTTCGCGGCACTTCCTGCCATCGATGGTGCTGTCCACTTCATTGGGGGCACGTCAATGCTGACATTCCTATGTGCTAATCTGCTGCTGTTCTCTATTCCAAAAGCTCCATTTGAAATGGGTGAAGAACAGGCGCGCAAAGCCCATTGGACTTAAAGGGCTTCTCTACTTCCCCCCCTTCCCTCATGCGTCTCTGGGTGGCAGCCCGGGATGAGACAGCTTCAGTTTCGCAGGCACACACACAGCCGCACCCAAGTACTTCACAGGTCTTTTAAATACCTTTTGCATGTTAATGAGGCGTTGATGGTCTTCGCAGGGCCCCTGCAGCTCCACTCTGCCTCTCCGCCGTGGGAAACAATAAAAGGTGACATTTTACGGTGGAGTGCGTGCCCCCCTGAGATGGCGTCACGCCCCCCCCCGGGGGGCGTGCCCCACAGTTTGAATAACTCTGATTTAGAGTGTGAAGAGTGGCTATTTATGCATGTGTGCACTGTGCAGAGATGGGTAATTATTGGAAATAATGTAAATTTACAACAATGATTAATCATTGAAACACACATATGCTCTTGTTTAGTGCCCACAAAATAGCATATTTATCAGAGTCAATTAAACATATATGTGGTGAAAAGACCGTAAGATAAGCCGTATTAATTTTAGGAAAAACATAATATTGCCTGGCTGTGCTTCTGGACTGAGATTGTTTCCTGAGATTGCCTGACTGTGACTCATTTATATCCCAGTTTTTGATTTTGGCTCCAGCTTCGCGCTAAAATAACATGTACAGAGGCCTACCCCTGTCCCTGACACAAATGAAGTCCTGTAACTTTACTGTGACCTGGAGGGGTACACCAATTGTGCTTTCATTTTGTTGACAGTGGACTGCTGCCCCTGTCATAAGTTTATCATGCACAGTGGTGGTGGCAGCATACTGTATTTTGTGAATCCACAGTCGTGATCGGGCCTTCTATCTGTGTAGCCCGCCCCACTTGTGTAAAGTTCTGCATTAATGTGTAACCTAGATCCTAGTACTAACATCCAAATAGATTGTGTGTATTTGTGGCTTGTGATGTACATACAGTAAGTTTGTGAGTGAGCCAGAGTAATGGAGGCCTGTGGGTCCCATTTGGAAGCCGGCTCCTGTGCACAAAATTTAGGTGAGATTGTTTTCACAGACAATGGAAAAGGATTGCTGTAATTCCTGAAAATAGAGGGAGGCAACAAGGCTCCTTTAAAATTCACCTAAGCAGCTCCTGCTGAGTGGAGCTGCTGATTTGTTTTCTTGTGGTACTGTCATTTGGTAGGTGTTCAGGGTAGGACTCTCATCTTTGTTGTTCAGGGTGAGAGAGATCATTTAGGTGAAGCCAGCCTTTTGTGTTCATCCTGATCACTGTTCAGTCTGGCTGGTGAAAGGCCAGTTGCAGAAACTTCACACCTCTTTGGGCCTCTGTTGTGAATACTCGAAGCTGGAGACTACCCTGCTGTGAAGAGCATCACTCTACAAAAAGCTTTGTCAGGAGAATAGATTTGAGAGGACACTTGACTGAAGAACCGCCACCAACCTGTTTTGAGATTTCAGACAAAGAATCCACATTCTTTATCTGCTTTGACCTCATGAAAGTGGGAGCTACTTACATCTTTGTTGCTCCAGTTCAAAGTCCTTTCACCAAGATAGGAGTATGCTGTAGCATACTAGGAGGACTGCTGTACAACAACCAGAACTGGTGCCTGTGTGACTCCGGCTTCCCAGAGGAGAGGGCACATCAACTGGAGTCTTTACTTGCTCAAAGAGCTACACTCCTGATCTGAAGAACCTGGAAGCCAGTCTGCCGGCTGAGAAAGTGAAAGAGCTTGTTCCACCAAGAAAGGGAGTATTCTGCAGCATACTTTTAGGCCTGCTGTACAAACAGGGCCAGCTTTAGGGCAGTGAGACTGGTGCAGCCGCACTGGGCGCTGACCTCAGGCGGGGGGCGCTGTGCATAGCAATAACTTTTTACTTAAAAACACCTGCTATAGAGTTACTGGTGCATCCTGTTTTCATGCAGCAATAAAAATGTAAAGATAACTCCTGTGAAAATATTCCTGCTAGAGAGAGAGAGATCAGTGTTCTGATTAGTGGCAGTTTTCACTTGCCATAAATTAGCGCAGAGGGTTAACATGCCTGCTGCAAATAACTCTTACCGTGCAGATCACAGATCTGTTTTTTATGTGGATAGCTGAGTGGAATACTGCTTTTGCCACGGAGATCCTTTGGTCACTGCAGTTCATAAGATACAACCCTAATGTAGAACAGTGACTGGTACTGAACTATAAACAAAGAGCTTCATGCAAACTGCGTAAAATAGGTTAGGATGTTATCTTTTTTCCCCCAGCCTTTTGTTATCTATTCCTAAGTTGCTTAAAAGGGTTTGTTTGGGTATATATATATATATATATATATATATATATATATATATATATATATATATATATATATATATATATATATACATATATATATATATATATATATATATATATATATATATATATATATATATGTATATATATATATATATATATACATTCTTATTTGTAAAGTCTGCCTTTACCAGTGCTTTAAAACAAATTAAATGTATGTGAGAGATTGTCTAGGGTGAGATGAGTAGCACTTTTGCTCAGTGGTCATGAGGGAATCCGAAGAGGAAGTCATGGGGGGCAGGAGCGACAAAAATGATTGTCGCACCGGGCAACAACAGCGCTAAAGACGGCTCAGTGTACAACAACCAGAACTGGAATCTGTGTGACAGCCAGCTTCCCAGAGGAGAGAGTACATCAACTGGAGTCTTTACTTACTGGAAGAACTGTACCCATGACCTGAAGTGCCTGGAAGCCAGCCTGCCTGCTGAGAGAGTGAAATAGCCTGTCATGCCGGTAGGAGGTTGACTGTCCAGGCAGTGCCAGAAACTGCCAGCTCTGCTGGATGATCTGAGTTCTGAGTTTCCATACCCCTACACTACCTCCCTGAGAAGTGTTTGAATACTCCAAAGTGCTACCACTGGGAGCTAAATGCTGAAAGGTTGTATGTGGCCCAGTTTTTGAAGCCAAAGTAAGACAGACTCTGGGACATTCAAGGTATTGCACCCCTGCCTTCACGGTTGAGGCCCAGTACCTCCTGCTTGTCCCATGACCCCTGAACTGGATTCGACACATACCTTGAGGAAGAAAGGATATATATTTAGAGTGACCAACTATACACTGTATGCCACCTAAGTCTATATAGTCAGTGTCATTCACTTAATACTAAGTTTTCAATGGGAGTCAAGGGCACAATGGGTTCAGGTAGGAATGGTGCAAGAGGCACTAAAGGCATTGAAGGAAAATAAGGAATACAAATAGTTTTTTTAAATAGAACTAATACGGTTTTAAAAACCACTTCACAACTTTTGGATAATCACCAGTATTCCACAACACATAACATAACTTCTTGTGTTATTCTTGAAGCATTAACGTACTTGATAATATATAGTGCTATGATTTGAGTTTTTAAGCACCATTTTGAATGTATTTTAATACTTCTGGGGTGTATTTTTCAGCTCTGGATATCCCCATACCTTGTGGGATTAACAGAAAAAGCTTTAAGAAATACAACCGTCAGAGAGACTTTGGCTCCACCCACATGTTTACCTTGATTACAGCATTTGATTGGGCCGAACCTGTGTGGTGCTGCTGAGAAAGCTTGCGTGCTTGTTACACTTCTATTGACTTCTGAGTCGTGTTTCCTCGCCTAACATGGCTGCCTCATTAAAACACAATAACATGGTAGTGTGCAAAAAGACCCCACCACAATGATGTGATAGTATTGGCTAAGGATGTTGCTCTATGAGAAAGCAGCACTGGTGGAAGTATTGGTGAATAGAGCTTCCCTACAAGGAATTTCCCTTATCCAAAATGGTTGCTATGTCCAGCGTGATGAGGAATTGGCATCTTAGCCTGTTTGCTTTAGTGACATTCAAAACAAAAAGTTTGTTTTGCCCGACCTTCCTTGCACTCCAGAAGTGCTACTCACTGCAGTTTTAGCCTGCGGTCTTGCGTCGCAACAGCCTCATCCCAGTCCTTGCTCCTACACCAATCTACAAAACCTTACTACACTCTTCTCATCTCTTACACCAGCGGTAGCCTCAGCATGCTCTCCCCTCCAATATCAGCCCCTGCATAGTGCTATTGCTACGTAGACCATCAGAGTCCAGATGTTGGTCTAAATCATGACTTCAGAAGCTGCAAAAACAGCATGTCTGGCCACATGAGACTCTCCCCTCTCCACCTTTCTTCACAGTGGCTGCTATGAAGGCCAATTGGGCTCAGTGCAGGGCCAAGAAGTAGCTCTTGAGCTGTAAATTCATCCTCCACCTGCAACATACCCTTAGCCTCCATTACCAGTCAACTCCCACACCAAAACGCAGCCACAGTTGCTGTGCTTCATCCTTAGTCTGTTGTGCTGATCTTCATCCTGCTGCCATCTCCTGCTTTCACCAGTATCTCTTGGCTGATCCCCACAGCCTAATACTATTCCCGGCTCCCACACCAGCATCCACAGGCCCAGCTCAATCTCCTTTCCAGTACCATCCCCCATCTTAATACTCTCTCCCCTCTTGCATTGCATCTGTAGCTAAGGATGGAACTAAATAAGCATTGAGTACTGTGGGAAGGACAGATACTCTGTGACTGCATTTGTAGATGGTTGTGCATGTTCACAAGTATTCAGTAGTTTAATGTGTGCTGTGTTAGAGGTCTGGAAGTACTGAGTGACGGTGAGTGGTGTAAGTGCAGGATGAGCAGTGTGCATGCAGGATGAAAGGAATGCCTGTGTATGTGCATGGTGAGAGGTGTGAGTCCAGAGTGAGTGCTGTGTCCGAGAACTCGGTGACCAGCGTGCTCTTGTGAGTGGATAGGGAGAGTAAAAAGTGAGCCCATGAGAGCAGAGCATGACTTGTGAACCTGAATGAGTGTAATGTGAGCTGTGTGAATGAAGGATTATGTATCCCTAGACACTCCAAGTAATTCACCTTACACTTGGCAGTTAGCAAGTAGGGATTTAAGTGTAACTTGAAATGTGATTATCAAACCTGATCCTGCAACAAAATGTCAGCCATTTGGACATGGCAAAAGATATTTTTCTAGAGGTGGAAGAGTCATTGAAAGCCAGAGCCAGATGCGAGCTCTGGCTCTAGAAAAAGTACTCTTGGAACTTCGAGTCAAGACTTCTTGTCGATTCTGCCACCCTCTCCCTTATGTCAGTCACCAAGCCCCTTGTCCTTCATCTAGTGAGTAAATTGTGTACTGTAAAAACAGGAAACCTGTTTCTAAACACAGTTAATCTGCTAGACAAAATGTGTTTCACCATAGTCAATTGCCGTTTTTCAATGTGCCTCCTTTGCTTCTATCTGCCCTTTTAAGAGTACCCTAAAAAAAAACTTCATTTAGGATGTACCCTCTACAAAAACTTCACTTTTATGTTTTAGTAGACTTTGATGCTGCGCTATATGTTATCGAAATGTAATCGAAGGTCGCATGACAACTGACTTGCCTCTTGGTTCACTACTAGCAAGGGCCACTGGAATTATGTGTCAGAGGAGGACCAAATTATGAAGCTATGTTGACTAAATTATTCGTCATTGAAAAGCCAAATTATGTGGCATAGTGCTGCACATTTTGTGATAGAATTACCTCATTATTTTGTCATTTTTGCACACGGTAACATTGTCTTTTAATGATTTCTTCTTTTTGGTACCAATTTAGCATCTAAATCTGCATTAAGCAACTGAAATATGACCATTTAACCTTTGTGAAAGGCCTTCCAGAGCTCATGAACATGTATCGCCAAGTTTTAGTAAATTTTGATCCATTTGGGGCGCTAGAGGGCGCACAAGCGGAATGGCTGCCTAGTCGAGTAGCTCCCGCTCCTTGGCAATTTATCCGTTCAATATCCTGCGCCACAGGGTGAGAAACCATCGGCTTCACCCCCCATCTGCTGTAGGGGGGTGCCCTCTACACTCAACCTGGTTTTGAGGCCGTTGTGTGGTCCGGAACCGGCGGTAGCGCCAATTGAAGTTTCACCGCAAGCACGCACGGAGCCCGTAAGCGGAGGAGACCGGCTGTGGCAGACTACGCGACCCCGAGGCTGGCCACGAGGGGATAGGCCAGGATCGCGAGTGAATGCTCGGGCCCGAGCGACTTCTGCATGGGACCTTGAGGCCGGAGTGCGGCAGTATCGTCCTTCCATGCACCTCGCCCCCGGCTGGAGAACTGACTCGGGGCTCACTGGCTGGAGGTGAGACGCTGAGCAGTACGGGAGAGCTCGGGGCGGCGTAGCGACCCCTGGAGCTACGGCGGGGAGCCGGGCTTAAGCAGCGCCCTCCACGGGGCAGCGCGAGTTGAGAGGCGCCCGAACCGAGTGGAGGCGGCCGCTTCTGCAATCCCCACTGGCGGTGGGGGGGGGCCGAGCGCGGCCGTGCTTACCAGCCCGCCGGACTGCAGAAGGGCCTCCTGACGACCCGTTGTTTGCATGCCCCCTGCCTGCCCACGTCGGAGGTGGCGCTGACCCCCTGGGACCTCGTGGTCTGCTTCACCCCCCGCCGGCGGATTATGGGGCCTGGCCGTGTCCCACGCTTGGGCGGTGGGGGGGTTTCTGACACTGTTATAATTGCAATGGTCGCTGCCTTCCACACTTACCACGAACTGGTGGCCTGTGCACCTACCCTCACAAAGCTGGGCTGAATTTGGGCCTCCTTTTCTCATAAGGTGACTGTAGCTATACCACTGCTGCCACCGGGCCTTGTAACCCATCTCCACCGGACGGACTAAGGGCGCGAAGAGTGACGTATGGCCTATATCCCCCCAAGCAATGCTCACCGTGCAGAGGTGCCTCATCCGGCTTATACCGCATGGAGTTATACCTGCACACTTGCGCGCCTCCTGTTGGGATTGTATCACCATCCCCTCAGCGGACACCTGGGCACACAGCAGCGATTGGACATGCGGCGGCGGAGAGGCCGCGTCCAGCCACCAACATGGTGCGACCCGAAAATCGCCAAACGAATCTGAGCTTTGATGGCGCCAAAAAAAGGCACAAAGTCAGTGCCTGCCGACCCCGGGCCAAGTGATGCGACCTCGAAGGCCGTTGCTACTCCTACTAAAGACCTTGACTTACATAGCCTGTTTCAGGAGATGAGGCAGGGGTTTGCCACTGTGGTGGAAAAGGTTGACGGCGTCACCGCCAGGCTAGATGCCCTGGTTCATAAAGTGGATCGCCACGAGGAGCGGCTAACGGCTACGGAACAACACATATCCGATAATGACGATATCGCCTCGACTCACACCACATAATTGGCCAGGATGGACAAACTGCTCAGAGTCATAGCGGCCAAGAACGAGGATTTGGAAGCCCGCAGCCGACGCAACAACATACGCGTCACGGGAATTCCGGAATCCACGGACACGGGCAGGATGGAGCTCTATGTTGAAAAATTACTCAAAGGCTCGATCGAAGAGGACGCTTTCTCTCCTCAATTTATCATCGAGAGGGCACATCGATCATTGGCACCTGTTCCTAAGCCCGGACTGCCGCCTAGGCCAATCATTGCTAAATTGTTAAATTATCGAGATCGCGATGTCGCGCTGAGGGCGGCCCGATCTCAGCAAACCCTACAATACAATGGCGTTAGCTTCTCCATATATCCGGACTTCACCCCTCTGGTGCAGGAGGAGAGACGCAAGTTCATCCCTGTGAAAAAGAAGCTGCGAGAAGCTCAACTGGACTATGCTCTACTCTACCCGGCAAAGCTCCGGATCACACACCAGGGGAAACAACGTTTCTTTACGAACCCTCAAAAAGTGGAAGATTTCCTAAAGTCGATCCGTAAGGCACGTAGGGAGGAGCGCAATGCTGCAGCGGACCTAGAGGACGAGGACCCATCTTCGGCAGCGGATGAACACTGATCGCTTGCATCTACTGAACTTTTTGCTTCAACTGCACTGTCATACACTGACTCTTGCTTCGAGTGCACGAAAAGACACGACCACACACGATGGAACCACGCTGCCTCATCACTCCTGTGGTAACGTAATCCAATGACCACTCTCTTGACCCTAGCCTCCACCAAGGGCGGTACAGACTCGGAGGCGTTGGGCGGATGAAGTGGCTGTGCGTACTTTATGTTGTATCCCTACAGGGTGTTCCCCATGCGAATCTTTATGTTGTTGACGTTGTTGCAGAGGTTGGGGGGGAGGGGGAGTGGGGAGGGACAATGGGTGGGGAAAGGTGGCTACTGGCATGATTGGGATGCTGGGGTGGGAGGGGGGTTGGGTTG
The DNA here is from genome assembly GCF_964263255.1 of Lissotriton vulgaris. Classification (NCBI taxonomy): domain Eukaryota; kingdom Metazoa; phylum Chordata; class Amphibia; order Caudata; family Salamandridae; genus Lissotriton; species Lissotriton vulgaris. The sequence continues at coordinate 872,525,511 of NC_141685.1, forward strand.
GTTCCGAAAGAGGCTCTTATCGCTTGGAATGTTTGTTCGAATTATGCACTGTCATGAGTACCTATGTCGGTTAGTTAGAGTAGGCTCAGTCTCATCTCATAGGCTAGAACTGTTCAAATTGTTATTCTTCTGTCTATGGCTGCTTTGAATGCTAACACACAATTGACCTGTATGTCATGGAATGTTAGAGAACTTAATGATGCTAAAACATGTCGAATGTCATCGCTTATCTCAATAGACACCGTGTCCAGGTGGCCATGTTGCAGGAAACCCATTTGTCACCGCAGGGGGGAAACACCTTTGCGAGTAAGTGGGCTGGAGTACGCACCTTCTCCTCATACTCCACCTATGCGAGAGGAGTCACCATCCTTATTGCTCGTAGCGTGCCGTTTCATAAATGCGGGGATCTGGTGGATAGTGAGGTGCGTTATGCTCTATTGTGGGGCAGACTGGGTCGGGACACATACACATTTGTTGTCAGCTATGCTCCGAACTTGGATACACCCGCTTTCTTTACCACATTATGGGGCAAGATCATGGATGTTGGCTCGCGCCACGTTATCTGGGGTGGTGACTTCAATCTGGCGTTGATACCACATCTAGATAGGGCAGATGGAGTGAGCAGCTATAAGCCCAGGGCATGCGAGGCGCTGGAGGGGGTGATCACAGAGGGTGGACTGATGGACATATGAAGGCACTTACACCCCATGGGAGGGAAGGCACACACTTTACCTCACACACGGGAACATGGGCGCAACTGGATTTTTTTCTCCTTACCAGAGGGATTACCACAGAGGTGTTAAGGGTGACACATTTGCCAAGAACATACTCTGATCACAGTCCCGTTCTGCTACACCTCGGCATTCCTGGGTGGGATAGCCCCAGACCACATTGGAGACTCCGGCCTGAGATCCTGTTGGATAGTCTGTTCCGAATCGAGTTGGGTGAAGAGATAGCTGCCTTTTTCCCCAGAAATAAGGGGTCAGTGGATTCGGTCGAATACATCTGGGAGGCCTTTAAGGTGATCATTAGAGGATACTGCATTTCCAAAAGCTTTGGGGTCCTGCGAGATATTCAAAACACTATTCACACACTAGAAAGGGAGCTGCGAACACTAGAACTCCGCATGGTGGTAGACGATAGCCCTGATACACACGCTGCTTTTAGGGACACATTGTCAAAGTATGAGGAGGAGGCTGCTAGGGAGGCTAAGTTCAGTGGGAAACATTGGCAGGCCAGAAAATACTGTGAGGGAGATAGGCCAGGAAGGGTACTTGCGACACTCACGCGGGCCTCACGAGAACGCAACACCATACTTGAACTTACTGACACACACGGGACCACGGTCAGGGACTCCGACGAGCTGCTTACTGCCTTTACATCTCACTACCACACACTTTATACTTCTGACACAGTGTCCGATACATCTTATGCTGCTTATCTGACAGATGTGGCGCTCTGCTGGCTCAGCGATGGGGACAGGGCGTTTCTGGCGGCCCCCTTCGAGCTGGATGAAATTCGCGAGGCCATTATGTCCCTCAAGAACGGCAAGGCCCCCGGCCTCGATGGCATCCCTGCTGAAATCTATAAGGCATACATAGATATTATGGCTCCTGTCCTCCGAGAGGTTTACGAGGAGTCGCTGGACGACAGCGTTCTCCCTGGCTCTATGCGAGAGGTGGTTATTACTTTCCTCTTGAAGCCCGATAAGGATCCCAGCTCCTGCAACTCTTACCGCCCGCTTTCCCTCCTAAATTGCGATGTCAAGATACGGTCCTGGCTACTCGCCTATCACTACTCATGTCCAGGATCGTATTGCCCGATCAATCTAGGTTTGTGGCTGGCCGCTCTACCGCACATAACCTCCGCACTTTATTCTCTCTAGTCCGCACAGTACACCCCGACATGCCGGTCGCAGCCGTCTTCCTCGATGCCTCCAAGGCATTCGACTCGGTCGAATGGCCTTACTTATTCTCTGTATTAGCTAGTATGGGGTTCCCGAAACTCTTCATATCTTGGGTCCGCCTGCTCTATACTCGACCCACGGCAAGAGTACTTGTAAATGGTCGTCTTTCGCACCCTATTGACATTACTAGAGGCACGCGCTAGGGATGCCCCCTATATTCCCTCTTGTTTGCTATAGCTGTTGAACCTCTTGCCTGTCGCCTACGTCAACTGCACCGGGAGGGGGCGATACAATGCTTGCAGCGGCAAATCGATGTGTCCCTCTATGCTGATGACATCACGCTTTATGTTAAACACCCTGAGGTGCACCTTAACCCCCTACTCCGAGAATTCGTTGTGTTCGGCAGAATGTTAGGTGTACACATTAATTGGTCCAAGTCGCAATTTTTCCCTTTAACGGAGGCGGTTACCGATTTTCCCCTTGACTATCCGCTGGAGTGGTGTCGGACCGATCTTCGATACCTGGAGACACAAATTTCCCGAGATAGGAGCGAAACACTACGGTCCAATTACGGAGTAGCAATGACTAAATTAGCTGCCACAGTAGATCGTTGGATAACCCTGCCGCTCTCCATGGCCGGAAGGGCATCCCTTATAAAAATGGGGATTCTCCCCCGCTTCCTATATCTCTTCCTTAACATCCCCTATTTTCCTGGCGCTTTTTTCTTCAAAACCCTGAAGTCGGAACTGTGTCGGTTATTCTGGGGGCGGTAAGAGCCCACGGTTGAAATGGTCCACGCTCACCCTTCCATATGACAAGGGAGGCTTTGATGTCCCTGACTTTGAAGCGTATTATCAATGTGCACAGGCGCAATTCGCCTACCACTGGCTGGCCCCTACCCCTTTCATGCCTCACATTGCAGTGGAAGATTGGATCGTACACCCTATTCCGCTCAATGGGCTGCTTCACTGCCCGGAATCGTCCATACCTACATCGAACACCTCAGTATCATGTACACTTGACGCATGGCGTCGTATTGCCAAGAGCTTGTCCTGCCGCCTGCCGTATTCACCCAAGCTAACGCTGACTTTTCATCCTGATCTCGCCCTGCTACAGGAACAGGGTTTTCGCACCCTATGTGCAAGGGTACGAGTTGCTTGCTGGGGCGACCTGTTCTCGAACGGTCAGTTTAAGTCTGCAGAGTTGTTCTTTGCATCTCATAGCCGCACCCTGCTTGAAGTTTTCTATTATATACGCCTGCGCGCAGGGATGAGGGACATTCTGCCTGATTTCCCTGATGAACCTGAAATCCTACTTCCACTTAATTTCCTACTTTGCTCACAGGATGTGACACATCTGGTCTCTGGCCTTTACCGTCAGCTCAGGGCTGCGGCTCCAATGCCTGGGGCTGGTGCCCGGGTACATTGGAATACTGAGCTGACTGCTGACCTGACCTCACTGATGAGCAATGGCAATACTGCTGTACCCTCACGTCTCGTATCTCCGCAAGCAGTAGACTAAAAATCATACATTACAAATTCCTACAACGGATGTATTATACACCAGTGCGGAAACACAGATTCGGCTTAGCGGACGATGATCGATGCGGGTGCTGCCATGCCGAACACGCAGACTTCCTGCACTTGGCGTGGGGATGCCCTCTAGTACTGCACTACTGGCAACAGGTAACGGACGGCCTCACAGCGATGACGAAGGGCACCGTGCCTATGGACCCCTTGATTGCACTCCTCGGGCATACTCCGCATATCCCTAAATCTTGTCGGAAATTTGTTGATACTGCATTGCTCTTGTCTAAGAGGCGGGTGGCGTGCCGATGGGGCCGAGGCAGAGCGCCTAAATTTAAGGATTGGCTAGCAGACTTGACCTACTGTCAGGAGCAGCATACTACCTTCGCTGAATTGTTACCGGTCATGAGTCGATCTAAAGATATTTGGGGCCCCCTATTGAACTATTTACTCACACAGACGGATGACGACGATACACCTGAAGGGAACCATACTAGTGATTAGCGACACTGCTGGGACTTAAAGTGGGACCACAATTTTCGTCAATACATATGCATTTCCTCTCTGTTCTGATGGGGGGTGTCTCCCTGTTCCCAAGCCATGAGTCTCCGCCCTGCCCAGCGCACCCCATATGTTGCTCATAACCATAGACCTCCCTCTTGGTGACGCCTGTCCCCATTGCTCTATCCAGGGTCCTTCCATGCCACCCATGACATATACTCACCCCCCTCATATTCAATGGCACTCCATGATACCATACATGTTGCTTACTATAGCGTTGATTTTATGCCGCCAGGACTCTTGTTCTACGACTATTAAGATGAGTACGATCTTGCCTATCTATATTACTCTATCGGCTCGGGCCTTCATATCCGAACGTGTCTATAACGCCTCTTAGTTTGTTGAATGTTGGGAAGTTTTTTCAACCTAAAAAAATAATAACTGAAAACACTGTTCTGCTGCAGTACATCCTCAGATGCTTGGCAACGCCGGATGTGCTACTACTATCGCCTGATCCTATGCTACGCTTCCGGGCCTCCGGGATGCCGGTCACAAGGCTGTGTTATATTTGATTGTCACGCTGCCGGCCTCCGGGTTGTAGGCGCAAGAAGCTGTGTACTGTTTTTTCCTATGCAATAAAGCAGTTTTGAACACCAAAAAAAAAAAAAAAGAATTTTGATCCATTTGAGCTAGAAACTATTTTATTCCTCTAAATCTACAGATTATGCAGCAGACGAAGGATTGTGTGGCAAAAGCAGCAAATCCAATATTATTCGAAAATCGCTTGAATAGCATAATTCCAGTGTCCCTTCTAATAACAACCTCATTGCCGACATGCCTGTTTCAAAGTTTACATTTGGAAAGTGTGAATTCTGAAAATGCCAGTCAATGCAGGAATTAATTTTAGTGTACTTAAGAGAAATGCTACCAAGTTAAGGAAATATACTTTTTGAAATGTGAGTCTTTGTCACATTTTTAAATGATGAATTATATTCTACACAGACGGCACAATTCCTATTTTGGAGCTTAGAGGCAAACCAGGTCAATGTCTGGGCATCTTATATTTTTGTGCTACATACCCACCTTTGTATTGTAAATGAAATCCTTTCATCCTTTCTCCCACTCTGGCAGCAACAATCCATAACAGGTGTGGGGACGGCAAGGGGGCCAGTAGCAATTAAAAATACACAAAGACCCGTGAACTGATAAATGGTATTTTAACGACCTAAAAAGGAGAAAGCATAATATGCGGATTGGGGTTTGGATCGGAGACGGGTTTGGGTTAAGCTTGTGGTTATGTTTGGGTTTAGGATTCAGGCATGTAGTCTAGGTTTGAAGTTCAGGGTTAAAGTCTGGGGTTTAAGGACTGAGATTAGGGTTCATGGTTATGGTTAGTGTGTTGGAGTTAAAATGACGATAGTTCTTTGATCATTAGTGTGTTTATGTATGGGTTAGGGTCCGACCTGTGGTCTCGATTTGGAGTGAGGGGTTAATATCTGGGATTCAAGGATTAGGATTTGGGGTTATGGTTTGTGTAAGATCAGCGTTCATGGTTACCCCCACTTTTTGCTGGTGTTCAACTATTTTTCTGTCTAGTCTCACTGGGATCCTGCTAACCAGGACCCCAGTCACTGGGCTTCCTCCCTAAATTGGCTATGGTGAGTACCTTGGTACATTCCTATTTGCCTACTGGGGCACCCTTGTACGTCCCTAGTATATGGAATTAAGGTACCTCGGGCATTGGTATCCCAGGGATCCCCCTATGGTCTGCACCATGTATTATGCCACCCACGAGGGACCTCCAAACTTTGACTACGGGCCTGCCTTTGCAGCCTGTGTGAGTTGGTGCATGCACCTCTCAAAAAAAAGATAGGTCCTTACATCTTACATTACTGCACTTGAAACCTTTAAGTCACCCCTCCAGCAGGCCTTTCAGTCCCAAAGGGAGGGTGCATGGTTCAGAGTGTGATGGTGGCCCTGCATAGGCAGACCACCCCTACAAACCCAGGAGCCCATTCTCCAGACTTTGTAAGTGAATCAGCCATTACGATAGAGAGGCCATGTGTTATTACTTGATGACCATCTCTAAACTGGGTGGAACAAACGTTCGCACGTTTGGCATCAAACATGATGGAATCATACCTCAACCCCTTATCTGATGTTGGAGTTATGTTTCCATCCATGGTAGAGCCCCTACTGGAAGCCCTCAATGCTCCTGGGACCGATCTTACAGAGCCTGACAGCTACCTAGGGCTGCTGCCAACCATAGGCACAATTCTGCCCTCCTGCTGCTGGGCCAAGCCAGAGCAGAGGAAGGTAGTACAATAGGTTTCCTGTCACAGGGAGGTGTGACCACCTCCCAGACAGGATTTCGTGTTTTAAGCCGGATGTGGCGCGCTTGCCAGCGCCACATAGTCTGCTAGAAGGGTACAGCTGGTGCCCTCCTAGCATACTTCAGTTCAAACCAGCTCAAGGAGCCTTAGTTTGGCTCCCGTTCTGGTGTGAAACTGTACAAAGGACATAGGAGAATTCTCCCCTCTGTCCAGCTCCTCCTCTGGGAGGGACCCCTGAATCATCCCAACCCTCTCCTGAGGGTACTTAAGGACTTACCTATGGTTGGGACCCTAGATTTATTGTGGGATTCGATTCAGTTCCAACTCCACTTCCCCTTTGACCATCTGGACATCCTGTCAGAGTCGCACTGACTGTGCCTGACTGATCGCAACATCCTTTGCTTTGGGACCAAGACTGCAACTGAGAAGACTCCTTCTGCTCCTGACCTCGTCGTCCTGCACATCCGCTGCACCATCAGTGTCCGTGCTCCATACCTGGGCCTGTGGACATCTAAAAACAGCCAAAGGAATCTCCCTTGGAGTGAAGGAGTCACTCCCCTGCATCTGCAGGCACCTCAACACAATTGACCGGCCTGCCGAACCTGGACTCCAAGGACTCAAAAAGGCTCAGCAACACAGGTGGTGGTTCTGCATTCCCTCGAGGCCTGAGTTATCCTCTTGTCGAGTTGAGGCCAGCATCCCTCGTAGAATGCCCTGCAACCGCACCCCTGGGCACCACATCGCTGCATTGCTTCATCAGATGGTAACCACATTGGTTACCATGACCGACTCGTGTCAACGGAGTCGGATGCATCGAAGGTTTCTGTTGACGAGTCTGTCCCAGCTATAACTGACCCGTGCTAACGCAGTTGGTTGAATGGACGGATTTGTTGTCTTTGATGATGGTGCCTCGCACAAACTGTTATTGAAGGGCTCAGCACGAGCACCGGGCAGCGCGTTGTTTTAAATCCTCCTCCGTGCCCCACATTGAGAGCCCCACGGACTTGGGAGCTCCGTGGCCCTCTTCTGCTGGTTGTCGAGGTGGTGCCAGCCCTGCGGCAGGACGGCTGCAAATATATCAAGCTCCAAGGGGATGTCCAACAATAGGCAGCACACGAACACAGAGTAGCTTTTCCCCATAAGCTTTAATCAAGTACAAACAATCGCGCTGGTCCGTGAAATCAAGTAGCAAACTGCAACCCTGACGCGTTTGGAGAGCTTTCTCTTTTTCAAAGGGAGACTGCAGTTACAGGCACACCCACGGCCACACCTTCTTTCTATCCCTCCTATCGTGGGTCCATATAGGTCCGCTCTGTATGAGCATTTAACACGTAGTACTCTGGGAGGTGTAGTCCGCTTCCATGCCTTTGATGATGGTGCCTCGCACAAACTGTTATTGAAGGGCTCAGCACGAGCACCGGGCAGCGCGTTGTTTTAAATCCTCCTCCGTGCCCCACATTGAGAGCCCCACCGACTTGGGAGCTCCGTGGCCCTCTTCTGCTGGTTATATATATATATATATATACCACATGATTGTAACAATCTTTTAGAAAAAAACTAAAATGCACATGCACATGTAATGTACCAAAAGGAAATAAAACAAAAATAACACACTTTTATAACAATGCTGGATTATATGGAGAAACAAATCCATCCTAAAGTATCTTAATACCAGGAAAATTGTAAGTGATGTAAACTCAGCACAATACAAGAACAGCTTGAGCTTAACCTACCACATAATCATCATGCCAGACAGGTACTGAAAAACATAGGTTAAAGTACTTTCTAGTTAGATGAATTTGTTAGTGACAAAATTAACATTTTAATCTAAAAAAACACAGAAATTCTCTGGTTGCTAACTATAATGTCAAAATGTCAAAATAAGCTTTATTCGGCTTTTGAGAGTAAAACCATAAAAGCAACAAAAACAAATACATAAATACAAAAATAACAAAAATAATAATAATAATAAATAATAAATAATAATAATAATAATAATAACATTGCATAATTAAAAGGGAATACATTTAACCCAACTAAAATAGTTTAACAAATCAAGGATTCAAAGCAAGTCAGTAACCCCAGATACACAGAATCCCCCTTTTTCATCCAGTGTTATAGTGATTTGGTACTCGGGAACCAGGGTAAAAGTCATGCAGGTCCCAAATACAGATGGAACCATCTCCGAGTTTGGGCTGGGTAGATCGCAAAAAGGGGGTAATGTTCCTACGTTTGAATTTGATTAAAATCAAGTCCCCCGAAACATTTTTGGGCAGATGACCAAGCCACCCCACCCTGCTGACACTCAGTATCCCACCATCTAGCACGGATGGCAATGGTCTATTGTTATTGAGCCAATAAATGGCTTTATTCAGTAGGTCCTGGTGTGATTCACGTGTGCCTGGGCTGAGTGCCGGGACCCCAGAGAGAACGGTGACATATGGGGCGGCTTCAGGGGGTAGATCAATGCGATGCCCTCTTTCTAGTGAGTTAATAGGAACTCTATGTGGGGCATGTTCAGGATTCAGAGTATCACTACGACCAGATAGAGTGGATGGTATAACAGGGGAGTCACAGGTTTGAGGTATCCTAGGAGCATTGTTGATAAACCTTTCCTGGATGTTAGCGGGGATAGTAACAGCATTTCCAGGAGTTGGATTTGACCTTGTTACAGATTTTTCAATCCTGGACAGCCTGTCCCCCAAATCATTGATTTTTGCTATCAATGGAGATAGAGCAGTGTATAATAGGCGTTCGATTTGGGCCAAAAGAGTCAATTGTAGGGGGGATACAAAGTCATTTGGTCGGGTCTCAGCTTTATCCAACGTTGATGAGGCTGGGTTGGGGCCAGGTAAAAAGGGGCTGCAGTTATTGGATGGAGAGAGGGTAATAAGAGGGGAAGCCTGGGGAGTGCTAATTGTTTGATCAGTGAGTCTGGTCACAAAGGGGGGGGTAGTAGCATCCGGGATATAGTTTGTGCCGCACAGTGCGTTCAGCTCTTCCCAGATGGACATAGTAGGTGGAAGACAGGATCCCGGGGACCAATGTAGATAGTTAAAACGGTAGGGATTGAGAAGATGAATAAGTGGCTGTACCTTCTCATAAGATGGGGCCAAGAGTGGTGGCCCGTCCCGTCCTCCTTGTGCCTCCGAGGGCCACAGAGGGCCACAGAGGGCCCGCCCTTTGCCCGGGCTTGGCCCGCGCGCGGTCCCGCGACGCGGGTGTTGAGACCCTTTTTGTGCGCCTCCTGGCGCGGAAATGGCGTGCTGCGGCTTCCGGTGCCGCTAGGGCGTCTGGGAGTTGTGGTCTGCAATGCCTCCCCCTCCGCACTGCGGCCGCTGATGGCTGTGGGCTGCGGCGGCGGGAGGGATGAGGACAGGAGCAAGTTCGTCGGTGACTGGCGCTAGAAAGACCCCGGACAGAGTAATGCCCCCACGCTGTAGGTAAGTCCCCCACTCCACGGGGGTTGAGACCCTTTTTGTGCGCCTCCTGGCGCGGAAATGGCGTGCTGCGGCTTCCGGTGCCGCTAGGGCGTCTGGGAGTTGTGGTCTGCAATGCCTCCCCCTCCGCACTGCGGCCGCTGATGGCTGCGGGCTGCGGCGGCGGGAGGGATGAGGACAGGAGCAAGTTCGTCGGTGACTGGCGCTAGAAAGACCCCGGACAGAGTAATGCCCCCACGCTGTAGGTAAGTCCTACAGTTGCTAACTATAATTTACGCCTGTGCCATGCGTTGATTATGAACTTACTTTTTACATCACTCATGATGTTCTGACATCATGTATGGCATCACTTATGACCTCTCAGAATGAAATCCAGTGAGCGTGCTAGTTGTTTCAATTGTTTACATAGTGGTGGGTAGCTACCATATTATTTTTCTACCTAATTCTGTTAATGGATATAAGTATTTACAAAATACTTGTGCTCGTAATGCAACATAGGTGTGTAGGGGTATTGAACACATTATAAATCTTTGTATGCAAGTAACTCTGCCTGCAAGTGACATTTGACTTGTATTCATTGTGTTGCATACAAGTATTTTGGTTCTGCAGAAAAAGTTTCCAACAGGAAAAAGATTCTAAGCAGTAGATACTAACTTTTTGTACGCAGCCTTTAGTTAATAGTCAAAATCATGTCAGCATGCCGATTTCTACATAAAAATAGAAGACTGTGTGCACCAGGTACTAACCTTTGGCATATGCTTGTTTTGCTTCAGAAGATGGAATTGTCTGTACATTTTTCACCACAGTATGAAGGGTTCAGGTAGTATGATCTTACGCACCTTTGTATCGTGGTCATTTTTTGTGAACAGTGCCTTTTTTTGACAACTGTTGTATAGAGTGCACACTGTTCTTAGTAGATAGTTTTTAAATACTCTGTGGTGCATTTCTCATTAGAGTTTCACTGTTTGCAAGCAGTGTGCTATAGAGTAATATTTCTCCTTCGAAAGAAACTGTTTACAGTACCCAGTACTCTACTGATATGAACTTCATTTCTCATTGTAGGTTTGGTGAGTGTCAGGAATTTGATACAGATAAAAGTAGTAGAACATTCGATTTGGAACTGACATTCATTATTTTTAGGAACTTGGCTTTGTCTGAGCAGTTGTATACATATAGAACACCGTACCCAATGCGGGTTTCTCATATATCTATGGCTGAATTTTAATGTGAACTATGCTACCTGTAAAGTGTGTGGTATAAGGTCAGTGTTGCACATAAAGAATGCTCTCTACACCTAAGGGAATTGTTATCTGTGATGGCAGTAATGATACCTCATATTCGAGAAGTGGTTTACAACGCGGGGTGAGCCACGCGTGCTGTTTCCCCGCAAGTAGAACAACGCTTGCCTGAACACGGATCTGCCTTAACCGCACATATGCGAGGTTAAGGCAGACAGCGGTCTAGATGTCCGGATGGGCGGGTAGTGGAACAGGAAGCATCAGGACAGGAAGCGCTGGACATGGACAGGCAAGTGGGGCTGGGGCAGGGTTTGGGGGTAGATTTTAAGGGTAAGGGTCGATTTTAGGGCTCGGGCGGGAGGGTCAGGTAGTTTTTTTAAAGGGGGCAGGGTTTTAGGGCTCAGGGCGGGGGGTCGGAGTAGTTTTAAGGGCTGTGGTCAGGTTTTAGAGCTCAGGATGGGGGGTTGAGGTTGGGGTAGTTTTTGGCAGGGGCAGGGTTTTAGGCCTTAGGGCGAAGGGAAGGGGTAGTTTTATGGGTGGGGTAAATTTTAGGGCTCAGGGTGGGGGGCCAGGGTAGTTTCGTCAGAGGCCTCATGGCAAGGGAAGGGGAAGGAATAGTTTAAATAGCAGGACCGGATCCGTTTTAGGGCTTAGGGTGGGGGGATGTGGTAGGGGGCAGCATTTTAGGGCTCAGGGTGGGAGGGGTGGGTAGTGTTTGGGCAAGGAACCTAGTGTTAGGGCGCAGAGTGAGAGGTCATGGTAGTTTTAGGGACTGGGGAGAGGTGGGATTACAGGGCTGGGGTATCAGGTGTTAGGATGCAGGGCAGGTGAGCTGGAATGTGCAATTTACCACACATATCACTTTAGCAATCAATCTTTTACAAAAAACAAATATTGTGAAGGCATGTGTGGTAAAGGAATGCGTGGTTAAGATGCATTCGTTGTTGGGACCGCGTTATTGAGGCACATGTGGTTTAGCTTTGTGTGCTTCTGTCATACTATACTCATATTCTCCTGCCCTATTTTGTACTTACTTCCAGTCCTCTAATGCCTTAGTAATTTATAGAGCAATATGCGGGACAACAAAACTTGGAAGATGTCATCAGTGAGTTTATTTGAGATGTTATCAGTGATTCGTAAATTATGCCATAGTACATGTCATGAGGGATGTAATATGTGAGGTTGTAAGCAGTGCATGGAGGGGTTGCAAGCTATAGTTAGTGCTGCTAACTATAACTGGTGAATTTCTGTGTTTTTTTTTGTTCAAAACATTAACGTTGTCACCGACAAATTCACCTAACTATAACGTTAATGTGTTTTTTCTGTGAATTTCTAATGTTAAAAAAAATCTTTTTATCACACCTAAATATATAGTTATTTCAACCTTTGTTTCTTTCAATGAATTTCTAATTTTTTTTAACATAAAGTAATATTTAATTATGATATGTAAATACAACCTCTCTCCTCCTGCAGCGCATTGTCTTTGGCCAGGCATGTAGGGGGTTGGCTGGAGGACCTGGTATGTGGCCAACCCCCCACATGTAGCTGCGCTCGGCCATAGGGGGTTAGTCACAAAACCCGTCCTGCCAAGAGAACCTGTGGCTAACCCTTGTAAAGGTAGCTAACTTCGGCCGTGTGCAGCAAGTGTTGGCCACCGGGCCTGGACCTGTGCACCCCATCTTCAGGGCCATTTTTTTAGGTTTTGACTAGCCAATGCTTACGAAGTAAGCATTCGCTAGAAAAAACCTAATGAGAATAGTATATGGGGCTTGGAATCTGCCCCGTCTTCGATTGGCTAGCTCCATAAATGGAGGCTAGCCATTGGAAGACTGGCCTGTCCGTCAATGCCGGACCAGATTCAGGGGCGTTCCCGAGAATTTTTGGCTTTTGGCTACGTAACGCTACGTCAGCCAAAAGCCGGGAACGTCCCTGAATCTGGTCCGGCATTGCCGGCACCTGATTTTGGAGTATTTTGTCTGCTGGCAGGTGCCCACCCTGCCAGGGACCTTGCCGCTGTTGTGGTACCCGGAGCGAGTGCCCACCTCGCTTAATATTTAGATTTAAGGCCGGTGCCCACCCGGCATTGCTCCGTGTATTCACCGCCGCGGCCCCGAGTGAGAGGAGGAAGCAGCGCCCGCCTTCAAGCCCGGGCCGCGCTGGGATTGGCCCAGCCGGCCGAGCCCCCTTCCGCGTCATCGCAGGCATAGGAGGAGAGAGCCGGAAGGAGGAAGCAGCCTGCACCGACCGTCCCGAGGCTCCCGAGCACGGGAGGAGCCCCGGGGAAAGAGAACGTCCCTTCGCGGCCCCGGAGAGTCCCGAGGAGCGGGAGCTCTCCTCCAGCAGCCGCCGGACCCGGTGAGTGCCTGCAAGGGGAGAGGGGCGTCGGGACACATTGTCGGTGTCCGCCCCTCCCCCCGTAGTGCGATCTCGCAGGGGAGGGCCACCATTTTAAAAACAGCACCTCTGCCTGTGATAGAAAGGGACAGTTTCATCCACCCCCCCATGTCTCCTTCTGCTCTGTCCACCAATGGGGCAACAGTGAGCTCCCAATAGCAGTGTTCCTTAAGGGCTATCATCATACGTAGGTACTTAAAGTGGTCGCTCGCCACTTGCAGCCTAAAGTCAAATTCCTCTCCCAGGTGCGTCCCCCGCATCGGCACAAGTTTAGCCTCCAGCAAAAGGCCTTGCTGTAAAGCTCCTGTATTTCCACCACTGTCCCATTGTTACCTGCCAAACACTTTCAATGACAGTCATACTGTTACTTGAATGAAATGTTCGCAAATGCTGTCGGTGCCATCCTTGTGCCTACGACCTCTTTAACAAGCCTTTTTTTGTTTAAGTTTGATCGTGAAGAGATGTCAAACACTGAATACAACCGCGCGCACATTTGAAACTAGCTCTCGCAGTATTGAAAAGTGAGAATATTCAATTAACTGATATGTATTCTCCCCACTAAGTAGACTAGTTCAGAGGATCACTACTTTCAAGTGCATAAATGTATATTCCTAGGCATTCACTGGTATCCTCCAGATTATTAAACTCGTGTTATCCCCGCAACCTTCTTTATTTTTCTCTTCCGTGGGTTCTTTCTGGCAGGTTCTTCATACACCTTTTAAATGTGAAACTTCCGAATAAAAGGCTGGTCAAGTTTTTCATCCCGATCGTGTTTTTTCCAGGTGTGCCATATATAAATTGGTGCAAGATCATTACAAGTGTTCATCGACCTACTTTTGTAATGAGAACAGCGAGTGCCGCCGATTCCTGTTTTTGCCATTTCAAAACAAGAGTGAAGAGGATGCAGTTGTTTGCTGGACATTCCGTGAGCCTTATTCGGTCTGGAGAGAGCCACTTATCGGACTAGTATTCCGCGTTAAGCATGCGCAGGGCAGCAATGTAGTGATTTGTTTTTGTGCTCTTTCCAACATCAATGAGTGCAATTCCCCCCACCCCCTTCTAAATCCAGGCAAGATTTTGTTGTGCTCTTTCCAACACCGATGAGCGCACTCTTTCTCTCCCCACCCCCCAATTCTAAATCCAGGCAATGAATCTGTGATTGACCTCCAGGGTCTTATGTTGGGCTTTTCTTAGATAGCGGCGTGGCTGGAGAGAATTCTGGCACCCTTGCTGATCGTAGTGAATTAAATGAGGCAGCAGGGGGTCCTTTTGTGACTGGCAGGTGTACACAAACATCCCGGGTCCTTGCCCAGCTCACCTTAATCACTGTGTCAGTATGGGTCAGGTGAAGGGAGAGCAAGGACGGGGGTTAAAGGGGTTTTAAAAACATTGCCCGCTCTTTGGTAATGAAGTACTAAAACCATTTTAAACTGGCAATTTAGAAGAGAACGGGCAGGGACAAGGCTGGATCAATTTTGGGAAGGGTGCTGCGGTTGGCCCAACAGATCTGGGGTGTCACCTCAAAAAATTGGTGCCACTGGCTCAGCTCGCCCATGCTAAAGGCTAGCCCTGCTCTGAACTGAGGGGGAAGCACCCAAAAATAACAATACACTTGAATAGAACACCTAAAGCAAAAAGCTGGAACGTGTAGATTTAGTTTTGCAACAAGTGTAGTTGTTTGCCAACACCTCAGCTAAGTCACCCACACATTTTCCACATCATAAATCTCACACCATCACGGAACATATCAACTTTAATTTTGCACCATTGTGAATATGTACATTTTACAACAGACTTGTAGTATAAAGGATAAAAGTACACGTATTCCACCCGCAATACAGCTGGAATGTATGGAGTTACGTTTGCATAAAACTTCACCTTTCTTTTTGCACATGTGACAAGCACAAAACTAATACCACAAGCGCTACAAGTATTCTCACAAACACAAAATAAAAGTAAAACATTTGGAATTTAAATTGGTACACATTACACAGATGTCATTTTAATTTACAAATTTGCCGCATTGTGCACAGGAACAGCCAGCATCACTTTTTACATTTTTTATAACAAACCATCAAGAAAGTAGTCACTGACAGTTGCTTGCTCGCTGCCGCCTGCGTGTCCCTTCCTCACTGTCAGTCCTGGCGCTCTGCACACTCTCCCCTCCTTCGCCCCAACCGACCTCCTTCTCACTGTCCCTCACTCTCTTCCTAGTTCTCGGTGCCTGCCCCTCACACTGTGCCCTGCTGCCCGAGCACCGCAGGGGGCACAGACAGGCACGGCATGGGGGCATGACCGGATACTGCATGGGGCACGAACAGGGTCGGATTGGGATCACCATTCGGCCCGGGGAACTGCCGAAAAAAGTGGCCCACATTCAAGAGGCGTGGTCCATATTTAAGGGGCGTGGCCCACATTCAAGGGGCGTGCCCTTTCATGAAACACCATTTGCACAGACAAGGAATGAAAGTGGGAGGATACTGTTCTTGCACACAACACATGGCCAAGGTGACAATGGCCTACATGCTGAGCAACTAAAAAAAATAGCAAGGCCCCTTTTTGTCACAAAAGTATTCCAGCCGTCCAGCACAGGAGCACCTGAAAAGCAGCAAAGCCCCTGCTTTTACTAACCTACTCAGCCCTCCCCAGACCTTCAGCTCAGGAGCACATGAACAGAGGTAAGGCCCCTGCAACTAGTACATTAATCAACCCTCCAGGCCTTGGGAAAAATGTCCTGGCAGGGGAGCACAAAACACAGCTTTCTGTGTCATCCAAGGTAGCCAGGTAGCCAGGGGGAGGCTGAGGTGGGAAGTGCCTTCCCAGTGTGTTCTGGCAGTTTGAGTATTTACCATTTACTGTAGTATTACCCTTGTACCTGTGTATGGTACCCTTTTCTAACTTGCACACGTCACTTTTCTCTTGTAACACACTGTTTGCTACCTCTCACTTTTGTTTGCCTTAGATACTTGCACAAGTGCCACCATTGCCTACGTAACGTTTGTTCTTGTGCTGGAGTGTCTGCCATTAATTGCAGTATTATACCTCTACTTGTATTTTGTACGCTTTTGTAACCTGCACACATAGCTCTTTTTCCACCTGTAATGTATCATTTGCTCCTCTTGTATTTTGGTTGCTCACTATTGTCACTTTTGATTCATGTAACTTAACGTTTGCTTTTGTAATTTGTCCGCTTATAATTTTCTCCTCATGTGTTATTGCTGTTCCTATTGTGAAGCGCTCTGACACGTTCGGGTAAAGTCCGCGCTATATAAAATTGCATAAATAAATAAATAAAACAAAAAAAATCCAAACATCACCAGGCCCCCACAGCAAGACCCATTCTTCCTCGCCCACTATGCCCTGAATGTGAAGGGCTGTGGGGGAGGTGTTAAGACTAACACCGTTTCTGGGCTGCATGGGCGCCAGGGGGCCGAGGTGCAAATGGCTCAATGGCCTGAGAAACACCTGGCCCCCAGGGAGGCCGATTATTGCAAACAATCACCCCTCCTCAGCCCAGCCTCGGCTTGATTGCTTCGCAGGGTAGGGGTGAAGGAGAGCCCACAGCTGACAATCGCTGTCTGGCCGCACAGCGAGGCTGCTTTCATTTTCTCAGTCTCCGTCTCCGTGCACTCTGTGGGCCGTTTTTTTTCTCCCCTTTCCTAGTTCACTCTCTGTGGACTGGGACAGGGGAGAAAATAAACGGCCCACAGAGGGCACTGAGGCACCGGCCCTTCGGCCCATTCCCAAATGCCCGCCTTGCCAATCCGCCCCTGGGCACGAACTGTCAGCATGGGGGCACGGATTGGCACAACACGGGGGCACGGACTGGCACCGCAGGGGGCATGGACCGGTACAGCATGGGAACACGGACCGGTACAGCATGGGGGCACGCAGGGGGCACGGACAGGCACAGCAAGGGGCATGAGCGGATACTGCACGGGGCACAGACCGGTACAGCATGGGAGCACAGACAGGCACAGCATGGGGGCATGGCCGGATACTGCACGGGGCACGGACTGACACAGCATTCGGCCATGCACTGGCACAACACGGGACACGCACAGCATGGGGGCACAGACTTGCACAGCATGGGGCATGGCCAGGTACGGCACGGAGGCACGGACTGGCAGAGCATGGGGCATAGAAAGACGGTGCACAGGGGCGTAGGCAGGCGCTGGATGGCTTCATTATCAGGCAGTGCACAGTGGCATGTAAAGGCAGGGTACAGGGGGATAGACAGGCACTGCATTGATACATGTCAGGCACTGCATTGGCATGGAAAGGCAGTGCACAGGGCCGTGAGGAGGCACTGCAATGATACATTGTCAGGCAGAGCACAATAGCATGCGAAGGTAGTGCACAGGGGTGTGGGCAGGCAATGCATTGATACATTGTAAAGCTGTACACAATGGCATGTAAGGTCAGGGGCTAGACAGGCCCTGCATGTGCACAGCAACGTGGGCAGGCACTGCATTGAATCATCGTCAGTGCACAGGGCGTGAGCAGGCGCTGCATCGATACATTGCACACTAGAGTATTAAAGGGCTGCTGAGACCCAGAGATGCTGTTGTGACCAGGTTATGAAGGCACCTAGAAGGCCAGAGTCAAACAAGCAGACCGTGGGCACCCAAAAAATGCCATTGCAATAGAAAACTCGATCATAAATTGCTCTTACAATAGTGGAAAATCTGCCAGAATGGCGCATTTACCACCGCAGGAAAGGAGCATTGCGAGGGCCGTCCGTGCAACATGCAGTGAGAAAATACAAGCTCAGGAGTGTGTGAGTTTTTGCAAACATTTTCCAAACTGTTTGACCATCCTAGAAGTGGGCGAATGGATGAGTGGGCAGTAGGATAAGTGGGCAGATGGATGAGTGGGCGGATGGATGAGTGGGCGGATGGATGAGTGGGCGGATGGATGAGTGGGCGGATGGATGAGTTGGTGGAAGGATGAGCGGATGGATGAGTGGGTGGATGGATGGATGAGTAGGTGGAAGGATGAGTGGATGGATGAGTAGGTGGAAGGATGAGCGGGCGGATGGGTGGGTGGAAGGATGAGCAGATGGATGAGTGAGAGGATGGATGAGCGGGTGGAAGGATGAGCAGATTGATGAGTGGGCGGATGGATGAATAGGTGGAAGGATGAGTGGATGGATGAGTAGGTAGGCAGCTGGAGGGAGGGACGAGGGAGCGGATGTATGATGAGGTCGGCGGGCGCCTGCTTTGATAGATGAGTGGGTACCGGAATGGACAAGTGGGCAGCTGGGTGGGTGAATGTAGAGATTGGCAAGCGCATGCGTAGATAGATGAGCGGGTGGATCAGTGGCTGGGTGTTCAGATGGGTTAGATGAGTGGTTGAATTTGCTATTGTAAATGACAATGCCATTTATGTTAAAAAAAACATAAATAAAAATGTCAAGAGCAATGCCAATAGCTCTAACTTTAACAAAGGCAAAACCATTGCATTGTAAATGCTTGTTTATTTAATAGTAGTGGGACTGCATGGCTCCCTCCCCGGCATCTTTGGGCCCTGGGGAGCCTTTCCCCCAGGGCTGTTGTTTGGGCCCTGGGGGCCCGATTCCCTAGGGCGACTCCTTTAAATAATGGGAAGGGGGCACATGCAGCCCTCATCCCCATACCAATTTCAGCCCAAGGACCCCATCCCCAAGGTCCAGCATGATTATTAGGGAGAGCCCCCCTCCCAGAGGCAATTCAGCCTTGGGCAACCCCATCCCCTGGGGCCCTCACACTTTAAAGGTGGCTGCCCTTAAAGAAGGCCTTATTTGAGTTACACTTGCAAAGCTCTTGCTTTGTGCTTGGGAAATCTATTGTTTTAATAAACTTAAATGGGGCTTCCATCCCATCGCCTCTCTTTCCTGGTTTTTCATTGGTTCCTGTGATTACCACTTACTTGTCCTCCATTTCTATTGGCTGTATCATATTTTCCTGCATTTACCAATGCTTGTTCTTTGTATGTTTCTCTTATCAGTGTCCTGATTGTTACCATCCGCTTTGGTGGCGCAATTTTTTTTTTAAGGTTTGCCTCTTACTGGTTTTCTGTCTTGCAGCATATTTATATAGTGCAACTTATCACCCGGAGAGATTAAGTGATTTGCCCAGAATCTCAAGATGATGAACCGCCGAGACTTGAACCAGGATTCCCAGCTCACATGTCAGCTGCTCTGGCCGCTGTGCTACTTGTCAGGGAGCTCTTTCTTTCATCTCAGACGGTGAGTGATAAAACAGCTTATTATTCATCATATAGGAAAAATCCATTCATTACCATTGCTTATTTTAAATTGCTGCTCCTGCGAGATTCTTGCGGACCCAACTGTCCAAATATGCAATTATTTTTCAATCTTAATTTCTGAAAAGCTATTGAACTGCATACACCAAATCTCACAAAGCACAGTCTGCTGACCGAGCTTTAGCTTTCTGGAAAAATCGATGTAATTCTGTTAAGCAGTTTTGGCTGTAACCCATCTTAAAGAAGTCTATGAACAATGAATGGGGAATTTGCGTTTTTGGACCCCTTTTTTCTTGATCCCTGCTCGACAGATCACCCCAAAACTTTCCAGTAAGAAGCTGAGGTGGATGACCTTTCGGGGGGACAAACTTTTGTGAAGACTTTTCAAATAGGGCCAAAGTTATTATTAAACCAAAGCTTTTTCTATGGAAAAGTAGACTTAACTATACTCCTTAGTGGCGACCACCACTGGGTAATATGTGTGTGTGAATCAATGCGAAATATATTATAAACTGTTACATTTTATCATTGAAAGTTTGGTTCAACATTTTTGTTTACATTTCATTAAACAGTAATAACTGTTTCTTCTAAATAATGAATTGTCTCTGGTCCTTTTAGACTTTAGGATGATCCCTTGTTAACAATTAATATTTTTGCCTAGCCTATATGAGCATCACTAAGTATTGCAGACTTGACGCCGCCCAAAACTTGTTTCCAGACACATTTAACTTTTTAAAAGTCATCTTTAATCCCTTACCTATCCTGCACTGTGTCTACGAACACGCTTCAAGCCCTGCTCTTATTCTGGTTTTTCAGGAATAGGTTGGGCCCGTGAGTGTCTGTGCTCTTGTCCATAAGTTTACCCTGAGGGTTGCTGTGCGTACTTTTGAGGTATGCGTGTAAAGTTTATTTATTTATTTATTTATTTGTTTATTTATTTATGCGTTTTTATATAGCGCGGACTTTACCTGAAGGTGTCCGAGCGCTTCACAAAAGGAACAGAACTGATACATGAGAACATTACAAGTGAGCAAAATACAAAAGCAAACGTTACATTAAATGAAGCAAAAATGACAATCGTGAGCTAACAAAATACAAGAGGTAGCAAACGGTGCATTACAAAAGTGACAATCGTGAGCCAACAAAAAACAAGAGGTAGCAAACGGTGCATTACAGGAGGAAAAAGTGACGTGTGCCGGTTACAAAAGCGTACAAAGTAAACATAGAGGTATAATTCTGCAATATATGGAGGACACTCAAGTACAAGAACAAACGTTACCTAGGCACTGGTGGCACTTGTGCAGGTATCAAGAACAAACAAATGTAAGAGGTAGAAAACAGTGTGTTACAAGAGAAAGTGACGGGTGCATGTTACACACGAGTACCAAACACAGGTAGAAGGATAATACTGCAATAAATGGCAGACTCTCAAACCACAAGAACACACTGGGAAGACACTTCCATAGTCATGTAAAGTAGATTTTTCTATATTGGAAGGGCTTCCGTCAGATAATATAGAGGGCATGGATTACGTTTGGAAGTGTCTTTGAAGGAGGAGAACTGTGAGGTCAGTTTTGAAGGCCTGGGAGGAGGTGGTGGTCCGGAGCTGAGGCGGAAGTGAGTTCCAGATTCTCACTGCGCTGCCTGAAAAGTATTGGGCCATCGATCTTTCCTTCTTGAAAGTGTGTGTCACAGCTGCCTAATTCCACAAAGATTAATTACTCATGTACGTAAGCCCTCCCGGCCACCCCCCTGATGGAGGGATGTAATTTGAGAACCATTGGAGAGGTTCCAAGTTCAGTAAAGTATCTCTGTGGTTGACGCACTTGCTGCCTGGGAATGTGTGGGCGGGCATGTCACATGTGGGTCACAGTTTCTAACAGAAGTACAGCTGCAGAGGTTTAATGCACCTGCTCCAGTGGTGTGTTTGTCAGGCCTTTAAGTGGAATAAAAAACTAGTGGGTTCCTTAAAGGGGCGTGACCAATGTCATTAAGGGCATGGCTTAAAAAGAAGCTAAAAATATGTGCTTAGCATAGAGCGCCATCCGACTGGAATTTTGCTGCTGCTGTCATTGCATCCAGCTATATAATACAACAAGTGAGATTCCACCTGCAAGCCAGGACTATTGGCTTTGCCAATGGTTGTTAGTTGCATAAGGTAAATAAGCAACAAGTACAGCTTTGGTGTCACATTAAAAATTATTCAGTTCTGAAATTATGAGATTGTGAAAGAACTATAACGAGTCTCTTCGAAGCTGCATCAAATGCAGGGAATGTGCTTTTCTTTCACCCTGAGAGTGCAGGCAAAAATGGAGAGCCCAATAGGGACCCGTCTCAGCCCCTGCTTTTTCCGGCAGGACCCGGCCCACTTAAAGCCCTGGTGTTTGTGTATGTGTGTGACTTTGCGTTGGCATGGTGACGGTTTTCGATCCACGTGAAATAGCTCAATTGGTTAATCACCTTAACCACAGGTCTGTTATTCCAGCCCAAAGAGGATTTGCGTTTCCAGTTTCCAAGCTCTATAAAAGGCGCATCACTCAGTTATGTTAAAGCAGAACTACAGAGATGTCAGGTTGTGGAAAAAGCGCTGTGTGAAAAGAATGTATAATTATTATGAAAAGGCGTTGAGAGTTTGCAACTTCAGAAAGGGAAGCATGAACGGAGCCACATGCGAATTAGTCCTCTTAGCGAAAGGGCTCTAACCGCTAATTATATTTACGACAACGTAAATACCTCCGCGATCTGCTTTTCTAAGCCTCGTTTGGGTATCGATTCGTAACTCCGCCCCTTCCTCCATGTTTACCACGTGGGCAGAATCACTTGGCTTCCTCTAGAATGCACACTTATGGTGAACTTTAATGACAACAAAATCCCCACCAAAGCATAGTCCCACTATAGGCACAACACCCCACCCACACCACAACAGAGTAGGAATGCATGAAGAAATACACAATACAAGTTTTGTTTGGAGAAAAAAAGTGCTGCAGGTTTATTCCAGACAAAAGTATGCAAATAAGGTGGGTTATCTAACGGGTGATCCAAGGGCAGACAGCTGTACCAATCTATGCTGCCCTGCCCGCCTGATGAGCCAAGCACTGTGGAGAACCCAATCATCGCTACCCTTATAGGGGTGATCCCCTTACTGGATCACGTGGCACATTGGTCCCTTATTACTCACTCCCCTTTCAGGCCCACAACTGCCCGAAAGACTAACGGGGCGCCAACGTAATTGTTCCAGGACCCTCCCATAAGGCTCCTGCGATTTGGCTCTGGCACCCCTATTGTGCTCTTGCAGAGGTATCCTGTACCATACTGCTTCCAGATCGCTCTGTAACTCCGCCTGCAAGGACAAAGAAAAACATTACAACGCCCTCTGCAGTTTGCCTGCCTGTCCCATGTCGGGTACGCGCAAGGGTGGGAGACGGTGTGTCAAGCAACAAAGAAGACCCAAAATGAAGGGGGGAGGCCTAAATACCCTACCCACTCCACGGCAGGCCGGAAATGACGTGTCCGGCGCGCCCTGTAAGGGGACTCCTCTTGGAGTCCCGCAGTAGTGAGTGGGGGTGGGGAAGGGCCCACATGGATCTAAAAGGGCCGCCCTCTTAGGGTCGCCCCCTACGCGGGCCGTGGGCAGCCGCATAACATTTCCTAACTTCACCTACAAGAAAAAGAATCCACTGTGTAGGTCCCTCCTACCAGCTTTAGCCCTGCGCTACGATAGATCTTGAGTTGCGTGCCGCCTTCTACTACCCTCATTGGACCCATTTAAAACCTCATCAAATACAGTGGTAAACCGGGTTTAAGAAATATAGCAAAATTTATACCTATGTGGTGTGCGGAATTGTACAGTTTTTGTGAAATTTCGGGTAAATTGCGGTAATTACCCAAAATGTGGTTTAGTGCTATCTAACTTGAAAATTTCTCCCGAGGAAATACCTTGTGTAAAAAAAAAAAGTCACACTGTACCGCAGGACCAATGGCGATAGCTGATATCCAACCAGAAATGTTTTGGCCTTTAATTGGATGTCTGGTGTAATCTAGTTTGACTGGTGACCCTTGTGTCCTGATCTGGACTGCAACTCTTTCACCCTTATTTGCTCGCAGCCTACCAAACTGCACAGCTGTCTGGTTTGCTAACAAAATCTTGGGGACAATCAGAAATCTTCCCTGGGAATGTGTTCCACCTACTGCTTACCATTGGCTTTGTGGTTTGTAATTCACATTTGCTTGCTTTCTATTTGCTGGCTAAATTTGTTTTAGGCTGTCCAGTTTAAGTTTGTTCCTTCCGTTGCCCAAACCCTATTTATTGTATTCTTCTACCAGTACTGGAGTTCTGTAAACAGGTCTTGAAATCTTGTTCTTATCTTGTCACATTTGCTTTGCATTCAAAGACAGAGGTCAAATATCATGCTCTGTCATTCAGGGAGTTTTGTCTTTACTTTTTTTTCTCTGACTTCAAAGTGAGAGGGTTTATGTGACAGTCATGGCAGGCTAAAGGTGATGTGCCGGAGAAAGGCTAGATATATTTTTCTTTCAGGCACCCAACAACATTTAAATGTCTGTAAATGTAATGTGCAGATATTTCAGAATATATCAGAATTAGATACATTTTGTGGTAATTCTGAAGTGTGGTGGTAACAAATATGTGTATCCAGTGAAAACACATCAGTGCACTAGGTGATGACATTTACACACATTATCGTTTGTGCGCTGTATACTTTTATTAGTAAAACTGTATGACTGTGCAATTGTATAGGTCATTTCAAGATGTGTTGCCTGTAATGGCAGTGCACTGTCACACCATGCATACTTCACTTTAGCCCACTTCATTCTACTCTGTACAACGCCACACCACTGCATTTCACTTTGCTCTATCCCACTGCACTCTACACCACTCCACGCCACTTCACTCTATGCCACTCTACTCTGCAATACTGCACTGTACACCATCATACTATACTCCAATGCACTCTACTCTGTACCACTCCAATCCAGTGCACTCTATGCCACTGTACTCTATCATGCACAACACCACTGTGACACAATCTACTCTATGCCACTGCACTCTGCGCCACTCCACTAAGCGCCGTTGCATTCTTCTCTGTGCCACTCTACTCCACTCTATGCCAATGCACTCTATGCCACTGCAATCTAATCTGCACCACTCCACTCTATTCTGCACCACTCCACTTTATGCCAATTTACTCTGCAACACTGCACTCTATGCCACTGAACTTTATGCCACTCTTCTCTACACCACTGCGTTCTACTCTCCATCACTTTACTTTATGCCATTCTACTGCACTCTACATCAGTGCACTGTACGTCACTATCCTCTTCGCCACTCTACTCTGTATCACTTCACTGTGTGCCGCTGCACGCTAGGACAATCCACTCTAAGCCACACTAATCTACTCTACGCCACTGCACTCTCCTCTGAAACAATGTCCTCTATGCCACTGAACTCTATGCCACTCTATTCCACTCTGCGCCATGCCAATCTACCCTATGCCCAACAATCTACACTGTGCCCATCCACATAACTTTATTCTACGCCACTGCACTCAGTGCCACTGTACTCAATGCCAATGCACTCTACAGCACTTTACTCAAAACCAATACTCTCTTTGCCATTGCATGTTACGCTAACGCACTCTGCACCAGTTCATTGCAGGCCACTCTACTTAACTGTGCAACACTCTATTCTACATCACTCGACACCTTTGCACTCTGTCACTTTCCTCTGCACCACTCTACACCAATGCCCTCTACACCACTCTACTCTACACTGTTGCTCTCTACAGCACTCTGCAACACTGCACTCTTGTCACGAGGGCGGCCAGTCCGGAACCCCGGAGAACAATGAGTTAAGTGCCAGAACTAAACCGGTCTCACCTCTTTCCCCACAGCGACCCGAAAATTGGAACCCGGCAGAAACAGCACTCTTCCGACCCCAAGAGGAAGCAGGGCCATGTTTCTTTACTTGGGCCCAGTTTGCGGAAGACCCCGCCCCCTGGGACATCACTGGGTCAGAGGCCCCAAAACCCGAAAGGACGGAGAAGAAGGTGTGTTCGACACCAGCAAAGGAACGAGAGCGTGGAGGAGCTGCTGAGCAAGACAAGGAAGGATCGCCGGAGGAATCCAGCAGAGACGAGTCACTTCACCGTGTGACAGAGCCAGGATGCCAACTTTTCAACGCTCCTCCCAGCCACACGTCAGGAGACGCGTGGCTCCCCCAGGTACGGGCGCGAGTCTCGGAGTGGGCAGAGAGGAAGGGTTTCAAACTCCTGTAAACTTCACAGGCAACATCCAATTACCGCCCCCTCCCTGAGTACTATCGACACGCAGCAACCATTTACCCGTTGTGTGGGTTCCTTTTTTTTTGTATTGCGCACCGTGTGCCTCCTCACTCCCTTTCCCTATCACTGATTGAGGCAAGAACTCCAACTGAATTCCAGTCTCTTATTTTTTATTTTATTTGTATTTCGGACCGGCGGCTGTCCTGGGAGCACCCTGGAGTGGAGGAAGAAAGGAAAGCCCTTTTTGAGAGGACGTCCATCGGCAGACAAAGACCCTGAAGCAACCATACCATATTATAGACTAAGTCCAAGGCGAAAGAAACTGTTAAAGCCAATAAAGGCCAGCTTAACATAATTACATGTATCCGTGAGTTCCTCTAACCCGCTAACACTGGTGGAGAATGCGGGCATAGAGGCAGCCATCTGTACCAAAAAGATGGAAGACCTATTGCAGCTCCTTGGGAAAGGTCAAGAGCAATTAGAATGGGCCGTCGAGCAGCAGTTAACCTCCACCCAAGCAGACAGAGAGACTTTTAAATCCACGATTTCTCCCCAAATTGAAGGATTGAAGAAAAATGATAGTAGAGCCTCAGACCAGCCCCTACCGGGAACGCCGAGGTCCCCATCCCAGTCTCTCGGGGGTATCCCTCCAAAAATACATACCAGGAGAGGATCCCAACGCGTTCTTATTGAATTTTGAGAGGGCTGCAAATGCTTGTGGTTGGCCCGAGGAGAAGTGACCGGTTTTTCTTGCACCCCTTTTGTCTGCTGAGGCTCAGGCGGCATATCAGGTAGCCAACGCCGCAGGGAACGTCCCCTACGCCACTATTAAAACAGTCATCCTAGACCACCTGGGCCTAGACTCAGAGACCTATCGAGTAAGGTTTAGGAAGGAGCGAGGTACCCCAGGGGAAAGCCCGAAGACTTTGTTTTTTCGTCTAAAAATGGCAGCTAACAAATTGCTCACCCCGGCAGTGTCCTCCAAAGAAGATGTCATGGACAAAATCTATTTGGAGCAATTCCTGGAAGCACTACCATATGACACCCAGAAGTGGCTGCGGCAGCACCCCGGCCCAACAACAGAACAAGCAGTGGAGATGGCGGTTACATTCGCCAGAGTCCAACCACGGTTACCACCCTGGGAACCAGACAAACCCTCCCGAGGATCCGCGATAAGAGTGGAAAAGAAACCCCGACCTAGCAGTGAGGCGTACCAAACCCGTCCCCACAAACATGAGATTCCCAGCTTCCGGGGGCCAGAATGTTTCGAGTGTGGGACATGGGGCCACATCGCCAGACTATGCCCTCAAAGAAAGACGCCGGAAGAGCCCATGGAAGTGGGATATCTCCCTAAGACTGTTCTGTGCTCAGCGGAATTAGGAGGAGCCTACTACGTGAGAGTAAGGGTGAACGGGGAAGAAATTAGGGCACTCCTGGATTCAGGATGCAAACAATCAGTAATAAAAGGGGTATTCGTCAGGGCTAGCCAGATCCTCCCCAACTCCTGGGTGTATATCAAGTGTGTCCATGGGGATATAAAAGAGTACCCCGTAGCCCACATAAATCTGGAAATGACTGAGGGAAAGGCCTATACAGTGAAGGTGGGGGTTCTCTAGACTCTCCCTAAAGAAATAATAGGGACAGACAACCCCAACTTCTTAGATTTGTTCACTCACACCCTCAATCTATCTGTTTCCCCAAATCAAAAGAAAACCCCAGTTCCCCCCTCTGTTCCAGCGTTGCTTTCCCCCCGAACCCTGGGCCACTGATAAAAATTTTAAGTTTGCCCAGGCTAATGACACCACTCTATTCAATGCGTGGGAAAAGTCTCACGTGACACAAGATACCCCTAACCCCAGATTTCCCCGTTTTCTTATCAAGGAAGGGCTCCTCTACAGACAAGGCGATAAGGAGGCTCCCCATCAGCTTATCATACCAGTCTGTTTTAGGGAACAGATAATGTTCTATGCTCATACACATCTGCTAGCTGGTCACATAGGGAGCGAGAAAACAACCCAAAACATATTGAGGCATTTTTATTGGCCAGGAATATATAAAGACATCAAAATCCATTGCCAATCCTGTGCTGTATGTCAGAGAAATACCCACCGTCCACCCGCGGTACCCCTGCAACCCCTCCTGATAATAGGCATCCTGTTTGAAAGGGTGGGGATGGACTTGATAGGGCCCCTACCTAGAACCAGGAAGGGTAATCTGTACGCACTGGTCATCGTAGATTACGCCACCAGGTTCCCCGAAGCTTTCACCCAGAAAACCCCTACCTCCCGAGTCATAGCTGAGAAGCTAATCAAACTATTCTGCAGGGTAGGGTTCCCTCAGGAAATCTTAACTGACCAGGGCATGCCCTTCGTCTCCAGGCTGATGCGGGAAGTATGTAAAATGTTAGACCTCTGGCACATTAAAACGTCAGCGTATCACCTGCAAACGGACGGACTGGTGGAGCGCTACAATGGCACTCTCAAGTCCATCCTCAAGAAGATGCGGTCAGTGAACGGGACGTAGTGGGAACATATACTACCCATAGCCCTTTATGTCATCAGGGGGCAAACCCAAAATAGTCTTGGATGTTCTTCATTTGAATTATTGTACGGCCGCCAACCACGAACGCTCCTCGAGATGACCAAAGAAGCTTGGGAAACCGAAGAAGCCGAAGAAGAACGCACTGTCCTGGAATATAGCCAAACATTAAAAACCAACTGTGTAAAATAAGAGAGCTGGCCTACTCCAGCTTGGCAAAGAGCAGAGAGAAACAAAAGAAAATCCACTACAAAGGGAAGCGCTGGAGAAGACTAGAAGTGGGAGATTGGGCTCTAGTCTTGCTTCCCTCTAGTACAAAGAAATTCCAGGCAGAATGGATGGGGCCGTATAAGGTGACACGAACAGTAGGAAAGACGAGCTATAAGATCCAGCTCTCCGCCCAGAAAAAACAGATCTATCACATCAACTCCCTGAAAAAGTGGATAGGTCCTTTACCCAAGAGCTCTAATCTTGTTATACCCACAAGAGCTCCCTCTGCGTCAACACTAGAGATACTAGTGATCAACGACGAACTAAGAAAAGAACAAGATGATTTACAGAATACTCTGCTCCCTTTTGCCCCCTTATTATCCGATCTTCCAGGGAAAACCTCCGTAATTGAACATCGAATGGAAACCCCAATGGGGCCGTGGTGAAACAGAGGCCATATCGGATACCTGCAGCCAAAAGAGCGGACGTACGTAGAGAAGTACATAAGATGTTGCGTCTGGGGGTGATAAGATCATCCAGGAGTGAGTGGTGTTCACCAATAGTGATGGTTCCTAAACCTGATGGGAGCACCAGGTTTTGTGTAGACTTTAGGGCCTTGAATCACATATCCTCTTTTGATGCTTACCCGATACCCCGCATCGATGAGCTCATAGAGCAGGGATACCCAAAGTACGGCCCGGGGACCACATGCGGCCCTCCTGACAGGGCCGTTTCTAGGTGTTTTGCCGCCCTAGGCGAGAATTGAAAAATGCCCCCCCTCCCTTTTACTACGATCTTTCTCGCCCCCGTCATCCGTGCTAGAAGAATTATTCCATGTACCTGGAGAACACTGTATAGGCCACAGACGCTACTACATACATTTCCTCTCTCAGCATCATTGTAGACGCACCAGCCAGAGCGAACCCTTCCCAGCTCTGGAAGAACGTCGAATCATAAGAGCCAGGCCCCTCGCCAGGAGGCCACTGCAGCTTGCAGCACCCATTGCCCCTTGCGAGTGTTGCCAATGACAGTACAAACACAACTAGTAATCATCACACCCCTACAGAGTGACAATTCAGAATATTCCAAGTTCTGTTCAATTTCGAATATTTCTGTCTGTTCGTGGCTGCAATTTTATAGAATTTGACATGCGCTTACCGATAAATAAAGTTCCTGTGTTTCCATTTTGAACCAAAATGGAGTTGGTACATGAATTGTCCAAAAGAATAGGAACTTGGGGGCACATGCATCATTGCACCCGTTTGCGATTCCTAAATTGCGAAAATTAAGGAATCGCAATTTAGAAATCGCAAACAGCAATGCATGATTAAATCGCAAATATTTTTGCGAATTCTTAATTTTCCTTAATTGCGATTCACATTTTGTGAATCGCAATTAAGGTAAACCTTCCCATTGATTCGTATGGGCCAAAAGGCCCATAGGAATCAATGGGAAGGCATTAACATTTTGCGATTTTCATTTTGCGAATCGCAATTTGTTAATGCATTTCAAGGGTGGTGAGGGGGGTCATATACATCATCTCGTAATCGGGGCCACCAAAAGGAACATTCCGCACTCACAATGGTTTTATACATTCCCATGTGCCCCCCCAACATGGAATCGTGGGTCCAGGCTAATTATTCAATTAAAGAAAAAGAGCCTTGCCAAAGAAAAATACATTTCGGGCCTACAGATTCAGCTTACTTAAGAAATCACAAATATGCCTCTTCTTGTACTTATATCTAATTAGGCCTTTACACATTTATTCTTTTACTGATTTTTCCCTTCACTTCTGACAGTTAGTATTGGTTCTCGTTTACCACCTAAAGTACAAATATGCATATGTTCATTAACTGCATATAGTCTCAAGATGTTTAAGATATCCATCCGATTAGACAGGGAGCACTTGCCATTTGTAAAAAATCACTCTCAATCTTGAAAGTTCCCTCGTGGGGTTAATAATGATAAAATCTGGGAGCCTGTCCGGTATCCCACTTAGTCCAAAGCATCCACCACCTTTTTACATGTAGCGTGACACTCGTTCCTATTTGAGGAAATAAAGGACCCATGACCTTCTAAACATTACATTTCAGCCATCCTGTACAGGAAAATCCCCTTACCAAGATTATAAGTCTATGGCTAGATTCTTTACTGTCTGTCTGTGTCGTAGTAACACATTATGCATTCCCTTCCCGCATCTATTTGCAAAAGGGATCGTTTTTCACTTTTCACCAGCGAGTCAAAAACTCACTAATATTTTGCCTCCACGTTCCGATCGACATTACTAAACACAGAATGCAAAATGAGATCGACAGTAACTTTAAGGGGCGTTACTGGCCCCTTGTATTTAACTTTACCAAAACAAACGCTGGGCATATTACACAGACTGCACAACCTTTGTATCTCAAACCGGGAATACATATAAAACTGCTTTAATGTAGACAAGCTATTTATGCGCACTGTTTATGATTTGGCATGCTCTGCTAGCCCGATAAATACTGGCCCTCTGAACTTAGTTATTATCACACAGTCTTTGAATTACGTCCGTACACCGCCCCACCACATTTATTATTCTCATATCGGGTCACACTAATTTATGGCATGTAATCGTTTCTCACCTTATCAGCGCGTAACGTCTGCCAACACGGGGGTTCTATTCATTCATGCGAAAACGGAACTCACTATGTTCCCGTTATTTCCTTGCACTCCACTTATAGGTGCTGCTGTTGCCTGCATGTTTTTTGCCGCCCCCCACCTCTTGCCGCCCTAGGCGGCCGCCTAGTCCTGCCTAATGGCAGAAACGGCCCTGCCTCCTGACCTTTAGTTGCGGCCCCCTGATGAACGGCAGCACTGGCCTGCTGCTCACTTGACAGAGTAGGAACAATAAAAAAGCTGAGAAACATAAGGGCAAATTTTATTTACATGTTAATTAAAGCAATGGTAAAGAAGAAAAGGAGCCCAAGAAAACTTACCTTTAGGAACACCTTTAATTTTAAAGACATCTTGCACTAAACATGTAAAAACATGATATCGTTTTTTGAAGTTTGCAGGGTTTATTTTTTAACGTGCATGAGTGTTTTACCATAGTAGATCAGATCGTATCAGTGCATTGAGATGCATTTATTAGCAGTAATAGTTTTCAAACGTGATCTTGGAAACATTCATGCTGCCCCATTCTGAAAACAATGCAATTAGTGAACCAGAAGGCAAGCCATTTATAGCGGTGCACCTTGTGTGTAGCCTTGGTTCTTACATAATTGGAACAATATTACAGTATATTAAAAAAAAAAACAGTGAAGGTTTTGTACAGCACACATCCTGAACTCGTATATTTTAAGGGGCTCCCATATGCGAGTAAGGCAGAAATAGGAGGGAAAATAAATTAACCAATTGCCTTGAATCACACAATTTCGTCACATGGGGAAGCCAGGACTGAAGCCAGGTTTTCTGGTTTCACATTTTGCAATTCAGCCACCAGTTGATATCACTTTCCCTCTCACGTTTTACATTAGAAGTGAATGGTATGACTTTCATTCTTGGTGCATGAGAAGGGGGTTGATGGCAGACAGATGTCACATGAAGGCTTGTTTGTTGTCCACATCATGCATCTGCTTCCTGTCCCCCTATGTCCTCCTTTTAACCCCTTCCAAACTCATGACGAGCTGGGCTCGTCATGGTGTAGCCTCCTCGCACGCTGATGACGAGCCCAGCTCGTCATACTCAATGTAGTTTTGAAAATTCCAGCACAGGAGGAAAATATCACTAGCAGCGATGGTGTTAAACTCTGACCCTTGCATTGTTAGCATCAATGCGGCCCTCAGGCATGCTACAGATAGTACTTTGCCGCCCCTGGGCAAATGTTTACGAGTACCCATGTCATAGAGAAACTCGGAGACTCCAAATATATAAGCACATTAGACCTGACCAAAGGCTACTGGCAAGTGCCTTTAAAAGAAGAGGACCAGAAAAAGACAGCCTTGGTAACTCCTGACGGGCTCTATGAGTTCAATGTGCTCCCCTTCGGCCTACAAGTAGCGCCCGCAACGTTTCAGCGCCTCATGAATAAAGGGCTACGGGACCACCAATCTTTCAGCTCTGTGTACTTAGATGACATCATAATATTTAGTCCATCTTGGGAGAGCCACCTGAAGCCCCTACAAACCATTCTGGGATCCTTGAAAGAGGCTGACCTACACATCAACTCAAAACAATTGCGCGTTGGCTATCAGAAGCTGAAATATCTGGGGTATATTTTGGGTCATGGAATCATTGAACCACAGATAGAAGGTACATGCAATTGCAGAAACTCCCTTTCCCCAGAACAAGAAAGAAATGAGAGACTTCTTAGGCCTCATCGGCTATTATCGCTGATTTATCCCAGCCTTCTCAGAAATAGCAGCCCCTCTAACAGACACCCTAAAAAAAGAGTCCAAAAACACCACATATCGTTCTCCTACCCCTGCCATGTGGAATGCGTTCAACACTCTCAAACGAACCATCACCACCAGTCCAGTCTTAACTTCTCCCGACTTTACTCGACCCTTTCTTCTACACACTGACGCGTCGGATTATGGGGTGGGGGCGGTGCTGTCCCAGATAATGCCTGAGGGGGTGGAACACCGTATACTCTACATATGTAGGAAACTGTTTCCTCTGGAGTGGAAATACCCAAACATTGAGATGGAATGCCTCGCGATCAAGTGGGCAGCGGACAAGCTAAGATATTATTTGGAAGGACATCCTTTTACACTCTACACAGACCACGCACCCCTTAAGTGGATGAGCTAGAACATTTCCCACAATCCCAGAGTCATGAGATGGTTCTTATCGTTGCAACTCTTTTCCTTTACTGTATGTCATCGGAAGGGAACCGATAATGCTAATGCTGACTATCTCTCTCGGTTTCCTCTCCCCAATTAGGAGAATGCAAGTGGGGTGATGTGTCACGAGGGCAGCCAGTCCGGAACCCTGGAGAACAATGAGTTAAGTGCCAGAACTATACCGGTCTCACCTCTTTCCCCACAGCGACCCGAAAACTGGAACCCGGCAGAAACAACACTCTTCCGACCGCAAGAGGAAGCAGGGCCATGTTTCTTTAATTGGGCCGGGTTTGCGGAAGATCCCACCCCCTAGGACGTCACTGGGTCAGAGGCCCCAAAACCTGGAAGGATGGAGAAGGAGTTGTGTCTGACACCAGCAAAGGAACAAGAGCATGGAGGAGCTGCTGAGCGAGACGAGGAAGGACCACCGGAGGAATCCAGCAGAGACGAGTCACTTCACCATGCGACAGAGCCAGGAGGCCAACGTTTCAACGATTCGCCCAGCCACACGTCAGGAGACGCGTGGCTCCCCCAGGTACGGGCGCGAGTCTTGGTGTGGGCAGGGAGGAAGGGTTTCAAACTCCCGTAAACTTCACCGGCAACATCCAATCAGCCCCCCCCCTCCCTGAGCACTATCGACACGCGGCAACCATTTACCGGTTGTGTGGTTTCTTTTTTTTTGTATTGCGCACCGTGTGCCTCCTCACTCCCTTTCCCTATCATTGATTGAGGCAAGACCTCCGACTGAATCCCAGTCTTTTCTTTTTTATTTTTTTTGTATTCCAAACCGGTGGCTGTCCCAGGAGCATCCTGGAGTGGAGGATGAAAGGAAAGCCCTTTCTGAGACGACGTCCATCTCCAGACAAAGACCCTGAAGCAACCATATCATATTATAGACTAAGTCCAAGACTAAAGAAACTGTTAAAGCCAATAAAGGCCAGCTTAACATCATTACCTGTGTCCGTGAGTTCTTCTAACCCGCTAACAACTCTCTGCTACTAAACTCTATGTCATTCTTCTCTGCACCTCTCCACTCTATGCCATTCAACTCTGCAGCACTGCAGTCGCTGTTACTGCAACCTACACCATTGCACTTTACGCCACTTCTCTTTGCCACTGCACTTTACCTTGCACCATCCTACTCTACCCTGCTCCTCTCCACTCCGCGCCACTTCACTGTACTCTGAAACAATCTACTTGAGGCCACTGCACTCTAGGCCACTCGACTCTACTCTGCACTACTATACTCTATGCCACTCCACGCCAGTCCACTCTACTCTGCACCACTTCACTCCACTCTACGCCACTGCACTCAACACCGCACCACTCTACACCACTTTACTCTGCACCGCTCTACTCTATGCCACTGTACTCTAAGCTACAGTATATCATTGCACTCTACGCCAATGCACTCTACACCACTTTACTGAAAACCAGAGCACTCTACGCCACTGCACTCTACGGCAATCTACTCTGCACCACTGTAATTTACTCTACTTCACTTTTGGTCACTCTGCAACTCTCCACTCTATAATACTCCATTCTATAATGCTCTTCTCCATTAAACTCTACTCCACTCTGCTCTACTCAAGGCCACTCTACAATGCTCCACTGCTCCACTCTACAACGTTCTATACAACTCCCTCTATGCCAATCCATGCCACTTAACTCTACTGTATTCTGACACACTACTCTGCTACACTCGCTCTATTCCACTCCACTCTGTTACCCCTCTCTATGACTCTCTATGCCACTCCATTCTGCTCTATGCCACTCGACTTTGCAACACTCTACTCTACGCCAAACTACTCTCCTACACCTCTCCACTCTGTGGAACTCCATTATTATCTACTCCGCTCTACGCCACTCTACAACACTCTACTTCACTCTACGAAACATCCTCTATGTCACTCCACTCTGCTGTGCAAAACTCCAAGGCTCCCAATGGCACTCCACTCTACAACACTGGACTCCATACTACAACCTTCCACTTTACGA
Source organism: Lissotriton vulgaris (assembly GCF_964263255.1). Lineage (NCBI taxonomy): Eukaryota > Metazoa > Chordata > Amphibia > Caudata > Salamandridae > Lissotriton > Lissotriton vulgaris. Next base: position 872,560,960 of record NC_141685.1, read on the forward strand.
CACTCTACAACCTACACGATACTCCACAACAATCTACACCACTCCATGACACTCCACTTCACTCTTCTCCACTCCACGCTATTCACCTTCACTCTACACCACTCTATGCCACTCCATAATATTCCACTCTGCTCCACTTTGACACCCCACTCTACGACACTTTCCTTTACTCTACTAACTTTTAGCCATGCTGCTGAACGGCAGCCACACTGGTGTACAACATGGCAAACCATATTGGCATAGCCAATAGCTTTTGCATAGATGAGACCTACTGGTTTTGCCAATGCTTGTTAGCCATTGAAGAGACACAAGGATGATCATTTCCAGAGACATTCAGGACTTGCGTCCATGTCATGACTCCTGTCTCCCTGCTGAATGACAGTGTTACCTGTGCAAGACACTGCTGTACTCACCTGTAGCGATTTTCACCAGCCCAAACCTGGTAATTTGTTCTCCTGGAATTAAGAGGCCGCACAGTGTCAGACACTACTACCTTCTTGCTAGATCTTCAGGTTGGCCTACTGGGATGGCCCAGAAGTGAAATTCAATGGACATTTAAATTAAATAGGGGCCTCCTGAGCATGTCGATGCTGAGTGCGATAATCTTTGAGGTGGAGCATCTCTTGGCAGCTCAGTTCGAGTGATCCCACGGCCCGGCACTTGGAGTAGCTTACAGCATGTTCTACTTCATCCTACCTGCCATGGTATGGTTTGTCTTGGGCCTTTGGGTGGCCACTGAAAACAGTCCTTGCTTCGAGAGTGGCACCTGCTTACGCAACACCAAATATTTTGTCTCTGTCTGTTTATCCTTCTTCATGGCTTGCACCTTGCCCACGGTGTGGGTACCCGTTCTGCTGTTGGTGGAGCTCAATGATGAGTGCATAGTGAATGACACGTATACTTTGGCTTGCTGGTGGGCTGTGTCATGGGAGAGACCAGCCTGGAATAGTCCGCACAGCCGGAGTGGCCGTCTGGTGCCGTAGGTGTAGACCTGCACTCTGGAGGGGCAAAGCGCTGGAGGGTTCGGCAGGGTCCGATACACGCTAACTGCCATGAGATTGATGGTGGCCCCTGTGTCGATGAGGGCTGCAACAGCCTGGTCTTGCACCTTGACAGTGCACATGGGTGCGTCGGGCCGATCGGCCAAGAGGGTGTTCAGCATCCGGACCACGTGGATGGTGGTGGCATCAGCCTCGTCGTCGTCATGTCACTGCTGGCTGGACTGTCAGGGGACGGTACGATTGCTTGTACTCTCCAAGGCGGGGCGCTTTGTCTTTTCCTCAGTGTACATCTGCACACTTTCGAAAAATGGTTCACCGTCCTACAGACACTGCAGGTTTTGCCTTGTGCAGGGCAGGCTCCATCGTGAGGCATAGGGCCACCACACCACGCATTGCGAGACGATTGTGCAGGCTTGGCGGCTGCTTGGCGAGGAGTTTGGAGGCGTCGCTCTTGGGAGTCGGTCTGGATGGCACACACTGGTTCTGTCTTGATAGTGACAGCGGGCTTAGGGTCCATGTGCGTAGCTCTGGCCTTCAACAGCTCTTTGGAGCGGCTGAGCGTAAGGATATCCCACATCGGCATATTCTTCTCTTGCAGGACTCACTCTCGTAGTTTGGAGGACGCACAGCCTTGAATGAATTGGGCGCGAATCTCATCGTCTTCATCCGGGAGGGTGCACGTACTTGCAAGCTCCTTCAATCTGGCGTAGAACACATCCACTGACTCCTCCGGGAGTTGGCGAGCTTGGCGAAGCAGGAATAGCTCGTAGTCGGGGCTGGCGAAGGGCTCAAAGTAGGCAGTGATGGCGTCGCACAACGAGGCGTAATTTCTGGGCGGGCCACCCTCTCTAATCCGCTTCGATATCTTGTGGATGTCCGCACCGCCAAGATGGAGCAGCATGGACCGTCGTCGCAGAGCTGCGATCTCAGCAGCCTCGAAGAAGTTCTCCAGGCGCTCTACCCACTCTCTCCAGCTGGTCGCCTGGGATGGCGGGGTCCAGTGACCGCGAAAGGCTCCAGCAGGGGCACTGTGGCCATGGCGGTGGACACTCAGGCGGGACCAGGCCGGTGGAGGGGACACAGCCACTCGGGGCTCGCAGGAGCAGGCCCAAAACCAGCAGGGCCCGAGAGCGCAGCCGGCCGGAGGCGCGGTTAGCAGGATCGCCCCAGGCGGAATCACAGGGTGCAGGCCGGAATGGGCGTGGACCCGTAAGAGCAGTGCCTCCCAGGCGTGGGATATGGCTAGGCCCAAATGTCACAGGCACCAATGGGGGAAAGGGCACCACATCCCCAGGCAAATCCAGACCACCGATGCCAGGTGAAAGGCCCCAGGGAAGCAGCTTTGCTGTGGGCCACAGCGGTGAAGAGCAGGGCATGGGTTGCGCAGGCAGGGTGCCCCAGCGCGTTGTGCGCGTAGAATAACGCACTCACCGGCTTCAGGCGGGCAGGCGAGGAGGTCCGGGACACCGCCGGTGCCTTAGACCGGCGCGCGCATGCGCGGTCGGCACAGAGCAGAGCAAAGGTAACCGCGGAACACACGCGGCTGGCCGCTGCACCGAGGCAGACGCGGAAGGCCGCAGCAGCAGGCGAGCAGGCAAACAGGCACGATGCGGGGCACCCACGTGGCAGCGGGCCCCGTCCAGAGAACAGCGGCATTACAGGTGCCGAGGCCGGGCACCGGAGAGAAGGTAGGCCCTGGGGAAGACGCAGCTGGAGACAGGGTCGGATTGGGATCATAATTCGGCCCGGGCACTGACGAAAAAAGTGGCCCACATTCAAGAGGCGTGGCCCATATTTAAGGGGCGTGGCCCACATTCAAGGGGCGTGCCCTTTCATGAAACACCATTTGCACAGACAAGGAATGAAAGTGGGAGGATACTGTTCTTGCACACGACACAGGGGATAGGTGACAATGGCTTACATGCTGAGCAACTAAAAAAAATAGCAAGGCCCCTTTATGTCACAAAATTATTCCAGCCCTCCAGCACAGGAGCACCTGAAAAGCAGCAAAGCCCCTGCTATTACTAACCTACTCAGCCCTCCCCAGACCTTCAGCTCAGGACCACATGAACAGAGGTAAGGCCCCTGCAATTAGTAAATTAATCAACCCTCCAGGCCTTGGGAAAATGTCCGGGCAGGGGAGCACAAAACACCACTTTCTGGGTCATCCAAGGTAGCCAGGGGGGAGGCTGAGGTGAAGCTGGTGCCTGAGAAGTGCCTTCCCAGTGTGTTCTGGCAGTTTGAGTGTTTACCATTTATTGCAGTATTACCCTTGTACCTGTGTATGGTACCCTTTTGCAACTTGCACAAGTCACTTTTCTCTTGTAACACACTGTTTGCTCCTCTCACTTTTGTTTGCTTTAGATACTTGCACAAGTGCCACCATTGCCTACGTAACGTTTGTTCTTGTGCTTGAGTGTCTTCCATTAATTGCAGTATTATACCTCTACCTGTATTTTGTACGCTTTTGTAACCTGCACACATGTCACTTTTTCCTCCTGTAATGTATCTTTTGCTCCTCGTGTATTTTGGTTGCTCACTATTGTCACTTTTGATTTATGTAACTTAACGTTTGCTTTTGTAATTTGTCCACTTATAATTTTCTCCTCGTGTATTATTGCTGTTCCTAGTGTGAAGCGCTCTGACACCTTCGGTAAAGTCCGCTCTATATAAAATCGTATAAATAAATAAATAAAACAAAAAAATTCCAAACATCACCTGGCCCCCACAGCAAGACCCATTCTTCCTCGCCCACTATGCCCTGAATGTGAAGGGCTGTGGGCGAGGTGTTAAGACTAACACTGTTTCTGGGCTGCATAGGGCGCCAGGGGGCCGAGGTGCAAATGGCTCAAAGGCCTGAGAAACACCTGGCCCCCAGGGAGGCCGATTATTGCAAACAATCACCCCTCCCCAGCCCAGCCTCAGCTTGATTGCTTGGCAGGGTAGGGGTGCAGGAGAGGCCACACAGCTGACAATCATTGTCCCGCACAGCGAGGCTGCTTTCATTTTCTCTGTCTCCGTCTCCCTGCACTCTGTGGGCCGTTTTTTTTCACCCCTTTCCTAGTCCACTCTCTGTGGACTGGGACAGGGGAGAAAAAAAACGGCCCACAGAGGGCTCTGAGGCACCAGCCCTTCGGCCCATGCCCGAAATGCCCGCCTTGCCAATCCGCCCCTGGCTGGAGAGCTTCCGGGAGGACGTGTCGACGACGGAGGCAGCGGTGAAGGTCGGCGGGGTGGCCAGACCACCTCGTCGCCATTGTAGTGTCCTAGGCCGAGGACACTCAATACACAGACACGGCACACATGCGTTCAATTAGTGGCCAGAACCTTACTGAAACCACGCCCAGCTCCCTGGGCTATTTATTATCATGCTTACGTGCTGGCCGAGCGGACGCTGGGCCAGCCTACTGAATGCACGTCCTCTGGGTCATTTGCCCCCACCCCTCTCACACTGATTGTGAGGTGGGCCCGTCCGCTTGTGGACAACATTACAGTTTCCAGAGGCATATTTGAGAAAGTTCTTGGTTTACTGAGACAGCCTACAGCCCCAGGGGTGAAGGCACCAGACAAGAGAGCGTGGACGGGGCATCTCTCCAGCGTAACACTATCCCATGCCTACTGTTTCTGTCTCATCAGTGCTTGCTTTCTCCTTATTCCTTCTCGTCCAACTCCTTTCATCATGTTCTGCCTTTGTGTCTGTTACTTTGGGTTATATTTCGATATTTTTAAAAAAATGAGTATCGGTGTCTGCGGCTTGACACCACTAGCACACATTTAGCACTTCGTGTGAGCGGGCACAGTTTAAATAATGTAATTTACTAAAAACAAAATAAATAAATAGAAGAGAAGCGGTTCACATAATTAGCCATCACAGTACATCAAAAGCATTCTTTCATTGACACTACTTTCTGAAGCTTTTATTTTACCCTTGGCTAGTGAAAAACTGTTTCCTCCAGTCATATATTTTCTCATTAAAATCCATTTAGTGATTGGTAGTTCCTTAAAGAATTCCTATAGCCTTTTAAGCCAAAACCTGCTCAGGACCCAATCATCTGAAAAGAAAATGGTTACTCAACAATCTCTTTTCAAATAACTATGAGCAGCTTGGCATTAGATGGCATGTGCAGGTTGCAGCCTTTGTGAACGGATAGGCTAGGCCTGCCCAGTGGTGTAGCAAAGCTGCTATAGGCCTTGGGCAAACATGAAAAGTGGGCCACATCCATTGCTGGAACAGACAAATACAGCCATAATTCAGATGCAGTGTGCCCAGGTGCCACTGCACTTGCTGCAAAATGATAGGTAAGACCATGGGCTAGCAAGGAAACATGCTAATGTTTTCATGATCTAATAATGGTGCAGATTAAAGCCATTCATTTTAATAAAAGGAAAAGAAGAAGCTGGGACCACTTGTACTTTGTCATGATATGTTTTGTGAGTCCAGCAACACATTTGTCTTTGCGTAGGAACGGTATAAAAACCTACATTGCCCATCCTAGAGTAGTACTAAAAGGAAACATTATTGCCCACTTCATATTTTACATGTTTTATTTTGTTTCTCTCAGACTCTGCAAAGATATGTCCTGAAAGACCTATAAACATGTCCTAATTAGAACACATATAGCCATTAAACATTTCAGCTCGACACATAGCAATCAATTCTTTAAGCCAGCCGATCTTATCCTTTTGGCTTCTCTGGACCCACAATGAATCACTACTGGAGGCCGGTATCCCACACCCAAGCCATGTCTATGTTTCAAGCCTCCAAACAATGCACACAGATACAGAAACAAGCATTAATCAAGCAAAAACACAAATTGTGCAAAATGTTATTCATTTCACTATCAACAAAATGTGCGAAAAAAATCGAAATTTTAATGGGGGTTAAAACTTTTCAAAATGTAGTTGTATGTCTAAGGTTGAAGCAATATGCTGGATTTCATGACACTTTGTCATTTTTGCTCCTAATGCATGCTCTCTTTTCTTCGACACATACCAGTGCTTCATTTTGAGTCCACTTATCCTCCATATAAGAATCCATTTGCTTTACTTGAGCTGATCTCGCGAATCAAGATAAGTATACCAACTAAATCTTTAGCCTAGTTTCAAATTTGTTCACATTTACACATTTTCAATTTTGCTTTTCATGTATCTGTCTGTTATTAATCTGCGAATAATACTTTATTTTCAAAACAGTTATGGACCCCCCTGAGTAGGCATCATGGACCACCAGGGGTCCCATAACCACAGGTCAAGAACTGCTGCTTTAAGCTAAGAACAGTATTCTAATACAATACAAATTAATATAGACTCGATCAGTACTATATTTCTGTTGGATCACTGACATGATATCGATGACACAAATATAGACTTACCAAAATATCGAGGACAAAATATAGAATGCAAAAATATCGAATCCCTATCTCCAAACAGGTAAGTACAAAAATATTGAATCAAAAATATAGTAGTAAAAAATATAGTTAGTCAAAATATCGAATTTTTTTAATGTCTTAAAAGTAATTGAAAATTAATGAAATAATAAATATAATTAACTTAAACATACTTAAAATACTTAAATAACCTTAAAATTAATAAATAATTAATGTAAGTTAAAAAAACATACAATTTAATTTTTTAATTCATATATATATATTTATATATATGAACATAATAATAAAAAATATGCAATATTTTTACTGTGGGATAGTGGGAGGGTAACATTTACTATTACCACTCCAGTGAGTGCAACAGTAGAGAGAGTGTTAGATAGCGTAGGGGTAAAAATTACTATTCCCACTCCAGTGAGTGCAACAGTAGAGAGAGTGTTAGATAGCGTAGGGGTAAAAATTACTATTCCCACTCCAGTGAGTGCAACAGTAGGGAAAGCATTGGATAGCGGGAGGGTAAAAATTACTATTCCCACTCCAGAGAGTGCAACAGTAGGGAAAGCGTTGGATAGCGTAGGGGTAAAAATTACTATTCCCACTCCAGTGAGTGCAACAGTAGGGAAAGCGTTGGATAGCGAAGGGGTAAAAATTATTGTTCCCACTCCAGAGAGTGCAACAGTAGGGAAAACGTTGGAAAGCGTAAAGGTAAAAATTACTATTCCCCCTCCAGTGAGTGCAACAGTAGGGAAAGCGTTGGACAGAGTAGGGGTAAAAATGACTATTTCCACTCCAGTGAGTGCAACAGTAGGGAAAGCGTTGGATAGCGTAGGGGTAAAACTTACTATTCCCACTCCAGTGAGTGCAACAGTAGGGAAAGCATTGGATAGCGTAGGGGTAAAAATTACTATTCACACTCCAGTGAGTGCAACACTAGGGAAAGCGTTGGATAGCGGGAGGGTAAAAATTACTTTTCCCACTCCAGAGAGTGCAACAGTAGGGAAAGCGTTGGATAGTGTAGGAGTAAAAATTACTATTCCCACTCCAGAGAGTGCAACAGTAGGGAAAGTAAATACTTCATATAGGAATAAAAATAAATATTAATACCAATTACAAATTAATTAAAAGTAATTAACAATTTAATATAATTTAATAATTAATCAATTAAAAATAAAAATTAATTATTGAAAATAATTGCCTATTAACACAAATGATTGACTAATTAACAATTAATTAATTAACAATTAAAAAATAATTCAAAATTAATTCAAAATAAATACCAATAAATAAATTAAAAAATTAATTAATTACAATTAAATTACTTCCCACCCTATTCCCCTATAAACCCACAATCCACAGCAGAAAATAAATTATTAAAATTATTTAATTATCAATTAATAAAAATGTATTACCAATTATATTTTAATTACCAATTAAAAATTAATTAACAATTAAATCAAAATAAATACCAATAAATAAATTAAAATATTTAATGAACTATAATTAAATTACTTCCCACCCTATAAACCCCACACACGCTACAGAATTATATTACGCAAAAATAAATACCATAAAATGAATTACTTTAAATAAATTATAAAATAAATATACACTTTTCACACATATACTAACATAAAAAACACTTTAAAAAATTCGATATTATTAAAAAATCGATATTAATTTACTTACCTCAAATTCGATATTTTTGTTTTCTATATTCTGTCCATTCGATATTTTGTCCAGTCTATAATTGGAATTCGATATTACTGCTATTCTATTCGATATTTTTGCTGTCTATATTCTGTCCATTCGATATTGTGTCCATTCTATATATATTGTTTTTATATAATTTGTTTTTATTGTGATGACAAGACAGACATCGGATTAAACCATAACTCAATGCATCCTCGATTCGAGGACCTGAACATTACTCAGAAAGAACACAGCCATTCAGCCCACATCCCGGGGGCCGGGCGGCAGCATGGTAACAGATGCATGGACTCCGTGGTCATGGTGAAGCGACATGTATGACGTTTTAACAGCGAGGCGAAATTATATCATCACGTTTTGACATTGGTATCGAATGAAAACTTCAATGTAATATAAGAACAGCAAAATAGTCCCCCCATAAACTTGGCATCAATAAGAACACAGGCGTAGATAGTCCGTTCATCTCAACAGGGCCCATCCGGGCACAGGTATCAAAGTCAGAAGCAGATCTGTTTGAGAAACAGAGCAAATTACAATGACTACAGGGATTATACGTGCGTTATTAGCAGGGCACTATTCCAGTACAGTCCCCCCATATCCGCTCCCTCCACCCTCTCCCTCGGACTCCGACCCCTCCTGGGTAAACAGTTCATCACTGGTGGCGTCCGAGTCGCTACCTGAAGTCTCCACAGCACACATCACCCTCCACGCAAGCAGGTCCTCCTGCAGCTTCTCATCCCTGCGTGTGTGTTGCATATGTGTTTCCTCCGCCAATGACCATTCCCTGACGTCCCTAAGCCATATCGACATCTCAGGGGCTCTACATCCCATCCAAGTGATAGCCACCCTGCGCCTTGCTAACACCAGGAGCAACTGCAACATCTTACATGAGAGGTTTCTCTTTTTAGGCTTGGGTACCAGGGCCAACAAACAATGAAGAGGGACCAAGCCAATCCGGCGACCCGTGACATTCCGAATGCGCTCCACCACCTGTTGCCAGAAGTCTGCGACTGGCGGGCACTCCCAGGCCAGATGTAGAAATCCCGCTCCATCCAGTCCACACCTAGGGCAGTTGTCCCGCCTATCGTCAGAGATACGGCGCAAGGAGACCGGGTCATATAGGTGCAATGTACAAAATTGAAATGAATGAGCTTGAATCTCGCATTACACGACACCTTACGGGTCAAAGCACCGATTCGTTTGCGCTGTCCAGACTCCAGGGCAACACCGAGGTCCGCCTCCCAGGCAGCCCAGGCCGGAGAGACCGGTGGGTCCGAGTCCCGCCGCATGGCTGAATACAACAATGTGATCAGCCGTCGTCCTCTACCACAAGACAGGAGGATGTTGAGGGTGTGGGACATCGCAGGCGCCTCTGGGAACTGTGGCCAGGTCGCCCGCGCCATCTCCTGGAGTCCCCTATAATGGAGGTATTGCCCCTCTGTCAGTCCAAAGGCCTCCTTAGCCCGTTCAAAGGACACAAAGGAGTCGTCTGGATACAGGTCCGCCAAGGACTCGTAACCACCCTCCCTCCACCTCCGGAAGGACATATGGTCTTCCATAAGCATCACATGCGCCAGAATCCACACCGGCAATTCCCTGTGAAAAGGGGCCCGCCTCAAGATTCTCCTCTACGAACCTCTGCCAAATCCCCGCTGCATGTCTCACTACGTAAGGCAAGGACTCATCCGCTCCCCTCCCTTTCATTAGTGCCACCTGGAGAATTCCCTCATCCGATCTGCCCGCCAGAAGGCTCCGTTTCCAATTCGCCATGCCGGCGAACCAGCGTGCAGCTGGTTGAAGCTGGTCCGCATAATATTACAGATCAAATCTCGGACTTCCAGACCTCCCTCCTCCCAACTCCGGACCATGGTGCGCAGAGCGACCCTGCTTCGCTTACCAGCCCAGAGCAAGGATGTAAGTAACGAGTTAAGCGTGCAGAACAGGCCAGGGGGGATCGGGCACAAAGAGTTCTGTAGGACGTATAGCAGACGTGGCAGCATCACCATTTTGGCCACCGCCAACTGTCCCATGAAGGAAAGCGGAAGTGTGTTCCAGAACGACGCAGATTGCTGAATGGAGCGCAATACCCGCCCGGCATTACGGGCCAATAATTGCTCATTTGACGATGCCACCTGGATGCCCAGATACCGAAAGGTCTCCAGTTCCCATCTTAATCCCAGTTGCGGGAGGGCCATCCTCTGGTCGGCATCATAACCTGCCAAGGGAAAGATGAGGGACTTCCCGATATTTATCCGCAGACCCGAGGCTGCACCAAAGCGATCCAATAGTTGCAGCAAAAGCGGTAGCGACTTGCTCGGGGACGTTAAATAAAACAGAGCATCATCCGCATATAGGGAGATCACATTCATGGTGTCACCTACTTTGATTCCCCACTGTGCCAATTCCATCCGCACAGAGACTGCCAAAGGCTCAATTGCCAAGGCAGAGAGCAGCGGCGAGAGGGGGCACCCCTGTCGCGTGCCTCTGCCCAAAGGCCAGTCCGCCGAACGCGCCGTCCGAGCCTAACGCTGGCTCGAGGTTCCCCATATAGGATCCAGATCCAGTTGCGAAAGATGGGGCCCATTCCCACCATCCGAAGCACCTCCAGCAAATACCCCCAGCTCACCGTGTCGAACGCCTTGTCCAGGCCTATGGACACCAGGACCTGTGGGTCCCCCCCTATCCCGGACCTCATGGAGAATATGGTTCAGGCGTTCGAGATTCATCGCGGTGTTGCGGCCCGGAATGAACCCGCACTGATCCTGGTTCACCAAGTGCACCATGTGAGGAGCCAGGCGATTGGCCAATACTTTGGTGAGGATTTTTACGTCCGTAATAATGAGATTAATGGGCCGGTACGCCGCAGGGTCGCAGCTGTCTCCCCCGGGCTTGAGAATCATGCAGACCTCACCCTGATTCAAAATAGGCGGGAGGGTGCCACGCTCCAGCGCCTCACAATAGATCTGCAGAACATCCTCAAATGCTTGATAAAATTCCGGCAGAAACCCATCACTACCAGGGGCTTTGGCCCTCAGTAGATTGGCCAGCGCCACCCTGACCTCACGAAGCAACAAGGCCATGTCCAACTCCTCCACGGCCTCCTCTGATAAGGTCTGAAGAGGCAATCCCCGAAGATAAGATTGAGAAGCGGTCTCCGTCACCGAAGGGTCCGCAGCATACACCGCCTGCAGATGAGCCTGGAGGACCCCGAGGATACCCACCTCCGAGTGCACCAAGTCCCCCACGGGATTGCGCAAGGCAACTATCCGCTCCGGGGCCAACTCTCTCCTGAGGATCCAGGCTAGCAATCTCCCAGTCTTGTCCCCTTCTCGATGGAGGCGCTGACGGTACAGACCAAAAGTGTATTTATCTAGTCGGGTCAATATGTCATGGACCCCCTCCCGGGCCGACCTCTCCGACTCTAAATCTGAGTCATCGGGTTCCGAAATAGTCTGACAACTCTGAAGGCGATCCTCTGCCTCATGCAGGTCATGGAGTAACTGTTTGCGCACTCCATAAGTCAGGTCCATACACGCGCCGCGCACCACCGCCTTCATGGCGTCCCATTTAACCGAGTAGGACATGTCACCACCTCCCTAGTTCAAATCCAAATAGTCAGTAAGGGCCGTCGTCGTATGGGCTTTCCCCACTTGGTCCTGTAAGAGGTCCATTGGCATCCTCCAGGTCCAAGGACGGGAGGGCTGGGCGAGCCACTGGAGAGCGCACTTCACTGGGGAGTGGCCCGACAAGAAACGGGCCTGATGAGTGACCGTTAGGGAAAGGAATGCATCAATATTAGCGGCGAGGACCCTATCTAGTCTACTATGAGTGTTGTGCGTTGGGGTATAACAGGTATACAGTTTCTGTATGGGGTTTCCCTGTCGCCACACATCTACAACCCCTAGGTTATACATCACTTCCCGGAGTCTCGCCGTCATAAGAGGTTTCGTGCCAGAACGAGGCGGGTGCCTGTCCAAATCCGGATCCAACACACAATTAAAGTCCCCAAACCAGAGGAGAGGGACGTCGAGATCCGATGCAAGGACCTCCTGGAGTCCATTCTATATTTTTAATTCGACATTACTGCAATTCTATATTTTTAACTCGATATTTTGGCTGTATAGCATTTCTGTCCAGCCTGACAGGTATTTAATATGCAATAAAAGTAGGGGAAATAATCCAAGTGGGACACAACCTGCGTCCTACTAACATGAACAAACAAACAACAATGGTGTCTCTACGATATTCTGTCTGTTTCATTTGTATCACGCTTATATGTAGACACGCTTTCTTTCCCTGAACTTTACTTAATGTTGTTTGTCTGTTCATGTTAGTAGGACGCAGGTTGTGTCCATCTTGGATTGTTTCCCCATTCTTTGTGTTATACTTTTACTGCATATCACAGAGCTCTGCAGTGCACTCTTTTCTAGAATGACCAACCGTCCGTAAATTTCACGGACCGTCCGCTATTTGGATCTCACGTCCGTGGTCCATGATGTCTCTTACAGATGCCTTATGTCTGTAATTTGAGGCGGTTACAACGACCTGCACTGCTCACCTATGAGAAGCCTCAGTGTTCTGAGAACTCTTTGCTGGGGCCGCCTCGCCCTCCTCTGTGCTCAAGACTAGCCCATCCCCAGCCTCTCACAACCTGTGATGGACCCATTGTCATCTTTCTGTCTGCCGGCTGATTGTCGCACACAGAATGGCAATGGACCAGTCTGTGCAGTTAAGGCATGTGGTGGGCCTGAAGGCAAGGAAGACAAATGTAACACATTCCATGGGAGTAACATTATCCAGTTGTTTTAATAAAAATTACATATGACTCAGCAACTACTTCAGGACAAACAAGAAATCCCTGATATGAATGACAAATGGCAGCTGCCTTGCTACAATTTGCGACATGGGTGTTTACTAGGAGCCCAACTAAGCCCAGGGTGCGTGTAACTGAGAATATTGCCTCTTTGATTCAACCAAGTGTCTAACCTAATGTTGGCAGTTAAAGCAAAAAACATTACATTAAAGGACAAGTGTCCAATTGAAAATTGTAATAACTAACGTACATTAAGATCAGATATTCCCCTTGACAGCCTTAAGATATTATAGATTGAACGGCTAAATCAATAATAATCATTTGCATTGCTCTGTGGAACATTCCATTGCATCTTTCCTTTACTCACTGTTCCATTGCAGAAAGTGACCAGCCACGATCCAATCAGTCTTGGTTGGACTGCAGCGCGAACTGCTTCCCATGTGTACACAAGCGTCTCCTGACTGTTGTAGCATATGGAACTTCTCTTTGAGGTGCAGCTTGCGTGCTACATGTCAGTATTGCACTACGAGCTGTGGGAGCCACATCTGTGCATACCCATGCCCTATGAAGAAATTCACTGAGAAGTGCAAAACAAAAGTGGCAGATAGAAAACGTTGCAATACCAAACAGTGACGCTGCTCTCACTGGCATTCTATTACATTATTCTTTTGCTCCTTGAGCCGTTACTGAGCAAAACTAATGGCATACAAACAGGTCCCACCCCAAAAGGGGTAGAATTTTCTCAAATGCAATTCCAAGAGTCCCTCAACAAGAAGACTAGCAATCCCAAACTGTCTTCTGAAAGTGGGACAAGGAGCAACAGAATGCTATTGCTAGCTCATCCGCTTTCTCCTGTTAATACGAGATAGGGAGGCCAACCATCGGTCTCGTGTAGGGCATTCTGTTTCTGTCCAGGGAATTGCTCTGCAGCCCCAGGACCGAAAATGGGTGGAGAGGGAGGATGTGTTCATTTTGAAATAGCTTGCATAGACTGGAAAGTTCTTTGTGCATCAGAATGTTCTTTAGCCGCTAATAAAAAATGTCAGTTCAACTACGGTGATTAATGTACCTCATAGAGAGATCCGAGTTTGCCTAGTCCTAGTTTGACTCAAAGTAGCCAAGGAATACCGTGTCTCTTGTAAAGCACAAGGTGTAACAAGCAGATCAACTAAATTGTTTGTATGTGGATAGCTCAGTTGGTAACTGCTGTTGTCACATAATTCCCTTTGCTACCTGCCTTTGTTTTACCACAATCTTTCATTATCCCAATGTCTGGCTAAATAGGGTTCTTTTGGTTAATAAGAAATAGTTATTAGTAAAAGCAACCCCAACCAACATGTTATGTTTTAAATCCTAAGTTTCTATATTTCTCCAGGCCACACACTATCAAGATATAATACCTACCAATATGGATGACATCTGACCCTTACACCTTGTAGCCCTCATTGTCTTAAGTAACATTTCCTGTACATTGAGTTACACTTTTATATGAGTCATTGTCTCTATATAATATGTGTGTGATTTAATGCACTCGGACACCTTGCTCTACATACTTGGTATGACTAACACTATAAAAGAAATTAAATGCCCATGAGAGACGTTCTAGGTTAAGGAGAGGGGCACTATTGGCGGATGGGCCATACCCAACATTGGGATTTTCCACGGGAGGCTGGAGGAGCAGGGGGCTGATTTTGTTACTGGGGTCCGGTTTTGAAGCTCTGCAGCAGTTTTAAAGGCACTTTAAAGTTCCTTCTATATCCAGCAGTTTTTGTGCAACAATAAAAGTGTCAAAATAACTCTGGTGATTAATGTACCTGCTGGAGAGAGATGGACGTTAATCGCAGAGGGTTAATATGCCATCCATACCAAAGAACAGTATTTTATGTGCACATCTCAGTGGTTTACTGCTTTTGTAACAGAGATTCTTTTGTTACTGTGCAGTTCATAGATTACAATCATAATCTAGCAGAATGAGCTATGAACTGCCATCAGAGAGCTGCATGCAAGCTGCATGGTACAAGTTAGAAAGTTATGTCTTCTTCCCAGTCTTTCATTAGCCTGATGTTGCTAAAAAAGGTATGTTTGGGTAGAAATAAATTCTTATTATTAAAGTCAACCATGGTGTTATGTTCTAAATCCTGAGTTTGTGCTTCTTCAGACCAAACACACTTAAAAAGGGCCAACCGGTATAGGTAACATGTGCATACTACACCTTGGAGTCCCCTATGCCTTATGTAACATTTTTTATACACTGATTTATGCATGTATGATTCATTGTGTCTGTATGAGTGTGTGTGATGTAAATTGATACAACACCTTATACTGGTATGAGAAGGGCCATTTAACAAATGAAATACATGTGAGAGAGGGACTACGAAGAGTAGAGAGGAACAGTTGGTGATAGTGAGGGAATCTCTGAAGAGCCCCAACAAAGATTGTCATATCCTGGTGCTCAGCAAGGTCATCATTTACTTTGCTTTAGAAGCGAATACAGTTGAATATCTAATGACAAATGTGTTGTAGAATGCAATATGTATTCCCAAAATTTCTTGGGGGTGTGAAAACAAAGACTGTAAGCTGTCAGTATTTTGTAGCACACAACATTTGAATACCTGTAAACAGCATTTGTAAACACTGTCACCCCTAGGAGTATCTGGGCACTGTGTCTCAGTCAAAGAGCCAGGTCTCGAGTCTCTTTCGGAAGTGTGCAAGCGAGGGGGCTGTAGGGAGCTGGAGGGAAAGGTTGTTCCAGGTCTTGGCAGCAATGTAAGAGAAGGGGCGGCTACTTCTGTGGCTGCGATTGATGCAGGGGTGTGTGTGAGGGTGAGTGAAGAGGAGCGCTGGTGTCTAGCAGGTTGATGAAAGTTCAGTTGATGGTTGAGGAAGGCAGGTCCTAGGTCATGGAGGGCTTTGCAGGCATACGTGAGGAGCTTGAACTGGCATCTTTTCTGGATGTGGAGCCAGTGGAGGTCTCTCTGGCGGGGGCGAGCGAGTTTGCTTGGGGAGGTCCAGGATGATTCTGGCTAGAGGGCATTGCCATATTTGAAGCGGCTAGTGACAAGGGCCTGGGTGACAGTCTTTATGGTGTTGGTTGTGATCCATCTGAAGATTCTGCAGAGCATCCAAAGTGTGTGGAAGCAGAAGGCGACTGCTTTGACTTGTCGCTTCATGATTAGTTGGCTGTCGAGGATGGTGCAATGGTTGCATGCATGGTTGGTCAGTGTGAGCATGGGTCTGGTTTCTGCAGGCCACCAGCTGTGGTCCCATGTGGACGTGTTCTTCCCAAAGATTAGTACTTCAGTTGTGTCGGAATTGAGTTGGAAGGAGTTGTCTCTCATCCATTTGGCTACGTTGGTCATGGCATTGCAGAAGTTGTTTTTTGTGTTACAGGGGTCCTCAGTGAATGAGAGGATCAGTTGAGTGTCATCTGCGTAGGAGATTATGTTGAGTCCGTGAGATTTGATGACATCAGTGAGGAGTGTCATGTTGGTGTTGAACAGGGTGGGGCTGGGGGATGATCCTTGTGGCATGCCGCATATGATGTCTTTGGGTGCGGGGGTGAAGCGAGGCAGTTAAATGCTGTGTGTGCATCCTGTAAGGAAGGAAGTGATCCACTTGAGGGCACCTTGCTGTATGCCTATGTTGTAGAGTTGGTTGATGAGGGTGTTGTGGGAGGCTGTGTAGAACGCTGCATAGAGGTCGAGGAGGATCAGGGCCACAGTTTCTCCACGGTCAAGGAGTGCTCAGACGTTGTCTGTGGTGGCAATCAGCACGGTCTCAGTGCTGTGGTTATCATGGAATCGTTATTGAGAGGTGTCCGGTAAGTGGTTTTGTTCCAGGAATTCGGGGAGCTTTCAGTTGATGGCTTTCTCAATAACTTTGACCAGGTAGGGTAGCAGGGAGACAGTTTGATAATTTTTTAGATTGTTGGGGTCAACAGAGGCTTTCTTTAGCAGGGATCTGAGGTCTGCGTGTTTCCATCTGTACGGGAAGGTTGCTGTGCAGATGGAGGTATTGAGAATCCTGGTGAGATGCATGCTGAGTGGGTTCGTTGCGAGGTTGTAGAGGTGGAGGGGGCAGCAGAGTGGATGGAATACATGATGGTAGAGGTGCTCAGAGCGGTAAGCGGTGACGGTTTGGCTGGTGTTCACTGGTTGGTTGAGGTCATCTGGGTTGATGGTGGCGAGTTGAATGTTGAAATTGTTGTAGATGTTGGGGATCAAGCTGTGGAAGTAGTCTGGGAGGGTGTCGCAGAATTCTAGGAAGTGGTGGATGGTGTTCTCCATGGCTGTCGGGTTGGGTAATTCTTTGACTATTTTGAAGAGTACCTTTGTGTGGTTGGCTGCGGAGTCAATGAATTGTGCAAACGTCTCAAAACATAGCAGTTAGGAAACTACAAATGGACACTTGTTTGTAATTCGGAAGTGTGCTGGAAACCACATTTTCACACATCATTATGTGTGCACTATATCATTTTATCAGTAAAACTGCATGTTGGCATTGTGCTTCCATTTCAAAAGAAAATGTTTTGTATGTAAAAGACAGTGTCCCCTTCTGACCTACAATAAAGTCTCAACACAGTATACAGTTTCTAGTTTGTAGTATACTTCTGTGGTCAGTGAGAATCTGCAGTTTACAGCTCATGCAAATGAAACAGCCCAATCAGCATAATGAATGGGCTGATTTATCATAAACAGGTAAAATAAGGAGGGCTGATATATTGCTATCTAGGGCATTATACGGTAATGGAAACCCCTATCTAATCGTTCTGGCCCACAAGAATATCATAAAACTCAGCAGTGTGTCGCCAATTATAGCTCATGCAGGATGGCTAATAACTGTTTTCCTGCTTAATGCTCTTACCCTCACACGAAACCTGTCCTCTATTGGTCTTATCCAACTCTCAGTACTGTACCAAAGCCATAACCAGTCATCACCAGCTGAGCAGACATGGAATACCTGAAGCGATCTGGCACATAAAGCTGGCCACTCAGTGGCCTGCATTCTAGTCCAGCATGGCAGGTCCCAATTAGCTGCATTCTATGCCTGCTACTTTACATCTCACAGTGGCACTCCGAAATGGGATGCTACTAACAAAGTCCATCCGAGCAGATCTTCGAGGGCACTTCTCTCACCAAACATGCCTGCTCAGGACCATGAACTGTAAACAAAATATCAGACTGGACAACCCAGTGCAGTAACCATACAAATAGATCATGACCATACGAAATACCACAAAAAGACCTGCACAGTTGCTCAAAGCTGCCTGAAAAAGGGCACAATTGTCACAACCTAATAAACTTATTTTGGCTTGTACTTATGTTGGTTGTCTATTTACTTATATATTATTGCGTGACCTCTAATGTGTGTGTAAAACCTAACTTTTGTCCAAAAGTTTTGTCCTGAATTTCGACCTTCTGTCCTGAATTTTGACCCTTTGCCCTTCATTTTTACACTCACCGTCCAGAATTTGCACCCATGCCAGTTGTACACCCTAGCCTTCTCTAAAGCAGCTGTCGGGTCAGGGTAGAGCACTGTAAGTGCTGTGCAGCCTGGGAAGTAGAAAAGTGGAATTTGCACACAATTGGCGATGATAAACTGTGCACTATCTTGCTCAGCTTGCCACCTCTAGCCTCCAACCCCGCCCTATCACAAATCCTCACCAGGTAAGTGAGGCTTGTAGACACCATCCCTACCCAGCGGCAATGCGCGAAAGGGTAGGGTTTAGTCCCTGATTGACGTGAAGCACTCTGCGCCACCTGGCTTTAGCCTA
This sequence comes from Lissotriton vulgaris, assembly GCF_964263255.1. Lineage (NCBI taxonomy): Eukaryota > Metazoa > Chordata > Amphibia > Caudata > Salamandridae > Lissotriton > Lissotriton vulgaris. The sequence goes on from NC_141685.1 coordinate 872,579,638, forward strand.
AATTGCTAACTTTGCATTCACGGTATAAGGGGGTGGAGCTTGGCCCAGGATGCAATGATTTTGCCGAGCTGATGTCCTCTTGCCCCAGGGCTGTGAGCTTGTGAGCTCAGAGAAATAATGACTGATGCAGAAAGCCTGAATGACATGGTTGCGCCTAGGCCTGAGTAAGGAACAGAGTGCGACTGAAGGTGAGGGCTTTTTTATTGCTGCACCCAGCTCATTCTTTTCAATTGCATTTGGTTTATTTTTTGCAAAATTGAGAAAAGTTCAATTTATTTATGTCAGAATCTAAAGAGGGTATAGCCCCAGCTCTCAGAAAGATGAGCCGCCACTGTTTAACCCAAAGGTAGGATACCTTGACAGCTGAAAACATTGAAATATCGATAATATATTAACTTACACTGCACCACAGTCTATACTATCAGCCTTATTGAGCATTTTCCTCTAAATGAATGGCTCAATCTCCGTGTCTCAATTTCTGACTGCATCTGAAATTTGCACTTATGTGAAATAACATGACACTTTAGCTCAAATATCGGACTCAAGGTCAGTAATTGAAATGTGGGTAAATAGAATTATGTACCTAGAAAAGAAAAACTTGTGTGCAAAAATCTAACTATGTAGAAACAAATGTCATCAATAAACTCTAGGTGGAATGATATCCAACGATGGGTGCCCAAAAAACCGACAAACAACGGAAGATATGCTGAAGATGGGTGGTTCCCTTTATTGAGAGGGTGGGCCAACCCTTTATCATTCTGAAAGGGAAAAAGATCTGTTTGCAAAGACAGAGGGGGATATTTACTAAGATTTTGTGCTTTGTTTGCATCACAAAAGTATTGCATATCGGCACAAAATCTTATTTCCCAATTTACTTTCCAGCTCTAAACTTGTGTAGCGCTGGAAATTACAGAAAAGTAATGCGAAGCAGTGAGTACTTTGTGCCATGGGAGCCTACCAAGGGTGGAGCATGGGCGTTCCCATGTACCCACCCAAGGTTTATCACGCTAAACCCAATTTACTAAATAAAGTAGATTGGGTTTAGCGTGAGGAAACTGCGCCCTTTTCAAGTAGGTGCAAGGAAGGAGAAATGCTTTAATTTCTCCATCCTTTTTCTGACTGCATGTGAGCTGCACTCTACAGCACACATACAAAGTGGGAAAATAGTTAAAGTGAGTCAGTGCATAGTATTTTGTACTGGAAGGATTCCTTCCAGCACAAAACGTAAGCTAGACTCGCGGAGACACCTTTGCACCATGGCACAAAGTTGTCTCCATGGCGCACCGCTGCTGATTTCAGCGCCAGCGCGAGTGAGAGGGGAGGAGAGTGCCTTATTTTAGTAAATAGGGCGCTCTCCTCCTCTCTCCTTTTCATGTAGCGCAGCACAGCATTTGCGGCTGCTGCAGTTCCCTACATGAAAAAATAGCAAATCTGCCCCAGAGTCTCTTCAGAGTAATGACTGGAATGAGAAAGCGGATGAGGAGTTTGTAGTGTTCCGGTTGTTCCCCAAAGATCACGCGACACTGTTGCTTGGTCTCAAGTGTGTTACTTTATTACACGGGCACAGCTCGCCTTGCTTCCTACCCCTGCGCCTCGTCGAATGTCCCCTCCCCTGCCCCTTGAAAGGGTGTGGTGTCCGGTGTCCCCTCCCAACATCCATGATCCCTTGGGTCCTAGTGCCCGCTGTCCAGGCATGACATCTCCTCTTTGTTACAAACAATATTTTCTGTGATGCTGCCTGCGGTCACTACTGGTGAGTGCTGAGAGAGAGAGAGAGAGACAGAGAGAGAGAGAGAGAGAGAGAGAGAGAGAGATCCTCACAGACCCTTGTCACATTACATCTCTTCAATCAGTCTCTGTGGTTTCTTGCATGTTCTTCTCTGTCTCGTTTCTCTGTCATCTTGTACATTTTCTTCCTCCTTCACTGCCTCTAGCGTTGGTGCCGGCAGTTCTTCTTCTTTCATTCTCAGTTCTTTGAAATGCGAGCTGTTCCTTGTGATGTGATACCGCCCGACTGCCGCCGTTATCATTGGCCCTTTCACTTCCATCACAGTCAGTGGGTCTTTCGATAATGCACTGTCTGACTTCCTCTGTTGTCGTTGCCTCACTACCACTGTGTCTCCTTCCTTTAGTTTTGTTTTGGTAGCGTGCCTCCTTTGATCTGCGTAGGCCTTCATCTTTGCTTTTGCCTCTTCATCTATGACTGCTATGGTGCTTCGCTCTACACTAGTCGTTGCTTCTATCTGTGGTAGCCTGGTCCTGCTCGAGCATCCCAGGCCGAGTTCGGCTGGGCAGTGGCCTGTAGAGCTGTGAGGGGTGTTCCTGTAGTCCCCATGAACCTTTCCGTCATTCCATTCGCTTGTGGCCACAGAGGCGTTATTTTCCGATGTCTGATTCCCCGGTATTCCATGAATTTTCTGAACTCTTCTCCCAAGAACGACGGGCCATTGTCAGTCTTTAGTGTTTGGGGCGAGCCCCATGCAGCAAACACGTCATCCATGACTGGTAATGTCGCATTTGCTGAAGTTGACGCTACTTACCTGACAATTGGAAAACGGGAGAATTCATCTATTATTACCAACAGGTAATTTCCTGTCTCCAGTGGTCCATAGAAATCTGCCGCCAGTTCAGTCCACACCGCTTTTGGTAGTTGAGACATCTGAAGTGGCTCTGGCTTGGGCAGCGGCCCAGTCACTTGGCAGACGTGACGACGCATGGCAGTCGCCTCGACCATGCTGTCCAGACCCGGGAACCACACTTTTTCTCGTAACATTTTCTTAGTTGCGACTATTCCTCTGTGTGACTTGTGCGCAAGTTCTATCGTTTGCTTCCTCAGCGTTCGGGGCATCACTATTCTCGTTCCTCTCATCATGATGCCATTTTCGGTCTCTGAGAGCTCTTCGTGGATCTTCTTGAATGCCAACAGTTCCTCCTTCATTACTCCTTCATCCACGATGCTGTTGTTGTTGATGTGTCTCCACCTTTGCTGTCTTGTCACTTTCTGTGTAGTTCGCATGGTGGGATCCCGCTTCGTCTCATGTTCCAGCTCTGCCATTGTTTTGAGGCCGGCGTGTTGTGTTTCAGTATGAAGTTCAGGTATTCCTCCGCCATTGTCATGGCCTCAGTTGCGTGTAGCAAATGATGTCTGGACATGTAGTCAGCCGGGTTGTTTTCATTTCCAGGCTTGTGTATTATTTTGAAATTGTAATCCATTAGTCTTATTCCCCACCTCTCTGTCCGGGGTGGTATCTTTCCGTTGGGGTTTCCATAGATTGTTATGAGTGCTTGGTGGTCTGTTATTATCGTGAATGGTTTCCTATATGTGAACATGTGATAATGTTCGCAGGCCCACACAACTGCTAGACTCTCTTTTTCCGGTTGAGAGTAGGCTCACTCAATGTCAGAGAGACTCTTACTTCTGTATGCCACCACACATCTTGGTGAGTCCTTTCCTGGTCTGTGTTGCACCAGTATTGCTCCCAACCCCACCGGGCTTGCATCCATTGTCAATTCAGTGCACAGTCGCGGATCAAAGTACGCTAGATGATATACTGTAGTCACTGCTTTTCTGATCTCTTCAAAAGCTTTGCTGCATTCCTCTGTCCATGCAAAGCTCTGTCCTTGTTTTGCCAGTTCTCTCAACGGTGCGCTTACTGTGGCAAAGTCTTTGATATACCTTGCACAGTAGCTGGCAACACCAAGGAATGATCTTACTTCTGCCACATCGCTTGGCTGCCTGGCTTTCTCCAGTGTGTCCACCTTGCTGCGATCTAGCTGCATTCCTTTTTTGGAAAAAATGTGTCAGAAGAATACTAGTTCATCTCGCCCCAGTTCACATTTGTCTTCGTTTAACGTGAGCCCTGCCTGCTCTAGTTGAGAGCACACTTCTCCCAGCGCCTTGTCGTGTTCCTCATCCGACTTGCCGAACACTAGGATGTCGTCGCTGTAGTTCAGGCTATTCTTTACTGGCCTTATCACTTGTCTTATTGTCTCTTGAAATATTTCGGCGGCTGAGGAGATTCCAAAACTCAGACGCTTGTAGCGTAACAGACCAAGGTGCGTGGAGAATGTTGTTATATATCTTGACTAAGGATCAAGCTCTAGCTGATGATATCCTTTGCACAAGTCTAGTTTGGAGAATCTTCTGGTGCCTGTTAGGCAGCTGATCATGTCGTCGAGATGAGTTTGGTACTCTCATGTCAACACAGATGCGAATTTTGGACGTGTTTTTCTTTGGTACGGCCACTATTGGCGACACCCAGGGCGTCGGCCTTTCGGCTGGTACTATAATGTCCTGTTTGAGCAGCGCCTCAATCTCTTCTTCTACTTGCGGTTGCAGGTGTATTGGCACTCGCCGGTGGTGTTGAGCTACCGGCTTTATCGCTTCGTCGATGTGCAGCGTTATTTGGCGCCCCTTTAGTTTCCCCAGTCCTTTCAGTAGTTTAGGATATTCCTTTAGGATGCTCTTTTTTTCCGACATGTTATACGTCATCTCGAGTAGGCCCATCACTTGGGCTGTAACGTTGCTCAACAGGCACAGTGCTGGAATGTCACCTCTCAGTACATGAATCTCTTCTTTTGTCGTTTGACTTTTGTATATTAGGTTCTCTGTGAATTTTCCCAGGTTGGTCACGGGCCTTTTTGACCCCCATGTGAACACCTCAACTTTCGACGGTTTCAGCGCTGGTTTCACTTCCAGCCTTTCATATTCCGACGCACACATGATGTTGCAAGTGGCACCGCTGTCGAGCACGAACCGTGCTCTGTGTGGTCCTACATCAATGGTCACAGACTCTGTCTTCTTTATGGTGCTTTTGTCTACGAGGCGGGTGCTTTCTTCAGTTGTGTCTTCATCTGTGGACATGACAGCAGCATCTGACATGAGGTACAGTCGCTCTACCTTTTCTTCTTCTTCTTCATCCACCGACTCTATTGAAGAGCTTCTGTTTCCTGTCTCGACATGCCTGACGTATCTGCTTGTCGTCATCCGCAGTCTTCCCGGTCTTCCTCTTTCCCTTCTAAACTGCAGCCCTTGGCAAACACAGGCAAAGTGATTGCTCCTGTTACATTTCCTGCAGGTGTGGCCAAACGCTGGGCACACGCCTCTATGTGGAAATTCTAGTCCGCATCTGTAGCATGATGATTCTGGTTGTTTTCTTGTAGCTTGGCCATTTTTTCCTTTCTTCCAGTTGTTGGTGCGGCTGTTTTCTGTCATGCGGTGTGCCTGTTCGGCTCGTCATTCTTTTCCTCGCTCCATTTCCTTTGCTTGTATTGCCGCTCTTGCTTCCACCCTTGCTAATGATAGGATGTTCTCTAGTGATATCGGTTCCTTCAGAATCCTTGTGCAGAACTCTGTGTCCCGACACCCTTCAATGATGCGTAGACGAATTGCTTGTTCGTTGTCATATTTATCGAACTCGCAGTGGGTTACTAGCTTCCTTAGTCTCGTCGCAAAATCATCTAGTGACTCATCGGTGTGTTGGAATGCTATGGTGAAAGTATATCGCTCGAAATCGATGTTTCCTTGCGGGTCAAATTTGTTTGTCAAGCACTTTATTAGGTCTTTGTACGTTGATATCTCATTTTCTGGTAGGGTCACCAGTAGGTCATCTACTTCGTCACCCACTAAGTTGAGGAACAGACCTAGTTGCTTGGCCTCTATTACATCAGTGGCCTCCATGTATCTCTCAAATCTCTTGACCCATCGCTCCCATCTTATCCCCACTTGTGGCTCTGATAGGTTAAATGGGAGAGGTCTGCGATATTGGGCGCTCTGCCTTTCGCTCCTTGTCTCTGCCATTTCTTATTTCTGTGTTCTTGGTCACTTCTTGTGCTTTCTTTCTGCTGTCACTATTTATGCCCCACTTTGTATTTCATTTCTGTTTATTGTCTCCTTTTTGGCATCTCTTTGTGTCCCTTTATTTTTGTGTTTTCTTGTTCTTATTGTCCTTATTTTCTTTGCTTGGGCTTGTTTTTCACCCTTGTGGTGCTCTTCCCGGCACTTTTTGGTCTTTTGGTGCTCTTTCTGGCTTTCTTTCAATTGTTTTCGACTTTGCCTGGTTTCAAAATGGCCACCGGCCCTTTCTGCTTTCCTATAGGCCCTTTCGCCTGACTTCAAAATGGCCGCCAAGTCCCTCGCGAGACTTCGGGACCAATTCAAGCGTTGCCTGGTTTCAAGATGGCTGCTCGTTGTCCTCACGCTCTGATTGGCTCTTTCTGCCTGTCTCCAAAATGGCCGCCGAGACTCTCGCGAGAGCGCACGCCAATTTTCTTTAAATCTTGCGCTCACGCTCGGCGCTTACCGGGCACTTGGATCGTTCTTCTGCAGCGGTTGGGGTGGGCTCCCGCGTCGTTGCTTTCCACGGAGGCGCGAACCAGGGTGGGCTCCTGGCTTTGCTGCGATCCTTCTTTCTTCACACGCCGCGATCCAGGGTGGGCTTCTGGTTCCAAAGTTGCGAGGTAGGCGATGCACATGTGTTTCTTTTAACCCTCATCGCCAGTTGTAGTGTTCTGGTTGTTCCCCAAAGATCACTCGACAGCGTTGCTTGGTCTCAAGTGTGTTTCTTTATTACACGGGCACAGCTCGCTTTGCTTCCTACCCCTGCGCCTCGTCTCGTCGAATGTCCCCTCCCCTGCCCCATGACCGGATGTGGTGTCCAGTGTCCCCTCCCCACATCCTTGACCCCTTGGGTCCTAGTGCCCGCTGTCCGGGCATGACAGAGTTAATGGAGTTTTAACTTGGCAATATAAAGTACATTTGCACAAGGGAAACCTCTTTCCTTTAAACAAAATCATTGTGTGTGCCAATGTACTTAAAGGTCATTAGTAGAGAGTTTATCACTCAAGCATTTGAAATGTAAGCCACTGCAGTAAAGATTGGCATTTGCAATAGTTTCTCTGAAAGTCTGTCAGCCACATGCAGACGTTTTAGGTAGAAAAACAGGACAATAAAAACATGGGAGAAAAAATGTTGTGAATGGAACAGATAAATATTAACATTAAAGGATATAGTTTAAGGGAAGAATCAAGGTTAAAAGAGAAAGGATAAATAAGTATTAAGGGAAGGTCTAACACTTAAAGGGGGAAATATAGGACCCCACACCCACCACAGTGCACCCCCCTCAACTTCCTGTCAATGTGACCCTAAAAGTCGCTCTCAGTGTGAAGTGGTCCAACCAATTGCAACGCAGGGCGGCCCCTCAAGTTTTATTATGCCCCTGAAGGTAAATGTTATGGGTAAAGGGTTAGAGAAAGGGGAAATGCAGAGAGGATAATATGATCCCCAGTAAATAGCAAGCATTGGAAAGCCAATAGGTCGTGCCCAAGCAAGAACAATTGGCGTTGTCAGTGTTTTTTTAGCCATGTGCACCCCCCAAAAAAAAACCAATGTGATTGGGTCGATTTGGGCCACATTGTAGCGCGTTAAAAAAATATACATTTTACTTTCAACCATTCTGCACAGCAGCTGTCTTGCTATACAACTTGGCTAAAAAAACACATTGATAAATCCAAATAGCTTTTGCATATGCAAGAGCAATTTGGCTTTGTCATTGTTTTCTTCAGTGGCTAAAAAGGGTGCAGATTGGGCGGGCAAGCAACAGAATGGTACAGGACAAGCAACAATGGATTGGACAAAGCTGGTGGTGGGTGTCACAGGCAAAAACAACAGGAGAGGAAAGACAGAGAAAAAACAAGAAGTTGTGAAAGGCTTGCACAGCAGCGGCCCATGCAGGTAAGAGCAATGGGTCAGGGTGAGTGGGATTTCGACGGATGATGATGAGGGAACATTAAGTATTTAATTTTCCCTCGTGGTCATCTGTCAAATCCCCCCTCTCCCCCCCCCCCCAACCCAGCCCACCGCTCTTACCTGCCCGGGCCACAGCTGGGCAAGCAACAATGCAGGATGAGGAATGGGTAAGGGGTATGAAACAATGCGGAAGGGAAAAGAAACAACGACGGGTAAGCAACAAAGCCAGGAAGAGGGGGGCAAGCACTGCCTGGGAGGGTGGACAGGGGAACAAACAGCTATAACGATGACATGAAGAAGGAAACAAAGTGAATCATTTCAAGCATGAAAGGTGGAAGGACACTAATTGAAAAGAAGCAATCAGTACTTGGCCCATGCTCCCCAGAAGAGGGAAGCAAACAAAGAGAAAGTGAAAATGGCATGCGCAGTCCAAACAGGAGCCAGCAAATAACAGTGACAAGGAAACCAATAAATGGTAAGCAATGGGTGGGTCCCAAGACCCCTTTTAGTTAACTAAATGTCTTGCAAGTGATAGCACATGCGCTCTCTCGGGCGAGACCTAAAATGGAAAATATTACATTTACCTCTGATTTCCCTCCAAATATTAAGGTAATTTACGAAACAGGCAAATACAAATCCGAAAATAACCAGCTGTGCTAATCCTCAGAGCAATTGATGAACCTGAAAAGAGAAACACAATGGAACCACAAAGAAGCCCCTTCTATGGCTTCTGGACATGTTAGTTCAAAACTATCTTGTATAGCAACTACAAAATAGATTTTTCTTTATCTCTTGATCAGACACATACAGCTGTCCACTCACCACCTCCCGCTCCTTCCTCCTTTTGAAATGCCATCCTTATACCCATTACTGTAGAGACAGACTGAAGGGAACAGGCCTAAGACTTCTTTTCCCGTGCAGTATATGCTTCATAGAGTCAGTATACTTAAATAACTCCTTTCGCATCATCTGTGAGAGCCCAGAAGCTGCAACAAGGCAATGTGAACACTGTCAAAATAAAATCACAATATTTAATGTTTTACTGCTTTTATTACACAGAGTACAATAGTAGAACACCCACATTTAACAGGGACCTGTAACCCAAAGAAAATAGTTAATTAGTGAGTGTGAAAAGCAGGTATCATCATTATAAAGAAAGCTCCTAACTATTCTGCTGAGCTTTATTACTATTCTGGTGGTCATGAAAGGTAAACAAACCTGAACATTCTAAATACTAATTAAAGTCCATTGTTATCGGTCCTTTGCAAGGAATATCTTCATCAACTATTCCCTTCTACAAATAAAACGTTTTTTTGTATCATCAAAGTAAAGGGTGTTTTTCTAAAATTCTGCTTTCTAACTAAATACTTATTTTCTCTGCTTTTACTAAGACATCAAAACAATAATGTTTGTTAGAAATTGGGTTTTTGGTTGGCTAGGGTATGCACCTAAGCCAGGCAGAACCCACCACTCTAGTCAGGGTAAGGGAGTTACACACCCAAGATAACCTCTACTCACCCCCTTGGCAGCTTGGCAGAGCACATGTCAAAAAAAGATTCCCTTTTTGGTGCAACCTTATATCATAGAAACAATTTCTAACCACCACAACTCATTCAAACAGAAGCAAAAAGGAAAAATGTATTAAAATAAGACAGTTTATTCAGGTAAGTTTGTTAAAAAAGCTTATCATTTCTTCTCATCAGACACAATTAAAAATATCCACAAGTTATACACAATAAAATCTCATTACAATATACAATTAAATATCACAAGTGGGAAACAGAGCTTAAGGAAAAGATGGATCCTATTAGCATGAGGTAAGTACAATAGCAACACTTGAAATCACACTCTGATATCTAACTAATTATTCAATCAGAGTTGTTGTCACCAGAACTTAAAGTACTTCAACTCAAAAGGAGCATTGACGCGTTTTGGTGGGCACAATGTTTAGGAGCCAACACCTTCTTCAGGATATAATGATTGAATCCCACATTAAATATAAAACATCTCATTCAGAGACCGCTCGGAATCTCAGTTTTTCCGGATTAGTAGTTTGATACCACTAAAGTGGCTATCTTTCAATTTGGCGCAATCTTTTGTTCACAAGAGCTCCTCGTCAGGGCACGCGCATCATACGTTTCAAACATATGATGCGCGTGCCCTGACGAGGAGCTCTTGTGAATATCAGCAGACCGCTGGCGGTCGTGACTGGGGATTACTAATTAACCCAACGCTACGTGGAGCAAGTGTTACACTGTCTTTTTTAATCTGAAAAATACAGCCGAACCTCCACTTATTGTTTGAAAGATCAGATGGAAATATCGCTGACGGGTGCAAGAGTGGCCGTTAAGGAATAATTGAACAAAAGATTGCGCCAAATTGAAAGATAGACACTTTAGTGGTATCAAACTACTAATCTGGAAAAACTGAGATTCCGAGCCGTCTGAGCATACCAATCCCACTCGGGGTGACAAATGCAAAAACAACAGTTGATGGACAGAATGGAGAACAATGTCATACATTCACCCCAGTACAGAGATCTGGGCCTAAATCCATCGTTTTTTTGCACTCCACACCACCCCAGTTCAGACATGGCCATATGCAAATCAGCCTTGACCCTGTGTCTCATGGGAACAGTCCAGCCCGAACTGCCAAGCCATGTCTTTCCTGGACCGGAATCAAGCATCCTAGGACCGGTTTCTGGCTATCAGCCATATTCAGCCAGGATAGCTTGACTCCAGTGGTGTGGAGAGCACGGGACTCACGTCTGAGCATACCCGTCTCACTCGGGGGTGACGAATGCAAAAACAACAGTTGATGGACAGAATGCAGGACAATGTCATGCATTCACCCCAGTACAAAGATCTGGGCCTAAATCCATCGTTTTTTTGCACTCCAAACCACCCTAGTTCAGACATGGCCATATGCAAATCCGCCTTGACCCTGTGCCTCATGGGAACAGTCCAGCCCGAACTGCCAAGTCATGTCTTTCCTGGACCGAAATCATGCATCCTAGGACCGGGTTCTGGCTATCAGCCGTCTTCAGCCAGGATAGTTTGACTCCAGTGGTGTTGAGAGCTTGGGACTCACGTCTGAGCATACCCGTCCCACTCGGGGCGACAAATGCAAAAACAACAGTTGATGGACAGAATGCAGAACAATGTCATACATTCACCCCAGTTCCGAGATCTGGGCCTAAATCCATCGTTTTTTTGCACTCCACACCACCCCAATTCAGACATGCCCATATGCAAATCAGCCTTGACGCTGTGCCTCATGGGAACAGTCCAGCCCGAACTGCCAAGCCATGTATTTCCTGGACCGAAATCAAGCATCCTAGGACTGGTTTCTGGCTATCAGCCGTCTTCAGCCCGGGACTCACGTCTCACGGAGTAAACTAAGTAAATAAAGAAATAAAACAATTTACCATGTCCGCGCTGCATCACCAACTCGGCGATGCAGCGCGTGCAAGGTTAATTGTTTTATTTATTAATTTACTTAGTTTACTCCGTTCCGCCGTATGTCGGAGTCCACTACCCTCCCCACCCTGCCCCTCCCGCTCACCGCCTCACCCCCCTGCAGCACTCCCTCTGCGAGCCGCCACTGACGCCGGGTATGGGAACACACAGAGAGAAATATTGCCTTTCAGCTCGAAATGGTATAGTCTAAACCTCTGTTTAAATATAAAATCAGGGCCTTCAGTAGTCATATCACTGAACATACACGATTTTTAAAAAATATTATTGTCTACAGGTGCTCGTAGAAGACAATTTATATGGACTGGAATCTAGAGAATGCTAAAGTGATTCTGGTATTTTACTGACCTCTGCTGGTCGTTTTCTATCAAGAAAGTTAAATAGAGGCAGTTGAAATAAAAATAAATAAAATTAAGTCCCTCAGTAGAAAGCAATTTTGGTATGTTACTGACCTCTACTTGTCGTTTTCTACCAAGACAGTTAAATAGAGGCAGTTGAACAGAAAAAAAGTCTCTAAGCGGAAGCTGACAAGTCCTAGGGCTGATCACGAGAGCCCACAAAGTACATACACATATAAGTATATACTAAAGTATATACTAGAGGTCTCGAATGCTCGACTTAAAACAAGCATTTACAATGCAACGGTCTCGGCATTGCAAAAGTTAGAGCTATTAGCATTGTAAATGAACGCGACTTTAAGGTCTTCACATTGTAAATGACAAGGTCTTTTATTTATGTTTTAAAAACCAAAACATAAATAAAAGTCATTGTCATTTACAATGCCAATAGCTCAAAGTCGCGTAATGTGTATGGCTAACTACAGTAGCCTCCTGACGAGTGCACTTTCACTTAATTTTTTACAAATGAAAGCCCTGACACTTTTTTTTTTTTACAAATTAAGCACGGGTGGTGTCCGTGTGTGCATGGGAGTGGTGGTATCCGTGTGTGCATGGGAGTGGTGGTGTCCTTGTGTGCATGGCAGTGGTGGTGTCCGTGTGTGCATGGCAGTGGTGGTGTCCGTGTGTGCATGGCAGTGGTGGTGTCCGTGTGTGCACGGCAGTGGTGGTGTCCGTGTGTGTACGGCAGTGGTGGTGTCTGTGTGTGCATGGGAGTGGTGGTGTCCGTGTGTGTATGGCAGAGGTGGTGTCCGTGTGAGCATGGCAGAGGGGTTGTCCGTGTGAGCATGGCAGAGGGGGTGTCCGTGTGTGTACGGCAGTGGTGGTGTCTGTGTGTGCATGGCAGTGGTGGTATCCGTGTGTGTATGGCAGTGGTGGTATCCGTGTGTGTATGGCAGTGGTGGTATCCGTGTGTGTATGGCAGTGGTGGTATCCGTGTGTGTATGGCAGTGGTGGTGTCCGTGTGTGTATGGGAGTGGTGGTATCCGTGTGTGCATGGGAGTGGTGGTGTCTGTGTGTGCATGGGAGTGGTGGTGTCCGTGTGTGTATGGCAGAGGTGGTGTCCGTGTGAGCATGGCAGAGGGGGTGTCCGTGTGTGCATGGGAGTGGTGGTGTCCATGTGTGCATGGGAGTGGTGGTGTCCGTGTGTGCATGGGAGTGGTGGTGTCCGTGTGTGTATGGCAGTGGTGTTGTCTGTGTGTGCATGGGAGTGGTGGTGTCCGTGTGTGCATGGGAGTGGTGGTGTCTGTGTCCGTCTCCATTGCACGGTGCCAAACCCACGAAAGAACAGTTTAATTCAGCACTCCAAAAAGTTCAACTCCTGCGCCACTTTGCCTGAGCCCAAACAAGGATTTGTGTAAATGTTACTTCTGTGTGAGAATATTTGCCTTCCTTCCTTTTATGGACGCCTTAGCTGGCTCTGAAAATTGCCGGCATCTGCTTGCAAATGGCGCCCCTGCCCAAACGCGCTCTTGTGTGGAGCATTTCATGGGCTGGCTGCTCGTGGCCGGGGGCGGCGGCGCGCGCTCGCGACCAAATCCGCATCACTAACGCGCACTCACCATCTGTTTTCCCTGGAGCTGGGCCTTGAATAATTGTCCAGGAGCTGATGGACTGAGGGGGGCACACCATCTCCGAGGGCTTTTTGATTCATTTAACCAGCCTGGCTGCCCCCCAGAGGAACCGCAGCACTGGTTTATTCATGATGGCTTTAGAAAAAACACTGTACATTTTTGTCTGACAAATGGTATCATTGTATAGAAAGAAAAGCTCTCACAATGCTGTATTGCCGGGTTTCAAGGAAAAAGAAGTTGCTGGCCCTCTCAGATATTTAGTCTCTAAACATTTTGAGACCACAAACAAAAAATGAATCATTTGTTTGTAAGGGTAAATTTATTTAGCCCTTTTTGAACTTATTTTCAAAATTTAACTATTTTAAAGGGCGAGAAGAACACTTTACAACAATGTACAAGACACAATGACATCTATTTACAACTACTATACAAATAACGTCTATACAGTTAAACAAACAATTATGCACAAACTTCTTTATCAAAAAGCAAAAATTGGTGATTATTTCACAATAATGCCGGGTTTGGCAGGCGGTGGACGCATTCACCTCTAGGGGGCAGTGTTGTGCTCCAAGGAACGGGGGCTGAGCGAATGAGATAGGTGGAAACAGCACGTGCTGGTTGTATTATGGCATTTACACATAATTTAGAGTGACATACAGACCTTTGTGAACAGGGCATTCAGGCCAAATGGGCATCAGTGCCAATAGTGCCGGTTTATATATTAAAATTGTGCATTAGTCAATTGCCATTGGTGAAACTTGGTGAATTTGCAATGTTACGCAAATGTGTACAGCTCGTTAAGTAGAAAACCCTAATTTTTCCGCCGAAAAGTAAGATGGTATACAAATAAAAAATAAAAGATAAAAAAAGGGTAGAAGGACACGCTACACTTTTGAGCAATCTCAAAAATAAACAAATGTGATCACATGGGAAACGTGCCGCTCGGCAGATCAAAGTAAAACAGCTGCCACCTATGCACGCTCCCCTCAGGAGGTTCTGTCGAGCAAACCCTGTGGCAGCGAGTCAATAAAAGAACGTTTGCTCTTTGATGTACCCTCAAGGTCGCGTTAGGCACGTGGACAATGAACGGTTCAAATTGAGACACCGATGCTTGTTTACCGGTACATACATTTACTTTTTTAACTAACTTCAAAGTATTGTAATTGCATTTGCTAAGTTGTCACTGCGTAGACGCCATGCTTGAGGATAACAGATTATAGAAGATGCAAGGACATGTAGGTTTTCTGATACACAATGTAATATGGGCTTAACGTTACCAGCGTAGGCGGCGGATGAAGAAAAGAAGCCTGCTTGAAGGGGCAGCCATGTGTGTGTTATCAGCGCCGCGCACTGGTATGCAGACTCCCCTTGCATACCAGCAGGCGCGCGTCGTGATCCGGGCTGCATTCGCATGCTCTGGATACAAGACTTGGCCGCGCGCACAACGTTATCCTATGGGGAAACGCTGCGCGCGGCCAGGTCTTGTCTCACTTCGGCGTCTCAGACTGCTGAGACGCCGACAATAGTTCTCTGGCGAGAATTCGCTTTCAGCGCGTTATAGCCGAGACCTAAAAAAGGGCTTTGATCCTGTCCATTACTTACCATCGGTTGGCTTCATTGTCACTCTCATTTCTTTTGTTTTCATTGGTCAGCAGCAGCTGGTTTCATTTAAATTTTTGCGGTCTCACTACAGATAGCCAGGGCTGGACTGGGAACTGAAACCAGCCCTGGCAAACAGCAAGGCCGGCCCCTGGGGGTTGCTAGTGGAAAGCATCACTCCTATGTCACCACTGACGCATTTGTTTCAGAAGGCCGATTTGCAGCTATGCTGCAAAACCGCCCCAGTAACAAAAACAGCCCCCCAGGGCTCCAAAAACTGGGCCCCACCCTGGCAGCCCACTGGAGAAACGCCTGCTGCCCGCTACGGCTAGTCAGGCCCTGCAAAGGGCCTTGAGAGCATTTTGGTTGCACCTTTTTTAGATTCGACACACACACACCATAGCACTGCAGGGAATCAGCTGCGCGTGCTTCATAAATCCGATTCGACACACACACACCATAGCACTGCAGGGAATCAGCTGCGCGTGCTTCAGAAATCCATCCCCTTGTTTATCATGGTGTGTCTGGTGTGAATTCAATGTTGCAGTTTTGTGGCAGGTGCACTATTTGTCAGTGTATGGACAGGTTATATAACAGTAATGTAGGTTTACTTCTGTGTGTTTTACTTTTACGATGTTTCTGCGATGGACATGTGTCCACTACTGGCTTTCTGCCTCTTTTTGTGTCTACCTGCGCGTGCTTTACTCTGTGAGTGCCTCATTTGAAGTGTGAGAGAGGTAGTTTGATGAGATGTTTATTGGAGCAGTTTCTTGTGTACAGGCTGGCTTAGAGGTTTCTTTGGCACTGTCTGTCTAGAGGGCCCATATGAGATTTAAATCAAGATAACATGGCATGGATTCTTTTTCATGATGACATGGAAAGGGGATTCATGTTGAATGTTAGTAGGAGCAACTTGTTCCATTTTGGCTTCTATTTGAATCTGCAGCAGTGTATGTTAATTTGTTTAAAGAATCGCAAATACGTTTGAATACATATTTTACATTTTCACAGCAGATACTTTACAGATGGCTGGGCTGGAGTTTAAGGGCTAAGAAAGACCCGCCTCTCTTTGGGTCAGAGGCTGCAGCTGCATTAGCAGGTATATTCTCAGATACTTTTTTTATCCACTATGGATATGTTGTTTGTTGTGTTGCATATGATTTGTCATACTGCTTATATGAGTTATTCGTTAAGGTTGGTTCACTTTTTAATGCTGTTTGTATGTTTCAGATTTAATGTCCATTATGTTATCTCTGAGTTGTTAATTTTCCCTAAATACATTGTACATCGTTTTCTTTATTTGTTCTTTTTTTAATCTCATTAGCTGTATATTTTTGTGTGCTGTATGTTTGTAACTACTTGGTGTCTTTTATGTTACTAATTATCATCCTTTTAATTGTTTGTGTGTTTTATCTCTTTTGTTTGTTTACAGTTTTCTTATGTTGTGGATTAGTTTTCAGTTGTTTGTCACTAATTTGTTATGTTTTATTTAGCTGTATAATGTTTTGAACTACTGCACGTTCTTGTATGTTGTTTTGTGACCGTTTTAAAGCACTAGAACAGCATTCAGGCGAAGGCAGTACACTCTTAAACGTTTCATCGCCTCCTTTGTTCTTGGTGACAGCCACCAGTTCAGCCTTGAGGGCTGAGGACTCCCTATCGGTAGAAATGCCCCGAGGCATGGAATGAGGTTTGTTGGCTCGTCTAACTAGTTCCTGTGGTGTTCACTCTTGCAGACTGAACGTAGCACTTGCTCTTGTGCCCATAAGAGGAGGCAGCACAGCTCTCACTTTCTTCAGCTCTTGGGAAGACACATTGATGGCCTTCTCCTGAGATAGAAACTGGTGGTAGCCATTGTCCAAGGGTTGCAGCGGCTTGTACCTTCGCTGATCTGCCATGTTATATTTTGCAACTTTCTGCTGCTACTATGTTCACCACCATTGGCAGTGCAATGCAGACTAGCTCGTTCTGCTGGAAATTAAAGCCGTCCAGTGTTCGTACAAACCAGGACCCTCCCACAGCGACAGTTCGAATCCCCTGAAACGGGATGGTTCCAAAGCGCATCAAAAGGCGAACATTCAAGCTGAACAAGGGCATGCTGAGCCTGTCAATGCTGAGTGTGGTGCTCTTCGAGGTGGAGCAACTTCTGGGAGAGGAGTTCCGGTGCCCAGAAGGTCAGGTCCTCGGAGTCACCTACAGCCTTTTGTACTTTCTCATGCCAGCCCTGGTGTGGTTCATGCTGGGCTTGCGGGTGACGTGTGGCTCCGGCGCCTCTTGCCAGTATGGCATGAACTCCCGCCAATCGACATGTTTCAGTTCATGCTTCTTGCCCTTCTTCAGAGCCTGCATCCTGCCCACGGTGTGGGTACTCTTCCTGCTCCGGGATGGGCGCTACGACGAGTGCATACTGGACTCTCTGTTATTCGAGGACCCCACAGCAAAACCAGATACGCAAAATCCAGCTCTCTACTCACCCTATTATACTTACATCCAGGTGAGAAGCAGCAGAGACCATAATCCTGACCCCACCCTTAATGCTAACTCTCCCCAGATCTAAATGACATGAATGAGGATACCAGGACCATTGAGCCCTATCCCATGTCAAACCAGCCTCGGTCCTAACCTCTGCCCACACTCCAGCCATGGTCTCTGCCCCCTCCTCAACCACAGCCCCAAGAGCTAAGAGCATTCATAGCTCCAGCCTCTAGTCTCTAAACGATACCCTCATTCTAGTTCCTATCACAAACCATACTTGTGCCTTATTTGCGATCTCTTATACTTACCACAGTCTAAACTTCTAAGCCCCAGCCCTAGCGCTAACTCCAAACTGGCTGTGAACAACCACACTGCAACCCCCCTTGACATCCTCTTCATAACTTTCAAGTACCCTCTCCCACCAGCCACCAGCATCCCCCGCTTCTCCCTCTCCTGCGCCTAAACTTAGACGCCTATAAGTACTCTTGTCAGGCAGAGGCGGACATACAGGAGCTTTCTGTAGTGCCTGATATCCCAGTTAAACTTAACATTCCATTTCCTAAAATAAACTTGATTAAAAGGGCGAGATGTCCACATTTTTACCCTGAAAATCCTGGCTCATTCTTCCCTAGGAATGCACGTAGTGTGCGAGGATACAAGTCATTGTGACTTGTCGACAGAGGGAGGCATTGCGTATATTGAAGCATGCTAGCATGCTAGCACATTGACTCGCCCATCGCATTCCCCTGTCTGTGGCACTCAAGTCTGTCTTTTCTTTCAGATGGCCGCCATCGTTGCCATTGGTCTGCTAATCATCATTGGCCTACTCCTAACCTGGCGATGCTCAGAGACCTCAGACCCCATTTGCTTAAGGCTGCTGTGTTGCTGCTGCCCAGCCTGCGCTAAGGAAGGCTGCGAGACCAGCTTGGACGCAGACGGGTATGAGCTGGAGGTGACGGAGGAAGTGGAGATACAGATCTTGGCCCCCGCTTGAAAAGAAAACTGGGCATTGGCTACTTTGAGTCTAGACTTCCTGACCACTCTTGAACAAAGTCAATGGTTGCCTGACAGAGAGCTGAGGAAGTACACCTGAGGGAGACAACCATAGGCGCTGGAAGTAGGAATGCAGGGGGTGCTGCAGCACCCCCAAATTAAGAATGCTTCAGAAGGTGAGTGAGCAATAAAAGTGCCTTTACATTTTGTTTCTGTCTTTTCACACTTTCTGTGCATTCAAAGACAGAGGTCAAATGTCAGGCTATGTCTTCAGATTAATCGCTCTTTATGTTTTTTTAATATGGAGATTTTTGTTTGCTTTTCCTTCTCTGACTGCAATGTGAGAGGATTTTGTAAAGTGAACTATGAGGCAATCTTGCTGGAGTCCAGGGGCTGTAGAAGGAAAGGCTGGAGGATGTCAACTTTTTTTCTGACATAAATTATTCAAAATATTTGCAGTTATGAAAGTATAAATGAAGCACACTTTTGTGCAATTCTGAATTGTGATGGAAATAAAGATTATAATACGATCAAAACAAATAAAGGCTTTTTACTTGGTGATGCTCATATGACAAATATTTCTGAAACCTGATTCCCACACATTATCGTTTGTGAGCTATATAGTTTTATAAGAAATACTGCATGACAGTGCACATTTTGTGGCCATTTCAATGGAAAATGTACAGTCTGAAAATATCAGTGTCCTACCACACCATGCCTTAGTAATTTAGATGTGACAAAGTGCTCTAAAATGCACCACTAGCTAAATACCACACCCATACCTGTCTCCTGCTGAATGGGCCAGCTCATTTGCTACACTTGTTCTTAGTGCGACACTTGGATTTCCATCATACCCATGACTTTGGCGATGTAACATTGATGGCAGTCCCCCCACGCTGAAAATTGTCCCAACACCACTGGAGACAAGAGTTAAATGGAGGGGAGGCTGGAGGAGATGTCCAGTGAGAGGGGTCCATATGTCCCTAGAAAAAAGTGCCAGTTGACTAGTGTTGTGTGCTCTCCAACAGTTATGAACACAAAGGAACAATGTTTCAGGTTCCAAAACCGCTAATTAGCTTACTGGTGACATCACCAGAAATGACATCACAGTCGTGTGGCCTATGACGCAGATAACTTCATGAAATATAAATTACGTGCCAGATCACCGTGGTTAGCCTTAAATTCTTTAACAATATGAAAGTAACTTCATGAGCAGCTGCAAGACTTGCATTTTATAACACTGCACAGT
The DNA here is from genome assembly GCF_964263255.1 of Lissotriton vulgaris. Classification (NCBI taxonomy): domain Eukaryota; kingdom Metazoa; phylum Chordata; class Amphibia; order Caudata; family Salamandridae; genus Lissotriton; species Lissotriton vulgaris. The sequence goes on from NC_141685.1 coordinate 872,599,146, forward strand.
TTTTAGAAGATTGTTGGCGAGTCTCTTCCTGCTCTGAGCTGACATTTACCTTTAACATGTAAAACCCACATCTTACACAAAAGCATGAGAAGGACTGCGGTAACTACAGGCTGTAACGTTGTTAAAAACAAAAAAAAATTGGTAGTCTAATGCCTGGCGCCGGAAGTGATGGTACCTTGGCCCGTTAAACATGGCGGCCGCAATATAGCTTGATAGAGGATGCAAACTAGATATGTCCAAAGGCCTTGCCTAGCTCCGGCATGAAGCAAGCGGCTCCAGGAACGATAAGAAACCGAACAAGCAGGCGATGCCTGCCACCAACCAACTACGACATGCTTTGGTGCTGCAGCGTTGCGGAGATGTAGGCGCCAATCGCCCCACCACACAATACTTTATTACCCTGGTAATCAATGTCATTTATTGTACGAAGAGACTCACCCTGCACAGATCGTATAATGGGACCATGTCTGCTGCAAAACCACAGGCAAAGTATGACTAGGGTACTAACTAAGCTCTCTACCACAGGTCCATCCTTCCTTTTAAACCAGCCCATTTTACTCTTTTCTTCGGCCATTTGCTACTCTGCACAGCCCCAGTATGCACCATTCTATAGGCCGGCATTCACACAAATGATTTGGATTCAAATGGGGGTCAGCAGTAGACCGCTATGCAGTCACTACTACCCTTAGGGCTCCAACTCAGCCAGAGGGTAGCCTTGACAGTACCATGCTTTCAAAAGCCATTTTTAAAATCCAAATGTTTAATTTTCTTTTTTTGTTTCCTTCTACAGTGTTTACTGGTAGTACACTATTTCAGTGTTTTGTTATTAATGCTACATTTGTACCAAGCACAGGACGTTTTTTAGGTCTCGCCTAGGCAGCGTTTGTGCTGTCTCTTCGAGACATGCTGTATTCAGGATATGGGCATAAAGCTCTGCCTACTTTCCGCCCATCCTTTTAATTGGCTCCTGTTCCTGTCCTTTGTAAATAGTGGGTTTTCATTAGTCTATAGGCTTAGTAGTCCCTCCTTAGTACCGCCTTCTTTCCTCTTGTAACCTCCCATGAGGACACTCCCTGTTACATGTGTTTTTACACCCTAGGCTTTAATTACAGCCTCAAGGCACTATTTTCTTAAAGGCCTTCAGACAGGACAATCACTTGGTCCTAAACTAGGTTGGCAGTGGTTACTTTACTCGCTAGCACATCTTACATTTATATTAGACTTTCTATAAATTTCCCTTCATCAGCTCCACTTAGAGTACAACCTAATCCAGAATGAATCTAATAATTCTTTTGTCACATTTCAAAGCTACTAACTGTCCACATGGACATAGTTACTTGAATGTACTTGTGGAACTGTCTTGCATGCAATGCATTATGGGTAGGGTGGATTCACCATATCTTCTGCAGGGTGCAATACCATATGTGACCAAACGTTTATGATGCTCACAAGGGACCTCTAGGAGCAGCTTGCAGTACTGCACCTAGACAAGCAGTGCTGGTGCCTTGCTCACTAGGGACCTCTAGGAGCAGCTTGCGGTACTGCACCTAGACATGCAGTGCTAGTGCCTTGCTCACTGGGGTCCTTTAGGAGCAGCTTGCGGTACTGTACCTAGACATGCAGAGCAGGTGGCTTGCTCACTAGGGACCTCAATGAGCAGTTTGCGGTACTGCACCTAGACAAGCAGTGCCGGTGCCTTGCTCACTAAGGACCTCTAGGAGCAGCATGTAGGTTTCACTTCATCAGCTCTGCATAGAGTCCAACCTAATCTGAAATGAATATAATAATTATTTTGTCACATTTCAAAGCTACTAATTGTATATATGGACTTAGCTATTTGAATGTACTTATGGTAGTGTCTTGCATGCAATGCATTATGGCTAGGGTGGATTTACCATATCTTCTGCAGGGTGCAGGACCATATGTAACCAAACGTTTATGGTGCTCACTGGGGACCTCTAGGAGCAGCTTGTGGTACTGCAGCTAGACAAGCAGTGCTAGTGCCTTGCTCACTAGAGACCTCTAGGAGCAGCTTGCTGTACTGCACCTAGACATGCAGTGCTGGTGCCTTGCTCACTAGGGACCTCTAGGAGCAGCTTGCAGTACTGCACCTCGACAAGCAGCTGGAGCTTTGCTCATTAGGGACCTCTGGGAGCTGCTTGCAGTACTGAATCGGGACATGCAGTGCTGGTGCCTTGCTCACTAGGGACCTCTAGGAGCAGCTTGCGGACTGCACTGAGATAGACAATGCTGGTTCCTGGCTCACTACGCAAGCATTTGCAATGTACTGGGTCTTGCATTACTGAAAGTATGAGCAATCCCTCAAACTATCAGTAATACAAGACCTATTGCATTGGGAATGCTTGTTTATCATTTACGTGAATGGTAGGGTGGCAAACTTTCCATTATCACTCCACAAGACACTTTGCATGCGAACAGACAATATGACGTTTGTTGGAGAACAGGTGCATTTCTGTGGTTTCATTATATAGCTCCATCCTCTAAATTAGCTCATTTAAAAGTTAAAAATGTGTCCGACATTGAGCCTTTGGAGTATGATTCGTGTTTTATAAGTATTTGAGTGTCTTTACCGCAAACCTTGGCTACCCCCTATAGCCATTTTTACAAAATTAATAACTTGTAAATTCGAAATGGAATATACAGTCTTAACCCAAAAACACCAATGTTGGATATACCAGTATCCACCATGGATACTGCCATTAACCACCTAATGTCACAGCACCCAACAAACATCTTGCAATCCACTCATGTTTTTCTTTAATATGAAAATATTGGGGGAGCTTAGAAGCAGGTGCAATACAGTGAGTGAGTTACATAAAGAAAACCTCGACAGGACTCCTAACAATGTGGGCAGACAACAGAACTAGACAGGGTCCTCTGGCAAAGTTTCAGTTGTATAACTAAGAAACTTGACATCAGATCTCAGCTTTACAATCTCACCTATATATGCTGGATATTGGCACTGTATTTTCAACCTGCACAATGTACTTGCATGTCATCCAAAAATAAAGTCCCAATTCATACTGATGTATGATGCAAAAAGACATTTTACGTCCCATTTAATCTTTCACTTAACCAAATATCATGCTGATAGGTTTGTGAAATGTGTTTACTTTTCAAACAGTTCTAGAGTGAGGACATTAAAAATTTGCATTGTATGCCTGCTGAGTGATATTCATTCCAGATCCATTAAAAAGTTGAACTCCAATGTATGCTTCAAGACCCCAGTGCATTATAGACTGTTGTCTTTCATCTGGGGTAATATTAGCTCATTTTGCAATCATATCATCAGTAACACCAGAGGAAACGACATGTCCATCAGTTAAAAACATTACACTTGTAGAACTGTGTGCCAATTAAATTTAGAGAACTGACCAGTCCAGCACACTTTGAATCTCTTGATTGAGTGCCGTGAAGGACCACTACACACTTCACAAATCTGGGCAAAGGCCATAGCACAGTTGCATTTCCTTGGCAAGAGTAGTCGCTTGGCCTGCCGTCAGAGTCTCTATCACCCTAGTTGTGGTCTAGTGGGCTAGTTGGAAACTGTTAAACCAGGAAACATGTTTTTAATCCCATTTTGTGTTCTTGGTTAGTCACTTTTTGAACTAGATCTGCAGCTCACTTTTTTGCAGGAATGGCAGTATTTAGAATCATTCTAAATGCTGCCAGTAAGTGTGGGTTAAAAAAATAAGCTGGACTGTATTTTCCCTAGGGGGCGAAGGACACTACCATTTCATGGTATTTTTACCAAAATGCAATTTGGTGGAATGTGTAGAGACTTGGGAGCAAGTAGCAGCGTGCTGCAATCTCTGGTCTATTGCTTTAACAAACTGTTCGATTTTGGTCAAGTCCTACTCTCTTTATGCCTCTGTCCACTAATCTGTCTGCAAGTGAGCCCTTTGAAATAGGCTTGATGGAAGAAATGAACACCAAAGGTGTATTCCCAATACAGGACCTCCAGCATGGTTGTCAGTCACAGTCAGGGCTCTTTAATGGCAGGAGGGTGCATTTGCATCTGTAGCTAAATGTGCTTCTGAAGCTACATTGTGAATGACCCCTCGTTTGCTGCAGCTGCTCCCTTCCAGCCAGCAATAGGCAACTCTTTTACTGCTGAGAGAGTCCAAGTTGGGACACCACATTCTGCCTGAGGTGTCCTGTCTGGCAGCTCCCATCCTCCTCTTTTGCTTGTCCTCTGAATGGAAAAAAGCTGAACTTTTGGCTAAATAAATCTAAATCCAGTATTTGTAAAGCGCAAACTACTCACCCTTACGGGTCTGAAGGCGCTAGGGGCCATTGTGGAAATTAAGTGAACCATTGCCCAGAGTCACATGGTGCTGAGCTGATCGGCCACCAGAGCCGGGGATCAAACCGTGAGCTCTGGGCTCCAAAGTCAGCTGCCCTGTCCGCTGCACCACTTGGCTTCCTTCAGTAGCTCTTTTTGGGCTCAATGACAACCAAAACCAGCAGGAGACCTAACGTTGGGCACACAAGGAATGACTCTGCACGCATGCATCTCCAGCAGCCTGTGCCTTCTAACAGGCTAGTGATGAAAAGGAAACACAAAGGGGTGGATTTCTTAGGTGTGGCAGAAATGGCGCCAACCAAGTATGCGTTGGAGTAAGTGTGATGGAAGTGGGGCAGTGCGAACAGGTGAGGGAGAACCCTTAATCCCCCCAAAAGATAGACCCTGAGATCAACATATGATTACCGCAAGCCTGTGCACATGCTAAAATTACAGTGCTTATTGCGACATAGTACGTAATCTTCACAGAATTCAAGAGTACATATATTATGCAAAGAAAGAAACAGTGCAGTTGTAATTGTATTGTTCTTCTATAATCCGAACAGTTGCCCAGTCATTGGGTGTTTCGTCTGGGAAAGTACCCCACGACTTCTTCAGGGCTTCAGGCAATACTGAAAAGATAATAATGAGCTCCTCTCCGCCGGTTGTAATTCCGTCCCGGCTGGTAAGTAAATAATGGTGATCGTCTATAACGATAGCCTGGTGATGGACCCAGTATCTTAGGTAAATAAACTCCTCTGCGTAATGTCCAAATATATGATAAGTTTTCCAATCTGTACTCCGAGTACTGAATTTGGAACCTCAGAGTGGCGGGACCACGACCGGTGTACTCGCTTATCAGTACTCGTACTGATTGCTGAAGGTGTATTCTCTGAATTAAAAGAAGCTATTGTTTTATTTTTAGGTTTAAGTTTAAAATCATTTTATTGTTTATAGGACAAAACAAGATGCAAGGCAACATGTAGCCCAGATTTTGGGCCAAAGATAGTTGCAGTGCAATGTAACACATCATAAAAGGAGAACAACCACCCAGCCCCCCTCACATCCCCCCTCCCAGATTCTCCATCTCACCCAGTTGGCCACAAAACATAAAAAGCTTGTGTGTCTTGGATGTATCATGGTGTAGAGAGTAGAAGCAGTCGCAGATATTTGGGGCAGGTTAGCTTGCGGAATTCAGAGCATAGCAGTTCTGCAAAGGTATGCCGCAAGTCAGCAAAGGAGGCCCTATCTCCCTGGTGCGAAAAAAATATGTGCTCCATACCGAGCACATACCATAGCCTGTGCAGCCACCCTTGTAATGTGGGAGTTCTATTCATGCCCCAGTGGGATAATATATTCTGTTTGTTGGAAAACGAGGCAGCATCTGTGAGGCCTGCACAAATAACATGACACATTTGTCCTTCACTGGGAACCAAAAACCCTAGGGCAGCACCTGACTCTCAGAGGATAGTGTTGCAGAGCAGTCTGAGGCTTACTCAAGGGAGGTGGTGTGGGCTAGTAATCGCCATTTGCAGGTGTGCAAAAATATCACTCAATAATTGATTGTCCAGTCTGTACTTTGCTTTATAAAAGTAAGAGTACATTTATTAAACACACACACTACTCAATACTATGCACCAATTTACAAATATACATAAGCTGATGGAATTACTTTGTGACATTGCATAACATCTCCACCCCTCCCACAGGGGGGTGGGGTCTAGTACCACCACTCACATGTATGCACCTCATCTTGGCCCCAATGCCATTAGTTAAACATAACCTGGAGCGAGGGCCCCCTGCACAGGCACCATCCCAGTGGCGTCCTCACCCATTACCTCAACAAGCATTAAACAGGGGCACACCTGCCTTGGTGACACATGACCCTGACCAAGCATCTCCTACTGACCATAAAGTATGCACCTCTACATCTTAAGGGCTAACAGTCTGGGGTCTTCACCTAAGTGCAGCAGCAAGAATACATGTTTACGCACACTTTAGAATAACAGTACTCATAACATTTGGATATCATTAAAAATGCATTGCAATTACAGCCCCTAAAGGCATCACAGATGACCACAGGATTATGCATATAAAGCCAGACACCCTAGCAGGAATGTCTAATAACATAACCCCACTTTGCTCATTACATTACTTTACACCAGTAATTCACATTACACATGTGACCTTCAGTTCCTTTAAAGGAAATAACCATTAATAAAAGCATTTCTTGTGCAATTATACCTCTTCACCTGCAGGGGATGCCTTCTTCCAGAACCCACTCAGCCCTTCACTCCTTGAGGCAATTATGCAAACACCCTCAGCTGAAGAACAAAAGTTCCAGCCCAGAGGGTGATAATTGTGGGCTGAGCCCTAGAGGAGTTATTCCTTTGAAATACTTAGGAAACTTAGAGTGACGTTTCTCTTTTTGCAGGGGGGAGGCTGCGCTTCTCCAGCAGCTCCTCTCAGCACCTTTTCACCAATGAGGGTGACCCCCCTCCTCTGGGGGGCCACCAAGCATCAAAACGGCAGGCTTCCATATGCCTGGCAAGGCATTAGGGGGCAATTGTGCTCCTCCTCATAAATATTGTATGAGCGGATCTCCTGCTGCGCCGGGGAGAGCCGTGCTGGTGCTGGTTGCTTCGCCGGATCTTCCTGCTTCGGTGGGGGGCCTGGTCTCACCCGGACCCCCAGGTAATGTGCTGCGGCTCAGGGAGCCCACCCCCTGCCGCTCTGCGGTTTTCTGGGGTAGGTTCCCACCCGGGCCCCATGCAGCTCCTCCTGTTAAGGTTCAGGGTTCCGGTCCCACCCCCGGCTGCCCCCGCTGGCTCCCCGCGATGCCAGCACTCTTCTGTGCTGCCACGGGACCGGCAGTCCTATTCTGGTCTGCCCGCTCCGGCGGGCAGACGAGAGTCGACTTCCCCGCTTCCGCGGGTCTTCGGGGTACTCCCCCAGCCTCCTCCACACTCGGGGCCTGGGGATGGGGTCCCGGGCCCCCAGACATCTTCGGGGGGGGCGCGATGGCACTCCCCCATCCTGGCACCTTGAGGCCCAGGGATGGGGTCCCGGGCCCCTCCGCCTCTAGATGGGATTGCTCGACGGCGCGCCCCATCGCCATTTTCGTCAGGGGCCAGGGTTTGCTCCTGTCACCCCATGGGGCATTGTCACGGGGAGCGCGACGGTGCTCCCCCGCCTCCATCGTCGGTGGGGGCCAGGGTGGGCTCCTGGTCCCCCTGCAGGGCGACAGCGCTCCCCGGCTTTACTTCTCCTTGGGGGCAGCCCCCGGAACCAGACCCACCCCGGAGGCATCTCTGAGACCGGTGGCGGAGCCCCACGCGCTTCGTCATCGGTCTTCCAAGGGGTCAGAGATCGCCTACCTTCCGGGGAGCCATATCTCAGCCCCTGGGGGTACGATCTGCCCCATTTATGCGTCTTCTTGCTCCTGGTGGTGCCCCTCAATCACTGGGAGCACTCTCCTTCATCCTCTGGGTCTTCAAGAGGGTGCATTCTGCAGGGAGCGGTCTTCACTGGCTCCCTGCGCCTCTCTTCTCCCTGCGCAGAGGCCCCTGCTTCTGCGCACCGTTCTTGGGCGCTTCTTCTGGTGCTGTTAGGGGCCTGAGTGACAGTCAGGGGGTCTCTCCTTCCAACTGCCTATTGCCAGGCTCCAGCACCTTCCGCCTCCGCAGACCACACCCCAGAGAGAGCTTCTCTTCCTGTGCAAGTACTTTTTAAAAGTTGAGTGAGGGGCAGGCAGGAAGTCTCTGTGTGTCCTATCGAAAAGCGACACATCTCTTCCCTGCCCCCTCCCTCCTTCTTGTCCAGCCTCTGGGTTGTTCAAAATGGAGTCGTCCAGTGTCTCTGGCCACATGGCCTTTGAAACCCAACTCCTTCCCCCCTTACTGCCTTCCCTCTTTGGCGCAGCCTGGTGCCTGGCACCCAGCGACAGCAGGTGATGGATTGGCTTGTAGCTCCACCTATCTTTTCTCCTTGGAGGGAAGATCTTCGCACTGGGAAGAAAGGTCATTAATCTAACCTACCAGGGCCAGAGCCAAGCCGGGGACTCAGAGAAATATGACATTTCTGGAAGACCCAAAAGCAGTACAAATATGACTTTGGACTCTGCAGAATACTTATTTTCACATCCGCTACACTGGACTTTAGTGAGTGTCTGGAATCTGTAGGCCTAGTGGAAGTTACTCTAGCCATGGGTTCCACCTTCCCATAAGGGAATACTGAAGTGAAAAACACAGTAAAACACACTGACTTTCCCAGGCATGTTTCCTTCCAGTGTATAAAGCGTATTCCATGTCACCACCCAGCTCTCCATGCAGTCTCCTTCATTATGAGTTCACTGTGGGTAAGTCCCAGAATATGAGGCTCCCCCACAGTAAAAGCTCAACAATTAGATGCTCAAAAAGAGAAAAATCCGGGCGGCCCCTAGTGTCAAAACCACCTTCTAACACTGTTGTGCCACCCCCCGAGCTATTCCCATCTGCCTACACTCGTGAGATTTGAGGGGAAATGTAAGCCTGTCAGAAGCGCCCAGGATAATATCTACTGGGAAGCGCAATATTGTAGTGTCAAAATGTTTTTGGACCGCATCTAAAATCTGTTCCCATAGGTTTAGCAATGTACCCTCTGCCCGCATACCCTCCAACATCCTGGGGAGTGGCTAGGGTCACCCCTATGAAGTCTGAGAGGGGGGCGGTGAGATACCAGCATGTCTCAATCTTAGTAGCGGACTCTATGCTAGAGATATTGCACACCGCATGTCTGGCCCTGTAAAAAATTTCTCCCCATTCTTTTGGGATAGTGTCCTTCCCAGTTTCGTCTCCCATCTCCTCTGACCCACAGATTTAGTTAGCTGTTTCGGGGGGTAGCATGTGGTATACCTCCATATTAAGCAGTTTGTTCGACTGTTTGGAGTGTAGCCACCTCTCGTACCGGGTGAGCTTCCTCTCCGCTCCCTTGTGTATCTGAGGCTGCATTATCCTGTGGCGTATCTGCTGATAGTGATAACCTTCGGTTTCGGGCATTGCAAAATCCGATCAGAAATCTTCAAAAGAGAGAGGGTCCTCAATGTCAAAGAAATGGCCTATCGATCTGTGTCCCTCTCTGTCGCAGTGTCTAAAAGCCACCACGTCTAGGTCCGGGGTGAACTCAGGGTTGTTAGTGATAGGGGTGAGCGACGATAGGAAAGTGGCGAGGCCGCTGCGTATAGCAGTTGTGTCCCAAGTCCTTAGGGTGGCCCGTATGATTGGCGATCCATAGAGTCCCGGAGGTCGGGAATCTCTGTGCAGGAAAGGAATCTTCCACAGGGATTGGCCAGCTAGCACTTGCTCCATGAATAACCAATGTTTCTCAGATTCCGATATTTTTAAATATATATATCCTGCCTTATTTCTGGTGGATGAATGATACACTAAGCTGTGATCACTAGCATTCACCCCCTGTAAAGGTAAAATGTACAATGTACAATTTCAAGGGTTCTTCTATTAAATGGGGAGGTCCAATAATTGCAGACAATTTCCTCAAATAATAGACCCCTTGTATTAGAGGATACGTGATTTGATGGGGGTCTAATCTACCACCAGTTCCCTTCTCCCAGTAGCTCCCTTTTCTGTCTTTTCTACACTTTCACCACCGTTCTTATTAATTGCCCCAGGACTGAAGGTCACATGTGTAATCGTTATTACAGCACTTGAAAGGCCAGCAATTTCTGTGCAATCGTAACTGCTGCAAAACCCACCTACTGTTTGGGTCTTCTGGGAAGTTCTAGGCCAGGCTTTCCCAGAGGTAGGGTGTTTCAGAAACATTCCCCTCTTGCTGCACTGAGGGACTAGTGCTTGTATATAGCGCCTGTGCAAGAAAGGCATTGTGTTCTTAAACACAGAGATGTGCTTGTAGTCAGGGCTGTGTATACAGGATATCAGTGCACGGAGTAAGGTATTGCCTTACTTCATATTTACAAGGCTATGAAAAGCCACGCAGGGTCGCTGTGCGTGGCCTTGTAAATATTGGTCGGGACACTGCGCCTCCGGAGTATCACAGAGGTGACACTCCTGCAGCGTAAAAGTACTTCAGGGGCATTGAAAATATTCCCCTTGATATGAATTGAAACAACCACCGGCATATACAGGGGGGAGGTACGGGGAAGGGCAGACTTGGAACTAGGCTTGTAAGGTGAAGGGACAGACACTGTGTGCAGATGAAGTGAAGTAGGGCAGGCAATTGTAATTTGAGGTGTATGGAGTAGGGAGTTATGCTGCTCTGTACGTGAGGTGCTGGAAAGAGGCAGACACCAGCGCTGAGCTCTTGAGGTGCAGTTAAAAAACAGAGAGGACCTCTGTATGTGATGTGCAGCAACTTGATGCTAAGTGAGGTGCAGGAAAAAAACTGATGATGCTGTGTAGGTGGGTGCAGGAAGGGGGTTCACATGACTCTGCATGTGAGGACCAGGCACACGTGAGCCTGGGCATGTGAGGTGCAAGGAACACGCGAACATGACGCTGTACATATGAGGTGCAGGCAGGGCTTTAAGTGAGATGAAAACACTGGGGGGTCTCTCAAAGGGGTGTGGCCAATGTAATTAAGGGTGTGGCTTAAAATAATACATAAGCTAAAAATCTGTGCTTAGCATAGTGTGCCGCCCGACTTGTATTTTACTGTTTCTGTCATTGCATCCAGATATATTATACAACCAGTAACATCATGCCTACAACAAGGCAGGACTATTGGCTTTGTCAATGGTTGTTAGTTGCATAAGATAAATTAAGCAGCAACTATGGCTTGTTGTATATAATATTGAAAAAAAAGCTCCCATTTAAAGCCCTACCGACACCACAACAATGTCTCTGCTCCTGAGTTTCAAAAGCAAAGGGAATTCCAGAGAGAAAACGACTCTTTAAAGGATTTCCCTCCCCCCTACAACCCTCATCTGGCATGACGTCATGTTGCAACTTCTCCACTAGTGAGAAGTGAGCAGTGTGAGCAGCGCTCATTGATGTGCCTGCTCTGCTGTCATTGGAGTCCAGAAAAAACACGGACCGCCTGTGCCCAATAGAGGCCCATTTCAAGGCCCCTTTAAAAAAAACTGCCGGTGCTCAGACCCGGTGAGACCCGGCCCACTTAAAGCCCTGGGTGCAGGGAACAAATTTGCATGACCATGTGAAGTGCAGGCCTACAGGCTGTGCATGTGCAGTGCAGACACATTATGCTACAGGAAGTAGGAATACATGAGACTGTGCATGTGAGGTACTAGGACAAACTGACATGACGCTGTGTGTTTGAGGTGCAGGGAACAAACAGGTAACGTAACTCATGACACTGCGTGTTGGATGCATTGGGGGGAGCAGGCATACGATGCTGTACATGAGGAGCAGGAACACTTGGGGCTGTTCATTTGAGGTACACGATTTTTTAACCTGTTATTCAGTAAGTGCAAACTCTGAGTTATGATGTTTAATAGCCCATTCAACTTCACATGGAAATATTTGGTAATAAGCAACCTTGGTTAGCTTTGAGGTGCTCAGAAAAACAGGGGAAAGAACTCGTATGAATGAGAGAAGTTATGAATATGAATCTGGAATCCTTGCCCCAGAGCCTGGCGAGCATACTATTATAAACAAACACATTTAGCTCAAAATGTAATGCTGTTGTTGGCTTTTTAAAGTGTGTTTTTAATGTGCTCTCGCTGAAGTAGTGATCACACCTCTGTTCGCGGTACCTCCTGTTCCCATAGTGGAGGATGCCTTAATCTGAGACAGTCTTTCCGTTGTAAACATTGCGGGCCTCATTTATGAGGTTTAGGTGTAGGGCCGCGCCGCAAGACATCTTGCGGCGCGGCCCTACGTCAAAACAAAAGGGTAGGAATGCACCCTATCGATGTGATACGGTGCATTAGTGTCCTTTTCCCCAGCACTAGGGCGCAATGGGCTGCCATGTGCCAACCCAGGCCCTCCTGCACTATGGTGCAAGAGTGCCTGCGTTGCGGGCGATTGATTTTCCATTCCTGCACAAAATCAGTCAATTCAGGAGATTTCTTCTTTCAATGTGTGCTGCAGAAAAAGGAAAAAACAAGGAGAAAAAAACTAATTCTCATTGTTGAGCCTCCCTAATGGCATTAGATTGTAGCACCTTCCCGGGTTGTGATCACTTAAAGTGGTTGTTGTGGTGCGAGATGACTACAAGTTACGAACTTCACAGAAATAGTGATGGCTTGAATGGAATTACGAAAATACTATACTTCTTGATTAACTAAATCTGAAAAAGAATTGGAAGAATGACTTGTCATCACTAAATAACTTAGAACTCCAACATAAAGAATGTACTGCTGCTTTAAAGGAACTGTGTTTTTTTTTGTTTATAGCGATGTTTAAAAGTCAAACGAAACCGGCTGATTAACATTTGCATTTGACAAAGACTCGTGTTGAGTTGAAACGCGTTATGCTGGTTTGGCCTCGGAATAAAGGATTGATGCAGCCCTGTTGGTGTGGCCCTTCTCACGGTACTAAATAGTACGTGTTCTCTTGTCGGATAACCTGAGATGTCTGACGCATCTGTATGGGCTCTGACCCAGCAGGAGTACTTTGGAATAATTACAAAGGACGCCCGCCGGCTGAAACATTTGACATTGACAAAGTGTTGATAGCAGGGCCACCGATGAGACGCCGCTTCTATTTTTAAAATGGACTTTGGAACAGCTAGGGTTTACAAGGGAATTTCCTGCGCACTTCGTGCTGATGTTAATACTGAATTCGAAGGCAAGTAATAGGAACTTTAATTGATTGGCATTGACTGCGATTTTGCACTCTGACCTTAGGATACAGCGAGAGCATGGAACTTTCCGTTTAAGTGATTTTTGGGTACTTTACACACAGTGTAAACAAACAGGCATTCAATGACTAAACGATACAAAGCTGCAGCAACGGAGCATTGTGGTTGTTGTGGTTCTTGTTGAATAAACATGTTCAAAAGTCAAACGAGTCCGGCTGATTAACATTTGCATTTGACAAAGACTCGTGTTGAGTTGAAACGCGTTATGCTAGTTTGGCCTCGGAATAAAGGATTGTTGCGGCACTGTTGGTGTGGCCCTTCTCACGTTACTAAATAGTACCTGTTCTCTTGTCGGATAACCGGAGATGTCTGACGCATCTGTATGGGCCCGGAGCCGAGAGGTTGAGGCGGTCCTCTCATCAGGAGTCCTCTTTGATATATATATATATATATATATATATATATATATATATATATATATATATATATATATATATATATATATATATATATATATATATATATATTGCATACAACTTGTCCTGTCGCAGCGGGAGCACTCTTCAGTCGGTGCCAGCGAAGGGACCAGGGCAGTGTCCCGTTTCAGATAAAATACCAATAACTCGCTGCACACGCCTTGATGTAAGTTGCAGTTTCTTTATTTTCAAAACGTGACAAACACCTACGCGTTTCGAACCGTAGTTCGTGTTCACGGTAGCTTGCATGTGTGGTCCCTTCATTATTTCACACGTTAATTGGTAAATGGAATTATAGTTACGCATTTCAATCAACTCTCGGGTAAATAGAGAGCTGGTTACACACGCACGTGTCATCACATGTGTTACAAAGCGCTATTGTCCTAGTTAACTGGAGACACGCTTTAAAATGCAGTAACGCCTAATGTCGCCCCAATGCTGCATAAACCCATGACTACAACAAAAATTGCGCTGGCACATATTTTTGTTAAAAACTACATGTCCCAGCATGCCTCAAACAAATGGGGGCGTGCCAAAGGCCGATTTGCATTGAAATAATGAAGGGACCACACATGCAAGCTACCGTGAACACGAACTACGGTTCGAAACGCGTAGGTGTTTGTCACGTTTTGAAAATAAAGAAACTGCAACTTACATCAAGGCGTGTGCAGCGAGTTATTGGTATTTTATTTATATATATATATATATATATATATATTTATATATATCTATATCTATATATATATATATATATATATTTCCTTCCTCCCTCCCTCGATTCCACCCCCCCCCCCACTGGATAGATATAGTTAGGATCATGTTTCTATAGGAAATGCATTTTTTGTGTTGTTAATAACTTTGATGTTGTTTGACAAATCTCCAAAAATCTTTCCTAATAAAATGCTCTTTTTTGCCTAGTTTGCACATGGAAAGTTTCAAGGTGATCCGTCAAGCGGAGAACGAGAAAAAATAGAGGTCCCAAAACACTTTTTCCCCATTTATGTTCCCATAGGATTTTTGACACAGCTACAGCCTAAACCGCTGAATGGATTTACACCAAATTTTACAGAAAGCTAGATCTAGGTACAGAAAGAGTGCTTCTTGTGTTTTGGTGTAAGCCGATTCAGTAGATCTTTAGTAATTAATGTTCAAACATTTTGTATATCTAGGGACTCGGAGGCTAATCGGATCCCAACAGATCTTAAACTGAGATCTGATTGGTTGCCTCCACCTCAACCAGGAAGTGGTGGCAACCATTTTGGGGCTTTGGATTCGGTCCTGAGTCGTTAAAAAAAAAAAAGATATATTAGGGCAGGATAGGAGGAACCTGACCTCTTAGGCCTGGTGGTCAGGTCCAAGAGGGACCCCGCCTGAGGGCTACAAATGTTTGTTTTGGTGCCAATTCGCAAAGGATCCGTAACTCCAGGGCAACATTTTTTTATAAACAGTTGCAGTATCCTGCACTTGTTGTTTTCTAACCCTCCATCTCCACCCCCCCACCCCCCAGGGAGGGCATGTAACAATTTTTTATATTTTGGGAGAGGGGGCACACGTAGCACCCCGCCCCAGGCTGATTTAGGCCTGAGGACCCTAACCCCCGGAGCCTGGCCCACCCGGACCCCCAGGTATTATGCTGCGGCTCAGGGAGCCCACCCCATGCCCCTCTGCGGTTTTCTTGGGTCCGTTCCCACCCGGGCCCCGTGCAGCTCCTTCTGTTTAGGTTCGGTCCCGGTCCCACCCCCGGCTGCCCCCGTTGGCTCCCCGCGTGGCCAGCACTCTTCTGTGCTGCCACAGGAGCCGGCAGTCCTATTCTGGTCTGCCCGCTCCAGTGGGCAGACGAGTCGACTTCCCCGCTTCCGCGGGTCTTCTGGGGATTCCCCAGCCTCCTCCACACTCGGAGCCGGGGGAAGGGGTCCCGGGCCCCAGGATATCTTCGGGGGGGGGGGGCGTGATGGCACTCCCCCCCCCATCCTGGCACCTTGGGGCCCAAGGATGGGATCCCGGGCCCCTCCGCCTCTAGATGGGATTGCTCGACGGCGCGCCCCATCGCCATTTTCGTCGGGGGCCAGGGTGGGCTCCTTCACCCCATGGGGACTTGTCACGGGGAGTGCGACGGCGCTCCCCGGCCATCCTCCTCGCGGGGGGAGCGACGGTGCTCCCTCGCCTCCATCTTCGAGGGGGGCCAGGGTGGGCTCCTGGCCCCTCCTGCAGAGCGACAAGGCTCCCCGGCTTTACTTCTCCTTGGGGGCAGCCCCTGGGACCGGACCCACCCCGGGGGCATCTCTGAGACCGGTGGCGGAGCCCCACGCGCTTCGTCATCGGTCTTCCAAGAGGTCAAAGGTCGCCTACCTTCCGGGGAGCCATATCTCAGCCCCTGGGGGTCCGATCTGCCCCATTTCGCGTCTTCCTGCTCCTGGTGGTGCCCCTCAGCCACTGGGAGCACTCTCCTTCATCCTCTGGGTCTCCAAGAGGATGCATTCTGCAGGGAGCGGTCTTCACTGGCTCCCTGCGCCTCTCTTCTCCCTGCGCAGAGGCCCCTGGGTGCTTCTTCTGGTGCTGTTAGGGGCCTGGGTGACAGTCAGGGGGTCTCTACTTCCAACTGCCTATTGCCAGGCTCCAGCACCTTCCGCCTCCGCAGACCACACCCCAGAGAGAGCTTCTCTTCCTGTGCAAGTACTTTTTAAAAGTTGAGTAGGGGGCTGGCAGGAAGTCTTTGTGTGTCCTATCAAACAGCGAGTCATCACTTTCCTGCCCCCTCCCTCCTTCTTGTCCAGCCTCTGGGTTGTTCAAAATGGAGCCTGTCCAGTGTCTCTGGCCACATGGCCTTTGAAACCCAACTCCTTCCCCCCTCACTGCCTTCCCTCCTTGGTGCAGCCTGGTGCCTGGCACCCAGCGACAGCAGTTGATGGATTGGCTTGTAGCTCCACCTATCTTTTCTCCTTGGAGGGAAGATCTTCGCTCTGGGAAGAAAGGTCATTAATCTAACCTACCAGGGCCAGACCCCAGCCAGGGACTCAGAGAAATATGATATTTCTGGACGACCCAAAAGCAGTACAAATATGACTTGGGATTCTGCAGAATTCTTACTTTCACATCCGCTACACTGGACTTTAGTGCGTGTCTGGAATCTGTAGACCTACTGGAAGTTACTCTAGCAATGGGATCCACCTTCCCATAAGGGAATACTGAAGTGAAAAACACAGTAAAACACACTGACTTTCGCTGGCATGTTTCCTTCCAGTGTATAAAGCTTATTCCATGTCACCACCCAACTCTCCATGCAGTCTCCTTCATTATGAGTTCACTGTGGGTAAGTCCCAGATTATGAAGCTCCCCCACAGTAAAAGCTCAACAATAAGATGCTCAAAAAGCGAAAAATCTGGGCAGCCCCTAGTGTCAGAACCACCTTCTAACACTGTTGTGCCGCCCCGGGAGCTATTCCCATCTGCCTACACTCGTGAGATTTGAGGGGAAATGTAAGCCTGTCAGAAGCGCCCAGGACAACATCTACTGGGAAGTGCAATATTGTAGTGTCAAAATGTTTGTGGACCTCATCTAAAATCTGTTCCCATAGGTGTAGCAATGTACCCTCTGTCCGCATCCCCTCCAACATCCCGGGGAGTGGCTAGGGTCGCCCCTATGAAGTCTGAGAGGGGGGCGGTGAGATACCAGCATGTCTCAATCTTAGTAGCGGACTCTATGCTAGAGATATTGCACGCCGCATGTCTGACCCTGTAAAAAATGTCTCCCCATTCTTTTGGGGATAGTGTCCTTCCCAGTTTCGTCCCCCATCTCCTCCGACCCACCGATTTAGTTAGCTGTTCCGGGTGGCGTAGCATGTGGTATACCTCCATATTAAGCAGTTTGTTCGACTGTTTGGAGTGTAGCCACCTCTCGTACCGGGTGAGCTTCCTCTCCACTCTCTTGCGTATCTGAGGCTGCATTATCCTGTGGCGTCCCTGCTGAAAGTGGTAACCTTCGGTTTCAGGCATTGCAAAATCCGATCAGAAATCTTCAAAAGAGAGAGGGCCCTCAGTGTCAGAGAAATGGCCTATCGATCTGTGTGCCTCTCTGTCCCAGTGTCTAAAAGCCACCACGTCTAGGCCCGGGGTGAACTCAGGGTTGCTAGTGATAGGGGTGAGCAGCGATAGGAAAGTGGTGAGGCCGCTGCGTATAGCAGTTGTGTCCCAAGTCCTTAGGGTGACCCATATGATAGGCAACCCATAGAGTCCCGGAGGTCGGGAATCTCTGTGCAGGAAAGGAATCTTCCACAGGGATTGGCCAGCTAGCACTTGCTCCATGAATAACCAATATCTCTCGGATTCCGGCTGGGCCCACTCTAACAAAGGTCGCACCTGGGTAGCCCTATAGTAGGGAACAGATCAGGAAACCCCAGGCCCCCCTCTCCAGGGCACCGAAAGCTCAAATCCCTACTCATCCTAGGTTTTTGGTCTGTCCAGGCAAAATAGAGGAACTCCTTTTGAAGCTGCTTCAACATACCCGTGGGGGAGATCCATGGGCAGGGTTTGAAATAAATATAGGATTTTAGGTAGTACGCACATTTGACAGCTGCCACCCGACCCACCCAGGAGGGCTAAATGGCCGCCAGCAGTGCAAGTCACGATGAACTTGAGCCAGCAAGTGAGCGTAATTCAGAGACAGTTTCTGAGGTGGACACCGTCAATTTGATACCTAGGTAGGGTATTGCACTCTGATCCCACCGGATAGGGCAGGCCTGGTTAAGGATGGCAACGGTCTGTGGGCTCAGGGAGAATCCTAGGGCTTGCGATTTGGACACATTAACTCCAAAGCCTGATGCGGCCGCAAACGACTCTAGCTGAGCAAGAAAAGCTGGCACCGACGTCCTAGGGGTTTCCAGCGTATCGATTACATTGTCTGCGTACAAGCTAGTGTGTGGTGCTCTCCCCCAAAGTGAACACCTGTAATCTGTTGATTGACTCACACCCTTTGCGCTAACGGCTCCAAATACAGGGTGAACAGCAATGGAGAAATGGAGAAAATAGACAGCCCTGTCTCGTGCCTCTTGTTAATGGGAAGGGATCGACGTGAAGGCATTTACCCGTATTGCTTTATTTTTAAATATATATCCTGCCTTATTTCTGGTGAATGAATGATACACTAAGCTGTGATCACTAGCATTCACCCCCTGTAAAGGTAAAATGTACAATGTACAATTTCAAGGGTTCCTCTATTAAATGGGGAGGTCCAATAATTGCAGACAATTTCCTCAAATAATAGACTCCTTGAATTAGAGGATACGTGATTTGATAGGGGTATAATCTACCACCAGTTCCCTTCTCCCAGTAGCTCCCTTTTCTGTCTCTTCTACACTTTCACCACCGTTCTTATTAATTGCCCCAGGACTGAAGGTCACATGTGTAATCGTTATTACAGCACTTGAATGGCCAGCAATTTCTGTGCAATCGTAACTGCTGCAAAACCCACCTACTGTTTGGGTCTTCTGGGAAGCTCAAGGCCAGGCTTTCCCAGAGGTAGGAATTCAGAAACATTCCCCTCTTGCTGCACTGAGGGACTAGTACTTGTATATAGCGCCTGTGCAAGAAAGGAATTGTGTTCTTAAACACAGAGATGTGCTTGTAGTCAGGGCTGTGTATACAGGATATCAGTGCACGGAGTAAGGTATTGCCTTACTTCATATTTACAAGGCTATGAAAAGCCACGCAGGGTCGCTGTGCGTGGCCTTGTAAATATTGGTCGGGACACTGCGCCTCCGGAGTATCACAGAGGTGACACTCCTGCAGCGTAAAAGTACTTCAGGGGCATTGAAAATATTCCCCTTGATATGAATTGAAACAACCACCGGCATATACAGGGGGGAGGTACGGGGAAGGGCAGACTTGGAACTAGGCTTGTAAGGTGAAGGGACAGACACTGTGTGCAGATGAAGTGAAGTAGGGCAGGCAATTGTAATTTGAGGTGTATGGAGTAGGGAGTTATGCTGCTCTGTACGTGAGGTGCTGGAAAGAGGCAGACACCAGCGCTGAGCTCTTGAGGTGCAGTTAAAAAACAGAGAGGACCTCTGTATGTGATGTGCAGCAACTTGATGCTAAGTGAGGTGCAGGAAAAAAACTGATGATGCTGTGTAGGTGGGTTTACAAAAGGGGGTGGTGATGAACAGAGTGTCTAAATTGAGCAGACCACTCTTACCCAGTCCAAAGATCAGGGCTTGATCCATCACCGTTATTTATCTCACTGCCCCATCCCAGCTCAGAACCTGGCTATAAGCAAATCAGTCTGTCCCTGGCTGTGTAGGTGGGTGCAGGAAGGGGGTTCACATGACTCTGCATGTGAGGACCAGGCACACGTGAGCCTGGGCATGTGAGGTGCAAGGAACAAGCGAACATGACGCTGTACATATGAGGTGCAGGCAGGGCTTTAAGTGAGATGAAAACACTGGGGGGTCTCTCAAAGGGGTGTGGCCAATGTAATTAAGGGTGTGGCTTAAAATAATACATAAGCTAAAAATCTGTGCTTAGCATAGTGTGCCGCCCGACTTGTATTTTACTGTTTCTGTCATTGCATCCAGATATATTATACAACCAGTAACATCATGCCTACAACAAGGCAGGACTATTGGCTTTGTCAATGGTTGTTAGTTGCATAAGATAAATTAAGCAGCAACTATGGCTTGTTGTATATAATATTGAAAAAAAAAGCTCCCATTTAAAGCCCTACCGACACCACAACAATGTCTCTGCTCCTGAGTTTCAAAAGCAAAGGGAATTCCAGAGAGAAAACGACTCTTTAAAGGATTTCCCTTCCCCCTACAACCCTCATCTGGCATGACGTCATGTTGCAACTTCTCCACTAGTGAGAAGTGAGCAGTGTGAGCAGCGCTCATTGATGTGCCTGCTCTGCTGTCATTGGAGTCCAGAAAAAACACGGACCGCCTGTGCCCAATAGAGGCCCATTTCAAGGCCCCTTTAAAAAAAACTGCCGGTGCTCAGACCCGGTGAGACCCGGCCCACTTAAAGCCCTGGGTGCAGGGAACAAATTTGCATGACCATGTGAAGTGCAGGCCTACAGGCTGTGCATGTGCAGTGCAGACACATTATGCTACAGGAAGTAGGAATACATGAGACTGTGCATGTGAGGTACTAGGACAAACTGACATGACGCTGTGTGTTTGAGGTGCAGGGAACAAACAGGTAACGTAACTCATGACACTGCGTGTTGGATGCATTGGGGGGAGCAGGCATACGATGCTGTACATGAGGAGCAGGAACACTTGGGGCTGTTCATTTGAGGTACACGATTTTTTAACTTGTTATTCAGTAAGTGCAAACTCTGAGTTATGATGTTTAATAGCCCATTCAACTTCACATGGAAATATTTGGTAATAAGCAACCTTGGTTAGCTTTGAGGTGCTCAGAAAAACAGGGGAAAGAACTCGTATGAATGAGAGAAGTTATGAATATGAATCTGGAATCCTTGCCCCAGAGCCTGGCGAGCATACTATTATAAACAAACACATTTAGCTCAAAATGTAATGCTGTTGTTGGCTTTTTAAAGTGTGTTTTTAATGTGCTCTCGCTGAAGTAGTGATCACACCTCTGTTCGCGGTACCTCCTGTTCCCATAGTGGAGGATGCCTTAATCTGAGACAGTCTTTCCGTTGTAAACATTGCGGGCCTCATTTATGAGGTTTAGGTGTAGGGCCGCGCCGCAAGAAATCTTGCGGCGAGGCCCTACGTCAAAACAAAAGGGTAGGAATGCACCCTATCTATGTGATACGGTGCATTAGTGTCCTTTTCCCCAGCACTGGGGCGCAATGGGCTGCCATGTGCCAACCCAGGCACTCTCGCACCATGGTGAAAGAGTGCCTGCGTTGCGGGCGATTGATTTTCCCTTCCTGCACAAAATCAGTCAATTCAGGAGATTTCTTCTTTCAATGTGTGCTGCAGAAAAAGGAAAAAAACAAGGAGAAATAAACTAATTCTCATTGTTGAGCCTCCCTAATGGCATTAGATTCTAGCACCTTCCCAGGTTGTGATCACTTAAAGTGGTTGTTGTGGTGCGAGATGACTACAAGTTACGAACTTCACAGAAATAGTGATGGCTTGAATGGAATTACGAAAATACTATACTTCTTGATGAACTAAATCTGAAAAAGAATTGAAAGAATGACTTACCGTCACTAAATAACTTAGAACTCCAACGTAAAGAATGTACTGCTGCTTTAAAGGAACAGTCTTTTTTTTGTTTATAGCGATGTTTAAAAGTCAAACGAAACCGTCTGATTAACATTTGCATTTGACAAAGACTCGTGTAGAGTTGAAACGTGTTAAGCTTGTTTGGCCTCGGAATAAAGGATTGATGCGGCACGGTTGGTGTGGCCCTTCTCACGTTACTAAATAGTACCTGTTCTCTTTTGGGATATGCTGAGGTGTCTGACGCATCTGTATGGGCTCTGACCCAGCAGGAGTACTTTGGAAGAATTACAAAGGAGCGCCCGCCGGCTGAAACATTTGACATTGACGAAGTGTGGATAGCAGGGCCACTGATGAGACGCCCGCTTCTATTTTTAATAACAGCGACACACACACCAAAGACACACAGGCAGTCAAACATGTGGGACTCCCTAGATGACTACCTAGCATCGCCCAAACCTCCATAGTCGGTGAAGCTAGACAACCTAGCCAGTCCTGTGCGCATAACACGATTACAACCAGCACTTGCTCCTTGATCTTTCCCTATCTCCTCTCGCTCTCCCTTTCCTTTCTTCCTCTTTTCTCAACCATGTATACTGTATGCTCCATGTAAATATATATTTTTCTACAATAAAAAAATAAAAAAATAAAAAACAGCTAGGGTTTGCAAGGGAATTTCCTGCGTACTTCGTGCTGATGTTAATACTGAATTCAAAGGCAAGTAATAGGAACTTTAATTGATTGGCATTGACTGCGATTTTGCACTGTGCCCCTAGGATACAGAGAGAGCATGGAACTTTCCGTTTAAGTGATTTTTGGGTACTTTACACACAGTGTAAACAAACAGGCATTCAATGACTAAACGATACAAAGCTGCAGCAACGGAGCATTGTGGTTGTTGTGGTTCTTGTTGAATAAACATGTTCAAAAGTCAAACGAGTCCGGCTGATTAACATTTGCATTTGACAAAGACTCGTGTTGAGTTGAAACGCGTTATGCTTGTTTGGCCTCGGAATAAAGGATTGATGCAGCACTGTGGTGTGGCCCTTCTCACGGTACTAAATAGTACCTGTTCTCTTTTGGGATAACCGGAGATGTCTGACGCATCTGTATGGGCCCTGAGCCGGGAGGTTGAGGCAGTCCTCTAATCAGGAGTCATTTGGCGTGTGTATATATATATATATATATCCTTCCTTCCTCCCTCCCCTCCCCTCCCTCCCCCCCACTGGGTAGTTATAGTTAGGATCATGTTTCCATAGGAAATGCATTTTTTGTGTTGCTAATAACTTTGATGTTGTTTGACGAATTTCCAAAAGTCTTTCCTAAAAAAATGCTCTTTTTTGCCTAGTTTGCACATGGAAAGTTTCAAGGTGATCCGTCAAGTGGAGAACGTGAAAAAATAGAGGTCCCAAAACACGTTTTCCCCATTCATTTTCCCATAGGATTTTTGACACAGCTACAGCCTAAACTGCTGAATGGATTTACACCAAATTTGGCAGAAAGCTAGATCTAGGTCCAGAAAGAGTGCTTCTTGTGTTTTGGTGTAAGCCGATTCAGTAGATCTTTAGTAATTAATGTTCAAACATTTTGTATATCTAGGGACTCGGAGGCTAATCGGATCCCAACAGATCTTAAACTGAGATCTGATTGGTTGCCTCCACCTCAACCAGGAAGTGGTGGCAACCATTTTGGGGCTTTGGATTCGGTCCTGAGTCGTTAAAAAAAAATATATATATTAGGGCAGGATAGGAGGAACCTGACCTCTTAGGCCTGGTGGTCGGGTCCAAGAGGGACCCCGCCTGAGGGCTACAAATGTTTGTTTTGGTGCCAATTCGCAAAGGATCCGTAACTCCAGGGCAACATTTTTTTATAAACAGTTGCAGTATCCTGCACTTGTTGTTTTCTAACCCTCCATCTCCACCCCCCCACCCCCCAGGGAGGGCATGTAACAATTTTTTATATTTTGGGAGAGGGGGCACACGTAGCACCCCGCCCCAGGCTGATTTAGGCCTGAGGACCCTAACCCCCGGAACCTGGCATTCTTTGAAAAAGAAGAGGGGCATGCGGCCCCCCCTCCCCTGGCTGATTTCAGCCCCGGGATCCCATTGCCAGGCTGTTTTGTAAAAGGACGCAGCCCCCCTCCCCAAGCCAATTTTGCCCCAAGGACCACATACCCCGGTGCCCAGCCATATTGGAAAAGGGGAGGGGAGGGGAGTAGACAGCCCCCTCCCCAGGACATTAATGGCCCTGGGGACCACATCCCCAGGGCCAGCTCACATGCTATGTCCCGGGGGGGGGGGGGCATTCCCAGAACACAGCGGCATCCTTGCCTGTACTGTGTTTGCTCTTGCATGGTGGGAGCAATTTCAAATCTCCCGCCAAACATCAGGTCCGCTCTCAGCAGGTGGGAGCTTGAAAAATGCTCCCTTCTGCTGGGAGAGCGGACTTTTAATTTGTTTCCCTGCACAGATTAAATACAAAGTTCCCGTTGGTAGGGAGCAGCATTATGAGATGCACCCTATGGGTGGGAGCAATGCCGGCTCCCACTGAATGCAGGGAGCTGGCTAGGGCCAAAGGCCTTGATGCCTCCACCTGCAGCCCCCACTTTTAGTGTGGTGGGTGCCCTAGGGAGGGCACCAGGCCACCAACCCTTTGTTGGCGGAGACCGGGGGATGGGGTCTGAGAGCCCAAAAATCAACCCGGGGAGGGAGGCAGTGTGCTCCCCCGTGCCTATGTGTCTGGCACCAGGAGTTGGGGTCGCCAGGGCCGAAATCAGCCTAGGGAATGGGGTTGGGTGCCCTCCTCCTCTAATTTTTGTCCCTGGGGAGGGGATCCCCTGGGTCTTACAAGGCGTGAGGAGGGGTTCCTTGTGGCCCCCTCCCTTTTAATTTCCTTAGTGGCCCTGGGAGATGGTCTCCCCAGTGCCTAACAAGGCTCCATGCCCCCCTCATCCTTAATAAAAAAAAGACCATAGAGGATGGTGTCTAATATGGCTCGGAGAAGGGGGGCCATGCTGCCCTCTCCCCCTTAATAAAAAAAGGCCCTGGGAGATAGGATTCCCAGGGCCTAATAAGGCTGGGTCAGGGGGTCATGTGGCCCCCTTTCACTTTAAAAACATTAAGGCCCTTGGGTAATGGGGTATCCAGGGCCAAAGGATTGGTGAGGTGGAGGGGCCATATTGCCCCCCCCCCGCAAAATAAATATATGGCCCTGGGGAATAGGGTCTGCAGCCCTATCCTCTTTAAAAGAAAAACGGCCCTGGGGTCCCCAAGGCCAGGCGCTGTGACTAATTCCCACTGCACACAGCCAAAGGCTGCAGATTTGGCTGCCTTGGGGAGGGGTTGGCCACAGGGCATGGTGCAGGCGTGAAAGGCCATGCGCACCATGGGGTTGGCTGCACGTGGGGCATTGGCTGCAGGGCATGGCTGCAGGCCATGTTGTGTGGCCCACACCCCGCCATGCATGACCTAGCGTGGTGTGGGGTTGGCTGAATGTAAGGGTTTGGCTGCAGGCCATGCGTAGCAGGGGTTGGATTAACGTATGTGTTGGACCTGGCCTCGTGGCATGGTTCCCCCCGTTCCTCAGTGTCCCGTTAGCCCAGCCCTGCACCCCGAAGCCCCTGGTCCTCCCGTTCCCTGTCCGCCCCGCTCCCTACACGACCCCACCAACGGACGACCATCCCTGCATGCTCCTCCCGGTACCAGGCGCCCTGAACCTGCAGCACCCCACAGGGCCATCAGCTGCCATTACCCTTCCCGAGGTCCCTGACTCCATAGCCTTGCCCGACCCTGGTCCCAGCGAAACTTAGGCTGCAGACGCGCCATGCCCGGCTGGGAGGTAGAGGGCTTCCCGAGTAAGATAGGACCAAAGAGTTTCAATTGCACCTCCGGCCTCCATTGGGGGACTGGTTTCTCTCACACCTCTGGCCTTCCCCTGTGGGCTGGTTTCGATCACACCTCTGGCCTTCCCGAGAGCGGGGTCCAGACCCTGCTGGGCGTCTGGGAATCCCTGGACGCTTCTTCAAGAGTATCAAAGGGCCAGCCGACGGAACTCTCCGACCACCAGCCCCGAGGCATGAGATATCCGCCTGCGAGGGTCCGGACATCAAAGGGCCACTGCGCTATATCAAGGGCCGCCCAAGAACTAGCGGGCAGTTGTATCCTGGACAAGAGATCCCTGCGGATCTGATCGCGGCTCAACCCTTGGGGAGAAGACTGAACTTTGGAACTTATTGAGCCCTGCTGACGCTGTCGCGGCTCATCCTCGTAAAGAAGGAACTGGAACCTCGGAGCCCTGCTGACCTCGTCGCGGCTCATCCTTGAAACTCTAAGGACATTTGTTGAACACCCTGAGCCCTGCTGACGTTGTTGCGGCTCCTCAAGAACTGACAGACACTCTGTTCACTCCGGATCGAGCCCTGCTGACCTCGTCGCCGCTCGAGGAGAACCCTGGTCCGGCTGGACCATCAACGCTACCAACACGACCTGGAGCGAGAGGAGTGAGTACAGCAGCTAGTACGACCACCATCGCCCGTAGCCCCCGGCTCGAGGATTGAGAGCTGTGCGCAGGGTACGCTTCGTACTGGCCTAATACTGAGACTTTCCCGCTTCCCTACTCCGCACAACCGAGACTTTACGATCCCTCGATCGCTTGTAAATAAGTGTTCATTTTGCCTAAAGCTCTACTTCTGATAAAGAACTTGATTACTGAAATCCACGGTGTGGTGTCCGTTCATAAGTGTGGTGTGAGCTCAGTGTGTACGATCTTAGACCCGGAGTCCTCCCCGGCGAGGACTTCGCGTTAGGACTGTGCAGTATTCCTGGGAGAGGTGGGTCATGGGGGGGTCGGGAGAGTATATCCTGGCCCCTGGGATCGCCCCTTCTAACAGCATGGTAATTAAATATTACTTTGCTTTAAAAAAAACCATAGAATTCCACTGAAACAGAGGTTAAAATAATGCTATAGTTAGTTGTAATGTTTAGTAACGACATAGGGTTTTAAACTCTATAAATCACAGAAATTCACCAATTATAGTTATCTCAAGTAACTATAACTCATGCACTCGCCATTCACAGTTACCCTACATATTACATCGCTCATGACACCGTCATTGTTACTGAACATTTCAACTATTAGGGTCGCTTTAACCTTTTGTATTTTTCAGTGAAAAAATTAAATATATTTATATATATTCACTTAAAAAACCATAGGTTTCAGGCCTTATATAGTTAGGAATTAGCATTTAAAAACCCATTGAAATTGCTCCTATATAGGTAGTTGTACTAACTATATTTCGCGCACCCGCAATCCACTGCTGATGATATATTACATCATTCATGACATGGTCAGTGACATCACTGATGACATCTCAAATGACATCACTGAAGACATCTCATTTGACATCACTGATGACATCATTCAGTGACTGTGTGTTTCTGTAAAGTTTAAATATGTTTTTCATATTGAAGAATGAGTGGATGTATAAGTGTCTGGATGAAGGATTTAGTAGGTTCGTGACTGACTGTATGAGTGAGTGATTAAATGTGTCTTACTAAATGCATGGGTTAGTGACTAAACTGTCTGAATGTGTGCATCAGTATGTCTGTTGTTGAGTAAGCTGCTGCATGTGTTGATCAGTAGCTATATGAGTGGCTATATGGGTTATTGATTGGTTGCCCAGGTATTTGAATGGGAGACTGAGTGTGTGTGTGGGTGGCTGGGAGGTGTGTGACTCTGTGCATAGATGTGTGAGCAGTTGATTCACTAGGTGTATGAGTTCAAGAGATGCTAGGAAATCTATTACTGTTTAACTTGGCAATCAGTATATAGTTAAAATACATGAATTATACATTCACCCTGCTGGCAAATTCTTCCTTTTAGAAGAGTTTTTATAATTATATTTGTACATAGTTGATTGTTTTTACTGCTGTTTTGGTAACATGTTTTTAAATACTGATGGAACATCTCTACCATAATGTATTAAGGCCTTACATCCTCGAATTATATGTAGCATGTCTGCACTTTATGGAAGCATTCTTTGCGCAAGGGATCTAAGCAATCTTTCGGGGGGACTTGGTTTGTACATATGTATAATACGAAAGAGAATTGCATTGGTTATCCCGTGAATAATTTTCATAATTTTTAGCCATAATGTGTTGTTGTGATTAATTATTATCGTAATTTGCCGATTTGTTTTTTTTTTGAGCTTATATGGATTGTTATGACAACCCGAATAAAAGCTTTTGAAATGAAATGAAAATGAGTTCAAGAGTGCATGTGGAAACAGCTATATGGGCGGTTGACTGTGTTCATGGGTGTGTTGGTGAGTGAATGGATATCTCAGTGCTACATGTCCAAGTAAGTACATATGTAAAGCACAGTGCATGTGAGAGTTGGCATATATAAATGACTATACATGAGAGCCAGTGAATGTGCAAGTGGCTGTATGGATCATTGTGTACTTGTATCAGTGATTGTATAAGATAGTAAGTATGTGTTAGTACATGTTTGAATAAGTAAGGTGTTGTGTGTATAACTGTATAGTTTAGGAAATGGAAGTGTGATTGATTCTTTGCATGACTGACTAGGTGTGTGAGTAACTCCATGGATGAGTGGCAGTGTGTGAGTGTCTGTATAGGTGTATGAGTGCATATGATAGTGTTGTATTGATGAGTGACTGTATGTATGAGTGATTCTATGGGTGAATGAGTGAATGTGTGTGTAGACCTAGGAATCAGTGAGTGCGTATGTAGTAACTGGTATTGGTGTGTCAATGGTTTCAAGAATGGTAGTCTGTATTTAACACTGGGTGTATCAAAGGTTATATTAGAGTGTGATGAGGTGCATCGTATTATCACATAAATGATATCATCAGTGTTGTGATCAGTGATGTCATTTGAGATGTCATCAGTGATGTCAATGACCATGTCATGAATGATGTAATATGTGACATCATCAGCAGTGGATTGCGGGTGCGCGAAATATAGTTAGTACAACTAACTATATAGGAGTAATTTCAATGGTTTTTTAAATGCTAATTCCTAACTATATAAGGCCTGAAACCTTTGGTTTTTAAGTGAATTTGCAAGGTTTTTTAAATGCTAATTCCTAACTATATAAGTCCTGAAACCTATGGTTTTTTAAGTGAATTTGCAAGGTTTTTTAAATGCTAATTCCTAACTATATAAGGCTTGAAACCTATGGTTTTTTCAGTGAATTTTCAAGGTTTTTTAAATGCTAATTCCTAACTATATCAGGCGTGAAACCTATATTTTTTTTCAATAAATTTCCAAGGTTTTGTAAATGCTAATTCTATTAGCGGATAACGTTTATATATGTTATTATCCTTCTGGGACCACCTGAGCAGCCATCTTGTTTCTCAGGAGAAGTGAGGCACAAGAGAGCCCAAAACAAGAGTGGAAAACGTGAAAAGGGGGCAGGGTTGAGACCCCTTGACCCCCTAGCCCTTCTCAGGGGATACCAGAAGGACCACCAAGTGCAATCGTGGGGTATGCGCAAGGTACGCGTACCCTACCCGTACGGTGCTAGTACTCCGCAAATTTTTTTTATTTTTTTTGCCCTTGGGGGTCCTTTTGGGACCCCCTGAGAAGGGCTAGAGGGTTGGGGGTCTCTACCCTGCCCCCTTTTCGTGTTTTCCACTCTTGTTTTGGGCTCTCTTGTGCCTCAGTTCTCCTGAAAAACAAGATGGTGGCCAACACTTCCTGGTTTGGACCGTTTGGAATGTTGACAGTCGACTGCCAGCCAATCAGAAACTCGCTCGCACACGTAAGGGTACGCGCACGTACACGTACTGTACGCGTTACGGTGCGCGTACGGTGAGTGCATATAGATATATATTTTGCTCAAATTCATTTTCTCAACAACTACTGGAGGGATTTTCACCAAATATAGAAAAGGCACTACTGCATACCTGTCCCTACCATTTTGCCAAGTTTGGTGTAATTCCGTTCAGCCGTTCGGGCTGTAGCCGTGTCCAAAGGTCCCATAGAAAATGCCATTTGAAAATTTTCAAATTCAATTTTCTCAAGAACTACTGGAGGGATTTACACCAAACATACAAAAGGCACTGCTCCATACCAGTCCCTACCATTTTGCCAAATCTGGTATAATTCCGTTCAGCCGTTCGAGCTAAAGCCTTAGCTAATATATATATATATATATATATATATATATATATATATATATATATATATATATATATATATATATATATATATATATATATATTCTTATTTTGCTAGTTGATGCTGTGGCTATGATGTTTTTGTGCACGTACTCCCACAGAGCACCATCATATATAGCATATACTGGAGGGTGTCCTTAGCATATGGTGGGGATGTCGAATCAGGAATGTTCTCAGATCCTTCCTGTAGAGGCGGAGTGAAGGGATATTTAGTCTTTGTGTGTGGTTAAATCATCTGCTACTTTGGGCGTGGGGCAGGAAAATGATTGTTTCCTAGTCCTTTCCTTTCTGGCTCGCTGCGTTTCACATCCGGCATGTTGAGCCTGTAGCTGTTCATTGAGCTTCTGAGATCACAAGCTCGCAGGCTGGAGAGATTGTCTGCGTGCCTGGTGGTGAAGGCTTTATGGATATGACAGGGGGCTTTAAATATGATGCGGGCTGGTGGGGGAGCCTGTTTGAATTCAATGGGGCACGGCACAAACTGGTTTGTTTAGTTTACATCAACATTTTCGTACCATGGTGTTATTTTAAAGCAAGTTTCCCATGGGTGATGATAGCTCAGCGGACATTTCCTTTTGCCACTTTCAGCCACCGTAGGGTTGAGGAGACATGGAACAATGGCACACCCATGCCATGCTCAGGGTTGAATTGGGATCGAAAATCGGCCCAGGCACACCAAAATAAAGTGGTCCACATTTGCGTATTGCCTTTCCGCAAAATACTGCTTCCGCAAGGTTTTATGAAAAGAAAGGGGGTGGGGGCATGTTTTATTAACTTCACTTAGATTTTTAAAAAATGCACAGATTAGTTCACACTGCTGAGCCACACATGAATGCAAGTGAGACTATGTCTGCTCAGGCCCCTTCCCAGGGGCGGCTCTAGGCTCATGGCGGCCCTGGGCAGGGAGCGTAGGTTGGGGGCCCCGGAAGAGGGGGTCCGGGCGGGGCCGAGCGCGGAGGGCAGTGAAGAGTGGGGGGGTCAGGGTGTTTGGAAGTGGAACAGAGCTGGAGGCCGCCAAATCCCTGCCAGGGGCCG
The DNA here is from genome assembly GCF_964263255.1 of Lissotriton vulgaris. NCBI lineage: Eukaryota > Metazoa > Chordata > Amphibia > Caudata > Salamandridae > Lissotriton > Lissotriton vulgaris. Next base: position 872,630,132 of record NC_141685.1, read on the forward strand.
CCACGCAAATATGTATCCATCCTAAGAGGATTATTATATTAAGGATATATATTGGCGTGGTAGCCCCTCTGGTTTGTTGGCCCTGTGCAGGTGCACAGCTTGCACATGCCTAAGGCCGCCCCTGCTTCCCCCACTCAATCAGCATACAGGGCCGCCCGGCGAGAGAAAGGGCGTGATACCTCTGCCCATCTGCCTCTAGAAAGGCCACTCAGGCACCCACTGGGCCGCTGGCAGCATCCTAATAGCACAGACAGCCCCCAGGAGATCTCTATCACATTTTGCCACTCAAGCCTGCACTCTGTCCTGCTCTTACACGCCCCTCCCACAGAGGTGAGTCCAACGCCCCACACCAGTTTCTCTTACCCACTTTTTCCGGTCCATGCGTGATGTGCTAATCCAGTGCAGTGTTTTTCTTTGAATTCTGGAACGTATATCCCTGTATTATTATGGAATAAACAAGACTACAAGTCCCAGAATTCAAAGAGAAAGCCTGGACTGGAGCAGCACATCACTCGTGCACCTGAGAAACTCGACAGGGATGACTAATAAATTTCAGAATCGGAGCCCTATAAAAGAGTTCTGTGGTTTAAATGGTTTGCTGTGCACCGCGCAGGTCTCATGTTTTGAACCCAGGGCAATAGGTCGTGGGGTTAATGCGCCTGCTGCATAAGTCTGTATGCTCTCAGCAGGTCACAGTCCGTTATCACTAAGCGGGAAAAGCGCAACCACTACATAGCTCCGTCGAGGTGTGTCATTCAGGAATCGAGTTTGCATCGCAGGACAGCTCAGAAGGTAAGGGCACCCGCCGCAAGGGTCCCCTCCGCGAGGCACTTGGCCTGATCTGACTTGAATAACTCCAGGGTTTAATGCACCGGCTGCAGCGTGCTCTCTGTCTCCGCAGGTCACATTATTTTACATCCGTAGCATAGCTCAAGGGGTTAACGCAAGTGCTGCCGAACCCTACCTCTCTGCAGGTCACGTGGCGTGAACTCAGTAGGAGAGATCAGGGCCCAAGCTATCTGCATGTAGGTCGCAGGGTCTGATTTCAGGAGGGTAACTCAAGGGGTTAATGCTGCACGGCCCTGTTTCTCTGAAGGTCGAAGGGTGTAAACGCAATAGGACAGACCCAGAATATAATGCCCCCCCTCCCTAGCTCTATTTCTCTGGATGTGACAGTGTCTGATCTCAGTAGGATAGCTGGCTCAGGGGGTTAATGCACCCCCTGCATAGCTCTATTTCTCTGGCTGGGACAGGGTCTGATCTCAGTAGGTTAGCTGGCTCGGGGGGTTAATGCACCCCCTGCATATCTCTACCTCTCTGGCTGGGACAGGTTCTGATCTCAGTAGGATAGCTGGCTCGTGGGGTTAATGCACCCCCTGCATAGCTCTATTTCTCTGGCTGGGACAGGGTCTGATCTCAGTGGGATAGCTGGCTCGGGGGGTTAATGCACCCACTGCATATCTCTACTTCTCTGGCTGGGACAGGTTCTGATCTCAGTAGGATAGCTGGCTCGGAGGGGGGGGGGGGGGGGGGGGGTTAATGCACCCGCTGCATAGCTCCATTTCTCTGGCTGGGACAGGGTCTGATCTCAGTGGGATAGCTGGCTCGGGGGGTTAATGCACCCGCGGCAGTGTTCCTCCTCACTCTCTCTTCTGGTAACAGCCCAGCGTGGTCTCTTCCTCCCCGTCACATCCCATGTCCTATCCCATGTCCTGCGGCCGAGGAACAAACGTGACGGTGGGAGGGGTGGGGGTGAGGATGTGACGCCATCCCTTGATGAGGTCAGGGGAGGGACAGGAGCCTTAACCGGGAGGCGCTATAAATACAAAGACCGGCCTGCAGAGTCGGAGAGTAAGGAGGGCTGGCGGACTGAGCTGAGGGGTCGGGCCCAGGAACAGGAATCACTCGATCGAGCCTCGAGAACCACGACTGGCGTGAGTGCGAAAGTCACGACCAGCTGACACGAGCGTTGGAATCAAGAAAATGGGCGCTGCAAGGTGAGTCTGAGAGGGAGATACAAAGAACGCGCACTGCGGGCAACAACTGAGAGGGAGATACAAAGAACGCGGACTGCGGGCAACAACTGAGAGGGAGATACAAAGAACGCGCACTGCGGGCAACAACTGAGAGGGAGATACAAAGAACGCGCACTGCGGGCAACAACTGAGAGGGAGATACAAAGAACGCGCACCGCGGGCAACAACAGGTCAAATGGTTGTTGTTGGTTACAGTGAGGAGTCTGGGGCCTCGGTGCGGGGTTGCTTCGCGAGGGGCCTCGGGTGAGGGGGAACTGGAACATTGACCAAAGTAACCCAGAGGGTGAGGGCCAGTAGAGAGAGGGGTAAAAGGAAGGGGATTTGGGAGTTTTTGGTAGGGGTAATTGATGCGGGGTTCTGGGGGTGCTGGTGATTCATTTAAATTGCCTGAAGTTAATGATTCCGTGGGTGTAGGGTGCCCTAGGGTTTGGGCTAGCTTTGGTGAGGGTCATGGAGACAATTGAGCCTGGTTTGGGAGGGCTCTGCGTTGAGGGCCCTAGAGGGTGAGCAGGCCCCAAATGAGAGGCCTCTCTGTGAGGCTGTCCTTCGGGTGAGGGGACTGGGCCAATGGAGTGCAGGTAGAAGGCACCATGGGTCAGGGTGTATGAGGGATGGGGCCACAGTATCTGTGTGTAGGGGGTATCAGCGAGGGGATGTGCCAGTGACTGACCCGAGTATGTATCATGCATCTTTGGGATGAGAAGGCCAAGGAAGGTTGTAGGCACCCCGAGAGACCAAAGAAGTCTGGGAGGTACGGGGTTCCTGAGTGTTTAGAGTCCTGAATTATAAAGGGCCAGGGGCTGAAGGGGGTCAGGGGCGAGGAGGGGCATGTGCTGGTGGTAATGATGGTAAGATGCAAGGCCTGGAGGTGGATGAAGCCTGGAGCCTGGAAGGGTCTGTGTGTGAGTGGGAACTGTGCCTAAGGTGGTATGATGAAAAAGAGGATAAGGACTGTAAGTGAGGGAGTCTGTTGGGAGTGAGTGTCGTGGTGGGAGGTGGCCTAGCTCTGGAAAACCTTGGACCAAGAGACTTGGGAATTGTGAGATGTGGTGCATGGAAAAATATTTCTTGTGTAATGTTAACAAGGTATTTGCAGTTCCTTGAAAATAATTTCGCATAATTTAGTAATTCTAGATATATCGGTGTTCTATGAACAATCATTTGTGTATTTGGTTAATAATAGATGCAGATCTTTGACTATTGAAGTATATAATTATTTGATCACGAGTGGGCTTGGTGTATTTTTTTCAAAGGATTTTTTTCGTTGTTACTGAAATGGATTAGGTATTTTGTGAACAATAGATTGTGTTTTGTTAACCGTAACTTATAGATCGACTCCATAATTTGACAGTCGTTATAGTAAGTTGAAGAACAATTTGGATATTTGATTCACAAGTAATTACAATACTGTTAAATATCCATGTATGCATTTGCACAACAGTTGATGTAGGTATTTTGTTAACTGTTTATGTAGAAGGTTAAAGATCCATGTAGGTATCTTGTTATGCATGGATTGCTGTACTTCACAAACATAGCTGATTTGGTGAGTTTAAGTAACTGATCAACACCTGGATATAGGCATTTAATTAAAAATGAATTTTAATTAATAACTGATTCACTCATTTGTATAACAGTACACTCAGATTTTTGGTCCGTGTTCAGTTTTATTTGTTTAGCGATTGTCTTTGCAATCATTTTATAAGCTACCATTCAGGTATATGATTAATACTTGATTTAGTTATTTGTTTAATGATTCATTTAATTATTTTTCTTAAGTGATGTGAACATATTTGGGTAGTAGAAAATCCCCTTTATTTTGTTAAAAACTGATTTCCATAGTTGTACAATGATTGCTTTAGGCGTTTGCTATAATTTTTGGAAGGTATTTGGTTGATGGCAGTTTTAGATTTTTCTTATAACTATTAAGGTAGTTTCCATAAACATCATTGATGTTCATCTATTTTTAGCAACATTATTAAATATATCTATATGCAAATGTTAAAGTTCTGCGTAAGTATTTGGTCAGCGATATATTTAGGCATTTGATAGTTGAAAAACATTTTTGTCATAACGATTTCTGTAACTGTCATTTTAGCTATTTAGTTATAGATGTACATACATATCAGTCAAATAAGTTAGGTATTTACTAGATTGAGGTATTCAGTTGGAAATAGGCGTTTATATATAATCAGGAACAGTTTTAGGTATTTGTTTACTAATACTTTTAGGCATGCAATTGATGATAGCTTTGGGTATTAGGTTAATGGTGGATTTAGGCATTTGGCCCTCCCTGGCTGTACTATGGTTGACGCTGCTATGTTGCTAGAATTTTAGTTAATAATATAATGCTTGCTATTTCTACTTCCAGGGATACAGAAGAATGTGACGAGGCCTGTACCCCCCTCCTTCCGCCTGATGATGCCGGCCCAGCTGCGTCCTTCCTGTTGGACCGCCGAAGCCGCCTGCGGCAGCACACGTGCCGCCTGCGACGCATCGCTGCCCGGATTGAGCGTCTGCGCAAAGGGACCCGCGCAGCCAGCGTGGCGGGCAGCTGCCTGGGGGCTGCTGGGGCGACTGCCGCTGTAGTAGGCCTCTCCCTAAGTCCCATCACATTGGGAGCTTCTCTGCTGGCCTCAGCTGTGGGGCTGGCCGTGGCGGCAGCCGGCGGCGCTGCCAATGTTGCTTCTGACCTGTCTGCTGCACTCTACAGTGCCCGGGAGCTGAAGCGCGTACGGGGCATTGCTCAGGACTCCCGCCAACTTGTGGAAGAGGCACTGCTGCGTCTGGAGCTCCTAAGGCGGGAACAAGGCCCAGCAAGTAACAGCGGGGCCATCTCGCTCGGCGACTGCACTAGTTTCGCGCTGCTCTTTGGGGCTCACGACTTCCTGGTTCCTGAAGCCCCCGAAGCAGCCAGCAAGGTCGGGCAAGCAGTGCTGCGGGCCAAAACAACAAGACTAGCCCAAACTTTGGAGGCCTGTACGCGCGCACTAGATGCCATCTGCCATCGACTGCTGACGGGTGATGAGGAGGAGCTACACGGCCACCGACGGGAATCCCTGTATGGTATCCCTGGCAAGGACAGCATTATAGTAGTTTCTGGACTGTGTAGGAGCAACCAAAGGGGTTGGCGCTGAGATGGACAGAGAAATCAGATACATGTGATTTGTTTAATATTATTGCCTGATAATGGAGTGTGCAGCCACTCATGGTGTGTCTAGACTATGGGTAATGGCCTAATCAGGAATTAACTGTGGGTGGGTGATGTGTGTTAGAGGGTTGGAGAGTATGTGGAGTTGCCTATAGGTAAGAAATGGAGTCCGAATGAGGCTCAGTGGGTGTTGTGCTGGGTTACACGGCGGGTTATGTACTAACCGAAGACTATAGAGTCAGAGACAGAGTTTGGTGTTAGACTGAAGTACAGGTGAGAAAGGCACCTGCTTGAAATCATACAGCAAGTCAGTGATAGTGCTATACGTACGCACAAGGAGGCCTAGAGAGACTCACCTGGGGGAACACAGAGAGTCAGTGGAATTGCTGGACTTCTTATTAGTCTCTATCTCGAGTTCACACAGTTAGTAACAGCTTGAATTAGACTGAGGCACAAAGAGAATACGGGCAGGCCTGAGGTCACACAAAGAGTCCTTAGATGCTGGGTTTAGACTACGGCATGGGGAGAAGAGAGTACACGCCTAAGATCATACAGAAGGACAGTAGTACGATTGGACATAAGCTGCAACCAGGGTATTAAGTGGGCCGGGTGCAGCTGGTGCTCAGCACAGCAGTTCTTAAAAGCAGGTGCTGAGACGGGTTCCTATTGGGCTCTCCATTTTTGCCCCCACCTCAGGAGGAAGTTTTTTAGGTCGAGCATGGGCAGCGCATGTGCTGCTCTGCGGCATGCTGTAATGGAGTATGGAATAGAATCCCCGCCCACTCTCCGCCCATATTTGTTATTGGCTTGTGTCATTGTCCGTCGTCAAATGCTGGCTTCTGATTTGTTAATAGGCTAGTTAGTCACTCTTTAGTACCGCCTTGTCTTCATTTGTAATCTCCCATGAGGACTGGCCCTTTTACTTCTGTTGTTAGACGGTACGTCTTTTTTAGTCTGTAAGCAATATTTTCTTTAATGAGTTTCTCTTACTGCAGGCATGACATGCTTTCCTGCAACATTCAGTGCGTCATGCTCGCTTTCACTTTCAGAGCAGCCCAGGACAATGGCAGCCGCCTCTTTAAATATGTCTTGTATTTACAAGAGTTTGAGCTATTGGCATTGTAAATGACAATGCCTTTTATTTAATGTGTTAATTAGCAAAACAGATAAATGAAAGACATTGTCATTTACAATGCCAATAGCTTAAACTCTCGTAAATACGAGACATATTGCAATGAAAATGCGTGTTTAACTGCAACAGTGCCACCCTTCACTGCCTTTGATGCAACTCCAAGAGACTCAATATCGTTTCTTTCACAGTCTCATTATTTCAGAATTAAAGCATTTTCAATATCCTATACAGCGATGCAATAGTTGTTGCTTATTTATTTAATGCAACTAACAACTATTTGTAAAACCAATAGTCCTGGCATGAAGGTGTAATGTTACTTGTTGTATTATATATTTGAATGCAATGACAGAAGCAGCAAAATACCAGTCGGGCGGCACACTGTGCTAAGTACAGATCTTTAGCTTGCTTTTCAAGCCATGCTCTAATTCCATCAGTCACGCCCCCTTGAAAGAACCCTCAGTTTTTTTCACCCCACTTAAAGCCCTGGCTGTGGCATTAGGAAGGGAAGGGGCTCGCCTGAACTCACAGAGAGGCAGCTGGTGAGGCTACTGAGCACAGACCGCTTCCCCAGAAACATATCTCCAGCCCAAGGCAACACAATAAATCTGCATGTAGCCAGAAAAGGCGACACGTGGGACAGCACTGTGGGGGAGCTGATGAAAGGTGCTGTGGAGGAGCTGATGAAAGGTGCACAGGGGTGGTGGCCTTGCACCCTTGTCCAGACTTTTTGAATATATTTGTCATATGCTCATCCCTTAAGAAGAGGGCGTGTTTATGTGTGAGGGGACTCAACTGGTGTGAGGGTGGCACAGGCGTGGGGTCCACACAGGAGCCTTTCCCCAGTTCTTGTATGCAGTTATTTATGTGAATAATAAAAGATTTCTCTATCAACCTACTTTCTCTAATTTGACTGAAGTATTCCTCCCCACCCAAAGTGCAGGGCCCTGCACCCCTTTCTGGGTGGCAACCCTAGGGTATTAGGCAGTGGTCGAAGTGGGGGAAAAAAAGTAGGGGAACTGTGGGCGGAGAATCGGTGGGCGAGAATAACCCATGGATTGGGTCAGTGGGTGGAGTCAGAGGGGTGGCAGAGAGAGCAAAATATCCACATTTTTTGTATTAGTTTCCCATTTCACTAACCAGTTACAGCTTATTACGTTATTTATTTTAACCACTGGTTACACATGTTTATTTAAGGTTTAATATGAGTTATTGACATTAAAATACATTCACAAAGTGGGATACGTTTCCTATCACAGAATGTCCAAAATATCCTTAAAAGTGGAATCACAAGCCATTTGTCTCCCATCCATGGAGTTTCTGTCATCAGCACATCTCCTCCCTTTTTCCACAAGAGCAGTTCAAACATGACTGGCAAAACATCCTTGTTTGCAAATGTTTTCCACATAATTATGGCTCTGCTTCACTTTGTACCAGAGCACGGTTACAAGCCGAATAGGGAGGAGACTCTCATTTTAATAAACACGGGGATTTGCAAGCCATAATGCCCCTGACTAACAGAATTTAAGTTCTTGAAATGCATTGGGCTACCAAATAAAATCATGGCATGTGGAACCTACCTCGGATTCCTGAGCTTTTTTGTGAACAAGCACACATCGTAAAACATTGAGTAAAATGAATTGATGATGAAATTATTATTAAAAGTGTAAAATGGTCAGTTTACCTATGAAGAAAGAAAGAGTAAATATATCGCTATTGATTCATTTGATTCAAACTTCAGAGTTCGGCTGTGCAGCCTGAATGAATCGTACCACAGGTTCAGATTGGTTTCAGTATATTGCAAACAGCGTTTAGAGACGAGCGCAAAGCAGGCTCTGCACACCATTAAGATATGAAAATGGACTACATACGTTTAACACAAGGATTACCAGGGAGTGCATCTCTTCCCTTTAACCATTAGTTCTGCCATATTTGCCACACAAAACATAATCTGCTGCATAATCTGACACTTTTAAATAATAAATTGTTTATAGCTCAAACAGATCAAAAGTTACTAAAAAATGTGACTTGCGCTGCTGTGAAGTGGTGGGCTCTTTGCAAAGGTTGACTGGTCATCTTTCTCACTGCTGCAGTTGTATGTTCCACTGGTACTAATAAGCCAACATCTTTGCAGAGACTGGTATCATGTGTAAAATGTCAAAATAATAAAGTATCAGAAAATGTACAGCACCACTAATACCAGTGTAGGGTGTCAGAGCACTTTACATCACACATATTACACAGAGACAATCAATCAGACGTGTGTAAATCACTGTATAGGAAATGTTACATAAGACAAAGGACTACAAGCTGTAGGAGTCACATGACAACCATACTAGAAGGCAGAATAGTTGAATAGTGATTGGTCTGGAGAAACACAAACTCAGAATTTAAAACGTAATACCATGGTTGGGAGTTCTCTTTGATAATCAGAATTGATTTCTACACAAATGAACCCTTTTTTGCAACATTAGGATAATCAAAGACTGGGAAAAAACCATAACACTCTAATTTATACCTTGCAGTTTGCATGCAGCTCTTACATGACAGTTAATAGTTCAGTGGTCTATGTTAGGATTTTAACTTATTAACTGCAAGTAACAATAGGGTTTTTCTGACAAAAGCAGTAGCCCACTGACCTATTTATATTATGTGCACTTTGTGATCTGCATGGTACATGTTCTTTGTAGCAGGCATATTAACCCTCTGCGCTTCCTTTCCAGGAGTCAAAACGTCCACTAGACCATGGGTACTCACAAACTTTCTCTCAGGGGCCAAATTTACAGTGTGAGTTGTGTCCGAGGGCCGCACCAGTGGGGGCAGGGTCAGTGGAGGAGGGGGCGGGGCTACAGCAACAAAGAAAACTGACCATGAGATTGAACACAGGTCCCTGCAGCAGACGGCTTCATCCACTGAGCCACCAGACCGGCATACACATACATATCTCTCTCTCTATATATCTCTCTCTCTCTCTCTCTCTCTCTCTCTCTCTGGCTCACTCAGACTGTCTCACTCCCTCTCACCCCCTCTCACTCTCCCTGATTCCCTCTGTCTCACTCACTCTGACTGTCTCACTCCCCCTCTCTCTCTGTCTCTCTCTCTCTGTCTCCCGCTCGCTCTCTGACTGTCTCCCTCTTCTTACCTCTCCCTCTCTGTCTCCCTCTCTCTCTCTGTCTCCCTCTCTCTCCTTCCCTCTCCCTCTCTGTCTCCCTCACTGTCTCCCTCCTCATTCTGTCACCCTCCTCACTCTGTCACCCTCCTCCCTCTGTCGCCCTCCCACTCCCTCCCTCTGTCTGTCACCCTCCTCCCTCCCTCTGTCTGTCACCCTCCTCCCTCTCTCTGTCTGTCACCCTCCTCCCACCCTCCCTCTGTCTGTCACCTTCTGTCTCCCTTTCTCTGTCTTCCTCTCCCTTTCTCTGTCTCCCTTCCTCTCCTTTTCTCTGTCTCCATCCCTCTCCCTCTCTTTGTCTCCCTCTCTTTGTCTCCCTCCCTCTCCCTTTCTCCCTCTCCCTCCCTCTCCCTCTCCCTCTCTTTGGCTCCCTCTGTCTGTATCCATCTGTCTCCCTCCCTCTCCCTCCGTCTGTCTCCCTCTCTTTGTCTCCCTTCCTCTGTCCCCCTCCACCCTCTGCTTCCCTCCTCCCTCTGTCTGTCTGTCCCCCTCTCTCTGTCTCCGCCTGTCTCCCTCCCTCTGTTTGGCGTCCTCTGTCTGTCTCCCTCCCTCTGTCTGTCTCCCTACCTGTCTCCCTCTCCCTCAGACTGTCTCACTCCCTCTCACCCCCTCTCTCTCCCTCTCTCTATCCCTGATTCCCTCTGTCTCACTCACTCTGACTGTCTCTCTCCCCCTCTCTCTCTGTCTACCTCTCGCTCTCTCTCTGTCTCCCTCTCTCTCTGTCTCCCTCTCTCTCTCTCTGTCTCTCTCTCCTTACCTCACCCTCTCTGTCTCCCTCTCTCTCCTTCCCTCTCCCTCTCTGTCTCCCTCACTCTGTCTCCCTCCTCCCTCTATTGCCCTCCTCCCTCCGTCTTTCTGTCTGTCTCCCTCCGTCTGTCTCCCTCCCTCTGTCTGTCTCCGTCTGTCTCCCTCCCTTGGTCCGTCTCCCTCCCTCTGTCTCCCTCCCTCTCCCTTTGTCTGTCTCCCTCTCTCTGTCTCCCTTTTCCTCCCTCCCTCGCTCTCCCTCTGTCTGCCTCCCTTTCCCTCCCTCCTTTTCAAAGCCTCCCTCCCTCTCCCTCTGTCTGCCTCCCTTTGCCTCCTTTTCCCTCCCTCCTTTCCCTCCCTCCCTGGCTGCACGCGGATGCCATGTACAAGATTACCTGCCAGGTCATGTGGGGATGCTGTTGCTGGGAGAACGGGGTCACTTGTGGAAAGTGCACATCACTCGGTGTAGTCAGCCGGGCCTCGGAATAGCGCGGCGCTCAGGCAAGAGCTGGAGAGGCTCTCCGCTACAAACGGCCTCTGTTTTAACCCCCTGTTCCCCGGGGATGTCACACGAGATCGGGGATCAGCAGCGACACCCACAGTCAGGATTAAACGGGGCCTTGTTTATGCAATTTTACAACAAGGCATTGAGAATGCAGAGCATGCGCACTGATGATAGAGTAGTCTCACTCACCGGGGTTGCCCCACGGTGACATGCTTCATCATTGGGGCCATCCCAGTTCTCTACGAAAAGGGGCGTGCTGCGACAAGGCGACTACGCAGGAGCACTAGTTTTGTGAGATGACTATGTGTGGTGCATGTGTAATGATGATGGAGTGGGTGTGGAATTAAAATATACCGTGCTAGTGGGCCTCAACAATTTATTTCGCTCCTAGTGTGGTATAAAAAATTAAAGAGGGGTAACACTGTCTTCTAACTTTTACTGAGTTAGATCAGTGTCAGAGGTCAACATGTTTCAAGCTCCCCTAAGCTTTTCTTCAGGACCATACAGGGTCCAGCCCTGTATTGCCATGTATTGCCAACATGCGTGTGGTTATACATGAGTATGCGGTCCGGCGAGGAGACACCAGGTAGTACCGAGCGGGTCTGCCGATAGGAACAATGTTTCCACGAGGCGTTCCTGCCCTTGCCTAAGACCATGGGGTGTAATTCTATACTCATTTATAAATCGAAGTGAAATACAAAACGTATGTATAACCACACGCATGTTTATTGACAACAGCGTTCATTGTAAATAAGTATTTTTAGCAATACTTTTCATTTGAAATACAGGAGTGGCAATACAGGGCTGGACCCTGTATGGTCCTGAAGAAAAGCTTAGGGGAGCTTGAAACATGTTGACCTCTGACACTGATCTAACTCAGTAAAAGTTAGAAGACAGTGTTACCCCTTTTTAATTTTTTATACCACACTAGGAGCGAAATAAATTGTTGAGGCCCACTAGCACGGTATATTTTAATTCCACACCCACTCCATCATCATTACACATGCACCACACATAGTCATCTCACAAAACTAGTGCTCCTGCGTAGTCGCCTTGTCGCAGCACGCCCCTTTTCGTAGAGAACTGGGATGGCCCCAATGATGAAGCATGTCACCGTGGGGCAACCCCGGTGAGTGAGGGGACTCTAAAAAGAATTTTTTCTTTTTTACACATTTTTTGGTAACACACTGACTTAATAAGCAGTGACCATACAAACACCTACCTGGTCTCTGGACCCTTGACATAGGGTTCCTGTATTTCGTACACATACTGGAGGACGACCTGGTCTGGTTTAACCTCCTTCTCCCTCCTCTTTTGTTTATACACTGATGATAGAGTGCATTAAGGATGCTCCCTTAAGGGTATATGATTAACTCAAAAGACTCTTGTCACAACGCCGCACAATGGCAGTATGATTTTCGATTCAACTTTTAACTCGATTGGAGTCACTTATAAAGCTGAAAGTATTTAGACAGAGCACTTCAGAGATCGGCAGAATTAAGCAAAGTCCCAGCCCTGGCCTCAGGGGTCTCACACACCTAGACCCCACCCCATTTTGTGACGCATTCCGGCATCAGCCTTGTAGGTAGCCCATGGGCTTTAGGTTTAAGCCCAGCCGTAACTGTCAATCAGGCTTCATCACAGCCGCACCCAAGCTCTTCAAAGGTCTTTAAAAGACCATTTGTATGTTAATGAGGCTTTTGTATTTCACCTCTTAGTGCCCCTGCAGCTCCACTCTAACTATCACTGGAATGCCCGAGCCCCCACAGAGCAGCAGAGTCTCGGTGCGCAGTGTTTGCAGACACTCTTAATTTTTTTTTTTTAAACATGGGTAAATTGTCTGCAAGGTCCACGGGCCGCCAGGGAAGGCTTGCCGGGCCACTGGCTGCCCGTGGGCCGTACTATGAGTACCCCTGCACTAGACAAAACACCATCTCTCTCTACTAAGAACATTGATCACTGGAGTTATCATGACATTTTTATTGTTGCCGAAAATTGTTGGAGGCCAGGAAGGAGGCAGCAGGTGCTTTTAAAACCATATAATACTTGGAAACACGACGCCCCCAACTGTAGTCAGCGCCAACCGCGGTCCGTGCATGTAACATCGGTGGGGCCGATTTAGAGGGAAAGTTAATTATTTAATTTTTGCTCAACATTGTTCCTCAAATCCCCTGCCCCCCCACCCCCCTTACCCGCCCGCTCTGCCTCACCGCTGTTACCTGTATGGCCCAGGGGGCTGGTCAGCGCCTGGTGCGGTCACACTGCCCTAGAGCCGGCACCTCTCACGGGTCCTGTGACCTCAGCGACAGTCACTGTTGCTCTAGGGTGTGCTGCTTCATAGGCCTTCCCGCAAGGCTGGAGGCGAACTTCAGTATGGATTTTGGCGGACAGGCATTGAAGGTTAACCCACACTTGCCACCGCTAGGGTCCACCTGCTGGTGCTAAGACACCAGGGCTTCTACGGTCTAGCAAGGGCTTCTAAGGTCTAGCTTGGGAATGTGCTCCCTCAGGGGGAGTGGTCTGGTGGATTGGTCATGAAGGCTAAACCTAGTTCTCCAGTTCCAAATTCAGCAGCTCGGACCATAGTGCCACATCCTCTCCCTCACGGAACACCATACTGCCTCATTGAAATAAACTTGCACTGCCTTCAACTATAACCCAATTGTGCCCCACTATAAACACCTGGATATGACTCAGTTCAAATTACGCACTAGACAAGAGCAATATGCTGCCTAAAAATAATGAACAACATCCTAGAAAAAGCAAACACTCATAGGGAATGCAAGATTAAGTAAAGTATGTGAAATGTAAGCAGGAACAACATGAATACCTTTTTCTTTTTACACTCATTATTGCGAAATTAGTGAGTGCTTTTGCCTGCAAAGTTAAGGACATGACTACTGGGCCCGTAAAGGACCAGTTTCAATGTCATTTGCTGAAATCCTTACAAAACGTAAGCAGTATGGTTTAAAAAGACCACATTCGTGAACACAGAGCCGCTGTCCACATTTTGTTTTCCAATTCACCCATCAAGCAGGTATTTCATTATCTCCAGGAATACTGCACTTTCCCACCCAGGGAAAACAATGTTGTTCAAAGAGAGACAAGAAAACAAAAGAAGCGCTTCACTGGCAAACACTGTAAAGTGGTGCTAATGTGTTTATTAGGTGAGAATAAATAAATCTGGCCACCTTGCAGCCACTCTGTCTTACTTTAGTAAGTTAGTTAGTTATTTTTCACATTTTAAATGTTTTATTTCTCTCCACCCGAGGCTGCACTTAGAAATTGAAAAATGTCAGAAAAAGATGAAGTTTCCAGCAAAAGTGTTTTTTTCTTTTTTGGATCCATTTCACAGGGGAACAAATAAACGAAAGGAGAAAAGAGAAGGTAATACCTGTTTGTTGAAGTCTCGGTTTTCACTAAATGAGGAGGAGCGAGACAGAAAGAGAGGGAAGAGGAGGAACAAAGCTGCAGAAGAGCTGGACACTGTCATTGTCTTCTCTGGGCACGAAGGAAAAGGCGGAGTCCTTTTCCTTCTCTGCCCGTACTCTCCCCCCCCCCCCCTGTCCCTAAAAGCCAAGCCTTAACTATCAACCTTGCCGATTAATACCGTCCAGGAGGAATGTTTAAAACAAGAAAGTAGGGGAACGGACTCAATGAAATTACTGAAGTAGGGGCACACCGGGCCCGGCCGATCCCGCCCACTTCGACCACTGATGTGAGGAGACTTTGTTTTTGTTGTGAAAATGTTTTTATTGAAAACAAAGCAGGGCACATGTAAATCAAATGGCACAGACATTGGGTATCATAAGTTACATTAGACCTTTGCGACAGTGTACTCAGCAGTAGAATTATTGGCAAAATACTCATCCCCTTAGGCACTACCCTAGATCCTCTCCCTCCCCCCACCCTTTATTCAGTTTCATTCTCACTCTCTAGCGTTGGAGGTTCACATAAATAACCTCTATATTTGTACCAGGCCCCCCAAATGTTCTCCCACTTCCGGGGACAACCACGGTGCAGATAAACCACCTTCTCAGCCATCATTGCTGCATCCAAGACTAAGCACCAATCTGTAAGCCTTGGCACCTCCTCGGAACCCCAATACTTTGCTATATTTCGTTTAGCATACATTACACCCAGCGTCATCCAATCCTGGGCGGGGTGTGTGAGATCATTCGGCTCCCAAAGGTTCAGGAGGCAGCATCTCGGCTCCGGGACAATTGACACTTCCACCACCTGGAACAGTGTTCTCATGATCTTAGCCCAGTACACTGCAATCCAGGGGCACTGCCATATAGTGTGAAAGAATGTTCCCTCCTCCCCGCAACCCCTAAGGCAAAAGTGATGTGTGGCCCTTCCTATGGTGTGGAGGGTGACCCTCGTATAGTACACACAATGTAATATCTTTAGCTGTATTAATCGGAGCCTAGAGGGTATGGCCACCTCCCGTGTGGAGGACAGCGCTGTCCACCTCATCGAGTTCCCCTAAATCAGTTGACCATTTGTGCATTAATTTTAGGGTTGGGTCTTGTGTGTTGTTGACTAATTTACGGTAAGTAAATGAAGTCGCCATCTTGGGCATATGTTCGGTGAGCAGTCTGTCCTCTAAGGGAGTGGCTTCGGGTACATCGGTGCCTAGTGGGATAACTGACTCCAAGGCATGTTTGATCTGTATATACCTGTACTTATCAGTGGGTGCTAATTCATACTGGGCCTGTATCTGGTCAATGTGAGGAGACTTTTAGCACCAACTCTTTGTGCCATACAATGCCAGGGTGAGCGCTGACAACAAGGGGCTCTGGATACCTTGGGTTGCCATCTTTCTCAGCAAAAAATACCAACCATTAAGGCATGTTTGGGGGTTCGGGAAGGGCCATGGCTGTTACTCGATTAACAGTTTATGAAAAAACATCTCTTATGTTTGTATCAGAACAATTCTCCCTCTATTTGCTTTCCAACTGGTTTAGGAATAGCCTAGACAACTTTAAAATTCTTGTGATGTGTTTTCATCTTGCTTTAATTTTATAGTTCGAAGGGGGAAAAACCTACAAATCTTAATGATTTTCTGTATTATTAGGTTTCGGCTACCGTCCCACTGCGTAAGCAGTGGGTGGGCGGAGCCGAAATCTTTTGTTAGTAGTATGGGGGCCTGAACACGCCCCTCTTCTCCATTGGCTGGCCTCGTAAATGCTGGCCAGCCATTGGAGGAGAGGAGCGTCACTGAGTTCAGGGCCCGCCTTGACGCGATTCGGGGGCGTTTCCGTGTCTTTTTTTAAGTCACGCCCCCTCCTCTTCCCATTGGCTGGAATTTTACCTTCCAGCCAATGGGAAGGGGAGAGGGTGAAAAACACGCCCCCGAATCCTGCTCCCGAATCCCAAAATGACCTTGTTTCTTTTGAAGGCTCTTTCCGTGGTTGTATCTTTTATGTAATCCTAATTACGTATGTATCGCAACTGGTTTTTAATTAAGGGATGTAATGACTTTTAGTTTATTTTTTGCCGTGTTATGCCTCTTTCATACTGCAATTGATTTTGTGCATTGATGATTTTGTTCATAAAGTTTTATTCGTAAAAAGCAGAAAAGAAATCGGAGCGTGGCCATGACGCTCCCAGTCTGCACCGTGGCTGGTGAGAGCACTTCCGAAACAAGTCTCGACGACAGAAGTCACCATTTGCTTTCGGTGTAAAAGGAGCAATCGAGGGGTGCTCTCCTGTGGTGGCGCCATTTCGTCGCATTGTACGTTGGGGGAGATAGGAGGCGGCAGGAAGCGGTGAGTGCTGGGACGATCTCGGGCGGGTGAATTAGTCAAATGAGTCGTGTGTCTGCGTGGTGAAGAAAAAGTTGCCGTAGTCGACGTCGTAAAGTCCGAAACAGTCTCCATACCAGCTACGTTTTCTTAGACTCGTAGTCCGCAAGCGAGGGCTCGTCAGAGAGTTCAGGCCGCATGTTCTTAGTGATGAGCTTGTAAGGAGCAGGTTCCAGCTCCGCACATTTTTGCCTCTGGGCTTTGTCACAGAACGCCCTTTTAAGGGTTAATTGGGATTGCGCGTTCAGTTGTATACGTGTCTGTGTAGGGTTGTCACCCCAGATACATAAAGTCTCCCTTATTCAGAGTGGGGCTCACAAACATGGACTGGCGGTTTAGTTCAGTTCTCCGTGATAGCAGGCAAAATGTCACGTATTTGGAAGACTAGAACCTGACCTTTAAATGCACCTCTCTAAAAGTCTGCTATGGACATAATGGCTCCCGGAAGCCGTATCACCGGTTGAGGGGGTGGGTGGGGGGGTGGTGCAATCTTTCATTTGAAGAAGGGGCAGATTTGGACATATAGGAGAGTCGCCTCACAAGTTTTGTCATACATTATATTGAGCTTTTGGTGTGGGCTTTTCATTTTACTTTCATTTTGATTGTTTTATCGTTGATACAATGATTAGTTGTCGCATACAATAATTTTTCATAACTTGAGAGCTCTGTCACCTTTACATGCCAGACATGAACATTTTGCTTTATGACTTTCTTCTGTTTTAGAATAGGGCTCGTATTTATTTTCTCAACTAAAGTTTGAAGATATCCACTAAAATTAGAAGCAATATAAAGCGCTACGCCACATTTAAACTATCGTATATTAGAATCTATAATTCAAAGCTTGACTTTGACTAAGCTGTGTTTAAAATTCTCGTCACAAACTCTATGGCCATTGTTTTGTATTACCTGTCGGCATTCTCCTGGTGCTGTACTCCCTTTAGGAAAGGCTGCATATCAACATTTAGGCTGCACACTGCAGAATCACGATTTGGTAAACCAAAAGAATGTTACTTTATTTTTCCACTGCCTAAAATTTCGTGCACTTTAGTGCAATCTATTCTCACTATTTGTGTTGCGGCTGTCTTTGGCAAGCTTATGAGCTACATTATACTGAACCCCGATGTATTGCAGATTGCTTAATTGACCCCCGGAATGTCATGCAAACAGCTACGATTTCAGCTCGCTATTTGGCATACATGGAATTATGATTGACCTGTATTGAAGGCAAGCAATACAGATTTGTATCATCACAGCTTTTTTTTTTTTTTTTTAATCTTCATAGTTTCTGCTCCAAGTGTTTATCAGTAGCATCTTTTAGCTGTTTTTGAAGTAAGTGAAGTCAACACAGCGTTATTTAAGAAAAGCTGGTTTATTTCCACTTTTGACATCACCCACAGCATGCCGCGTTCATCTGGCTCGGAGGTCAAACTTTATCTTTCACTTGCCATTCGAAGCCTTCCCAGGAGCCGCTCTGTGGGCGAGTTTACATTAATTTACATCACTTACAGTATACATCTCATGAGCTAAACAGTGTACAGTAACGCGCGGTGGCAGTGCAGAAGATGCCATGCCAACATTACTATGGACCCAAAAACAATTTAAAATAAACTTTACATGTCTATTACTTAATACCTAATAAAGTCATCACACTTTCAGGAACTTTTCTGAATCGTGAACCACTCACATTTCCATTACCATTGTGACTAACGTCAGCATGAACAGATCCTGAAGGCTACACTTGTTCACTACTCACACTTACAGAAATTGTGGCTGCATTCACATGTCATATGGCAGCCAATGCGGCCAATCTTGGTTATCCACGGAAAACTACTTATGTTGCATGATGTTGGCTTGTTCAAGTGTAACCTTCATTAGTTTTCTCTTGTTCCACTAACCTTTCCCTACAATAAATGCAGCGCCTTAGTTAACTTTGCTGACTTGTACTGGCATGAAAAACTTAGACTCCCCTTTCCTTACTTTGAGGGGTTTCATGATTAAAACTCAATCGCCAACTGACAAGTCCTTAACCACTTAAACCATAATTCATGGCAAATTTATTTGTCATCTGTTTCATGGCAAACGTAGAAGATACTTCTTCCATACTGTACATATCACTTTTGGCCACATTTTTCTTCTCACTCGACCATGATGGGAACAGAGATGTGTGCACCTCACTGCCCCCTAATAGAAAACATGGAGTAACCCCCCTTAGTGCAGTGTGGTGATGTATTATACTTCCACACCTTCAGTTCAATGAAATCACTTGCATCCAACCTTTAACCTTTAAGCAATGGCTGTCTGTATGCCTTCTTTCATGGTGTTATTGCCATGCTCCACTAGAACATTCGAAGAGGGAGTATAGCGCAACTTTGAGATGAAATATGTCTTGCATAAGTATGAACTTACACAACCTTGTCTGTGACAATGAACCTGGAAGCGCCTTCTGTTAAAAATATTTTACTCCAACTCATAGGCCGTTTCCATATCCAGTGGGTCAACAAACTTCTATCCATTTGAGTAATAGTCAACATTTAGAATTAAATACCTCCTACCTGAGGGCAATACTGCATATGGTCCTGAAAAGTCTAAACCAGAGGCCTTCAACATTTTTTAGGCGTAAGAACCTGCACCTGACAAAAATATCTAGAACCTAGAACTTCTCTTTATTGACAACCATAAACGCCCCTCATAGCAAATAATTTTTACGATGGGGAAATATTAAATCGTGTTTAGCAAACCAAAGGTTTGTGGGTGACTGTGGTTTGGTGTCAAGACGCTTACCTAACAGTTAAAAAAAAAATTCCCTAAAAATGCACAATGGTACTTTATTTCTCACAAACAAAACATAATTTGACACCACTTATTCAGATGGTAACACTTTTTAGGGCTCGGGCTCTGTGTACACTGCGTAGCAGTGTCGTGCAGCGACGAGAGTCCTATTCCAGGCGTTTTGAAAATGGACCTTGAAATTACACATAGCTGTGCGTGTGGATTTCCAAGCCCATTTTCATAGGCCTTCGCGTGAGGTCTCACCTGACAGCGCACATGCACGTTGCTGCAAGGGATGTTGCTTACAGTAAAGGGCTTGGAGCCCGACCATTGCTTATTATTTGTTTCCTTTTTTGGCAGTCTTATTTACTGATTCCTAATTGCTCAGCGTGGATCTGGCATCACTTCCTTTTCAATGTGTGGAGCACAGACCAAGCACAGATTGATTAATTTTAATTAGTTTCGAACCACTGCTTGTTATAACACTCCGTTCCCATTAAGCCGCAAAAATACTAATGCAGCATGCCTCCATTTTATGCAGCATCCATATATAATAAAAATTTAAAATTACTCGTCACAATCTATAATTTCGGCAATTTTAAACAAAGAATTGAATGGCAAGTTTTTGTTGCACTCTTTATTTAATTAGTATTTATCGAGGCATTACTCTGTGTGTGTGTGTGCAAATGCAATAGGTCTCGCATTTGTGAGAGATTAAGCTATTGGCATTGTAAATGACAATGCCATTTATTTATCTGTTTGCCAAACCAAAATTTGTCATTTACAATGCCAATAGCTCTAACTTTTACAAAGGCGAAACCGTTGCATTGTAAATGCTTGTTTAATACTTGTCTTGGAAAGAAAGTGGCAGACAGGCCAATAAAATGCTGATCACATCGCACCTCTAAGGGAGGGTCTTTATGGGAATTTCCTAACTCCTCCCCTTTGTCTGGTAGGGAAACCAGGAACCCCAACCCGGGAAGGTTCCTTTTTAATAACTAAACCCACTTTTGGGGACGTTTCTATGTATATTAGAGGATAATCATGTTCTACATACGTTCTCATTAAGGCCTCTCTGCACTGTATTCTGATAGAAAAATGTCCAACTATAACAAATCAGATAGGAGTCGAATTTGTATTCCTTTGTACACAAGCTCCTACTGCTATTCATTAAACCAACCTGTAAGTCTTTTACTAGACTGACAAACTCAACATTTGCCCACTAAGTCTTCCAAGAGCTGTGGAACTGTGCTGAGGTGTGGAATTACTAGTCTCACCTCCTGTGGCCTATGAGTCAATTCTGCATTTGAAGTTTCTGAATATTTCTTTGCCCCATTGCAGCATCACTGCCTTTTAAGCCTGGCTATACAAAGAATGTAGCCTTCGTAAAGACCTCATGTCATCAATTCTTCAAAAAAGCACATTGACAAGTACAGATAGGGCGTGGGATTTGGGTCATTCCCTGCTTTTGATGGTTTCACATTTCTTGGATGGGATGTCAATCACGACCATGACATTTTCTGGATGATTACATTGTCCTATATGTGTTTGCATTGGGTTTTGGTAATGGGGTATTGAGCAGTTCGTTTTCTGAGCCTGACCCGGCTACATTCCTTTATATTTACAATTGAGTCCAATGAATGGTCTTTGATTTACTTAGTTTGTGAAACAACAATTGATGAATCATGGCTTTTCTGTTTAGGAAGTGATGTACTGCTTGGAATGCTTAGTCTGTTTAAGCACAGTGCAATCACCTTTGCACATTCATTTGTTTTACTCTACTGACAATTTCTCAGGTAGTTGAATTACAGAGTAATTTGTGTACATATGAGCTTTCTTAAAGATCAACTGAAAATACTGGCCTTTTGTTGAAAGTATTGACAATACAATATTTTGCTGTGTATGCCAATTTTAAGGTTTGTCATTTCCAATCTTCTAATTCCTTTTCAAAATACTCTACTGTAAAAGTGCAGCTCATCTCTACTAATGAACTTCTAATAGTAAGGTGCTCTACTGTCAGATTCCATATTATTGGAGCCCAATTATGGTTTTGTTATTTGATTTTCTTTCTGTAACAGCTAGTGATAACATACATTACTACCAACGATTACTCAACACTTTGCTTAACAAAATGCCAGACCTGTTGGCTTTGCCAATGCTTGTTTTCTCCCTGGGGAAACGTATTTCGAAAAACCCTGCTTACCCTTTAAAGTAGTAGTAGTAAAACAGTATTCGATTCTTTCTTGAAAACCACAAAAAATATATTTACAAAAATGAATACAGTACATAGAAATCCTTAACGCTGCCAAATGTCCATAGCAGATAATGAAAATAAGTAAATACAGGAGCTAGCAAAGCGTTAAAAGACAATCTAAAAAGGTCACAACATTAAAATCAGGTAAAAGAAAAAAGAAACCCTCAAAATTACAAAAGGAGAACAGATACAAGCGATCACCTCCGTTTGATAACCCCTGATAGAAAGCAAGTCAGATAAAAAAAAAATGGTGGGTGATTTTAACATCTGCAAAAAAAGACAGGCCGACCTAACTTCATTAAAATTCATAGGCAGAAGGAGGGCGGATACATTTAAAACAGATGGTGAAGACTAGGACTTGACATGACTGTGGAAAGAGTGGTTGAGAAACATCATCACAAGGGCAAGGCACTGGCAGAAGATCTGCGACTTTGCACCAAGATCCCTTTGGTAGCAAATGCAGATAAAAAACTTTAAACCTAAAATATGTCAAAAGCCTTCGATGGCGATTAGACATCTTTCACGACAAATAGGATTCCATTACAGATTCAGTTTTTACCATGATAAAATACCACACAGATGGTTAAGGCATGGAATATCCCTTGTAGTGTAGTTCCTCTGCGCATTGGAATAACATAAACGGTAGTTTAGACTTAGGACTGAGGTCGACTAGGTCTCTACTGAATATGTTAGACTTAATTAGGTATGCCAGCTAGCTCAGAGGTCACTAGAAACTTTCTGGAATGAACAGGAAGGAGTTAACTTTCCTGATTAGACAAGAAGGGATTAGTTTCTGACAACTGCATAAACATGACAACTTTGCTCTCTCCAGAATAAGGAGTATATCTCCAGAGTTGTGTGAAAACAATAGATAGCTATTTCACTCAGTCAATCGTGCATGCTTAGTTTCACCAGAGTGCAGAGAAATAGAGAGACGGGTGTTTTCAATAAAAGGTGTTATTTATTGAGCAGTCTTCTTTCTCATGCAAGAGAAGTGAATTGCCACAATTGCAATACTTATCATAAAGTAAAGTGCGTACAGTAAAAGGAGTATTATGAAATAATACTGTAAAAGCATTCATATGGTTTCTGAGCCATATGATACTTAAAACGGATAAAATATATACAATTACATACAATGATAAAAGTTGACTAAAGGTACTCAACTGGTGCTTCTAAAATACGCCTACCCCGGTGTACCTTACCTAAGCCTAGTACGTGGGGAGGAGTAAGTGAGCTGCAGTTTAAGTTAAGTTAGTTTTGCCAAGAATCTGAATCAAGAATTCTCTAAGGATATAATCAGCTCCGTACCTTGGTTTTAGAATGAAGGAGGTCTTGTATCTCGTTCTCAGGACTCGATCTCCCAGCAACCCGCGAGGGTGACTGGAAACACTGGAGCTGGATTTCTCTGCAGGAGAAAAGACAGCGTCTTTCTCAGTGTGTCAAATGGGAGGGTCGGCTTCCTTCGGCACTCGCATCAGCTGGGCTTTGGGTAAGTAGATAGCCGCTCTGCTCCAAACCACTGTGTGTTGCTTAAGGCAAATGCTGATCTATTTATACCTGGAAGGTGCCGTGTTTGACGTAAGGTTGGACATAAGACGTCACTAAGAACTGTCACTAAGAACTGGCAGTTCTTTCAGGACTCTCAGGAGTTCTGGGACAAATCAAAACAAAAGCAGGGGGAATTCCCGGGCTGCTGGAGGTTTGGTTTGTTTAAAGAACGCGTTGTACTTTCTAGGAGTCTAGGAAAGTAGCTTTGCCGTATTTGGACTGCATTGGCTATGACTAAATATGGATCTGATTCTTATGCCTTTATAAGGATACTAGCAGCCCGCCCCAGCGTTGCCTGGGGCAGAAGGGGGCTGGGGGCTGCATTTTTTCCCCGGGCAGAATGTGGCTGGGGCAGCATGTTGAGCGGTGCACCCGCCGACTCCCGACCGCCCTCCCACCCCCCCGGCCCACCTCCCGCCCGGACTCTAGCAACATCCGATGCAGCCCGCGCGGTGCACCCGCCGACTCCCTCCCGCCTCCCGCCCCAGCAACATCTCCAGCCACGTACCTCTCACTGCTCCTCCGCTTCCCGCCGCTCCTCCCCGTGCTGCCACTGCTCCTCCGGTTCTCACCGCTCCGCAGCTCCTACCGGCGCTGTTGTCCTCCGCTCTTCCTGGTTCTGGTGAACGCCGCTCCTCCCCTCACGCAGACGTCGCTCATGTCGTCTGCTCTTCCTGGTTCTGGTGAACGCCGCTCCTCCCCTCACGCAGACATCGCGGCCAGCGCTAGTTGCAAGGGACTACTTTTTTAAATTTATTAATATTTTAAACAACGTTTTATTTTTATTTTTATGTAGCCTATGTCCTTCTGCTTGCCCTGAGGTTTTCTAAGATGTCTTGGGTGTGTAGATTGGCGCTGTGGTTCCCGAGATTACCTTGCCAAAAGGTGCAAGTTCTCTCTTTATAATAGTAGTATAGATGATTTGTTATAACCACATAAGGGCATGAATCGGGAATATTTAATTAGGGTCCTAGATACGTTCACAACACCCTCGTTACTATGCCTTCTGGGTCAGTGAACGACTCCGGTCGGTCCAGTGAGTTAAATGTGTTCCTAATATAAGCCAGCCATGGAATGCTCAACATACCATCCAGAGCTATACAGTCACGAATGGTTGTTTGTTGGAACAACGGACTCCCTATCCCCGCATGCCTAAACAACGCGGTCTGAATAACGTCCGTGTTTTAACCATGCATTGATTTACCACGCATGCCTTTACCACACATTTTCATGGTGAAGGGGTATGAGTGGCTAAGGTCGCAATCCCCCTCCCCACCACCCTAAGGCACAAACTCCCGACGCACCCCCAGCCCACAAAACTACCCCCAGGCCACAAAGGCACCCCAACTCACCCGGAGCCCCATTTACCTCACCGTGGATCTCTTTCTGCTTCCTGCTTCCTTCCGTCCGAAGCTATACTGCTCGAGACCCACGACCCAGCCCACAAAACTACCCCCGACCCACCTCTCAGCCACAAAACACTTCCCGACCCACCACCCAGCCCACAAAACATTCCGACCCAGCCCACAAAACAACACCCGACCCCCCCAGTCCACGTAAGTACCCGACCCATCCCCCAGCCCCACTTTAAAGAACCCCGACCGGCCCACAAAACAACCCCGAACCACTCCCCAGTCCCACTTACCTCACCGCAGATATATCCCTACTTCCGTCCGTCTGCAAACCCTACTGCGCGTTGCCTTAACCACGCACATGCGTGGTTAAGGCATTTTAAAAACCGAGGATTCCTTGGCACACACTAGCCTCGAACCCCTGTACCCGCCCAGAACGATTTTCGGTTCTGGGGCGGTGGAAAAGCGGAGGAAACGCCATGTTAGGTGAGGGAATCACGAGCCCCGCACCAGCTGATTGGCTATTGTCCTGCTTGGCTATTTAAGCCTCGTTAGAGCGCCAGCACAGACCTGTGCTCCAATCTGTTGAACCCGTGAGGCGGAAAGCCGGGGGTTAGGAACGTCAAAAAATTGTTAGTAAATTGCTGAAATCCTTGTGATTATTTTACTGTGTCCTGATATTGTTTTTTAAAAACCGAGGATTCCTTGGCACGCACTAGCCTCGAACCCCTGTACCCGCCCAGAACGATTTTCGGTTCTGGGGCGGTGGAAAAGCGGAGGAAACGCCATCTTAGGTGAGGGAACCACAAGCCCCGCACCAGCTGATTGGCTATTGTCCTGCTCGGCTATTTAAGCCTCGTTAGAGCGCCAGCACAGACCTGTGCTCCAATCTGTTGTCCCCTGAGGCGGAAAGCCGGGGGTTAGGAACGTCAAAAAAATTGTTAGTAAATTGCTGAAATCCTTGTGATTATTTTACTGTGTCCTGATATTGTTTTTTAAAAACCGAGGATTCCTTGGCACACACTAGCCTCGAACCCCTGTACCCGCCCAGAACGATTTTCGGTTCTGGGGTGGTGGAAAAGCGGAGGAAACGCCATCTTAGGTGAGGGAATCACGAGCCCCGCACCAGCTGATTGGCTTTTGTCCTGCTCGGCTATTTAAGCCTCGTTAGAGCACCAGCACAGACCTGTGCTCCAATCTGTTGTCCCCTGAGGCGGAAAGCCGGGGGTTAGGAACGTCAAAAAAATTGTTAGTAAATTGCTGAAATCCTTGTGATTATTTTACTGTGTCCTGATATTGTTTTTTAAAAACAAAGGATTCCTTGGCACACACTAGCCTCGAACCCCTGTACCCGCCCAGAACGATTTTCGGTTCTGGGGCGGTGGAAAAGCGGAGGAAACGCCATCTTAGGTGAGGGAATCACGAGCCCCGCACCAGCTGATTGGGCCCCATCCCCGCCCTTGCCTTGTCATAAAATGAACGGAGGATTTCACCCGCGCAGCGGGCGGGTGCAGCGGGCGCGCCAAAGGCAAGCCCGTCTGGGCCCGTCCGGGCCACGCCGGGCCCAGGGGCCAGTCCCCCTGCCTCTTTACCTGCTAAGAGTCCTTTGATTTCATACGACAGAAATCAACTCCTGTCTATAAGAGGTAAGGTCAGACCGACCTGTATTTTGCTAAATACCCATAAGGACCAAGAGCTATGCTCGGGTTGCCACTATCACTTTAACCCAGATACAGGGACTCTTGAGGAACCCCCTATCTTACTAGCTCTCCTGAACTGCCGATCCCTGCCTAAACATGCCCTAGAAATCTCCATGTTACTGGAGGATTCAGATATTGAGGTTCTTTTTCTCACAGAAACGTGGACCAACGATGGCTCCGACTCTGATGTTGTTCGGGTCCTCCCCTTGAACTATGTCATGGTAAGGCAGGATCGGATGGATGGACGAGGAGGAGGGATTGCTATAGCACATAAAAAATCTACAAATTGTAGAATACAGAAAGTCCTCATCCCGGGGGCAGAGTGTACGAGGTTCTCTATCACCCTTTCCCCTACACGCTCGCTTTCGGGCCTTTTGGTCTATAGACCCCCAGGACCGACTGGACAGTTCTGCGAAGATCTGTTAAGTTCAGTTATTAACTTATCCTGCAATACCCCCAATTTTACGGGGCTGGGAGACTTCAACATTCAGCTAGACAAATCAGATACCTCAATCTGTCAGAATCTGTTGACAGCACTAAATACTGCCCAACTTAAACAAATTATCTATGGCCCCACGCACAAAGCAGGACACACTCTGGACCATTGCTACACCAATCTAAGTGCGCTTGAGTTTATAAACTCTACTCCAATTCCCTGGTCCGATCATACGCTACTGTCATTCTCTCTTACCCACCAGGAACAAGCATGCCAGGCTTGCTTTGTAAAAAAAAACAGGCGTCCCTGGTCTAAACTAGTAACTGAGAAATGGACACTCAACCTTCTAGAAACTAGACCAGAAATCAGCAATGACCCCTCAGATGCTAATGACTGTTATAATCGGTGGCTTGAGGACTCATTGGATCAGACCCTACCCAAGGTTGAGCTTTCCCATCGTATCGGAGCAAATAAAAAAAGCCTGGTATACCCCAGAGCTTAGAACTCTTAAACAACTCTGTAAACAGAAGGAGAGGCTCTGGAGAAAAGACTATCAAGAAACTAGTAAGGATATTTATAGGACTGCTCTTCGCAACTATAAAAAAATGATTAAATCCACTCAATCCAACTATTACCAGGAAAAAATTACCTCTGCCTCTAGCTCTTCTAGGGAAATCTTTAAAATATTCAAGTCCTTAGTCACCCCACCTACTCCCACTGCTGATCCCAGTCTTGCACATACTCGCTGTAGGGAACTAGCTAATTTCTTCACTTCTAAAATAACAGACATCTACTCCACTTTCCAGGATACCCCTCGGATATCAGTATCTCCACCTAGTTTGGAGATGAACCTTCTTGAGACATTTCCCTCTCTCGACTGCACTGAGGTTCAATCACTACTGAGCAACCTGAAATCAGGTTCACCAGTTGATGTTGCACCCCCCACCATGCTCAACTTGGTCTCTGATGCTGTGGCCCCAGTGATTAAGGAGGTGATCAATACATCACTTGCAACTGGGGTGGTCCCTCTCCACTGGAAACATGCTAGAGTAAAAGCTTTATTGAAAAAGCCCAACCTAAATCCGGACGACTGGGCTAACTACCGCCCTATCTCCTTGCTGCCTACAATTAGTAAACTGACTGAGAAGTATGTCAATTCTCTGCTCTCCTCCCACTTAGAAACCCAGAACTTACTGCATTCAACCCAGACCGATTTTAGATGTAAACAAGGAACCGAAACGGCTCTGGTGGGAGTTATTGAGGAAGCAAGAAGGATTGTAGAGGAGGGTAGGTGTGCAGCCATAGTACTATTAGACCTCAGCGCGGCCTTTGACACCGTTAATCACTCTATTCTGGTTCAAAGGATGGG
This sequence comes from Lissotriton vulgaris, assembly GCF_964263255.1. Taxonomy (NCBI): domain Eukaryota; kingdom Metazoa; phylum Chordata; class Amphibia; order Caudata; family Salamandridae; genus Lissotriton; species Lissotriton vulgaris. The sequence goes on from NC_141685.1 coordinate 872,658,104, forward strand.
TGATGTGGGTGTCACTGGGACCGCGTTGAAATGGCTGCAATCCTTTCTGTCTGACCATACTTTCTCTGTGTTTGAGGATGACATCTCTTCTCCTCCTGTGCATCTTCACTGTGGCGTTCCCCAGGGTTCATCCCTCAGCCCCACATTATTTAATATCTATATGAGGCCTTTGGCTGAGGTGGTGCACCCTGGGGAGTGCAACTAGTGACGTATGCTGATGATGCGCAGCTCATCATCACCCTTTCTGATCAGATATCATCTTATGATAAACTTTCCTCTTGCCTTAGCAAGGTTCGTGAGTGGATGGATGTTTCTTTCCTGAATCTCAATGGAACAAAGACGGAGATCATGATGTTGGGGCATGATGCTCCATCCATGGTAGACGGATGGTGGCCTACCACCTTGGGTCACCCCCCCTCTCCCAAGAAAAAAATTAAAAGCTTAGGGGTGTGGTTAGATCCAGCTCTCAACTTCTTGGCACAAGCGCAGAAGGTTGCAGCGACCTGCTTTGCCTTGATGAGATCTTTGAGAAAAATCATTGAACTGCTTCCGTTTGAAGCAAGGAGGATATTAGTTCAGGCCCTGATTCTAACACGCCTGGACTACGCTAATGCAGTATACCTGGGAGCACCACTTGGGACACTCAGGGTCCTTCAGACGGTACAGAACTGTGCTGCCCGGATGCTCCTAAAGATACCACGTAGAATGTCCGCCAGACCAGCTCTTCGACAACTCCACTGATTACCAATACAACAAAGGATCGAATTTAAGGCTATGACCATTGTTCATAAAGCCTTGACCAACACAGGTCCTGGTCTAATTCAACCACTGATCTGCCCCTACCAAACCAATAGGACCCTGAGATCTAGTAGTAAGAATTTTTTGGCAGTCCCACGAATAAGGAGAACCCGTATGGGCGGCAGGCGTTTTTCTGTCCAAGCAGCTAAATTTCGGAACAACCTGCCTGGCCCTATGCGGATGGAACAGAACCACCTTAGGTTTAGAAAAATGTTAAAAACCTTCCTATTTCTTTAATCTCTCGGGTGATGAATTGGTTCACTGCAGCGCTGGGATGCCCCCTGGTAAGCACGCGCTATAGAAATGAGTATTCATTCATTCATACGCGGGGTTAAGGCATGCGTGGTACGGCTTGTGGAGTCGGAACACTAGTGGTTTAGACAACAGTGTTCTGACTGTTCCCCGTCACTAATGATTAACCTGTTGAAAGACAAATACTCCTTTAGCCAGACTGACAGCCAAAATAGCAGAGGGCGCTGGGCAGTCATATCAGTGATGTACCCAGATCCCACTTCTTTGTGCAGCATCTCGGAAAGGGCGCTCACAGGTACTGTTAAAAGACATCTCAAAAAAACATTTTCTGCGGCCTGAAGGTTAGAGCAGGACACCTAGCCCCAGATTCACAGCCATAACTCGCCAGCAAGACACACCTGGCCCTAAAACCTTTAAGCATCGCCTCAAAATCAGTCTGACCCATACACCTTGCCAAAAGGCTAACCCCATTAATTGCTGCCTTAACCTTCTAGTATTCTTCTTCACCAGGGGTTGCCAAGGGAATCTGGAATCCAGGAGGATCCCTAGATACAGAAAATACTCCACTCAAGAAATGTGGTGGATCATGACCACATAACGTTTGGATCTGGTGTTCCTAGGGACCACCACCGTGACGTGAGATTTAAGGTAGTTGCAGTGAGATCAAACTCGCCCATGTAGGTGACAAAAAGATCTAACAACCGCTGCAGGTCCTTAGCCGCTGGAGACTTGAGGCCGGCGTTGTCTGCATATAATAGAAAGGGCAGAGGACAACCGCCTACCGTCGGGACATGCACTCCTGGATCCTGAAAGGCTGCTTCCAGCCCGTTGATGTAAAGCATGAAGAGATAAGGGGCCAGGATACCACCATGGCGCACCCATCTCTTCAACTCCTGGGGTGAAGTACATTCCCCCCGACCCATATGTGCCCAAGGCAGAAGCCTATCGTGAAGAGCATATAGAAAAGGTAGCAGAGCCGGCTCGACCCCAAGCACTGCCCAGAGCTTCGCTTTGTTGACTCGATCAAAGGCTAAGCTCAGATCCATGAAAGCCAAGTGAACCGCCCCCTCTCTCGCCCTGGGGTATTTAGCGTTCAACATAAAAAGGTTCAACATTTGAGCCACGGTGCCTGGCCGGCCATAAACCCATACTGGGCTTCAGAGAGGATGTTATTATCAAACGCCCAGGAAGACAAGCAGTCCAGCAGGACCCTACCAACACTTGACCTCACTGTCCACCAAAGAGATGAAGAGATGGGGTGATGACAAGCGGGGTCCACCCTGCTGCCCTTCTTGAAAATTGGAACAATGACTGAACACTTCCAGCTGGAGGGAAATCTCTATAGCTTTAGAAACAATGAAAAAATAAGTTGTAATATGTGACAGAATGCATTCCATCTCCATCTCTAAACTGGTCTGCATTCACCGCCATTCGGGCGGCCCGGTCCCCGCGCTCTGTTGATCTGGGACGCCATCTCGGGTGGGTGACTAACGCTACTCAGCCATTGGCTGAAGCTCACACGTGGGCTGATTAGAATCCTACATAGACAGCAGGATATGGCGCGCAGCGTGTACGCGCAGCGTGTACGCGCAGCGTGGACGCCATAGTGACGCCGGAGTCACGCCAGAGTCCAGCCCGTCTGCGCCCGTCCGCGCTAAGGACGGGCTGGACGGCTGGACTACTGGCCTTTACAAGGTAGGCACCCCTGTCCTGAAATACTCTTTAAGGGAGATGCTGCGGCTGAAGCCCGCTCCTGCCCCTTGCTCTCATCGCTACAGACCTGAGGATTATTTGACATGTCCCAGCTGTGTGTGCTTTTCGACTGAGGCGGATGAGCCTCTGCTCACTCTTGCCTCTGCTCTTCCGGAACCCTGCTCCTTATCACCACCCATAAACCCCAGCGAGTCCTGTCTTCTTCTCAACGCTCGCTCGCTTATTAAAAATAACATTGTTTTCAAGGAACTGGTCTTAGATAAAACACCTTCTTGGGTCTTTATTACGGAGACCTGGGCTAAAGACTCCTCCGGTCCTGATCTGGTTGAAGCGGTCCCTGAGGGCTACTGCCTTACTCGATTGGACAGATCAGGCCGTGTTGGCGGTGGGCTGGCCATTTTATATCAGGACAAATTTCACTGCCACACTATACCCCTTTCTGACCCTAAGGACACCTTCCAGGTCTTATACTTTTCCCTCTCTGATTCTGCTAACCCAGCATTTAATGGAATCTTGGTATACCGCCCTCCTGGCCCAAGAGCAGGATTTGGGCTGAAACTGATGCAGGTTCTGGAACCCTATTTTGGCCGACAAAATCTGACCATTCTAGGTGATTTCAATTTTCATCTCGAGCTATTGGAGGCTCACGACACGATCTCCCTGGTAGAAATAATGTCAGCCTGCGGACTCACCCAGCTGGTGAATGGTCCCACCCACCGAGCGGGGCACACGCTCGATGGTATTTTCTCCAACGACCCTAGGCTGACAGTTGCCAGCCCCTTCCATCTCTCCTGGTCGGACCATCTGGCCGTTCCCTTCAACATGTTGTATCCCGCACGGGGCTATATTAGAAGGGCCTCGAGCACCACGGAAGTGCGAAGGAACCTCAAAAAGATCAGGGAAGACTCCTTCCTTCCATGGACAACCAGTTTGTCCATTCCTCGGGAGGCAGATACCTCCACTGCGGTCTCTTTATTTGAAAATACCATTGCTGAGGCCATGGAGGAGCTTGCTCCCGCAAGATCTTGCTATTCTGCGAGGAAAAGACCCTCCGCTCCCTGGTTCTCCGAACAGCTCCGGCTTCGGAGACAGGAAGTAAGAAGGCAGGAGCGCTTATGGCACTCTAGCTGGGCCTCTAAGGACAGAGAAGCCCATAGGGTCCTGCTTAAAAACTACAAACTAGAAGTTATTAAGACCAAGCAGGAATACTTTACGGCACTCACCTCCTCATTGTCATCTCCTAGAGAACTTTTCAGGATTGTCGATTCCCTTACGACCCTTCAGTCACCGGATCCTGTGGTTGCCTCTCAGGACCTGTGCAACAAGATAGCTGCCTTTTTTCAGTCAAAAATCGCTGACATCTATGCTGCTTTGGAGGTCCAAAAATCCCTGACCGCCGTCCCCCTGCTGCCTGCTCTCCCTGAGCCCAGTGTTGCGGAACCCTCTCAACATCAGGAATTGATTTCCTTTCCTCCTCTTTCCTGTCAGGATCTTGAAATCCTGCTTGATAAAACCAAATCTGGTTCTCCGCTGGATGTCTGCCCGCTAAAGATCCTCAAGCAGTGCAGAGAATCTCTCCTTCCTCCTCTGGTTGACATCATGAACAGAGCGATGAAGGAAGGCATTTTTCCCCAACAGTGGAAAAATGCTGTTGTAAAACCTTTGCTTAAAAAGCCTTCTCTGGACCCCGGGGTGTTAAAGAACTTTCGCCCCATCTCACTGCTCCCGGCTCCCGCAAAGATGCTCGAAGCCTATCTAAATAAACATCTGGCTGCATTTGTGGAGAGCTCGGGCTGTTTGGATCTTTCCCAGCATGGGTTCAGGAGGGAACATAGCACCGAGTCTGCCCTCACCATAGTGCTGGATACCATCCGCACCAGAGTTGATGAGGGTCAGACCTCCCTCCTGATCCTTCTAGACCTCACAGCGGCCTTCGATACCCTTTCTCCTGTGGTGTTAACATCTCGCCTGAGGGAAATTGGGGTCCGCGGGTCTGCTCTGGGACTCCTTTCCTCTTTTCTCGACCATAGAGAACAAAGGATAATGCTGGGTTCATTTCTATCTCCATCCCTATCTGTGCAATGTGGGGTCCCCCAAGGGTCAGCGCTTAGTCCTACCCTTTTTAATATCTACGTGACCCCCCTTGCCAGACTTATTAGATCTTTTGGGATGGAGGTAGTTTCCTACGCGGACGACACCCAGATCCTAGTCTCTCTCTCCCAGCCAGCTACGTCAACTGCCGCCAATTTTAGATCTTGCATGGAGGCAGTTGGCCAGTGGATGATCCACAATTCACTAAAGCTGAATGGGGAGAAGACGGAGGTGATGGTTTTTGGAGGAAAGGAATCGATCTGGTCGGCGGAGTGGTGGCCGAACTCGCTGGGCGCATGTCCCGAGCCCACCTTGTCAGCAAAAAACTTGGGAGTTATGATCGACCCCAACCTCAGTATGTGCCAACAGGTCAACAGGACTGTTTCGACCTGCTGGGGGATTATCCACACACTGAGGAAAATCAGGCACTTCTTGTCACCCCAGGCAAGAAAGCAACTTGCTGTCGCTTTTCTGGGCTCGCGACTGGACTACTGCAATGCGCTGTATGCAGGGCTTAACAAGAGTCACCTACAGCGCTTGCAGGTGGTCCAGAACGCGGCAGCGAGATTTGCTCTTGACCTACCAAAGCGTGCCTCTGCCACTGAAGCCCGAAAACAACTGCACTGGCTCCCCGTTGAATACCGGATCCTTTTCAAATCCATGTGCCTGGTGTATAAAGCTCTTGCTAAACCCAGCCCTACAAGCATGGGATCCATTCTTTCTCGGCATAACCCTAGTAGGAATCTTCGCTCCAGTCACAAACTCCTCCTCTCTGTACCCCGTGTCAGAAAAGCAAGATGGGGAGGTAAGGCCTTTTCCTTTCTGGCACCCAAGTGGTGGAATGCCCTCCCTCTGGAAGTAAGATCTAGCCCCTCTTTGCAAACTTTTAGATCCGCGCTTAAAACTCATCTTTTCACACTTGCATACCCGTAGTGGTATTCTGTATTTTCTGTTTATTGATTTTGATAGGCGCCTTGATACCTTCGGGTTTAGTCTGCGCGATACAAGTTGCTTAATAAATAAATAAATAAATAATCTCTCTGCTATAGTTCATTTTAAGAACCTCTAATCATGAAATAAGTTCAGGGGCAGTTTGATTAACATTCTTTATTACTATAAACTGATTTGTAAAATTAAAAAAAAAAACTTTTAAATGCCATTACACATTTTGATACAGCTGAATAAGATAATAAATTGTTCAATTATGAAATGTATTTTATTATTGGAGCATCTAAAAAGGAACTATTCCTAAAAGATGAAATATCCTATGTCACCTAATATATTTGAGTTTTTCTTTGTTTGTAAATCTGTTGAAGGTAAGAAGGGTGCTTGTACTTCTTTTGATTCTCAACCCTCTCTCTGCTACTTAGATTTGAGCTACCCTTCATTGGGATTTTTCAGAGATACTCCAGGTGACTCCCAGATCCAGAGACAAACCAGACATGTTCAGCATAGGAGTCACGAGTTTTGGAGCACACTGATGTTCCACTCAGGTAGATGGCATTGTTTGGCGTGACTCATAAATATTCATAGCAGCCCCTGATTGCCTCCGATTGCACACAACCTCAAAATGAGTCTTGTACAGTCTTTGCAGGATGCCCGATGTCCCTGCAGGGAACCCCATAGGAGGGCAGACCCCGTAGTATCGCGGAGGACGCAGACAGCCAGCTCATCCTGGAGGAGTGGGCGGCGCGAGGGACAGGGGAAAGGGGCGGGGCTATAGGTATATAGGGGTGGCCCCTCCTCCCACGCGCTCTCTTTGTTTGCTGCCCCCTCTCCCGCCCGGTCGCTTCCTTGGCTGCCACCAGACCCATTCAGCCGAAACGGCTGTAGCCAGTCCCCTTCCCCATCCAGGTCCCTTAGATCCCCCTTTGTCATCTTGCTTGTCGAGCACCGTCGTGATCGAGGTAAGCGGTGACACTCTTCGCCTCCCCCCGGGCCCCGTCCCTGGGCAAAACCCAAGTTACACAGGGCTCTGTGGTCAGAGACCACGGGGGGTGGAGGTGTCCGTGGAGGGGTCGTGTGGCATTGGGATCAGACAGGGGGTGGCATTAGAGATGCTCCAACCCTCACTGGTGAGGGGGGGCTAGGTAGGGCCTCTAGCTGGCGCGGCTACGGGGCTCTGCTCAAGTGAGTGATGATGCCGAGCCCCGAGGGGCCTGTCGTGTGTCTCGCCTTTAGGGAAGTGCTGAGAGAGCTTTCGGGTGATCGGCACAGTGCGCATCCTTAATTTTGATTGCTTTGGGGATGCAGCTCAGAGGTAGAGCGCAAGCTTCGCATATATGAGGCCTCGTGTTCAATTCCCAGCAATTCCAGATTCATATCTGTAGTTCACGTTAAGTGATTTATCTTTGTCTGCCTGATTTGTTACGGTTAGCTGAGCTGCAATTTTCTTCGCCTTCTCCGAGGCTAACGCGACTGACAAGGCGCGACTGGCCGCTAGGAACGTTTGATGCTGCTCCAGCATCGAAGTCGCTTTATCGCGAGGTTAGGTTGAGGGCCCGGCTTCACTCCCCCCTCTTCCCGGCCTACTGTGGGTCCCTCCACTTGGGGTATTTTTGCCCGTGGGGGGGCACTGTCCCATCTCCTGCACGACCTGGCACAAGTTAGACTACCGTAGGCCATGTGTGCCGGAGGTAAGGAAGCGGGACAGGGGTGGGGGAGGTCAGGGTTGAGGACCGCAGGCAGCAGCTGCATCTCGTTCTGACACGGTTATTGAGCCTGCAATCCTAGGCATCCATGCCGCAACTCTTCCTCGGGGGCTTGGCGTCCCTCCCCTCCGTCGTCTTCCCGGCGGGCTAAGGATCCATGTTTTCCTTGAGGATCGGGAGGATCGCAGAGCTGGCTAGGCCGCTGCCTCGCATTTAAAGAAAGGGCTTCTTTCTGCACCTACCCCAAGGTGTCCTTGCTGCGACTGTCTCTGGGGGCTAGCCTCCTCCCCCATCTTAGCCTCGAAATAGTTCAGGCCTTTGCACCCTTCGGGGAGCAAGCAGGTCATGAGGGGGCAATAATTTTCGGTGAGCTGTTATCAGCCTTGCGGTGATTATTTTATGTTGCGCAGTAAAGAGAACACCCAAATAAGAGCTGGAATTTATGTTGTCCAACATAGAGACAGTGAATTAACTTTTAAAGATTACATGGAAAAGTTTTGTAACTACTGAAATGTACACCGACGTAGATGCAGAAATGTTCATGGCAAGCATGCGACCAGAAGCCCCGAACTTTCTTTTGCAGAGGCGTCACTCGTAGGCCTCCGTTTAATTTACACACAAGTTAATTTAGGGTGGAATAATTTTCAGTTGGCTTCATTATCAGCCTCCGTGGAGCTATCTTTAGCGCGTTCGGCTATTAACCGTTGGGTTGGTGGTTCGAGCCCACCCAACTCCAGCTGGTAAATTCATGCTCAAATGTTGGTGCACTGCTAATTAATCCATTACACCTTCCCAATTTCTGGTAATAAGATAATAGAACTATTGTAATGATCTTTAAGTTAGACAAAGGCATCTGTGGAAAGTGCAATTTATTCTTTCGCTTGGCAATGTTTCGCATATGTGCGAAGTTCAAGTCATTCGGCATATAGAAAACACTGTCCGGCGTATATAGGTGGCATTTACAAATGTAACAAACCTTTGAGGATCAGGCCCGGTTCACAGCGGGGAGGTGGGCTGGCACTCTCAAAGGATCCCAACGATGGCTGCCTCGCGGCAGGGCGTCTGCAGGTCAGAGGACCAGCCGCATTATTTGAAACGTGGGTGGGGCGGCCTAAATGGAATAAGCTGTTGGGACTTAGGGTCGGACTGCATTGCCGGGGGAGAGCTCCTGCCCCCTTGCCCTCCCCCCCTCTCTGCTCAACGATGTCGGCTTCGCGGCGGGGCGTCCGTAGGTTAGAGGTTCTGCACCGAATGTTATTTTGAAGCGGGACGTGTAGCGTTCTAGTTAGCGCGCCGATCACCGCACAGTGCAGAGCGCCGGCCGGCGCTCCTCGGGGAATTACAATCTTGTCAATAATAAACAAGAGTACAACCACAACCACATGCTGCATGTCGTTATTGAATACATTACAGTGGCGACGAGGATGGGATAAGGGGCCAGACTACCACGAGGTGCACAGAAGGAAGGTTGGACTCCACGTGGCAGCCACGAGGCACAGAAGGACTTCCACACACGGTCATCTGGCCCACCCAGATACTAGAAAGGGCTACCAGGTGCAGCACAGCCGAAGAGACGACGCAGCCAGACACGGCAGGACGCACTGAGGTACAGTGAACCCGAGAAGCGTGGCAGTGCCACAGCCAAGCACAGAAGCGGCATATAGGCCAGAGAGGCAGCGCAACCACTGCACAGTCAAGGACACACGCGCCACTTTCCTGCAAATCCACGCCAAGTGGGTGTAGCGCTGGCTACCAAAGAGGAGGAGGTGGGGACCAGCAACAAGAGTCCCCAGAGGAACACGCACACAGGGATCAAGAACAGCACCCCAGGCAGCCCCCCAGGCAAAACCGTCGACGTAACAGGCACCAAGGAAGTGAAGATGAGTACCCCGGCGGGGTATGCGATTGCGCCTGTGCAATTCCTGCCGAAGCCTGGAGATCCACTGATGAAGTGGGAGGACTGGAAAGAATATATAGACAATTTCATAGGGGTTCTAGAGGACGAAAATGAAGAAAAGTTCACTCCTCAGAGAAAGAAACGTATCCTGTTGCTGAATCTAGGTCCAGAGGGACTCAGAATCTACAAGAGTCTAGTACCGAAAAAAAGAGAAGATACCGACGACGACGTGTATGCGCATGCGGTGGAAGACCTAGATGAACGTTATCGCCCCACCATCTGCGTTTCAGTGGACAGATATAATTTCCAACAAAGGTAACAAAAAGCGGGAGAAACCATCGAAGAGTATGTAGCGGCCTTGAGGAAACTGGCAGCCACGTGCAAATACGCACTGTGGGAAGACGAATTCATTAAAGATCAGGTTGTCATGCACACCACGAGCGCAAATGTACAAGACAAGCTGTGGGCGAGTGGCGACACTACACTCAAAGATGTGTTGGTCATTGTTAAGAGGGCGGAACTCGCACGGAGGTGCGCAAATGCAACCAAGAAGGAAGTGGCCACCCCAACCATGGTGAACAGAATACAGGAAGAGGAACACCGCAAAGACCAAAGAAACAAGCCACCAGGGGCCAAAGGAACCAGCAGATGGCAAGGGAAACAGGCGAGCAGTGAGAGTAAGAAAACGTGCTACAGGTGCGGAAGTTGGTCCCATGAAGCACACGACAGAAGATGTCCGGCATTCCGGGCCAAATGCCTGCACTGTGGCATCGTAGGCCACTACGAGAAGGTGTGTCGGAAGAAACAGCAAAAGGGAACGGTGAAATATGTTGACCAAGGCGAAGAAGACCTCGAAGACGTCACAGAGGAAGAAGTAGTCACCGTCTTATGCATATACGACCAAGTGCTGAGCGTGGACGGGAAGAGATCAACCAAACCCGTCCTAGACATGTCCATGGGCGGCATCACCATCACAGTAGTGGCAGACACCGGATCTCCATTTACCATCGTGCAACGGGCAGTGTGGGAAGTTGAGTTCCAACCCAAGTTGGGCCCAGAACTTGAGAAACTAGATATACGGCCTGTCACCTACAACGGGGATTGCATTCCCATGTTAGGATTCCGACACCTGTTGTTTGAGTTTAGAGGCCGATCAGCGAGGTGCAAACTATACGTTGCAGAGAAAGGACCCTCCGTCTTAGGATGGTTAGACCAGGGCGACCTGGGAATAAAACTCGACCCAGGGGGGAAGGAACAAATTCTACTTACAGAACAGGAGGAATGGCTGGACATGAACAAATGGAAGGAGAACTACCCGAAGGTGTTCGGACGCACAGTAGGAAAAATGGAGAAATTCCAACACAAGATCGTGCTTAAGGAAGGAGCCATTCCAGTAGCCCACAAGGCGAGAAATGTACCAATCGCAGTGAGAGAAGCAGTCCAGACGGAACTCCAAGAACTGGAGAAGAAGGGCATCATAGAACCAATCACATGCGCCGAATGGCTGGCGCCCTTGGTAGTCGTAATGAAGCCCAATGGGAAGGTCAGGCTCTGTGTGGACCTGAGAGAACTTAATAAAAACATTGTCGTGGAGAAATTTCCCCTTCCCAGAATCGAGGAGATGCTGGCCAAGACCAGAGGAGTAAGGTGGTACTCCACCATTGACCTGACATCAGCCTACCACCAAATAGCACTGCATCCGGATAGCAAAAGCCTATCCTCTTTCATCACCCCATTCGGGTGCTACCGATTCTGTCGCATGCCGTTCGGACTGGCCTCGGCGGCAGCAGTCTTTCAAAAGATGATGCACCAACTATTCAGAGACTGTGAGGGCGTCCAGTATTTCCAGGACGACATCCTAGTGATGGGGCGTGATAGGATGGATCATGACCGGAAACTAGATAAAGTGCTACAAACACTGGAAGTCAAAGGCCTCACGGCAGAATGGTCAAAATGTCGGTTGGGCCTGCAATCAGTGACATACCTAGGCCATGAAATCGGACAACAAGGGGTCACACCAAAGACAGAAAATGTAAAGGCCATCGCTGAAGCACCGCCCCCCAAGAACAAGGAAGAAGTCAGGTCGTTCTTGGGAATGGCGGAGTACTATAGTAAATTTGTGGTACACTTTGCCTCAAAGACCTACAACATGAGGTTGCTGACCAGAGAGAGCACGGCGTTTCAGTGGACACCGGAAGCCCAAGCAGAGTTCGAAATCATCAAAAAGGAGGTCTCAGGAGCCATACCGCTCAAAGGGTACGACCCACAAGGCACCACGGTGCTCACCACCGACGCCAGTGACAAAGGGCTGGGCGCTGTACTTATGCAAGACAGAGGAAGAGGGGACATGGAGACAATCAGCTTCGCATCCAGGGCATTGACGGACACCGAAAGCAAATACAGCGTCATCGAGAAGGAGATGCTAGCGGTGGTGTGGGCCATGACGAGGTTTCGGCAATTCTTGTGGGGTACCCGATTCCTGCTCAAAACAGATCACAAGCCGTTGGTGAAGGTATTAACATCGTGCGGACATGCCAGCGCCACACCCAGGATATCCAAAATGTCCTTAAAGTTGCTAGAATTCAGATACGATGTGGAGTACATCCCCGGGAACAAGAACCGAGTAGCGGACTACTTGAGTAGGGCAGCGGCCATGGAGCCCGGAGAGGAAGACCCAGCAGACAGAGGAGAGATGGTAGCTCTCATAGAAGACCAAGAGAAGCTAATCAGCCAACAGGAATGGACTGAAGCATATGAAGAAGATACCGACATCAAGGAAGTGAAGGCGCACATCATACAAGGATGGCCAGACAAGAGAAATGTGAAGACTAACCTTAAGCCATATTTTGAAGTGAAGGAGGAATTGTCAGTAGGAGACAAGGGGATATTCATCTACAGAGGAGACAAGGTGATTCCCCCAAGGAACCTCATCAACAAGTTATTGGACTTACTACACGAAGGCCACTTGGGCATAGGAAAACTGAAGGCCAGATCGAAACAAAATTACTGGTGGCCAGGCATGGACATAAGAGCAGAGAGGCACGTCAGGGAGTGTCCACAATGTCAAGGAGCTGACAAAACATTGAGACCACTACGTCCAGCTCTTGGAAAGTTCGACAATCCCTCCAACCCGTGGGAAGAGTTGTCCATAGACATCTTAGGACCGGTGCTAGATGACCAGAGCACGCAGAAGTATGTGTGTGTCCTCATAGACCGTTACTCCAAGTGGCCAGAGCTAAAAGTGAGCGAATCCATGGACACCGAGAACATCTTGAAGTTTTTATCCGAAACGTTCACCAGGGAAGGAATCCCCAAGTCCATCTTAAGCGACAACAGGCCACAATTCACGTCGGAAAGATGGAAACAATTCATGGTAAGAAACGGCATCACCATCAGACACACAGCAATTTACCACCCAGCTGGAAATGGCCTAGTAGAACGATTTAACAGAGTAGTGATGGGAGCCATACAAGCGGCCATATCCAGCAATAAAGACTGGGAAAAAGCGCTAGAGAACATGGTGTGGGCCTACAGAATAACTCCCACAAGCACGGGGTACAGCCCGTTTCAAATATTGAGAGGACGTGAACCCTTCACGCATGACAACAGGATCTGGAAGGAGAAGGTGGTAACCAGTGAGTGGTCCCCTGCTGTGGTAAGGGCCAACCTGGAAAGAGCACAAACAATCTACGCCAATCACTACAACAAACGGAGGAATGTGAAAGAGACTAGCCTGGAAAAGGGAGAGTGGGTGAGAGTAAAGCTAGCCACTTTACAAAAGAAAGGAGACAGCAAGTATAGCAAGCCGATGCAAGTCAAGGAAGTATACGATCGGGCGGCTCTGCTGAGCGACGGTAATGTGTGGTCGCCGGACCGCATGGCCCGGTGCAACAAGATATTGAGATGGGGACGAAGGAACACGGAAGGTGAAGACATGGAGGACTTGAATGTGGAAAGTAGGCCAAGCGGAAGTGAGCAAGGGGATGAAGCAAGTGCAGTGGAGGCGCGAGAAGGTGAAGAAGGGAGCGAGACTCAAGGAGCTGAGATGAACATGTCGGGAGGAAATACGAACAGTGATGGAGCGGTGAGCGAAGGAGTGGAAGATACTGGAGCGCAGTGTCAAGGGACTCGAGAGAACACTGGTAAGGTTACCAGGAGTGGAAGGCAAGTTGTAAGGCCCTCCAGATTTCGAGACTTTGAACTAGACAATGAAGTGTAAGTGACTGAACTTGGTTTTGATAAAAGGGGGAGATATGTAGCGTTCTAGTTTATTCACGTCACGTCGACGTGACGTATGGCGGCCATGTTGGCGCCGAGTGCGCGCGCAGGCATTAGCGCGCCGATCACCGCACAGTGCAGAGCGCCGGCCGGCGCTCCTCAGGGAATTACAATCTTGTCAATAATAAACAAGAGTACAACCACAACCACATGCTGCATGTCGTTATTGAATACATTTCAGGACGGAGGCGGTCTGAAGCTAAGTCAGCACTGGGGGCAGTATGGCCAGGCCGCAATGGCCGTGGTTGTGCTCCCACCTCCAGCGACGGCCGCCTTTAGAGGGCAGAGGGCATCACGCAGATTTATTAACAGCAGATCCGGGGCAGGCCGCGTGGGGTTTTACAGCGCTGAAGGGATGCATGCACAGAAAAGCACTGCGGATAACAGTATCATTGAACATATTTCCCCTAGTTGACAACCCGTATATTTCATTAGAGAGTATTAGGGGAAAGAGCATTAAGGACATGGTAGATACAAAAATATTTTCATACAGGGAAAACAGTGCCTCATGGAAGCCGGGGCGCGGAGGAAAGACGTGATATCACTTCCCGGGCACTATGGCCGGGCCACAATGGCCGCGGGGGAGCTCCTGCCCCCCCGCCTGCGGGGAATGCGAACACTGCTTCGGGCGCTCATACTCGTGCGCCCAGCTTACTACAATTGGATGGAAACAACAGATGCTAGCAGGGCCATTTGCAAATGCCGGATGCCGGTTAACTCAGTTTGGGAGATCTGGTGCTAATAACGGCACGGTCGCGGGTCGACCCCCGTTCTAGCCAATAGGAATTCTTTTTAGAAACAATTAGTTATTAACTACCCAAGGTTGCAGCGGGATGAAATTGCTTAGCGGCTCGACATGTTCTGAAAGTAGGACAAAGGTTACATGTAAAGTGGCATAATCTGTGAGCTATAAAATAATAATTATTTCATTCGCCTAACACGCGTCAGCAATTTTATATGTGCCTTTTATCATGGTAGAGGCAGAGAGCAGCCTGGGATGGGCAACTGAGCTGCTCATTGCCCGCAACACTGACTCTGGGTGTCTCGATTTTTCGACTTCAGTAATGAGACAATTAAAGATACAACCAACGTGCTCACCGCCTACGCACTACACTTGCGGCGATGAGTTCAACCCCTCACCAATACTTTCAGTGTCTACTAGCCTCGGCCAATTCCATGAGAAGGAGCAGCACAGAGCCAGAGATGTCTCAGCGCCTGGTGCGTGCTCCCGAGATGACGGCTGCCTTTTAATATTTAGAAAGACAAAGGTTCAACAAAAGCAGCAGGTCTCAGGTCTCTCAGCGACGGCTGCAGGACGGTCAAGATGCTAACTCGGTGTATCAACCAAACAAGAATGGGGGCAGAGCTCACGTATTCACTAAACCAGCCATCTGGACAGTGACCTCAGAGCTTTAAGCACCCAAGCCAGGGACCTGCTGTAACCTCATGTCACTCATGCGTTAACTGTACTTAATTTGAACCATTAATGCTTGTAATAACTACCACACACACATAATATTGTCATGAATTCTGGTAGTCTCTTGTGGTAGACGTTTAGGGTTCAGGGGAACAAAAAATTTGCTCTAAACCACGTCAAAGGCTGGTTTGTACACAGGCTATGTGTATGTCAAACTTCTACCACTCAAAATCATTGGCGGAAATATAATAAGGCTGTAATCGTGGTTACAGAGAGGAGGGCGTTGTTCCGAGTGAAGGGGGTACCTTTACACCCGTTAATAGAGACAGGCACATCCACTCCGCTAGGTGCATGCTCCGTGTCACCAGCTGCAGAGGGAAACGGTCTAGAGCAATAGTCACATCAGGGCCACATGAACCCCCGCCCCACATGCCCAAACCCGCAAATAACACAAAGACACAAGTGTTAGGTTTGGGAAAAAATTGCTGCAGGTTTATTACATACAACATATGTAATGACGGTGGGTTAACTTACGGGCGATCCTAGGGCAGGCCGCATTCTCGCCACCTGCCCGCCTGTTGAGCCAAACAACACAGTGGCGAACCACCCAACTGTTGCATAATTACCATAATTATACTGACACGCCCATTGCGGGGCGTGACTAGGCAAACCCCCGGTTGCACAGGCCCACAACCGCCCAAAGGACTACTGGGGCGCCGACACAAATTCCTGCACCTCCCATGAGGTTACAGGTTAGGCTCTGAGGTTATGCTCTGGCACCCCTATGTGCCCGCTGACGTCCAGCGTTTGCAACTCTCTTCTTCCGGATCGCCGAGTAACTCCGCCTGCAACGAAAAAGAACACATTAAAAGCTCCCCCCGTAGCCCCCTCAAGCAGACACTCTGGGTTCGAGGAAGGGCGGGAAAAGAGTGTCCCAACATGGAACTGCAACGTCCGGAACGGCAAAGAGGCCTCCCCAGCGGGGCAGAGGTCTGAAGTACTCCAGACGGCTCCTCCCCGCCGCCCCGGACGTGCATCACTTACCAGTCTCCACCAACCAGGGGAGACTGCCTCAGGTGAGGAAACTACTGCGTCATGCGGGGGCGGGACAGCCCTCCGTGACTAGGAGCCCGCCCTCCTTATGGCCACTGCGTGGCCTCGGGCAGGCGCATAGTCACATCAGGGCCACATGAACCCCCGCCCCACATGCCCAAACCCGCAAATAACACAAAGACACAAGTGTTAGGTTTGGGAAAAAGGCTCTGAGGTTATGCTCTGGCACCCCTATGTGCCCGCTGACGTCCAGCGTTTGCACCTCTCTTCTTCCGGATCGCCCAGTAACTCCGCCACAGCCCGTGCGGTGGTTCCCGCTGCCGCACGGGCCCCCCCACCACTGCTACTGCTCTTTACCTGCAACCTTCACCTAGAATTGCTTCCTTCGGATAAAGGGGAACAGGGCAACGCCCATAGGCGTGGGGTGACACCAACCGCCACCATTAACCCTGACCTACAACTAGCTCGGCCGAGCTCCTCGACAGTCCCTGGAACACGACCAAACGCCAGGTGCGGGGACCCTATCCACCTTGAAGAGACCAAGGCCCCTGACATGACCTACATGCCCGAAGGAAAGAAAGGCCCCATCTGCCACTAATCTGCAGCTCCCCCCGGGTCCTGTCACCAAATCAGAGAAACTAAAGGGGTAGGAGGGGCCCCTACTACTGCATGTCCTTAGTATCAAGAATTAGGCTGTCCAGCAAATGCCGCTGGGACACCAACAGATCTCTCCCACTGAACGTCAGCAAACTACGCCAAAGTGAAGTCACCGCTACAGCTGAACGCCGTCATCTGCACAATCCAGCAGAAAGTGTGCTCACATGACGCTAGTGCTGCTAACTATTTTAGGCTGGAAGCGGCATAAGCCATGATACCATTAAGTTAGCTAGTCTGTAAGCCGACTTACGACCACCTCCCGGGACAGCTGAGACTGCAACGAAGAGCCCCCTAAGCTCCTGACTTGCGCAGGGGCACACCTGTAGAAACACAAGCTACTCCGACACCGATAGGCGTAGCCACCCGGGTACAAACACTATACACCAATAGTGTAGACTAACCCAGGTAAGAGACCAGGTGATGAGTAGGGCCCCCCCCCCCTGCAGAGATCCCTCCCTAATATACAAGCGCAGTCACAAAATTCCAATCTAACTGCAAATTTACGCTTGAGCAACTAAACCCCCATGGGATACAGAAGTCTACTGCAGTGTGAAATGCATATATTGGTATAACTTACGACGTGGACTTACAAGCGAAATACAGAAAGCCACGGTGACATCCGGAAACACATGCCCCCCCCCTAGTTGATACATGCCCCCTAGTTCAGCCTGTCGGCTGCAAGTCTATACTACCACGGGGATAGCTTGTCCTAAGGTTAACTAGGACCCCCCCCTAAGGGATAGAGGACTAAACCGGGGGGAGGGAGGGGGGGCACTGGGTAAGATACTAGATAGAATATTCTCTAAAAATCTTCTAGGGGCCCACCCTCAAGGGATTATTGGCAGACCGGGCTCGGGCTGTGGTAGCCACAGTTGTTCTACTTATACCTGAATTGAGTGTTACACTGTAGGCTGTAGACCGCGGCTGGGCTGCCAGCAGGAACCCGAGCCTTGGATTGGCATAAGACCTTCCCCAGGTGTGAGGGTCCTACCCAATTTCGCGTCACAGGAGAAAGAACAGTGGCAAAACTGAAATGTGCATAAAATAAGGTGCCAACATGAAGGTCCACACAGCCAAGCAGACCAAAATACGTAGAAAACATGGCAAGTGACTATGGATTAGCACCTGAGCACACTGATTCCCAGCTGAAAGCTTTACATACCTGCTGTTCTGCCCGATGAGTGGAGTCCCGACACGCCCCCAAAGGCCAATCCCCCCCACATATAAGTATGCGATCTAGAGGTGGGACAAGGCCGTGAATGCCGCACACCACCAAGGCCAAGTGTGATGACAGAGGCTAAAAGCAGGTCGACCAACATATTCGCAAAAGAGGGGCAGCAGGTACTAAATTACATGTTCCAAGAGTAGGACAGGAAGACTGCTGCATTGTCACTTTGTCCCTGAAATAACAAGCCCCTGCTCTAGGACTAAAAGGGGGCCACCATGTAGGGTGATAACTTCCCCCGGCTCCGGAGGTCCTCCGAAGGAGTACAGATGGGGTGGAAGACTGCCCCCACCCCATGTTTAAGCAGCAAGTTACCTGCTCTCTGAGCTGGGGCCACTACTGAAAGTGCGCACTACACCCTTACAACACCCCACTACCTGCACATAATATACTCTTGCAGCATGCATACCAGACCATTTCCACTTGTAAGGACCCATGAGCTCGCTCGTGCAGTAACTCAGGGAAACTGGTCTGGCCCTAGCTCGACACATCGGGCTAGCTGGTGGGCCTTAGAATAGGGGTACAGGGTGTGCAACAGGAATTCCCACTACCGGGCCAAGCCAAGAAGGTGACTGTAAACCACGGGGTGACTTGCAGCAGCTGATAGCACTGCTATCCTGCGGGAGGCAGGCGCAACGCCCGGTCCTCGATGCCCATGCCCTGGGTGAAGACCCAAGTTAACAGGGCTAAAGCACCCCTTGCCCCAAGCAATGCGAACAAATGAGCCTCTATACCACACATACGCAGTTGAAACAAGCCACCTCGTACCCACCCTACCCGTAAGGAGGGTGCCAACCAGACATGCTCCCATGAGAAGCCGAAGGGGGATGAAGCAACCTACTAAACTTTGCAAACTACCATATAGCGGCTAGGACATTCTGCAGAACGTGAAGACGCTAGCTGCAACACCGAGAACCAAATACCCTCGTGGCTACAGGCTTGATAGAACTACCGCTTGCGCCGCTCAATTCACGTTGAAGCGAGCTTATCCCCTGCTGGCCTGTGTGTCTAATCCAAGGTACTAATTGGTATTGAGAAATCAGACGTGCTCGAGTATTTACTTCAAAACCCCCGAGGGCTCGTAGAGAGGATCAAATAACTACACTGAATCTGGAGGGAGTACCAAATACAGGGTACAGGGTAGGTCACTGCGACTAACAGTACAAGCTTAATAGAACTAGCACAAGGATCGAAGAGAAGGAAAGTTTCCCATATATCTGTCTAATGAGCCACTTGCGCCCTCCAACGCGGACAGAACTGTTCTTGTAAATATTCAGATGGTGCTGGGAAATTATTCGATATTTATCCGAGATATTAGGTCGTAAGCATGTCATAGCTACCCCAATGGAAGTGGAAACTAACATGGGAATACATAGACCTAGTTTCCCGCAGAGCCAAAGCCCTCATAAAACGCGAAAGGCCAGCCACATTACATACACCAACCTATCCTTCTCTGCGAATGCCCACGCGGGTGTATGAGACGTGTGGCGAGTCATCAAACATGACTATGGCACCCTGCGACACGCTTGATAAGGAAGCCCGAGCTATGTCAAGATGCGTGATTTGGGACCAAGATGGATTTTCGCGCCCATGGCTCTCAATGCCCGTTCTAAACGCTGGTCGTGACTGGGCGATACTGCCGCCCACCTAACCAGCCAGGGCAAACAATAATGTACACTTGGGCCCCCACTGAGGCATCACGCTGCAATTTGTCGAAAACTAGGCTGGCGCAAGAGTAATCTGACTACTAATTTCACAAGCCCAAAGACACTCGTACATATATGCAAGACACGGGCCACCTGGGGAGGGAGGTGAGAGGTATGCGAATATCAGGGAGACCCAACTACACATTTCATCATGCGGCGCAGAATGTTCTGCGCTCCATGCTATGAGCACACCAGAACTTCCGTTCCACTATACACACAGCATGGGAGAACCGCCTATAGCAGTCTAACCAAGGTTGATACCCCATAGGAAGACGGAAAGCAGGAACTCCATACCTTGATTCAGGTCATAATTACATGACATGGCCAGATCTAGTGTACCACCGACCAGCATAACTGGTCGTGTCCCAAAGTATAACTACCAGGTATATTGCTGCGCTAAGACGCCCTTTCCCATATCGCAACCACTGCCAAAGGCCCCTGGACTACCCGTACAGCGTGCCAAGACCCGCCGGGTGAGCCCAGGGGGCTTTGTGAATTTATATAAAGCTACAAAATTCCAGCAAAAGTATCCAGGGGAAGGGAAACGAGATAACTACAACATCACCACACCTTCCTGCAAACCTCGCTGACTTAAGACATTGCCAGCATGGATCGGGGCACCGGCAAGAAGGATTCTATATGCGGATTGGGGATGGGTAACACACTTAGTTTAAGTTATTGAATAGCAACGCCACTTCTAACTGGCAAACATTTCTGTGCAATTCGTGTATAACAAAGTCACCAGAGTGCATACATGGCATTTACATACACCCTCTAAAAACCTTGCTAACCTTAGACCCCTGCAAGCCAGGACCGGGCACCGACGAGAAGGATTCTCTAAGAAACTAGGTATGGGAGACAATCACTTAATTAAGTCTAAGTTTCTGGATAGCAGTGCTACTTGTAACTGGCAAACATTTCTGTGCAATACGTGATAACAAAAGTCTCGAGGGTAAATACATGGTATTCCATACATGGACAGACTATTTCCTAGTCTTAAGATTTTGGATGCACATGATAAGAAATTGCAATTATGCACCATGACTGTTTAGATACTGCCTTGGTAGCTTTACTAATTTACAGTGCAGCCGTAAACCGCATCACAACTCCAAGAGTATGTCAACCATTCACATGCATAGCCCCCCTCGCTTGCCAATGAGCGCTCTGTGCAGCCAGAACATTCCTAAATACCCCGACATGTCAGGCGGGAAGCGGACCAGGTCGAGCCAAGCCACTCGCTGAAACAACCGACCACCAGGGTTACATGCTCGCAGCATGCAAGTTCCACGTGCCCCGAAGTACCCCCAGTAGAGCACCATATCCTCGACGCACCACACGCGAAACTCCTAGTAAGGCTGACCCCCGAAAGGTTTCTCCGGGCTACAACACATAACACAGTATGAAGTATGCACATAATGCACATAATGCACGACGGCGAAACGGTGCACAACGGGCGATCTGATCGTGTAGCAAGGGAAACAAAGAAACGAGCATACCAACGAGTGGGGCCCACTCCATAATAACACCGGCAAGCAGTGTCCAAAGGACCCCCCACTCGGAAAGCGTTTCGGAATATGACGTAATGCAGGCCGCCGACACGGTGCAAAGATGGCGATCTGATCATGTAGCGGGGGAAACAAAGGAACGATCACCCAAACGAGTAGAGCCCACTCTGGAATAACCCCGGCAAGCAGTTTTCAAAAGGCCCCCCGCGCGTAGAGAGATTCGGAAACATGACCCCACAGACAAAATGGCCGCGGGGGGGGGGCAGGCGGTCGTCCATCAGCCTACAGGCCGAGCCCCCCCACCTGCGACACAGCCACTGGGCCCAGCATTGTGTCTACCCCAAACCGCTTGGGGAATTGTCTGGTCGCCGTTTAATTCCTGTTTGGGGGCACTAATGAGGCGAACCGCGCCTTAGCCAGAATCAACGCCCGTTAAATCTCAAAGTAGCGAAACTATACTGCTACAGACCATGCCTCGTTAGCCTGTGTAATTTGTCTTCTGGTAATAATGCCCCATAATGAACACGGACACGTGCGCATCTACACGTGCACGAACATGCACACATAACCAACGCTGCTGTGAGGCAATCTTATTTCCCACTAAAAGAGCGACCAGCAATCGGTCTCGGGGGATACTAGTGTATGGGAATGGGCGACATCCCTAAAGTTGTGCTTTCTGTGTGCACTCTCATAAACATCAGCACCACATCTGGGGTATACTCGAGACTTTTGTATGGGCACAAGACGAAATAGACAGACGTATGACGATCAAAGCGCTGAGACAGAAAGCACTATAGCGGCTCACTGCTCACGCAAGCATAAAAGGCGGAATGTCCCCGACTATTCAATGGAGTGACAGCAAAACGTACAGGAAGCGATTACTTGTTTGACGCGCGGAGGGCAGGCAACGCGCTGCAGTGCAACAACAACAACACACGCCTGAACGAGCAGCAGGCACCGGCTGCAGCGGATTCAAGGGCAGGACGGAACCCTCTTCCAAAGACACCGAGGTGCGCAGGTATCCGCATGCGCCCCGCCCATTAGCGCCGCACACTCTGCACTCCCGGCAAGGATGCTCGTCGTAAACAAATCACTGCTCCCGACGCAAGACATCCTGCAAGAGCGCCGGATTAATAACAGTCTGACAAATCCACCCTCCACCTTACAAATGAAAGCAGAGCCACTGAATAAAGTCTGCCTCACCTGGACCTTGCATCACCCGCGCGTCATGTGCCCCGCACAATAACAACACTTGCATCAGGCGACAGATAAGCATAAACATAACTGAAAACGCTGAAGGAACTGATATCCCCCCGCATAATCGACCCTTGTACAAACCACATTGTATCCTAAATAATGCTCAGTGCGCTACACGGACCCAAAGCGAACAAAGGGACGAGGGCCGCGGGGGTGGGGAGGGGGATTGGGGGAGGTGAACGAACGGAACTCCACAACTGAAACTCACAAAACCCAACCCGGGGAAGCGACCGACGGACGCTTGTCTCAGTGCTCATGTCGGGGGTTGGAGAAGGAGGGGGTGGGTTCTCGCTTTGGTAAATTGTTGAGCAGCCTGTGCCATGGCGATCGGGAACGGCCATGCGGAGTTCACCAAGTCTGCCGGAGGCGAGGAATACGGCCAGAGAGCGGCAACCGGCTGCACATACAGAAGACCCCCCTCACCCGCCCGCAACTCAACAGGGGGCAAGGAATACGGGGATGACCGAGGAATCCTACATCCACCTTCCCAGACGCACCAATGTACAACCACGCCAAAACTCAGGCGCGAAGCCCCGCCACAGGCGTCTCGCATGTACCCACGAACATGAGGCGCTGGGGGCAGGCGACAGGACCGTGGAGGGAGGCAACCAACAGACACCGAGGGACAAAGAAACCAGCATCCGTCTCACATCCCCACTCACCGGATGCAACGAAAAGCGGCACGTTGGAGCTATCACATCGACGCAACACCGGACCTCAGGACGGCAACCCTAGGAGAAGGAAAGAGTGTCCCCACGTGATGAAAAGAGTGTCCCAACATGGAACTGCGACGTCCGGAGCGGCAAAGAGGCCTCCCCAGCGGGGCAGAGGTCTGAAGTACTCCAGACGGCTCCTCCCCGCCGCCCCGGACGTGCATCACTTACCAGTCTCCACCAACCAGGGGAGACTGCCTCAGGTGAGGAAACTACTGCGTCATGCGGGGGCGGGACAGCCCTCCGTGACTAGGAGCCCGCCCTCCTTATGGCCACTGCGTGGCCTCGGGCAGGCGCAGGTCCCTCCTCAGGCTGCAAACCCTAGCTTGCGCTCCCAAGTGAACTTGCTTTCAAAGAAATCCCTGTAGAAATCTAAAGAATGAAGTGGAAAATAGCCAGCTCAGATGAAAGGACGGTGTCTGATCAGTGACTCCCACGGAAGTTACGCTCAGTTGTTTTGTTATTAAGTGAGAAATCAAATACGAAAATATCGGACAAACATCCTTGTAATCCAGTGCCAGTTATCAGCCTCGCCGCTCTTTTCAAGTCTCTCCCTCACCCAGAGATGGGGCTGCTCGCGCATTCCCAGCATGTCTTCCCCACTGCAGAAGTCTGATCCTCGTGCCGGGGGGTCAGAATCTGGCCGGCTCTCATGGGCCTCTGTTGAGCTTTCCAGCCGATGGCCCACGTCCTCAACCACTCCCTGAGGTCGTTCTTGCGTCTCCCAGAAGGGTGTTAAATGCGGCCGGCCAGAGGTATCCGACATCCAACCCACACAGCAGGTCCTTGGCCTTTTCCATGTACTGATGGAAATTTGGACAGTATGCGCCATGCTGAGAGGCAAACAAGGCCATCGGTGCAGCCAAACTGCTGCTAATGTGATCTGCTTCTCCAGCTCTGACAGTGCAGAGATCATGCTCTTTGAAGTATGAAAATCCTTCCCTGAAGGTGAAGGCTGCTGAGGCTGCAGGATACCCTGACATGAAACTGATATTAAAGCTCCGTTTTAAGAATGTATGAATGACTGCTTCACAAGTAATCAGACCCAAGATACTCTAAAATACTCCTGCTGAGGTGCAGGGAGTAACCGTTAAGAGTTGCTGGAACTTATAGGAAATTAAGGGCAATTTCAACGTTGATGTCTGGGAAAATGAAAAGAAAAGAAAAGGATTCTTTTGGTTTATCGTGTCCAAAGTTCAGGGAATCTGGTATTGTTTCTGTTACAAATAGCAATGCAGTATTAACAGCCTACCATCCTTCCAGTAGTCATGAGAGATTTATGAATGCACACTTTTACGGATTATTGATTTGCAAATATAATACAGACCTAGAAGACATCTATATGAATTTGGGGGGTAAACCTCCGTAAAGCAAAAACAGCACAAAGCAACAACGGATTCAGTTTCTAACTAAATGTCGCCCAGAGAGGACCTATGACTTATCTTACTGACCGTATAAATAGATTTATTAACAGATTTCTATCCAGAATCTTAGCGGCAGGAATATGTACCATGTCATATCTTGGCTAATTGATCATTGCTAAACCAGACAGAAGCAGAAAAGTCACACCACACTAGAGCAAAAAAACTAATAAAAGGCAATGCGATGCACCTTTGTAGCTAGCAATTACAGAGCAAGGACCTCTGGTATCAGCACAATGACTCCACCAAACACACTTCCATGAATACAATAGAAAGCATATTCCCCAGTCCACATCGAGCCATACCAGCATCCCCAGACAGCTTCCGTACAATAAGAATAGTACTATTTTGGCAATACAGTGCTGTATATTATGTTGTGTTGAATTACTTTCAAAGCTCAAAGTTATTTATGGGTTCCATAGCCATGCTTCCCAAGATCCCACCCTGAGGACTGGGTTATAATGCACAATAGATTGCCTGCGTGCTCAAAGGGGAGCCTACCAACAATTTACATTAGCTCTTTCTGAATGATCAGGTAATCATTAAACTATTTAAAAAGCTCCAGGATGTTGGAAGTCCCCTCCTTGCCTGAGCTCCCGGGTGATTGTTCTATTGCCTATTACTGAACACCATTATTGACCTTCCGCTTGACGGCAGATTTGCACACTTAAGGGGCTCATCATGAGGAGACCTTCGGGATAGGTTCTGAATAGACAAGTGCTTTATAAGCAAACCCTGGAAATATAGCAGACAATGCTCCCGGTCCACGGCGTATGGTCTATACCATATACCTAGGGTGTCCACAGCCGCTGGCCAGTTTAGAGGAAATAAAACGGTTTGCATTGATCTTGTAGTTCTCCTAATGAAGTAGGCGGATAAGCCTCTTTACACAGAATACCTGCAACCAAGGGGAACAAGATGATGGCTTTTATATCTATTTTATAATAGGGCTCTTATCACAGATGGTTACCCTTAGCGGATGTGAGATAAAATAGCAGGGCCCCATGCAATTTGGAGAGTTGTAATTCCTGATATGGGGCGTTATCAATTCAGAAGGCCGTCTTGTTCATCGCTTAAGGGCTTTGGGTTAGGAAGCAAAGTAAGATGCTAGTTATAATGTGGCATAGTTGAGGTGTCCCCCCCAATGCCCTATGCTTTTAATTTTAGCCCTATTCATATTTGAAGTTGAGTTTCATTGGGATTCCTAATGCGCGTAGCTACCCGTGGGCGTCCAAGCGCGGTGACTTGTCAGACGAGATTCAGGGCGGGGCGAGTCAGGGGAACAGTTTCATAACCAGTTTGTTTACCCATTCAGGATTACATTTCTAGTCGCTACTTGTATGGCCAGACCTTCCTTTATCATATGCCAAGCATCTGGGGCACTCCTATGTCGCAAGAATTGCAAGATGGGTGGAGGCTGTTACTTGGAAACATGGTTTCACCAACATATCCTGGTTTGGATTTCCAGGAATGCGTTGGGCTGAGCTTTTAGGAACGCTGCGCAGGACGTTGAAGGAGGGTAGACCGCAGCCGCACATTGGACTTAAGTGCACTGAGCGGTGAGCTGGGATCATGTGGCCTCTGGTGGTCTGAGATGACACCTAGACCCATATGGCACGGGGTGAGATCCCAGGAAGCATTGGAGGTAGTTCGCAAGCGTGTAAACGCAGCCATGCGCAAATTCACAGAGATGCAAGGGTTAGGTTTCATAAGACACGGCCTGCTGCATGCCAAATCAGTCGGCTGCTGGGAAACTGACGGGGTGCATTGGTCCACGGTATGCATGGCAATTTCTTGCTAGACCTGGGGGAAGCTCTAGAGACAGCCGGTGCTAGTAGGAAGAGATCCAGGGGGCTAAGTGGTGGGGGCTCTGGGTGCAGCGGGGGCCACACCCAGGGCCGGACTCAGGCAATTCAACTTGGCAGCTTTACAGGCACTAGGCATACATCCACCTGTGGAGTCCCGCAGGGGTCGTCATTATCCCCCTTATTATTTAATCTTTATCTCCGCCCTCTTCTTCATTCCCTTAAGAAATTTAAAGTCACGGTGTTCAACTATGCGGACGATTTACAGCTATTATTCCAACTGAACATCCCTGATGCTGTGTCCGAATTTCAGAACACCATGAGACACATCCAATGTTGGATGAACGAAAACCATCTAAAACTTAACCCGGGCAAAACAGAACTACTTTTGCCCGGGAACAGTTTATCCAGCTGGAGTGTCAACTACTGGCCAGCAGACCTGGGCATTCCTCCTGTAAGGTCCACTGCTGTAAAGAGCCTAGGTATCACGCTCCATAAGGACCTGTCCTTAAAAACCCAGGTGGGTGCCGTGGTTTCCGCAAGCTTTTTCCAAATGAGGAAAATAAAAAAAATTGCTCACTTACTCACCCAGTCTGCCTTAATCCAGGTCACTATTGCCTTGGTCATGTCCCGCCTGGACTATTCCAACAGCGTCTACCTGGGACTTCCAGTGTGCCTGTCAAAGAGACTTCAACTAGTCCAGAATCAGGCGGCTAGACTCATTTTACAACAGCCAAAATGGTCTTCTATCAAACCAGGACTAGAAAAGCTACACTGGCTTCCGATTTCCCAACGCATTGCCTTTAAAGCTGGCTGTATCACCTTCAAGGCCACACAAGATAAAGGCCCTGCCTTTATTCGCAGTCTGGTTTCTAAATATACTCCCACTAGAAGCCTGCGCTCTGCTCAAAAATCCTTATTGGAGGTGCCTCGCTTTAAAAGGAAGCGACAGGGTGGCTGCTGCTTTCGCCATCTAGCAGCCTCACTTTGGAACTCCATCCCCTTACCGATTAGGCAGAGTAAGGATTTGCTCACCTTCCGTAAGGGACTAAAAACCTGGTTGTTCTCTCAAGCCTACCATTAGCCTTTGTTAGCTTAGTGTTATGTTGTTCGGATTCTTCACACTTCCTATAGCGCCATGAAGCCCACGGGTGTACGAGCGCTTTATAAATTGATTTTAACATAACATAACATAACATAACATAACATAACAGGGCTGTGAAGGAGTTACAGGGCGATCCCGATACAGGAAAGGCGCAGGAACAGGACCTGAAGCCTCCAGTGCTAAGCGCACCATGCATAAGTCATACAGGCTCCAAGGGGTCCTTCTTGGGAACTTGGAGTACGACGGCGCCCCGTTAGTCTTTAGGGCGGTTGTAAACCTGAACAACCGGGGGCTTGCTTTATAGGGTCCACCCAACTGGGGAAGGTGTGAGTCACTCTCCCATGTTCAGCGGGCGGAGTTGGTGGACGATAGGTTCACCGGTGGGAGGAGTAGATCCTCCCAGGTACCACACCGGGCTATGGCCGCTGGTGTTTCTCTTGGCTGAACTTCAGGTGCCCTGCAATGACGGGATGCGGGGCGAATGGGATCGCCTGTAAGATAACCCACCTTTTATTTGTATACCAAATAAACCTGCAATTTTATCTCTCCAATAACATTGTGTCTGTGTATTATTGTAGAATATTGTGGGGTTGCGGGCGGCGGTGTACCGATGGAGGTACTATGGACAGGAGCAGTGCCATGCAATCACATCAACAAATCAGAACGAGATGCAATGTTTATGCAAACTTCAAAATGCCTTTGCTATCGAGAGAGGTGATGCATAAAGCAAGGGCCAAGCTGGCAACCCCAATCACCTCTGGCATCAGCCCCACATTGCTAAAATGTGCCCTGACTTGATTGGGTCATGGCAGTCCATACCAGCTCTGAAAGCAGCCTGCAGCCTTTAGGGGCAATGCAAGAGTGCAGAATGTCCTGCCCAGCCGCGCCTGGTGGGCGAAGAGGTCGGGCATGCGTGCACTGCGTTATGGCTGTAGTGCATGTTGGACTAAAACTGCTGTGGAAGTTTAGTGGCAAGCTGATGACTGCTTTTGGCGCAATCATTTTTTTAGCTGCTTTGAAAGAGCTCCTGTTTTAAGTGTGCCTTAGAGACATCTTTATGTGTTTTGTGAGCCTCATGTTTCCCTAAACAATTGGGGAGAGAATGTGTCCTAACGGCTAGGGTGGTCAACCTCGTAGCTGGGGAACCGGGTTCGAATCTCGGTGGGGACGCGCATCGTTCTGTGATTCTGGGCAAATTGCTTAATTTCCCCGTGCGTAACAAATATGAATGTATCCACTTGTAATGTAACTGGTGCTCATGTAAAGCGCCCTGATACCTTTGGGTCTAGTTCACGCAATTTAAAACTCCCGAAAATATAAATAATAACTTTACATAAGTTACACAGACAAACAGGGTAATTCAGTCAGTCCTCGTCATCCACTGGCTTGTTCAAGAGTCATTGACATTTTGCTTCTGCCCACCACAGCATACAGGGGCAATGGCCAGCCCACTCCATCCATTTGCTTCCTAGTGACCCACTGGCAAGAGGGTGTATCTTTCATTCCATACTTTCCGAGATAGTCAAGGAAGCCGTGCACGTTATCCTTGCCAGGAAAACTCCGCTTTGGTTACAGTAGGACTCTTGATTTTAATATATAATGGGCTGCACAGAAGTGCCCTCCCCATATGCGAAAACTAAACTGCTACACATTTTTTAAAAAAGCAAATACAAACCAAACTCATGACGCACTTGACTCAAAGGGTTAATTTCCTGCAGAATTAGAGATCATGTATGTATACAATAGACCATAGAAATGAAAAGAAGCTTTTGACCGTGCGCATCGGTTTCCACAATTGCAAAAAAAGTCAAACTCTCAAGTACATTTAGCCAGCAGCCAATGCCAAAACTCAGAAGAAGGAACCAGGACATCAGCACCCCTGGCTCTTGTTCTTGCAGCTGACTTCCACCGTACGAACTGGTCTAGAGCCCCAGATTGGATGGAAACTGTTGTCAAAGAGGAGACCTAGACCCAATCACACACGTTCTTTGACGGATTTATCCACACCAGGAACAGATACAAATAAGCCAGGAACATTTTAATAAAAAAAATAAACAATATTCATTGTCTTGATCTAGGCTCTTGTGTTGCCAAAGGATCCAAATGTCATCGCCTTCAGATGGCATGTTGTAAATTTCCTTCTCTTACAAAAGCATTTAATACTGGGATTCCGCCTGTTTCCCTGTGCAAAAATGCAATCACAGAGGCACAAGTGCTTTGCCAAGAACTACACAGTGTGGTCAAATGGTGAAGGTGGAATTAGACGTCGGGCCTCAGGATCCCTAGTGCCAAGTGGGATGTAAAATGTGTCGTAAGCAAGATGTGGCTTGAGCAGCCTTTCTACAAGACTGGGCCTATGTATTTAATGTATGTGAATTAGCACCCAGTGCCTCACAAATTCATGAAGATGCTCTTGCTGGACAAAGCATAATACAAACCAGCCGTAGTCTAAGGGCACAGAGACCTTTCTCCAATACTTAATTGCTGGGACAATTTGAGGCACCGTGTGGGACGCTGAATTGCCGACTGGGGCAGAGCGGAGGAGCTCACATCGCGGGTGCGGGACTGCGAGGACCACAAGCCAGTGCATGGAGTCATCACACGCAGCTGGCCCTCTTCCCGCCCATTACCTCCTCTTATTAAACGCGGGACGCGCGCGGGTGAAGCCCGGGCCAAGGGCGGGCCCGTTCTAGCCCATTCTAGTCCTTTACAGACCGTGCAAGACCGGACCGGGCCACCCCTCTTGGTTCCTGAGTGATTGAGGTTGTGTCTCTAAGGCTCTCAACAAGCACCGGGCGCAGCATCACTCCAGATCTAGGACTATGACGGGCCGAGAGACTAGAAGCAAAGCTCTATCATCGAGCACAATGGTGGCAGGTATATTGGACAATTTCCTGGTTAGAGCAAATTCTCTTTTATCTAATGAAATAATTATTTTAGAACGACGACTTTCCCAGGGAATTGCTAATGCCAAAAGATCCTTGCTGGGCCATATAGCTAATGCCAAAAATCCTGAAAGGTGTGTGGGTTCCCCTGTTGTACCTCTAAATAGCAATGACCAACTAAGATCAACTGTCTTGCTAGAGCCCAGGAGTAGCCCTGGAACGCATAGAGATGCTCTTCCGGTTATCCCTGAAGCTATTCAAGTGCCTTCTGTCGGTGATAGTATGATATCTGATAGTAGGCCTGATCCTAACATCTTTCAGCTTCAAGGAAATCGGGAGGGGGCTGTTCCAAAAAGAAAACGTGGGGCAGAGATAGGGGGTGGAAAAAAGGCAAAGTTAGATAAATGTCCCTCTTATAATGATCCCAAAGGTCATACAAAAGGTAGGGAGGTCCCTCCAGCAGTCAGTGGTACTATTAATTCTCCTCCCCCAAGTCCTTCCTGTAGTGCAGTCTACTACATTTAGTTTTGGGGATATAACACAGGCCCGGGGTGATCATCTGAATTCTAGCCTAGGTAGTATCTTGAAATTCTTGCTTGGCCCCTTGGTTATTTGACTTGACCAAATCGACCTCAGGTTGACAAAAATAGAAAAAGCCACTGGGGCTATGGTGGATCACTTGAAATCACCAGAAACTATGCAGGGGAAGTCTGACGCTAATGTGGGGGGTGTACCCTCAGCCAATATTCCCTTTACAGCAAATCTCCCTGCCCCAGTAATCCCCCCCCCCCCTGGTAGCATAGAGTGCCCATACTACCCTCCCTGTTAGCCCTTCCAGGATGGCCAAAAAGCCTAACGAGAATGATGAGCGAAAAAACCTGGAGGGCAATAGATTGAGAATGAAAAAGGTAGTAAATCTACTCTTGTAGTGGTCTTAACTGGCGTACCCGAGCTTAGCAATTCAGCAGTAGAATCGTTTGCCTCTCTTAAAAACAAAGCGGAAAACTGGCTGAACAATAATAGACCCCTTCCCCCTCACATTTCTAGTGAAATACTAATGGTTAGAAGGGTTTCTTTGGTGGGATATACTAGTAAAAACACCAGTGGCGATTGTATCCTGGTTAATTTTAGGAACCCCGGGACAGTCTCGCACATCTGTTACTGGCCGGGTAGTGAGGTAGATACCGCAATCCAGACTTTCCTACTGTCCTTCTTCTACCCACCTCATACTATTCGATCTGAATTAGGGTCAGAAGATGGCTGGACAAGGGTGGGATCTAGGGGGCAGACCAGAGGGTTCAGGACCAATCTCTATGATATCCATGTGCCCACCCAATATTTTCACAACATTAGGTACAGCTGCTTGGACCAGGTAGACTGACTACAGTATAAATATGGAGCTGTAGGCCGAGTTGGGGGACTGACGGCAAAATACATAACTTAACCCCTCCGGGAGGGATAGCTACATGTATGAATGAGGGTTGGACGCAGGAAGCTGATAGCATGAAGAGCAACCATCTAGGGACAGCGGCGAGTGTTCCACCTGGCCCTAATACCTGTGACAAATAGGTTAAGGATCCAGTTAATTTCCATACTTTGGGAACCCTAACTACTGGTATAGAACCCAGCTTGCCAACCCCAAGAACTAGAACTGATGGTAGCTCACTGAAAATATTGTCCTGGAACCTGGCAGGTCTATGTAATAAAATGGCCTGCCCTGAGTGGGGCTCTTTTATAGATAAGAGCGATGTATGCCTCTTTCAGGAAACCTGGGCAAGGGAGGAACAATTGCGAGCGGTTTTGCTTCATTCTCAGTACTGCAAGGTGGGGGGGGAGGGTAGACCGTCAGGGGGTCTAACAATTTGGGTGGGATCCCATTTGGGCTGCAGTGCCAGGGCTATGAACACTACAACGGAGGACGTCCAATGTGTGGTCCTAGAGTGGCCGAATGCTTCTAGGCTCGCTTTGGTTAATATCTACTCTAGACCTGTGAGTACCACATGTGAGTCTAGAACCATTGAGGAGCTCTCCTCTTTTTTAAATGTGATTCCGCAGGGTACCACGTTTTTGGTATGGGGAGACTTCAATTCTCATTTCGAGCCACTTTTGGGTTTGATGGATGGTGTAAACCTGGAGGAGGACGACCACTGGAAAATTCCTCAAGTGGTGGGTCCCCCGCCCAGGTCATGGGCGCCATTGGCTGTCCAAATCATGGCTCTGACGCTTGACCACTCAATTAGGGCCTGCAATGGTCGTGTAAAATCGAACATCCCCTCAAAATGTACCTTTAATAAGCCTGGTCAGGAGTCACGGTTGGATTATATATTTGTTGAAAGCTGCGCTTGGCATAAGGTCCTTGAGTTTAGGGTGGAAACTAGGGTTGAAAGTGATCATAATGCACTGATTTTGGACTTTTTATCCCCTGGCACCCCCAAAGACACTTGTAAGCCAGATAGTGGCCTAGATGATAGGGCACTTTTATCCAACAACAGGCGCAGGGCTAGATGGGACAAACTTGTAACACACCCAGAGCTAGTGGCGGAGCTATACGCTCGGGCAATTCCGGTATTGGAAGCGGTTGGCGCCTTAATTCCGCAGCATCCCTCCCCTGAAGTATATCTAAAACTTGGGGATCTTAACAAGGAATTAACTAATACCCTAGCAGAGGTCCTTAACCCCCCAGGGCCAATAGGGAGAAGGGTGGGCAATAGACCTACATGGTACAATACTGCCTGTAGAAAGGCGAAAGTAGAACTCCTCCAGGTCCTGAAGCAAAATAATAATAGGGCACTGATAAAAGAAAGGAGATCAGAATATAAGCAGTTAATACACCATGCTAAGATCGAGTGGGACAACGATAACTGTGCCAATTTAACGTCTGCTCTTAAAACAAGAGATGCACGGAAGTTGTGGCTAATTGTTAATACGGGGTCGGCCGACCCAGTACCGGCAATAGCACCTAATATTGCTGCGGATGTGTGGGAAGATCATTTTCGCACCCTCTATGGAGGGGAGAATTCTACCAATGACATGGAACAAGGGGGCTTAGCGCCTAGCTCTATTGCTCAAATGAATGAGGCAGAGTTTACTGAGGGAGAGGTCCGTGCTGCTATTTCCAAACTTGCAGCCGGCAAAGCGCCAAGGTTGGATAAACTCCCAGGCGACCTCTTCAAGCATGAACCCATGGTCTGGGCCCCTTATTTAACGGTTTTATTCAATGTAATCCAAAGGGGTTTGGTGGTCCCCAGTACTTGGCTGGGAGGTGAGATAGTCCCTATCTTCAAGAAGGGCTTGTCTCTACTCCCAGCCAACTACAGGCTTATCAGCCTCATTGACGTGCCGCAAAAGATCGTCGCGAGGCTGATTTTAGACCGCCTTTTATAATGGATGGAGGAGTTTTCCATCTTAAGCCCTCATCAGGCAGGGTTCAGGAAAAATGTATCCACTACGTATCAGATTTTTCCCCTTACCCCTATTGAACATGATAATCCGACTCCATAGGGAGAACTTCGCACAGGTCAGGTGTGGCAAAATGGTGCTCTGTCAGCTAGATTCCCTGTTGGCAGAGGGGTGAGACAGGGGTGTGTCTTGGCACCCACCCTGTTTTGCCTTTATGTCAACGGGGTAATCACACACCTGAATGCGGTACCCAACAGCGCTGTCCAAAACGTGATGGTTGTCGGGTTCCTGCGATCATGTTCGCAGACGATACCTTATTGCTCTCAAAGTCTCCCATGGGCAACCAACGAGTGCTGGATGGCTTTAAGTCATTTTGTTTGGAGCGGGGTCTGGAAATAAACACCCTTAAAACAAAATTCATGATTTCTAACCCACCAGCAACTACACGCCCAAATCCGATGATAGGTGGAGTCCGGTTAGAAAGGGTTCAGACTTTCGAGTATTTAGGGCTCATTTTAAATGAAAGTATGACTTGGGTCCCACATCAAATAAAATCCCAACTCAAGTTGGCTCAATTAGCGGGGGGTATCCTCAAGCTTTCAAACAAATCCTCTGTTAAACCGATTGGCCCACCTCTTGAAATATATAAACTACAGGCACGGGGGGCAGTAATCTACGGCGACGAACTCTGGGGTTACCAGTGTGGATCCGCGATTGCCGGCGTGGAAAATACATTTTTAAGACAGTTGGTGGCTTTTCCCCCCAGTACACCCCTATTGCCGTTGAGGCTTGATTTGGGCCTCAGACCCATAGATGAGGAATTGGGCCTCAAACCGCTAACATTTTGGCGGAGGCTCTGGACCACCCCTGAGCTCAAGAATTATAGGCAAGAGCTCTTGGATGTTTTAAGGCTCCCGAATGCGGGGAAATTTCTCTGGCTGAAGTATGTGAGAGAGGAATTTGGGAGAATAGGTCTCCTGTTAATGTGGATGACCCGGAGTCTGCCTGCACTAGGGTCCCTCGCAAGTACCTGGCCAAATTGTACTACGAAAGTAAATTAACTGCTCTCACATCGAATGCACAAATTGGCACCTTATCTGGTACTTTTTTAATGATTAAAGACTTTTATCAATTTGAGCCTGTTTTAGATGATGTTAGTACTGCTGTTTCGAGAAAGTTGTACCTTCAATGGAGACATGGCACCCTACCTATTAGAGCCCTTACGAGCATGTGGTGTTCGTCCTCCCCAAAAAATTGCCCTGGTTGTACTTCGGAGCAGGAAAATGAAATGCATGTTTTGTTCTTTTGCCCCGCTTACCAAAAATCCAGCTAGCCTATAGAATATTTAAAACGGATCTTTCAACTGTGATTGTATTTGCTGTAAGAACATTTTTTGCAGCTATGTGGAACAAAAGAAGGATGTATGTAAATACTGTCTGAATTTGGATCCAGCATCCGCAGTTGTATAGATGCTTTGGTGCTTGCACTCAAACTCTTGACTGTAAAGGGGGAATATTCGGACATTTTTTTTTCACTGATTGCTTTGTAATGACAAGTTGTATGGGCACTTGCACTTTCTTGCTGCTTATTGCTCTACTTACATGTATTGCATCCATTTTTAATTGCTCAAATATGTGATTTCTTTTATGACAATATTGTCGAAATAAAGATGAAATGGTGAATATAAACCAGCAGGATATTTTATTTAACAGCAAACATAGCACCATTATCCTGGGCCAAAAGCAATAAAAACATTAATAAGTTACATTTAAAATAAGTTATTATATATTTATTTTTCAGTTTAAACGAAGCTATGCTTTAGGCCCTGAAACACCAAGGTGAATAACAGTAGCCACCTGTCATTCAGTCCATGTGTCACAAAAGAGGCTTCTTGTGAGATTGTGTTGCAACACTAGCATGTGACAGGCAGGAAAGTAGAGTTTTTTCTTCAGTGGGTGAATGACCAAAGTAGATTGCCCTGGTTCAGGGTCTAGTTTTAGGTTTTGCCTGAAACAGTGCATGCTCTATTGTCCCAAAGTCTCTTGTAAACAAAAAAGATTAAAACAGGTTTAGAGCCCGCCCCTTACTTATCATTGGTTAACTTCCACGTCACTCTCATTTCTTTGCTTATCGTTGGTCTGCTCCTCCCGCTTCAACTCTCTCTTCCTGTCTTCTGTGGAGCATGGACTGTGTACAGCTCCCTTTCCGAGGCCATTGTTCTTCCACGGTCACGAGCTTGTAGAATAGTGTATTTGTATGTTTACACCACTCCATAAGAGTGTATCTATTTGTAGACCCCCTCAACCCCCCCCCCCCCTTCACCCCCGCAACTCCACTCGGAGAAGGAACATGAATAATTGTCCAGCGTGCTGCTACGTGGACCACATGATGCTACTGGCGCAGAGACAGGTGTCCATCAATACTTGTAATGTTTTTAAACGAAAACACAAACAGCACACTTCTTTAAATGAAACAAATACTGAAAACACATTTTGGGAACCTGTATTTATTACTGACTATATTAGCAAACGGCTGTATAAAAAGTAAGTGTGCTTCCTAAGCGAGTAGGCATTAGTCAAATCACGATGTATGCATGCTCACTGTTGCTGAAGTAGCTTATAGTGCTGTTTTAGAAAATCTACCTGTTTGAAATAGATCTTGAAATTGCCATCATCTCCTGTGAGAAGGCCGCCAATGAGAGCTAGGATTAGCTGTAATATATAACCTAAAGACAACTAAAATGGCTCTGTGGCTTTTGTTTCAGTGCACAGCAACTCATCGCACAGTTGTCTTCAAGGACTGCATTCCAGAAGAAGATGCAGACTTGTTTCTGCTTAAAACGGTAACTTACTGCCCTCTGCAGGACAGAATAGGGATGAATCGCAGCATTGGCAACTTTCACATCAGCTGTTCTTCATTGCAAACCCAGGGGCTTATTTACAAGCCCCTTGCGCCGCCGGTGCGTCACTTTTAATATGGGAAAAGTGACGTGCCGACGGCGCAAGTGGCTTGTAAATAAGCCCCGGTACTTTACTAATGTAACGATAGCACGTAGCGGAAACCCTTCCACTTTACGTTTCATTTGATCGCATATGGACGGTTTCAGGAGAGACACACAGACATCATCTAGGGCGGGTCGCCAAGGGTGCAGCTGCGACCTCTGCCTTGCTCTCTGCGACCCCAGGCCTCAGAGGTGGTAAAATCAGTAGGGGGAGGAAGTGAGGAACACGGGGGCAGCTCGTCCTTATAGACGTTTTTTTTGTGCAGATTTATATAGCGCGAAATCGACCGCAGTTCTCGGAGCGCTTTACATGAGCACCAGTTATGTTACACAAGGACACATTCGTTGTTTGGGAGCTCCACTTCCCTTGTTTACTGCCAATGTTTTATTACGTTAATAGTGAATAATCTATTATTCATTATTAGTGTAAGAAAGAATGGAGTACAATTAGGTGGCATATGACCCTCACTGGCACCTGAGGTAATTTAAAAATACTTTTAGAAGTATGTTGTGTCCGTGCTTGTGGATGAGTCTGTTTATGTGAGAGAGTGTGGGTGTGCCAGTGTGTGTATATGAAAGGGCGCGTGTGAGTGAAAGCAATCTTGCCCCAGACATTTTGGTGAATTGACCTTCAAAGAGAGACATTGGGAAAACCTGGAAATAATCAGGTTGGTGTGCTTCATGTACATATATTCAAACAGTGTACCGGTTCACAAAAAATATATTTGATTGTTTTCAATTTTGAAACGCTTGTGATAAATGACCATACATAATCCGGAGTCGTTATAGCACTTACAGGTCTTGTGGCTACAAACATGTATAAAAATGAATTACTCAACATATATTTCAAAAAGCTTCGGAGTGGTGTCTTATGGATTCTTGTAAAAACAAAAGGAAAATATAACAAGCATTGGCACAGCCAATCGTTTTCGCCTAAGCGAGAAATGGCTTTGTCAATGTTTTTTAAAGTGTTGCACAGCACTGACCGCACTCCTTTGCAATATGGCTGAAAATAAAAAAGAATAGTGCTATGACGCGGTCAACACTGACTGTGTCATACTTACTTATGCCCACTACCCCTCTTGGGGTATAGACCATCAACCAGTTCTCTCCAGCCATCTCTGGCATGTGTTTTTCTTTCCACCTGACTCCAGGTGTAACCCATCTCCGTACAGTTCTCAACACCAGGTGTTTCTTGGCCTTCCCCTATTCCTTTTCCCTAGAGGGTTCCAGGTGAGGGCTTGCCTGGTGGTGTTTGATGTAGGCTTGTGGAGGGTGTGACCTATCTAGCCCCATCGTCTTTTCATGATTTCCTCATGAGCAGGGAGTTGGAAAGTCTGCTGTCATAGGCCATTGTTGCTGATGGTGTTTGGCCAGCGCATTTGGAGGATTTTCCTTAGACAGGTGTTGATGAAGGTCTGGAGTTTGTTGGTGGTGGTCACTGTTGTCCCCCGTTTCTGCTGTATACAGGAGGACCAATTTTATGTTGGTTAAAAAGCCTGATCTTGTTTTGCAGCATTAAATCCTTAGAGCTCCAGATCTTCTTTAGCTGAATGAAGGCAGCCCTTGCTTTGCAGATTCTTGCCTTGATGTTGGCATCTGACCAACCTGCTTGTCTATGACACTGCCCAAGTAGGTGAAGGCCTCAATCTCTTCATTGTCTGCAAGAGTAACTGCAGTTGTGCAGGCCGTTTTAGATTTTAGGATCTTGTTTGTCCCCCCTGTGGATGTTGAGGCCAAGTTGTGCTGATGTGGCTGCCACTTCGTGGGTCTTATCGTGCATCTGCAGATGGGTATGGGAGAGTAGGGCTAGGTCATCTGCAAACTCCAGGTCATCAAGCTGCGGCCAAGGTGTCCACGGGATACCATTTATTTTCCTTACCATGGATGTCTTCATGATCCAGTCTATGGCCAGCAGGAAGAGAAAAGATGAGAGCAAACAACCCTGGCAGACTCTGGCCCTCACTTCGAAGGCTTCAGTAAATTGTCCTCCATGGACTATCTTTTAGGTCATTCCCTTGTAAGAGTTCTTGACGACTTTTATGAATTGCCTTTTCATGGTCAATGACGTTGACATGGAGAGGGGAGTTCTATTCCATCGACTGCTCAATGATGATGCTCAGTGTTGCAATCTGTTCTGTGCAGGAATGCATCTTGGCGGAATTCAGCTTGCTGGTCTCTTAACTGAGCGTCAACTTGTCCCTTTATTCTTTTCAGAATAACTCAGTTGAACTCTGTTGATAGAAGAGTTATCCCTCTGTAGTTTGTTCAGTTACTCAGGTCACTTTTCTTGGGGATCTTGATGAGATATCCCTCCTACCAGTCTGATGGCACCTTTTCCTCTTCGCAGATCCTTCCAAACATGGGGAAGAGCATGTCTACTGATATGTCAATGTCTACCTTTAATGCCTCTGCAGGAATGTTGTTAAGTCCTGCTGCCTTCCCATTTCTCAGATGTTTGAAGACTTGCTGTATTTCTTCCTTGGTTGGTCTGCTGCAGTCAATTGACAAGTCCTTTCAGTTGTCTGGCTGGTGGAGGCTGCGGCACAGTCATGGCGATGGGGCGGGGAAGGGGGGATTGTCTGGCCGTATCACAGTGCTATTATTTTATTTACTTTAAGCCATGTTGCACAGCAACCTGTGCCGCATTAAAAAAGCCACTTGTTCTCGCATACTTGTTTGGCTTTGGGTCCAAGGTGCCCACAAATGCAGCAATGCCTAAGACTTCAGCTTTCGTACACTTGACCATGTTTTCGTCGCATGCTTGTTTGGCTTTCGTGCAGCCCAGATAAAGAGAGAACAACAGAAATGGGCAGGTTGTGCCTTTGGTGACGGGGCCTCTCCTCATACATCTATTCTTTGAAGTGGGACAAAAAGCCACCTAAAGAACAGGAGCCTTCCATCAGGTTCTGGTCACTATCTTTCCACTTGCCGCTTGCTACAGCAATGTGTGCTTTTTTTAAAATACATCTAATTATGACAGAGAACTATTGCTCAGGGTGAAAATTACCTGCCCAGGATCACAGGCGTGGTCAAGTTACTAAGC
This sequence comes from Lissotriton vulgaris, assembly GCF_964263255.1. Classification (NCBI taxonomy): domain Eukaryota; kingdom Metazoa; phylum Chordata; class Amphibia; order Caudata; family Salamandridae; genus Lissotriton; species Lissotriton vulgaris. The sequence goes on from NC_141685.1 coordinate 872,697,979, forward strand.
CAGTATGAGAAATCTGTCTATATTCCTATTGGACTGTTTTGTGCAGATGCTTTTGGGGAAGAATATCTCAAAGGCCAGTTATTTACCCATTACTAAATTGTGAAATATACTAACGTACATCAACATTTTTAGCCTTGCAAAGGGTGTGGAAACCTCTATTTAAATACCAGTACAATACAAAAAATAACGAGCAATGTACACACAACTAACTGCAACCATTTAAAATGCATGGCAACATACAACCACCCGCAATTAAAACACACACTCTTCGCACAAGCATCAAAAGCTAACATACACAAAACATACAATTATGTATACATGCAAACAGTCCAAACACACTTAAAACGAAGCCGTTGAAACCGGGTACAAACAGTTATGCACACATGTATATCAGAAATGATTCTCCAACGAACATGCTTAGACCCACAAACTATGAAGAATCTGTGAAACAACATGTAAGATGTAAAAGTTACCTTGACATGTCTGCCGGGAAGGTAGCGGGCTTCCTCGCGACCAGGCATAGCCGCTTTTTATACATCACACAAAGAACGCCCATTAGAGGAGCCTCAGCGGAAAGCTGACAGCCTTTATTTGTAGGATTGCAGCAGTACGGCACAAACAGAATGTCTCTCCAATTAATGTCAATGCCCAACTCGTTTCGAACAGCGAGTGTTCTTGTTCACGGGCACAGGAAGCAGTGATGGCAGCATTACTGGGGAACACACCTTGATAAGTACAACTGGCTCCTCCTCCGACATGAAGTGCTGCTAAGCATGCTGGAGCTGGTAGTTCCACATAGTGTTACCCTTGTGGGTGCTGTTCACCATCTGCAAAGTAATCCAAATAAAATCCTTAGTAGGCAGAAGATAAAGTCTTTGTTTGCCGCACTGTTGAATTACACATCCTTCAAATGCCCTTTCCGCTCCAACGCGCTCCGAGGTTTCGAAGCGCTGGATCTGCCGGGAAGGTAACGGGCTTCCTCGCGACCACGCATAGCCGCTTTTTATACATCACACAAAGAACGCCCATTAGAGGAGCCTCAGCGGTAAGTTGACAGCCTTTATTTGTAGGATTGCAGCAGTACGGCACAAACAGAATGTCTCTCCAATTAATGTCAACGCCCAACGCATTTCGAACAGCGAGTGTTCTTGTTCACGGGCACAGGAAGCAGTGATGGCAGCATTACTGGGGAACACACCTTGATAAGTACAACTGGCTCCTCCTGCGACATGAAGTGCTGCTAAGCATGCTGGAGCTGGTAGTTCCACATAGTGTTACCCTTGTGGGTGCTGTTCACCATCTGCAAAGTAATCCAAATAAAATCCTTAGTGGGCAGAAGATAAAGTCTTTGTTTGCCGCACTGTTGAATTACACATCCTTCAAATGCCCTTTCCGCTCCAACGCGCTCCGAGGTTTCGAAGCGCTGGATCTGCCGGGAAGGTAGCGGGCTTCCTCGCGACCAGGCATAGCCGCTTTTTATACATCACACAAAGAACGCCCATTAGAGGAGCCTCAGTGGAAAGTTGACAGCCTTTATTTGTAGGATTGCAGCAGTACGGCACAAACAGAATGTCTCTCCAATTAATGTCAACGCCCAACGCGTTTCGAACAGCGAGTGTTCTTGTTCACGGGCACAGGAAGCAGTGATGGCAGCATTACTGGGGAACACACCTTGATAAGTACAACTGGCTCCTCCTCCGACATGAAGTGCTGCTAAGCATGCTGGAGCTGGTAGTTCCACATAGTGTTACCCTTGTGGGTGCTGTTCACCATCTGCAAAGTAATCCAAATAAAATCCTTAGTAGGCAGAAGATAAAGTCTTTGTTTGCCGCACTGTTGAATTACACATCCTTCAAATGCCCTTTCCGCTCCAACGCGCTCCGAGGTTTCGAAGCGCTGTATCTGCCGGGAAGGTAGCGGGCTTCCTCGCGACCAGGCATTGCCGCTTTTTATACATCACACAAAGAACGCCCATTAGAGGAGCCTCAGCGGGAAGTTGACAGCCTTTATTTGTAGGATTGCAGCAGTACGGCACAAACAGAATGTCTTTCCAATTAATGTCAACGCCCAACGCGTTTCGACCAGCGAGTGTTCTTGTTCACGGGCACAGGAAGCAGTGATGGCAGAATTACTGGGGAACACACCTTGATAAGTACAACTGGCTCCTCCTCCGACATGAAGTGCTGCTAAGCATGCTGGAGCTGGTAGTTCCACATAGTGTTACCCTTGTGGGTGCTGTTCACCATCTGCAAAGTAATGCAAATAAAATCCTTAGTAGGCAGAAGATAAAGTCTTTGTTTGCCGCACTGTTGAATTACACATCCTTCAAATGCCCTTTCCGCTCCAAGGTTTCGAAGCGCTGGATCTGCCGGGAAGGTAGCGGGCTTCCTCACGACCAGGCATAGCCGCTTTTTATACATCACACAAAGAACGCCCATTAGAGGAGCCTCAGCGGAAAGTTGACAGCCTTTATTTGTAGGATTGCAGCAGTACGGCACAAACAGAATGTCTCTCCAATTAATGTCAACGCCCAACGCGTTTCGAACAGCGAGTGTTCTTGTTCACGGGCACAGGAAGCAGTGATGGCAGCATTACTGGGGAACACACCTTGATAAGTACAACTGGCTCCTCCTCCGACATGAAGTGCTGCTAAGCATGCTGGAGCTGGTAGTTCCACATAGTGTTACCCTTGTGGGTGCTGTTCACTATCTGCAAAGTAATCCAAATAAAATCCTTAGTAGGCAAAAGATAAAGTCTTTGTTTGGCGCACTGTTGAATTACACATCCTTCAAATGCCCTTTCCGCTCCAACGCGCTCCGAGGTTTCGAAGCGCTGGATCTGCCCGGAAGTTAGCGGGCTTCCTCGCGACCAGGCATAGCCGCTTTTTATATATCACACAAAGAACTCCCATTAGAGGAGCCTCAGCAGAAAGTTGACAGCCTTTATTTGTAGGATTGCAGCAGTACGGCACAAACAGAATGTCTCTCCAATTAATGTCAACGCCCAACGCGTTTCGAACAGCGAGTGTTCTTGTTCACGGGCACAGGAAGCAGTGATGGCAGCATTACTGGAGAACACACCTTGATAAGTACAACTGGCTCCTCCTCCGACATGAAGTGCTGCTAAGCATGCTGGAGCTGGTAGTTCCACATAGTGTTACCCTTGTGGGTGCTGTTCACCATCTGCAAAGTAATCCAAATAAAATCCTTAGTAGGCAGAAGATAAAGTCTTTGTTTTCTGCACTGTTGAATTACACATCCTTCAAATGCCCTTTCCGCTCCAACGCGCTCCGAGGTTTCGAAGCGCTGGATCTGCCGGGAAGGTAGTGGGCTTCCTCGCGACCAGGCATAGCCGCTTTTTATACATCACACAAATAACGCCCATTAGAGGAGCCTCAGCGGAAAGTTGACAGCCTTTATTTGTAGGATTGCAGCAGTACGGCACAAACAGAATGTCTCTCCAATTAATGTTAACGCCCAACGCGTTTCGAACAGCGAGTGTTCTTGTTCACGGGCACAGGAAGCAGTGATGGCAGCATTACTGGGGAACACACCTTCATAAGTACAACTGGCTCCTCCTCCGACATGAAGTGCTGCTAAGCCTGATGGAGCTGGTAGTTCCACATAGTGTTACCCTTGTGGGTGCTGTTCACCATCTGCAAAGTAATCCAAATAAAATCCTTAGTAGGCAGAAGATAAAGTCTTTGTTTGCCGCACTGTTGAATTACACATCCTTCAAATGCCCTTTCCGCTCCAACGCGCTCCGAGGTGTCGAGGTGGCCGAGAAGGATGCCCCACCTTGGACTGAATTATGGGGCTGAAAGGTCACTGAGAATCGGACCTTCCAGCGCAGTTGAGAGAAATGAAAGGGAATCAGCGTTTTTCACTCCTGTCCACTTGGATATTTATTTTAAAGAAAAGACACTGTTCTGCAACTGCACCCACATGGGGAAAACTTCCTTTGCAAATACCAAAACTACGGGTTCCAGCATGCATGAATAATTACTCACCTGTGAGAGTCACGTGGGGAAGATACGAGCATGCAGTTAATGGCACCCCTGCAAGTCTGTCAGTTGGAACCAGTGCCATCCTCTGATGAAGGAGCCTCCCGGCTCTGAAACGCGTAAGGAACTTTGCTAATGAAGTGAAATATGCCGGTTCCGAAAATAAAAGCTTTTTCAGGAAGCACTCTTCTGCGTGGGCGTCCTTGCTTCAGGGCAATGTATGGATTTATATATAATATTATATATTAGCTTTGGAAGAAGACCGTTTGGTTGAAACGCGTCGCCATTAAACGCAATTGAAACACAGACCCTGGAGTGCCTTTCTAACATATATATATATATATATATATATATATATATATATATATATATATATATATATATATATATATATATATATATATATATATACATGCAGATGTGTATATATATGTTTATATATGTATGTATGTATGTAGATGCATTTTTTGTTCTTCTGCTCCTATTACCAAAAATATAGTAAGCCCCTCCTGATATCATTTTTTAGAGCTAAAGGCATAAAGGATTTTAAAGGGCATATAAAACTGCTCTTCAGCTTAAAGATGATGGCATCATATACCGTGTGTGTACCTTTTTAAAAATGCCTATTCGATCTCGTTCTTCTATTAATTAACACCTACTTACTTAGATCAACGTGACTCATACACATTAGGAAGTGGTCTATTTGCACTTCGCACACTTGCACTTTAATTCACGCTGTTATCTGTAAATACTTGAGTTAAAATAATTTGTGTATTAATGTCCATCAGGCCAATATGTACTATCTGTATTTAGAGGCACTGCATATTAGCACTTTGCACAGTTGCACCTTTTTTTGCATTTTTATCTGTAAATACTGAGCCATAGTAATCTGCCTATTTTAATGATCCTCGGGTGACCTAGCATTCTACACTTTATTTAGATGGTCTATTGACTAGGAATCATGCTTTATGCACGATGCACTTTATAAAACCAGCACCTTAGATAATGCTGCTAAACGCTCCAGCAAGCCCTTATTTTAATTGATGCTTGAAACATGTGTCCTGTGTATACATTACTGCTATTCTAAGGGTGATTCCTGCATATGTATATTTCATTTGATAACGCCATAGAAAAAGATCTGAACTTGATGATTTCGATAATAATGACACCTTGCACTTTGTTATTTCAGTGTTGCTGCTATTGTTAATAACAAGGAAATCCAACAATGTTTCTACCTTATTTTAATGTGATTTTTATTCTGACCATGTACGTAATTATGTGTATACTTCTATGGATAATGAAATATCCGAATAAAGGTTATTGACTTGACTTAACTTGTATATATATATTATTAAGGGCCATGAGACAGTCTTTGAAGAGATGAAATTAACACCATGTTTTTATGATTTATATATTTATATGTATATATTCATGAATTTATATGTATATATTTATTTATTTGCGTGATATTGCACAAATGTATATACTTTATTTATTCACCCACTTGGGTTGTATTCAAGACCAGGAAGGACTATGTATTATTTGTTTAGTCCCCTGTTTTTTCTTTGAACCCTTTTAAACATTATGTGTTTGAATTGGTGGTTAACTTTAGTCCACCTTTTGTGTCACTGATGCGGTGAATAAATTCCCATGTGCCTTTGCGATCACATCATGTGATCAAGACAGTGGATACTGTCGAAACGCGTAATGGCGGGCATGCTGAGCAAAATTGAGCTTAACCTCATGCGCGCTAGCAGAATTCCGCTCCTGCGCTGAGATTTTTAAAAACGCATGTTTTGTTACGAGCTGGGCTCGTCATCAGCATGCGAGGAGGCTACACCATGACGAGCCCAGCTCGTCATCAGCGTAGAAGGGGTTAAATAAATACGCACTTTGTTTGGCACCATTCTTGGGTTCCTCTCTTCGTCTTTTCGAGACTGCGTGCTATTGGGCAGTGTTGGAGCTTTTGGGACGAGTTTTTCTTCTATGTGTTGCACCTGGAGGCTTCCGTTGGTGCGAGAGGAACCCCTCCCCCTTGGTTGTGGTTTGGCGGCGGGAAGCGGAGAGTTTCGTTTTTCGGAGCTGCCATTGCAAAACTTCAGCTGGAAGTTAGCCGCCTAGAACCCCCGGGTACTGAAGAATCTTGCCTCGGCTTTTGGAATCGCAGCCTTCGGTTTCGAGAGAGCTGACTGCACAGCGGTAATCCTACGAGGTAGGCGAAACGAGATTGTCCGGTGGGGAGTGTGCCGGGGACTGTGTTCACAATCTAGCAAGAACGTAATTTGCCTTTTGTGACCGCGGTTTCTAATTAGACAAAGTGCAGCTCTAATTTGATAAGTTACAGCACAAGCATGTCCGCGGATGTATTGCGGAGCAGAGAGGAGGCTGCTGGCCTCGTATTTGTACAACCCCCGGCTGGGGGATCTGACTCTACACGGCCAACAACCACTGGAAATGCAAACCCAACAATCCGGGATTTGTATAGAAAATTGGAGAAACTAAAAATCAAAGAACAGTCCAAATGGTGGGAAAATAAATCGTTGACTATGTATCTACAGGAGGGACGGGTGCCCAGATGGTTACGAATTAGCCTTGCCCCTAGCTATGAAACACCCGATCCGGACATGCTCACTGAGTGGGCGGAAGCTAATTTGGAGTCATCAGCCAAACTGATGAAAATATTGGTTAAATATGCGGAATCTGATCGCTGCAAATTACAGACACAGATTGAAGAACTGGAAGAGGAAATAGGAGGTATGGGCACGAGTGAGGCAACGGATAAAATGCGAGCAGAAATGAATACAAGGCTAAGTAAGGAGGAAGAGATAATAAAAAAACGTAAGGCCTACAAATTCGAGCGGGATCGCTTGGATTATCTACATGGCCAAATCTTCACTTATGCGAAGCGCTACGAAAACATAAAAGCGAGAGCCAGGAAGACTTGTGTTGTTGCACCGAATAGTGTTCCCAGTGTCCCTTCCTCTTCTGATGCAAGTTCAATAGGCAGTGAATCAGAGAATGAGGGGGCGAGAAGTATGCCGTTGGGGTTTACCGCACTCTCCAAGGCCCAGGAAATGAGCTGTATGTGTCAGGACCGTCGAGACACATTGAGATCCAGAGGACAGACTGGCGGTCAAAACGCCAAAGGGCCAACAGGAAACGAGGCGAAAGGAGAAAGTGCAACAAAAACAAAACCAAACAACAGTCAAAAGAAAAACCGTTGGAACAACAAAAAAGCAGCAAAAACACAGGCGGCAGCCCCAGCTCAATAATGAATTTGACCTCAACAACACTAACTGAGAAAGAATCCAATATTCTAAGTTTGGGCCTTTCCTACTGCCCTCCATGTAACTTTAACTATGCGGACACAAGAATGGATGCTTTTCGTTTTGTGAGGAAACTCAAGCTCAAAAAATATTTCAAAATGCAACCCATGAGGAAGAAGAAATTGGGAGCAATTGAAACTGATTTGGTCTCCTTGGAAGCTGGAGACAGAGCTGATTTTTACGAGATATGGGGATTACATGAGGAGACAAACCCTTCCACAATGGTACCTTTGGTGAAGTCAAGAGTTGATCAGGTATCGGGTGCCACTCCTTTTAAGCCAAAATCGGTGTTCCTCCCTATAATGCCTCACGACAACATTGACGTCTACCAAGATCTGATTACCAAGGATTTAAAGCAACTCTATATCACCACCAACAAAAGGCATAGAGTGATTAACAATTTGAATCAGAGTTACAACACCCTTGTAAAAAAACTTGAATCAGACAATAACATTTTGATCCGCCAGGCAGATAAAGGGGGAAACATAGTACTATGGCCTCGTCAAATGTATATTCAAGAAGCGGAAAAGCAACTACAAGACCATTCCCGTTATAGAAAGAGTAATTTGGGAGCAGTAAGGTTGGCATGGGAAGAGCAAAATGCCAAGCTAGTTGCATGGAAGTGCGGAAATTTAATTACAAAGGAGGAATTGGGATTTTTGAAAAAAGAGTTCCCGGTTATACCTTCATTTTATTTGCTTCCGAAGGTCCATAAGAACATGCAAATCCCTCCTTGGAGACCCATAATTTCAGCGATCAACAGTTCCACTGAAAACATGTCAACATACATTGACTATTTTTTGCAGGACAGTGTAAAAAACTTGGATTCCTATGTGCAGGACTCATCTGACTTTGTCAGAAAGTTGGGTGACTTTAATTGGAATGCAGACTGTATACTTATGAGTTTGGATGTTACGTCTTTATACACGTCTATACGACACATGGACGGTATTAGAGCAGTTAACTACTTTCTAAATAGGAGGGCAATTAATTTCTCTGCTCATAACTCCATGCTCACTGCCATGATTAAGATCTGTTTAGAACAAAATTATTTTTTGTTTAACAACCAAGTTTATCAACAGATCAGAGGGGTAGCTATGGGGGCCTGCTTTTCTCCCAGCCTAGCGTGCTTGCACATGGGCTGGTGGGAGGAGCAGGTCCTCATGGTACAACATCAGGCCATTATGAGGAGTCATGTCCCAGTCTATTTCAGATATATAGACGACCTCTTTCTTATTTGGCAGGGTACTATGCTGGAGGCTCAGGAATTTGTAGAGAAACTCAATTGTAATGACCTTAACTTGGAATTTACATCTACTATAAGTAAATCACAGCTATGCTTCCTAGACCTAGAGGTATACATTGAAGCAGGAAATCTCGCCACAAGGTTATATAGAAAGCCGACTGCAGGTAACACTACCCTGCACGCGGCTAGTCAACATCCCCATCACTTGATACAGAGCATCCCCTTTGGGGAGATGCTTCGTATCAAAAAAATCTGTAGTGATGATAGAGAATGTGCAAGAGCAATGGAGGAAAGTAAAATGCGCTTCCTGGCACGCAGATATTCTGCGAAAACAATTTCCAGGGCCATTGAGCGCACGAATAATATGTCGAGAGCACAGATTTTGGCCCCCAAACTAAAGTCTGAAGCTATTCATTCTGAAACTTCCATAGAATGCTCTAGGGTAGTGGTAACATATAACCAACAGCACAAGGAGATCCGGCGGATCTTCAGCCGTAATTGGAACCTGGTGACAGGGGACCCTGTCATCGGTGGTTCAGTGAGTAAAAGGCCAGAATTTTCCTTTAGAAAATCTACCTCCATGTCAGATAGGCTGGTTAAGAACGATTTGGAACCCCCTTTATCTAAAACTTTTATGAATTTGAGAAAAGGTTTTTTGAAGTGTTCCATTTGCAAGGCCTGCAAGAATGGGTGCAATAAGACACAATATAATACTCCATTCAAGGATGATCCTGTGCTTATAACCAAACAGCTGTCCTGCAAGACAGAATTTGCTGTTTATGTGCTGCAGTGCCCCTGTGATCTCAGGTATGTAGGGAGTACCCAGCTTCCGGTTCACAGGAGAATACTGCAGCACTTAAGAGCAATCTCCAATAATAAGCAATCCTATCCGGTGGCGCGCCACTTTCAGGCTGTTCATGAGAGTGATCCTAAACATCTCACTTATTATGTCATCGATTGCGTTCTACCCCTCAAAAGAGGTGGGAATAGGGATGGACTACTGAGGGTCCTTGAGACTCGATATATTTTGGAATTAAATAGCCGTACTCCTGGAGGTCTTAACGCCAGTGAGGATTTGTACACCTGTTTATGATTCTAGATTCCTTATCACTTGTTGATTCGTCCTATTATAAATGCATGACATACTCCAAAGCAATTGTGGGCCACCAAATGTCAAATAAAAGGGATTCTCACAGAATTTTTGGCATTTCAGGTTAAAGCTGTGTATTAACATCAGTCAGCAAACTGAATTTTAAAGGGAGGGGCTCCTCCCTTTTCAAAACATTTTGTTATAATTTATTTGCACCTAGCACTTTTATTATTCTGATTTGCACTTTGCGAAGATGGCTGCTCTTTGCCACATTATGGGAATTAACAGCTAAAATTGTGTATGTTTACAATAGATTTTGTTTACATGAAGCACTTGACACTTAAGTGGAAATTCCCACTTGGGATAAATTTTCAAAATGTTTATTAAGGGTCTTGAGACATAGTCTTTGAAGAGATGAAATTAACACCATGTTTTTATGATTTATATATTTATATGTATATATTCATGAATTTATATGTATATATTTATTTATTTGCGTGATATTGCACAAATGTATATACTTTATTTATTCACCCACTTGGGTTGTATTCAAGACCAGGAAGGACTATGTATTATTTGTTCAGTCCCCTGTTTGTTTCTTTGAACCCTTTTAAACATTATGTGTTTGAATTGGTGGTTAACTTTAGTACACCTTTTGTGTCACTGATGCGGTGAATAAATTCCCATGTGGCTTTGCGAACACATCATGTGATCAAGACAGTGGATACTGTCGAAACGCGTAATGGCGGGCATGCTGAGCAAAATTGAGCTTAAATAAATACGCACTTTGTTTGGCACCATTCTTGGGTTCCTCTCTTCGTCTTTTCGAGACTGCGTGCTATTGGGCAGTGTTGGAGCTTTTGGGACGAGTTTTTCTTCTATATATATATATATATATATATACAAATATATAAATGCATATACATATATATATATATATATATATATATACACATATATATGTGCATATGTGTGAGCGTAGAGAGAGGTAGAGAGTAGAGAGTAGTAGAGAGAGAGGCAGAGAGAGAGGCAGAGAGGTAGAGAGAGAGGTAGTGCAAGAGGTAGCGAGAGGTAGAGAGTAGAGAGTGAGTAGAAGAGAGTAGAGAGTGAGTAGTAGAAAGTGAGTAGTAGAGAGTGAGTAGTAGAGAGTGGTAGAGAGTGAGTAGTAGAGAGAAATAGAGTGAGTGGTAGAGAGTGAGTAGTAGAGAGTAATAGAGAGTGAGTAGTAGAGAGTAGAGTGAGTCGTAGAGAGTAGTAGAGAGTGAGTAGTAGAGAGTAGTAGAGAGTAGTAGAGTGAGTAGTAGAGAGTAGTAGAGAGTGAGTAGAGAGAGTAGAGTGAGTAGTAGAGAGTGAGTAGTAGAGAGTGATTAGTAGAGAGTAGTAGAGTGAGTAGTAGAGTGAGTAGTAGAGCATCATAGAGAGTGAGTAGTAGGGAATAGTAGAGTGAGTAGTAGAGAGTAGTAGAGAGTGCGTAGTAGAGTAGTAGAGTGAGTAGTAAAGTGAGTAGTAGAGAGTGAGTAGTAGGGAGTAGTAGAGAGTAGTAGAGTGAATAGTAGAGAGTAGTAGAGTGAGTAGTCGAGAGTAAGCAGTAGAGTGAGTAGTAGAGCTTAGTAGAGAGTGAGTAGTAGAGAGTAGTAGAGAGTGAGTAGTAGAGTGAGTAGTAGAGAGTGAGCAGTAGGGAGTAGTAGAGTGAGTAGTGAAGAGTAATAGAGAGTGAGTAGTAGAGAGTGAGTAGTAAAGAGAGAGTAGTAGAGAGTAGTAGTAGAGAGTAGTAGAGTGAGAAGTAGAGAGTAGTAGAGAGTGAGTAGTAGAGAGTGAGTAGTAGAGTGAGTAGTAGAGAGTAGTAGAGAGTGAGTAGTATAAAGTAGTAGGGTGAGTAGGAGAGAGTGAGTAGTTGAGAGTAGTAGAAAGTGAGCAGTAGAGAGAAGTAGAGTGAGTAGTAGAGAGTGAGTAGTAGAGAGTAGTAGAGAGTGAGAAGAGATTAGAGAGTAGTAGAGAGTGAGTAGGGATTAGAGAGTAGTAGAGAGTGAGTACTTCTGTTGGCAAGAAGTAGAGAAGAGCAGCAGTGTGGAGAGATGACATAATCCCTCTGACAGGATGAATGTATGACTCGGGGCGCTCAGCACGGGGTCCAGGGAAGGCGCTGTGACGTGTGAGCAAGGCGAGCTGCAATGAACTCTACGCTCTTTAAACCTCAATAATAAAGGTGCATCACTTTCAAATCACTTTACAGAACACATTACGTATATTCGTTCTTGTTACATTTCTAAGAACAAACGTCACACATTTTTGTAACGTCGTAAGGACTATCAGAAAGACATGCCTCCTAACACACATGCTCCCAATTACGTTTCTTGGCCCACAACACACAGACCCAAGAAAAACATAATCTTAGTTCACTGAAAACAGTGCTTCTATTGACATATGACTCCACATCTGGCAGGTGAGCACCCCCCCCCCGCCTCCTCCTACCCTGCATCCTTGGGGAGGGCTTCTTTAGAGAGGGCTCTGTTTCTACCTTATGTGATGGTGCTCTGTGCAGGGACGGAGAAGCCCCAGTCTATGGAGAAGTCCCAGGGGCCTAGGCTGCTCGTCAGCAGTCTTTAGGGAGGGTCTCCTCAATGACGGCAGCTCAGTGCCACGGGGGACGCCTGGACCCGGCCCGTGCCCTGCAGCTGATCGCGGCACCCAGATATCTGCACTGCAGCACAATCTTCCAGCTGTCACGCGGCCCAATAATTACCTTCTTTTCCAAGACTTGAGCGCTGTGCTCCCCAGGTGAGCCGATCTGAGCCCAGCTTTTAAATAACTCCATCCCCGAACACACCCACCTAGCCATGACATTGGCATGTAAAAAGAATTGATGCCAGCACCGAAGCTCCCCTCTCCCCGGACACCCCATTCCTCGTCCCGAAGTGGCCCCAGGCAGCCGGGATGATTGTGCGCCGCTACTCTTTAACATAAAGTAAACTTTTTTTTTTATCCTTCGGAAGTAAAGGACTCAGTAACCTATTCTGCCCGGTGCAAAAATATGTCAAGCCAGAGACGTTTGCTGGATGCAAAGTGTTTCCACAGCTTTCTAGTCTGCGGTAGAATTGAACTAGGATGCAAGGATAGCTATAACTGATAATAAACATCATAATGTCTACGATGTAGAAGCAAAGATTTGGCTTTACTGACTAACTTAACAGTTATATTAAACGATTATGAACCAGAATGGCAAGAACAAAGGATATGCTAGCGCTTGACATGCGCTAAACGGATTTGTTCCTACAGAAAGCAGTTCTCAATGTGTGAATGTCAATTTCAAATTTTTTGGAACACAAGACTTTAATTGTCTAGAGGCATAAAGCGCGCCACAGTCAATTAACAATGACGCTGCATGAAGATACAAGACTATGGTTCAGATAAACAGCCCTGGACATCCATGTTACTACTATGAAGCACGTCAGTACCTACTAATTATTTAGCGCAAATGCCATTCATCAGTATCTGAACACAAGAAGCTATCAACACACGCGGTTATCATGACTGCACACAAATTCGGCCCAGCCAAGCAAACAGAGTCAGGCAAGTCATTAGGCGACATTGCTCATTTCATTATAGAAAGTATTTCAAACATGCACCGTCTGCCAGTGTTAATGTTGCAGCCAATCAAACCCTGATCACACAGCACAATCCTCTTGTCTTTAATTACTAGCTGCTAGGTCTCCCCCTACATTGTAGAAAACTGTGCGTCCTCGCTTTCAGGCCAGCATACAACAAGGATCGAAGCATCGATCTCTTAGCTTTATGGGGCCATGTGTTTGAAACACATGGCCCCATAAAGATAAGAATCCTTTTGCGGCGCACATGGAAGTTAGACGAGCCCGTCCAAGTGGGCCGTCTGACAAAGAGAAAAGTCCACGTCACAGAAAGCTCTTTCGCAATGGCTGGCCACCGTTTAGCATAAACGGAGACGCCGGTCAATGGGAAAGAGGGGCGGGGCTTAAAGCCCGATACTCAAAGGTACTAAAAAACATACAATCTTGCCAGCGAGACTGCGCATGTGTGCAGCCCACGCAGGCGAGGCCTAAAACACAGGGCAGGCAACTGCTAGAAGCACTGTTTCTTGAGGCCAGTGACAAGAGTGTGAACAGCAGGACAAAGCAGAGACTTCATCCACTGGCAGCAGGCGCATCTGCTTTCTGAATTGAAAGAGCAAAGGCCATTATTTGTGTTATTCTGGCATCAGACTCCCATGAATAAAAGAAATCAAGCTGCAGCCCCAGTCTAAATAGCACAGCCAGGTTAGGGAAAACAGCCACACACACACCCAGAAACATAATCTCCCCTCCTGTGCTCGAAATACAGCACACACATGTTAACTCCCTTACTTTCACAATACCCTGATCACAGCCACACTGCAAAACTCATGAATGCAAAAATACATTTTTATAAAGAAAAACATGCACCTGTCCACATACTGTGTGTGCTCCTGAATAAATACTCTTACTTACACACACCACTCCCACTATGCAGACCACTTGCTGTATTTCATAGAAACACACACAGATACACACAGATACACTTATGGCTATACAAATTCACCCTAATATAGAAACACGCTGCGTCTGGCCATGACTACACCAAACATACTTGTGCACAGCACACACTCACAAAAATATTATATTCCACCCCCTCATGCGCATTCAACACTCTCACAATGCAAATCCACACAAATGCATTCTCCCGAAGTAACCCAGAGCAAACATGCACACCCAGAATAATGCATACTTCCTCTATAAACAGCTCTCCACATCTTGCACAAACACACACACATAGGAACACACAGAAATTCACTACTCCAACACACAATCGCAAAATATTATGTTTGTTTCTCAAGACTATACCAAACACACTTACGAATCCCAAGCTCACCCTCCCAACAGTCTATTTCTTGCTCACACATACATGCCCTCCTCTAATACACACAACGTACTAGGCACAGACTCCTCCAGTCGACACGGGCACAAGTACACACAAATAAAAAACCTGCACCACAATCATACGCACATCACAGGCTGCTCAGCTAAGAGCATTTGGTGGCTGGTTCAATGTATAATGTAAAGTACAGGGCTGGCCTCATCTCTATGAATCCATGTGTTTCTGTGTCTGTTTTGAATAATCCTTTGTAGATCTCGCGTAGACGGCACATATGCTTTCTTGAAAAGACATGTTGTGTTCAATCTGTAGGCTTTAGCTCGCCCATAGACTTACCATTTGCTCGCTCTATCCTTTGTCCCCATCTGTCCATGGCATGCATGCATCATGCCTCTTCTTGTGTTTAGCCCTCCCCCAGAGCATGAATCAAGTACTTGTGCCCATCCACTGCTCCCAATTTTGGAGTTATTTTTTTCTTTGGGTTTGGAACACTCCACTCGAGTCCTTGTGTTTCCACTCCCTCCGTCCACACGCCCCAGCAGTGGGAAATAAACAGAGAATTATATGTCAGTTCACACTATTGTCCCTTTGTTTACACATATACTGTTAGCTTATTCACGAGTTTTTGCATTTCTAGTTCTCATTTACCGATTGATGCCTGTCACACAAATGATTCTTTATTCAAGTCTGTTAAAGATGTGTAAAATAGCAAATACATTACTGGATCTTTTGCAGAAAATGTTCCACTCTGTCTCGCGGTACCCTGTGTGAGCTTCCCCTCAATACAGAGACACATTATTGATAGTTTTGTTTACAGAGATATGTATTATCAGTCAGCAGCCTGGCCATTACCAGATTCCTCCATCGCATGGGAGGCAGCACCTGTGCTCGCATTGCAAATGTAGTTTGTTTTCTCTGGCCGCCTTAAGGAGGATTACCTTGATTGCAGCACATAGATTTTTTTCTCTCTTTCCTGCAGCACCCTATGACTTAACGTAAGCCATTCCATTCCAAAAATCTTTATTTCGATCACAAGATCATAAAAGATATACATAGTAAACACAATTTTAGTTAAAAAATACAGAATATGTCATTATATAGTTAAAAACGCATTAAACAAGTAATAGTGATCAAAATAAGTGGTAGTGTGCTGAAAATTCATGTCTGACGAGTGTCGCCAAGTCTCTTGATGCGGCGAATACGGGCATACCACATTGCAGTTAAAAATTTAGATAAAGCACTTGTCGGAACATAAAACAGAAAGTATGATGCACATGACATACAGGTTATATGCGTTTACGCTTTGCATGCCTGTACTTACTTCCTTATCGGCGAAACCGCTCGGTACTACCTGCTCGTTCCTCACCCGGCCGCATATTGACGGCGGTCGGGCGAGCGGAGTATTTGAAGTCACCGCCCTTCCGGGTTCTCGGGATATAACCTGTATATCGATCGTAGGAAGGGTTTGATAATCTTCACTAAAAACGCGTTTTTCTGAAGAAACGCGACTTTAACATTTGCCTTAAAAACCTCAACAGCAATGCTTCCACGAGGTGATCCCGCCCTCGCCTGAGACCATGAAGTGCAATTAGGCACCGATACATGTAAATATACCTTTGCCATGATGAAACTGTATACATATGTGTTGTGTGTCCTGTCTATAGTCACATTAAGTCCTGTGTTGTTTATATGTGTGAATTCACAAAACCACGTTTTTTCACAACGATCTTGTTTACACTGGATTTGAAAACCTGCACACACCAATAAGGTGCACAAAGGACACCCACGTCCTAGAAAATGTGAAACGCATGTGTGATCCCCTTGCTCGCAAGGAGGGGATGTTTGCCACTAACCATGTGTCATTCTATTTTACAGATATGTCAGTAGGATACAAATTGTATGTATAAATACGCATGTTTAAAATTAACAGCGCATAGTGAAACAATCCTATTTATTTAAATATAGGAGTGGTTTATACAGGGCTGGACCCTGTATGGTCCTGATGAAAAGCTTGGGGAGCTTGAAACATGTCGACCAGAAAACACTGATTTAGCCCAATTCAAGGTTAAATAGCAGTGTTACCCCATTTTAATATACCAAACTAGGAGCAGAATAAATTGTTGAGGCCCACTAGCACGGTATTTTTAATCGCACATCCACTCCACCACCACAACACTTCACACCACACATAGTCTTTCACGAATACAGTGCTCCTGCGTAGTTCGCTAGTCACAGCACGCCCCTTTTCGTAGAGAACTGGGATGGCCCCAATGATGAAGCATGTCACCGTGGGGAAACCCCGGTGAGTGAGGGGACTCTAGAAAGAAATATTTCTTTCTTTGGTAAACACTGACATGAATTACGCAGTAACCATACATACAAACTAGGTCTCTGGACCCATTACAGTGGGTTCTTGATTTTCTTGATATATGTAACTGGAGGCCGACCTAGCTTTGTTTATCCTCCTTCTCCCCCTGTTTCTTACTTATTATATTGTACTGTACACTGAACGTGTGCATGTTCCAAGTATAACAAGTATTGGCAAAGCCAATAGGTCTCGCCTTTGACACTATTGGTTTTTCCATTGCCTTTTGTTCATGCTGTACAGCATCATCATTGTCGACTTTAGGAATGATTTGTAGCCATGCTGTACAGCAGCAGGGCTAAAAATAAAAATAATAAAAAAAATACTATATTGCATCCTTTGCTAATGCACTTTAAAAGAAGTGCATTAGCCCTGGCTGGATTGTTGTGCTTTTTTTTAACGAGTTTTAGCCACACTGCAAAGCATCACGCTTCTGTGCAGCAGGACTACAAAATATTGCCAGTCAGTAGCTCTTATAGGCAAAACCTATTGGCTTTGCCAATTCTTGTGACATCACCGGGTCGCTGCACCAGTCTAGGTGACCAGCTGTGACAGATGGACATGGACACAGGCCTGAGAAAGAGAGAGAGAGTAAGAGCAGCAGGGAAAAACAGGGAAAGAGATGGAGAATGATAGAAAGAGAACACAGTGAAAGTAGATATTGCCAGAGTATGATCAATAGATAGATAGACAGGCACATAGATAGATAGATAGATCAGTAATTTGCTTTGTAAACTGCTGCCTGTCATCTTACACTAACTTCTAAGTGCTGACAGCGATGGATGGATACAAACAGTTAAGGGCGAGCTGTACATGTGTTTATGTGCTGCAGGGTCAGCTGCAGGGATGCATTGTAAACAGTGAGCAATCTCTAACTCTTGGTTGCAATGACGTTTTTTCACGTGGGCTCATCCACATGAACCACAGTAGCTATAGGGTGTCAGAGAATATCCCTAGAAGAAAAGTAAAACAACAACTCACAATCTATTGGTGTTTTGCCTGAAATGCTAAACTTGTTACTAATTATGAATGCAATTTCCTGAAAATGATGACAAAACAGCTGTGTGCATGTGTTGTCTGCTTTTCTTACGCGTTCACGCATACGATAAAATCTCGCATGGCTTATTCTGTGGTTTTCGATCACCACTTGCCCGTTGCTGTCTATGCAGCTTCTCACCTTCAATCAATCCAGGACTACCTCACTGATTCATAATTACTGGACTTAAACACTTGGACCAGTACATGAAGCATCAAAGAACACACTTTGGCTACAATGGTGGTGCATACATACCCTTGTTGAAGAGGACCATGCACTTGTGTGCAGGCAATATATCTACACAGACTAGGACAACAGGGGGGGCGTGGACGGACAGAGCGCCAAGATGGCTGCTCGCTCTTGAAGGTCCGGAGCTCCTGCCAGAGAAATGCAGACATGATCTTTCAGCGCTGTAACCCAACTGCTAAGTAACAGCTTGAGAACCAGAGTGGCGATCGGGGAGGGCCCCGGTGTTGGGCAGGAGCCGCTCCTCGACATCGACGGCAGAGCGGGGCTGCTCGCCTGCTGCCGACTGACGCAGCTCTCGGAAGCTCCGCGACTACAGGGGTTGCGGGTGAGGGGAGGCTTGGGGGGGCTGCAGACCGCAGGGAGGTCCCCGGCCGATTTGGGAGGGCTGCAGGGGGGGTAGGGGTTTTCTATTCAGATCCTTCTAGAAGTTTCTTGTTGGGCTGCATTTTAGTAGGTTTTTGCAGCCCAACATTATAAGGCACCTTGTCCCCGCCTCCCAGCCACCATTTTAGGTTTGGTGACCTGGTAGCTGGGAGTTTAGCTAGGTTTTTTGTCAGAGAGTTGTAGTCATTTGAAGTTGAGTTTATTATTAGGTATTAGTGTATTTTGCTGACATTTGTGGCGCTATGGAGGACCATCGGGTATTGGAAGCTCTGCGCTTGCTTTCTGAAGCCGTCCGGATGGATTTGGTGATCGGTGGGGGCCCGGCGAGTCCTTCGCGCCAGGCCTCTGCTGGCGTGGCTGCGACGGTGGCAGCTTGTTCCTCGCCAAAGAAGCGCCGGTCTCAAGGGGTAGGTGAGCGGGGCCGCCTCCGTACTCGGAAGTCGGCCCCGTCGGGAAAGGCGCGTGCGGAGGGGGAGGAGGTTTCTGGAGCTTTACGCGACCCTCCGTGTGCAAGAGCGGAGGTCGCGTTAGTATCACAGGGAATCGGGCGCCCTGTCGTAATTTGACGATGGCTGGGTTAGTGCTTAGCTTTGCTACACGTTATTCTCCTTGTCTTGGCCATGTTAGAAAACGCCATCTTGTATGTTACGGCGGCCATCTTAGATCATGAGCAGCCTCGTGGCCAGCGTGCCCTTTAGTCCGTTGTCCGTACCACTGACCACTCGAGTTTGCCCAGCAACAGGCTATTTTTAGTAACGGTCAAGCCTGTACATGCGCAGTCCCAACTGACCAGTCACCCCTCAGGAATGTGCCGCCCAAACTGACCAGTGAGATTGTAACCCCTCCCATGAGTTGGCTGTGTTCCAAAAATGACCATATATGTACATAAAGCTCTGTAACTTTGTACCGCCTATCTTTTTATTACCTGTAAACTGTATAAAAGATTGAGTCACACCAACGTTCGGTGTGATACTTCTTGCATTACCGAAGGGTGCTGTAGGAATGTACCACCACCCCATGGGGTCTTAATAAACTTGTTCTTTGTACTTTTCAGTTTCCGTGCCAACAGTTCTTTCAGTGTAAGTGGGTTATCTACGGAGCATGTAGGCCTTGGGAACCCAATACCACAAATTGGCGACCACAAAGGGACTCATCGGCGACTCGGATGCCCGAAGGAGAGGTCGTGACGAAGGTTTGGACACTCGCCATGGACGCGTACGCTGCCACCGAGTGACCCGAGTCTTGGCACCCACGGTGTTTCTTCCTTTCCTTCCGATCTGACCTTCCAGGTGGCGCCGGTCTCCGACTGAGTTCTTGATCGTCTGCGTTGCTGGATAAGTGCCGTTTGGCTGATTCGATTAAAGACCTTGGCAGTTGGAATCTGGACCTTTGAGATTTTTGTAAGATTTGTGATCGGTAAGGTAGTCTGTGGACGCTTACTGAAGTTCTATGATTTGTGATCGGTAAGGTAGTCTACGGACGCTTGCCGAAGTTCTGTGACTGTGACTTTGATTTGAGTTAGCTAACATTTGTGAATTTGTGAATTTTGAACTTATATGTGTAGTGCACTTCACATAGGCAGGCATGTAGAGATGTTTCTCTAATCTTGTTTTCTACTTTGAGCGGCACATTTGTGTGAAGTACTGTAAGTGCCATTTTATACGGTATCACGCTTTCGTGATACTTTTTGAACATGCCTGTTTTCAGCACACTCCGAGGGATGTGCTGTCTTGGAAATGGTACCACAATTAGGTTAGCGGAATCACAGCCGGCTCCCCCAGAAGGAACTCCAAACCGTGAAATGTACATCAAATTCGGTCTTCCCCCTATAATGTACAGTAAATTATGGCATAAATATACCAAAACCGATCCTGAATTGCAATGGCCACTACATGGGTCGTTCGATTTGCGAAAGGTTCAGTTTGTGGAGCAGTGTTTGTTTCAACGAAGGTCTAGACAAAATATGTTTGATTGTGTGCGAATGTGGGAGAAAGCGGTGCGTGAACGAATGAAACGTGAGGTTGCCTTGGCGGACAAAGAGCAGCGCAAGGCTGCTCGAGATAAGGCTTTACAGCTTGAGGAAAAGGAGGCCCAGGAAAGGAGAGAGAGGGAGGAACGGGAACGTAAATTGCAAACGACTGGTCAATTCCCTATTCGTCGACCGCTTTATCCTGTCCTTAATAATGAAATTGATGATTTTTCGTTACTAGATCGATCGCCGCCTCCGTACGTTCCACCTACGGCTCCGACTGTGGACTCGGACGATGACGGACAGGATAAGTCGGGAAAAGGGAGCAAGTCGAGTGTCAGGTTATCTGCGGAAAGAGCCGCGGATTTGCG
Source organism: Lissotriton vulgaris (assembly GCF_964263255.1). Lineage (NCBI taxonomy): Eukaryota > Metazoa > Chordata > Amphibia > Caudata > Salamandridae > Lissotriton > Lissotriton vulgaris. The sequence goes on from NC_141685.1 coordinate 872,718,941, forward strand.
TAGTTGGGCCCGTAAATTGAATAAAAATGTTGTAACTGTGGCCGAAGTTATTGCCGAGAGGGGTAACTGGACAGAGCAAGATTTGATGTGTTTTTTGTCTACTTTGGCTGATTAAGTTGTTACCGCATTTCGTAAATATTCGGATACTTTAGAACCTAAGGCTGTATCGGTTCATCATGAGAATCTAGATAAAGGTATATTTGTTCTTGCAGATGTTGATATATGTTTCAAGCAACTGATCCAGCTGCGGGATGAGACTTCCAGATTGCGGGACGAGCGGAAAAAGGATAAGGAGTCCGGGCCGGAGTCCACTGGGCAGTCTAAGGAGTGTTCTCTCCGGGGTTCAGATAAGAGTTCTAAAATGCATGTTATGCCTATGCGTGAAGCTGCACCTTTGTATGTTCCACCTAAAGGGGATGGTACAGACGATGATAAAACATCGAAGGATGCGAAGGGATATTTTATATATAATTGGGTATATACGCCTTGGAATAGAGCAGATGTTATGGCGTTGAAGAATTCTTTGCCTGACCTTCGTAAAAATCCGGCAGCATTCTATGAAGGGGTGGAAGGGGCTATTTCGTCCTGTGTTATGACTCTGGTTGATATAGATTTGTTTTTTGGGTTAATTCTTCCGCCTGACATGTGGAGATTAATTCGTAAAAATAATGATGAAACAATACTTGGGGGAACGTGGAAAGAAATAAATGAAGCAGATTTAGATAGGGAGCCTGCATGTAAGCCATGTGAGTTGATTCTAAACCTCCCGGCGGCTATTTTGATTAAACTAAAAACGCGTGTTCCTTCCAAAAAGATCGATTGGACCATGTTGGCTTCGTGCAAGCAAAAGTCAGATGAAACGGTTTCAGATTTCTTTACACGCTTCGAAGAGGCGTTTCACGATTACAGTGGTCAATCGTTAACAGACGATACGGGTAGGCATTTGTTTGTAGATAAGTATGTGGCTAATCTCCTACCGGAGATTGCAAAACGATTAAAATCGAGTGAAAGTTCCTGGGCCACGGCGACCCCTGCGTCTTTGTTAACTATGGCTCAGTATTATGAGCGGCAGGAATTGGAGGCTAAAGAAAGTGTTGATAAGAAAGCGAAAGAATTGAAAACGAAGGTGATGTTGGCACAGGTTCGTGGAACACAAAATAGAGGGAATGATAGGGGTAGACGCGGTGGAGGCAATACGTCGTATGGTCGTACGGATATAGCGGAGGATCAATGTGCTTATTGTAAAGAGTTTGGGCATTGGGCTGAAGATTGTCCGGTACTTCGTGAGCAACGTAGTCAGCGTGGTCGAGGAGGTGGAAGGTCGAGGAGTAGTTATTCGGGGGCGAGAGGTGGCGGAGGTGATCGTGGAAGGGCTGAAGAGAGGGGCCGTGGCCAGGATGAACGAAATACTTTTGATAGACGAAATCAATATCAGATATCGGAGGGTGAGAATGTGGAACATCAGGATTATGTGCATGCATAGGACTGCGTAGGATGGGGTACGGAATCAGTTGAAGTGCCAGTAGATCAGAAAGGTCCAAATGTATCAGCGGGCATTTTGGGTTCTACTGATCAATTTTTAGTCGACACAGGAGCTACTCGTAGCGCTTTGTCAAAAAACTTGGTTCCGAGGGCTCCCCTGTCTGGCGAAATGATAACATGTGTAGGGTTTGATGGCACACCCTCCCCTAGCCCATTGTCAAAACCCCTTGCACTTTGTCTCGATAGATTTTTCAGTTTTGGTCAATTTTTGCTATCTCCCCATACACCAGATAACATCTTGGGCATTGACTTGCTTAAATACTTTCGAGCAACGATACGCTGCGCTCCCGAAGGAGTGCGGGTTATTTTGAATGACAATTACCCTGAAACGGACAGGTTTTGTACTATACAAGACACTGCAGCTTTGGCCTCTCTCCCGCACACGTTATGGGCAACCTCAGACACGGATGTGGGAGAGATGCGTATTCCACCTATTCGAATTACTGTAAAGGAAGGAGTATCTTTGCCACGTGTGCCACAGTATAAGATTTCCAGGGAAGGTGAAATTGCCCTGACACAGATTGTCCAAGATTTGATAACTGCAGGAGTGGTGGAGGAGGTTCCCTACAATGTTTGCAACAGCCCTATTCTCCCGATCCTTAAGAAAGATACTGACGACAAAGTCTATCGTTTTATTATTGATTTGAGAGAAATTAACAAAATTGTCATTCCCCAATACCCGGTGGTGTCTGACATCACAACATTGCTTACACTGGTGCCACCAACGGCAACAACCTTTAGTGTTATTGACTTGAAAAATGCGTTCTTTTCTATCCCTGTCCACCCTGATAGCAGATATTTGTTTGGCTTTACGTTAAATAATAAATCGTATAGATTTTGTTGTGTTCCTCAAGGTTACACAGAGAGCCCTAGTATCTACAGCCAGGCTTTGAAAAGACAGCTTGATTCTTTTGAGTTACAGTCTGGGGTTGTCCTTATCCAGTACGTCGATGACCTTTTGTTAGCTGCAGACTCTTATGCACAATGTGAGGAGAGTACAATTGCCTTGCTTTCCTTTTTGGCACAGAACAATCATAAGGTTTCAAAGAAAAAGCTTCAATATTGTAGACCCAAGGTGACCTACATCGGTCATCTTTTGTCTAAGGAGGGGCGTGCATTAACATCAGATCGAATTCAGGCGATTTTAGACACACCAATTCCCCGCACTCAGAGAGATGTACGTGCTTTCATAGGTTTGACATCCTTTTGCAGACAGTGGATCATGGGGTTTTCGCACATTATAAAACCTTTGTTAGCGTTACTGTCCAAAACAACATCAATGCCCCTTGAATGGACAGATGAATGTCAAAATGCCTTTGAACAATTGAGACAAGCCCTTTGTTCTGCACCCGTGTTAGGTACACCAGACTATACAAAGATTTTCACGTTGTACGTGCACGAGAAAGATGGGTGCGCGTTATCAGTGTTAGTGCAAGCACACAGGGACAAACAAAGGCCATGCGCATACTTCTCGGCGGTTCTTGACCCTGTAGCACGAGGGTTACCTGGGTGCTTTCGAGCAGTTGCAGCAACAGCGGTAGCTATACGACAGAGTGAGGGAATAGTTTTATCGCATAAATTGTTGGTGTTAGTCCCCCATGCAGTTGATGCCCTGTTGAATCAGACGAAAACCCAGTATCTTACGAGTGCACGTTTGACAGGATATGAGCTCACACTTCTGGCGCCACATATCACACTGAAAAGATGCGCTACCCTGAACCCTGCCACTTTATTGCCCTATCCGGTTGAGGAGGGTCAGGAAGAAAAACATCATAACTGTGTTTTCCTGACCGAGGAACAGACAAAGGGTCGTGTCGACTTACAGGATATGCCACTTCCAGATGTGGATGGGGAACTGTGGGTTGATGGATCGTGTTTGAGGCTGCCAGATGGTACGACATCCGCAGCATACGCGATCACGACACTTAAGACAGTGGTAGAAACAGCTAGAATACCACAGAAATCGGCTCAAGCAGCAGAGCTGATAGCCTTGACAAGAGCCTGCGAATTGAGTGCTGGCCTATGTGTGAACATATACACAGACAGCCGGTACGCCTTCGGAGTAGCGCATGACTTCGGGCTACTCTGGAGAGAACATGGATTTTTGACTTCTCATGGAGTACACATTATGCACGGAGAACTAGTGCGTGATCTCCTAAACGCGTTGCTTTGTCCAAAGAAAGTAGCGATAATCAAATGCAGTGCCCATAAAAAGATCACCGATAAAGTGGGTCAGGGAAATGCTTTTGCGGACAGCATAGCGAGACAAACGGCTATGTCTCGAACTGACTCCCCCATGTACGTGACACAATCACAGGCTGAGCGATGGTATGATGCTAGAGCAGAGATACTAGATATTCAGAAATCAGCTACTGAATCAGAACTTGCGGCATGGGCAGCAGAAGGGGTGCTAGATGATGAGGGTTGTTGGAGAAGCAAGGACATGGAGAGATGGAAATTGCCTGCAGCTTACTTGCAAGCGATGGTCCAGATGACACATGGATTGGCGCACGTGGGGGCTCTTGCAATCACTCGACTGTTAACACGAGTTTGGGAGCATCCTGAGATTGCCAATACTGCCAAGAGAGTAGTGCAGACCTGCCTGATATGTTTGCAGCACAATCCTGCAAAGGGGACCCATACTCCGAAAGGAGGGTTCGTTCCACCTTCTGCACCATTCGAGGTACTCCAAATGGATTATATCCAGCTTGAGCGTTGCAACAACCTTAAGTATGTCTTAGTGGTGGTATGTGCTTTTAGCAAATGGGTTGAGGCTTTCCCCATGAAAGACAATACAGCTTTGACAACAGCTAAGGTGTTGCTCAAGGAGTACTTCCCTCGATTTGGAGTTTGCAAATTTTTGTGGAGCGATAATGGGCCTCATTTTGTCGGGAAAATTGTGGAGTATGTGCTGAAGGGGTTGGGGATCCAGCAGAAGTTTCATGCTGTGTTCCACCCTCAGTCGGCAGGTCTTGTTGAACGGTACAATGCCACGTTGAAATTGAAACTGGCTAAGATTGTAGCATCTACGTCATTGAAGTGGCCGGATGCTTTACCGCTAGCATTGCTCTCTCTCAGATCAGTGCCCCACTCTCGAACAGGCCTCACACCGTATGAAGTGGTGTTTGGAAGGCCTATGAATATTTGGGGAGTGCCTAAGCCGCGATTGATACATGATGTGCCTTGTATAATGATGAACGATTATTTGGCACGATTAACAAATGATTTGCTTTCTATTCATCAACAGGTTCGAGAAGCGCTCCCTGACAACTCTACTGGAGAGGCTCACAATCTTCGACCTGGTGACTTTGTCATGGTGAGGTTGTTTGAGAGGGCGAACAGCTTGGAACCGAGGTGGCGTGGCCCGAGCAGGTCCTCCTGGCTACTCGAACAGCTGTACGAGTGACCAACAGAAAGCGGTGGGTGCACTCAACTCACTGCCGTCGTGTTTCTCCTGATCTGGTGAATCCTGCCGTGCTGACCGACTACAAGGAGATTCTGGATAAAGAAAAGAGCCCCGCTGTGACATCGGCCGAAGTCGAGGGAGCCTTCCCGGACCACACTGTTTCTGGACGACAGCGTTACAATCTGCGGCCACGATAAGAAGATTTTTTTTGGGTTTTCGAGACTGGTTGGTTACCGCTCTGGGGTTTGTGAAACGGAAGCCGGGAATCTCAAGGGGGGGATCAGTTCTGCCAAGAGTAGCGACACCCGTCTTGACCCCGGAGAAGAAAACAGCGGCTACCTCGGAGCTCAGCACCGTATTTTTCTTTTTTAGGTATATATATATATATGTACATTTGAGACTTTGTGAACTTTTCGAACCATTTGAGACTTTGTGAATTCTTTGAACTATGGCGTCCACTACATCGCGAGATAAAAGAATACTTGGTGCCATCTTATTCATCTTGACAATTGTGGTAATAGCAGTGATAGCTTGGGTAGTTGAACTCGTGGTGCCTGCACGGGAACATTTGCTGCCGACTACCCCGGCTCCATCTGAACATTTTCACTTCACCTTACCCTACCATGAAGAACGGCACCGACAGACTTACTTGAACAATAGCTTCATTCAGATTCTGCATCATACTCATAACATGACAAATACGTCCAATTGTTGGGTGTGTGGGATGTTGCCTGGTCATCAGAAAAAAGGGTTATAAAGGAACAAGGGTTACTTAGCGTATTTGAGATTAAAACTGATGTAGTATAGGAACACAATGGAAGCTATACGCAAAACAAATTTCCAAACCCAGCCGGGAAAGGAGTTTATTTTCTGGAGGCAATATCCAATCTTACAATATAAACAGTATAGCTTGACACAAGCCTGTGCCGTACAAACCAGAAGGAAAGAAACAAGGATAGCGTAAAAGTGAAAGGGGTGTTTTTCAGGCAAAGGAAGAAGAGCAAGGACAGGGTACTGTAAAGAGTTAACAATTAATCACAGCATCGCCTGAGAGTTGGGTGTACACATTCATAAATGAAAATAATATAGGTGTGACCCCACTCATGGGTGTCGACGTTTCGATCCCTTAGCTCAAATAAATACATGGGATCATCATCAGGACTTTTGTAATAGACAAAGACATGCCTGAATGAAATCAATAACGCCTGTTAGGAGAAAAAGAAAAAAAGAAAAAACAGAAATTTTTCAGAAACTCAAGAGCGTTTTTCGCATAAATGCCAACCTTTGTAACACTTTCTAAGTAAGTGACCACGTGCACAGTGTTTGTGTCCTACTTAACAAAACACATCAACAATATTTACATGTTCCTCGGATTCGCAGTGTCATGCGTGACTTATTACATCAAAGAACGCTGTGTTGTGAGGGTGCTTAGTCGCAAGGAGGAAAAAAATTATAGTGGAGTGAAAGTTGCCAGTCTACTGTGACTAAGGGCGGTGTAGCTTGCAGGTGCCCTCCTGGCTTAGTGGGAATGGATGGTCATACCTCAATGAGGTCTAGAGCAAAATCTGCAACGGTGGAGCGTCCTTTACTTCAAGATGTGGTACTGGCTCTGCAATGGGAGCAAAGCACGCCAAAGATTAAGGGTCCGAGTATCAGGGGGGGGCGGGGGGAAACATGAGAGGATTGGGGTGCACCTACCACGTGGAAGATGCGGTTGAGAGCCTTAATAGGGGATCCAGTGGGTTTTCCACTGGATCCCCTATTACCCTATTACCTGATACCTATTAAGGCCCCAATCCTCTCATGTTTCCCCCCGCCCCCCCCTGATACTCGGACCCTTAATCTTTGGCGTGCTTTGCTCCCATTGCAGAGCCAGTACCACATCTTGAAGTAAAGGACGCTCCACCGTTGCAGATTTTGCTCTAGACCTCATTGAGGTATGACCATCCATTCCCACTAAGCCAGGAGGGCACCTGCAAGCTACACCGCCCTTAGTCACAGTAGACTGGCAACTTTCACTCCACAAAAAATTTTTTCCTCCTTGCGACTAAGCACCCTCACAACACAGCGTTCTTTGATGTAATAAGTCACGCATGACACTGCGAATCCGAGGAACATGTAAATATTGTTGATGTGTTTTGTTAAGTAGGACACAAACACTGTGCACGTGGTCACTTACTTAGAAAGTGTTACAAAGGTTGGCATTTATGCGAAAAACGCTCTTGAGTTTCTGAAAAATTTCTGTTTTTTCTTTTTTTCTTTTTCTCCTAACAGGCGTTATTGATTTCATTCAGGCATGTCTTTGTCTATTACAAAAGTCCTGATGATGATCCCATGTATTTATTTGAGCTAAGGGATCGAAACGTCGACACCCATGAGTGGGGTCACACCTATATTATTTTCATTTATGAATGTGTACACCCAACTCTCAGGCGATGCTGTGATTAATTGTTAACTCTTTACAGTACCCTGTCCTTGCTCTTCTTCCTTTGCCTGAAAAACACCCCTTTCACTTTTACGCTATCCTTGTTTCTTTCCTTCTGGTTTGTACGGCACAGGCTTGTGTCAAGCTATACTGTTTATATTGTAAGATTGGATATTGCCTCCAGAAAATGAACTCCTTTCCCGGCTGGGTTTGGAAATTTGTTTTGCGTATAGCTTCCATTGTGTTCCTATACTACATCAGTTTTAATCTCAAATACGCTAAGTAACCCTTGTTCCTTTATAACGTTGTTATACCCATGGTACTTAGCTACCCCTTGGGTCCCCTTGTACTTTAAAAATCAGAAAAAAGGGGGCACTCCACTCATTCCACTCCCGTTTTCACATAATGGATCCTGCAATGCCTGGTATACTCTTCTATTCACTTTGCGATGGCCAACAAAAGGGGGGGTGCTTTTCCGTTTGAATAAAATTTGCTACCATGACCGGGATGGGTATCCATGAGCTGAGGGTACTCGATTTGAATGGGAGGAATACCGCCCAGACAATGCATCTGCACCCCGTATTTACAGCAACCAAAGGAACATTAACGTATCCAGTTCACATGTTATTAATGTTATTGCAACTAAAGCTGATTTGTGCATACGTAATAAAGGTACAATCCCAGTTGGAAAAAGCGAATGCAACACTACACTTACATTTGACAGTCCGAATGGCATATTGTTTGTGGCATCTCGTAATACTTATTTTATCTGTGGAACTAAGGGTTATCATCAGCTCCCGTTGGGATGGTTAGGCACTTGTTATGTATCCTTTGTATTGCCCCCTGTATTCATTGCCCCACCAATGTATCATAATGACTATGTACTTTATCACGACTTTGTGTTGAATCGTGTTAAACGTACTGTTGTTCTGGACGACATCGACCAGACTGATACTGCTTTGCAACAATATGTGGACTTTAATTTGGGACTGTTCTCTTTTGTGGGGGCTGCTTTGAATAGTCGGAAAATACGACGATTGACCCGTGTTGTTGAAGCTGTAGCCAATGATACTGCTATTGCACTAGGAAATATTACTGAAGAACTACAGATTTCTAGGATTGTTACGCTCCAGAACAGAATGGTTCTAGATGTGGTTCTAGCTGACCGTGGGGAGGCATGTAGAATCATCGGAAGCAGCTGCTGTGTATACGTACCTGATAATTCGCCATCTGTTTATGATGCCATTTCGAAGTTGCACAAAATAGCTGCTGAAATACACCCAGACAATGGAACTTGGACTCTTTCAGGGTGGATCTGGTCAATGCTTACAGCTTGGGGTTGGAAATTATTAACAATTCTATGTGTCATTATTGGGATACTGTTCTTCATATGTTTATGTATGCAATGTGGTCCTGCCCTATGTTCCATGTGTTTATCAGCCTGCATTCCATCCAGACGTACTCTTACTCAAAATTAAATGGTACTACATAAAGAAGTTGCTCAAATAATGCTGATTGATATCGAAGATGAATACCCGGACTATGTCCACTATGAGGTAGCTTCAGCTAAACGCTAAAAGGGTCGTCTGTCGTAATTTGACGATGGCTGGGTTAGCGCTTAGCTTTGCTACACGTTATTCTCCTTGTCTTGGCCATGTTAGAAAACGCCATCTTGTATGTTACGGCGGCCATCTTAGATCATGAGCGGCCTCGTGGCCAGCGTGCCCTTTAGTCCGTTGTCCGTACCACTGACCACTCGAGTTTGCCCAGCAACAGGCTTTTTTTAGTAACGGTCAAGCCTGTACATGCGCAGTCCCAACTGACCAGTCACCCCTCCGGAATGTGCCGCCCAAACTGACCAGTGAGATTGTAACCCCTCCCATGAGTTGGCTGTGTTCCAAAAATGACCATATATGTACATAAAGCTCTGTAACTTTGTACCGCCTATCTTTTTATTACCTGTAAACTGTATAAAAGATTGAGTCACACCAACGTTCGGTGTGATACTTCTTGCATTACCGAAGGGTGCTGTAGGAATGTACCACCACCCCATGGGGTCTTAATAAACTTGTTCTTTGTACTTTTCAGTTTCCGTGCCAACAGTTCTTTCAGTGTAAGTGGGTTATCTACGGAGCATGTAGGCCTTGGGAACCCAATACCACAGCCCGTTTGAAGGCGCCCGTGGCAGTGCGCAGCTTGGCATTTTGGAGGCCTCCTCCGCGGCCGTTCCTGGCCGCGTAGGTCGTAAGAGGAGCGGAAAGCGCTCCGCTTCATTGACGGCATTGGAGCGGCAGGAGGGGTTAGGAGCCGCTGTTCCACAGCGTGGTGCGCGGAGAGGCTCAATCGCCTTGGATGAGGGGAGGGGTGGTTGTGAAGAGGGCGGGGAGGCTTTTTCTTTTACACTTGGGACTCCCGGTAGTGTGCATTTTGAGCAACAATTTGGGGATACTTTGAACATGGCAGTTTCTGGTGTGCCTCAAGATTCTATGGGACAAGCTGATTTTAGTATTGATATGGCAACAGAAGAGGGGGCATATGAAGGGGCAGGTTTTGTGCATAGCCCTTTGTTGTTTTCTGGGCCACCTTTGGAGCACGAAGAAGCTTTGTCTGTATTGGGAAGCTCTAGGGGTGAAGGGGAGTGGGCTAAATTTGGGGAGGGGGGGTGTCAGTACTGGGGCTGTTTAATGTGGGGGTTAACTGGTCAGGGGCTGGTGGATCAGTTGTAGGTTTGTCTGATGAGGCTGGATTTCATGAACTGGAGGGTAGTGTTGAACAATTTGTACATTGTTCCTTTTCACGTTTTGGTAGTAGTGTAGGGCAGGGTGGTGGTTTTCCTGTCAGGGGATTGGGTAGTGTAAGGGGAGAGGGGGAAGGGGCTCTTATGAGAGAGGGGTGCCGGTAAATCTGTTTTTCTGAGCTGGGTGTTGGCCAGGTAGGAGTTGGGGGGTCAGTGGCAGCTATGTCTTCTGAGGCTTGGCAAAATGTTCCAGAGGTTGGTGTTGGCAATGTGGTTCCTTGTACATTTTCGCAGTATGGTAAGGGTTTTGGGCAGGTAGGTAGTGTTTCAGTGCGGGGGACTTCAGATGCTGTTCCTTATTTGTCAGAGGGTGTGGGTGGCCCCCCTTTTGAGGTCGACCGTCTGGTTGGGAGCGTTTTGGGAGTGTGTGTATGGATAGGAGTGGGCTGCAGAGGGAGGGTGGGAAGCAGGGGTTGGCTGAGAGGGTTTTAGGTAGGGGGTCTTCCTCGGTGGTAGCGCCTACTAGAGTGGTTTGGAGTAAAGATGAAGATGTGGTGGGTGATTCCCCAGTGAGGGGGGCGCCTTTGAGGAGTTCAGGTAGGGTTTTGTCTCTTGATAGGTTGCAAGAAAGGTCTGTTGGTCCAGTTGTTTTGCTGCAGCCAGGGTCTGGAGCAGGTGTTGTTATGAGGGGTCCCAGCACACCAGTCCAAACTTTTTCTTTTCTGGTTGTAGATCGGTGCGGCGGTCCAGACTCAGTAGGGCGTGGTTCAGTCCAGTTTCGTCGAGGTGAAGTGAGGATAGAGCCTAGCGCGGCCATCTCTGTTCCACCGAGGGAACCCGTCGAGGTCAGCCACAAAGGTATTGCGAGACCTCGCTGGCCCCAACGAATAGCAGGTCTAGGTGGTCTACCTTACCGTCGGCTATGGAGCTACAGAGTCAGCGCAGGGGAAGGTACAGGCGGGTACAGTCTGCTCCCCCTCCAGGAGGACATTCTATTCAGTCTGAGCGTAATGTCTCTAATGACGGGTTGGGTAAGACCCGAAGTGTGGTTTTAAATGAGAATATTGGGCTTCTGGAGATGGAGCCGGTGGTGTTGGACTATGACGAGGATAGTCCTGAAGAAGGGGAATTGCGTGAGATGGAGGGGGGGAGCCCTCTTTTGTGTCACATAGTGTTTTTCAGGTTTCGACAGTCGCACAAAAGTCAAAGGAGAGACGAGAGCACAGCCCATCCATTAGGGATCCTCGAGGAAGGACCATGTTGGATTTTTCAGGGCCACGGGCGGAGTCTGCAAGGGCAGTTCCTTTAGAGCCAGGTGAGAAAGCCGTTACACAGGCCAAACCTAAAATGGTGTCTGTGGGGACGGCAGTGGAGGGGCTTGGGGGGGTTGAGGAAGGGAGATTGTTGAAAGGTAGATATGTTAAAGGTGTAGGCACGGATGACAGTATTGGGACAGTGGAAGGTAAAATGGAAAGTGGTACAAATACTGATGCTGCAGAAGGGGTTAAAGAGCCACTTCAAAGTAAAGAGTTGAAGATTAAAAAATTGCCCTATATGGGAGTCACTAAACCTTTGGGTGCTCATTTAATGTTGGCGACAAAGGAGCGCATTTGGAAGGGTGAGTATGTGGAGATATTGAAGCTCCTTCACCGTGAGGTTAGGTCTAAGGAAGGTTCGAAGGAAGAAGAGTATGAGCTAGCAAAATGCCCAAAAGTACCTTTGACTATTGAGAATTGGACGGCGGCTTTTCTAATATATGCAAATGTTTACTGTGAGAAATTTCCAGAGTGCAGCGTTTCTATTTTCAAATATATGGATGTGATTCGGAAGGCGCAGCTTACTGGAGGGGAGTATGCATGGGTTCAGCATGATGAAGAGTTTAGGGCAAGGATGGCATGGGATCCGGAAGCAAAGTGGGGGGAGTTGGATACGGATCTATGGTAGCATACGTTGGGGGCCGCCTCAGGGGGCAAGACCATTTTTACGGCCAGCGGTCTCCCGTTAATTTATCAGCCCTTTCAGGCCAAGCCCACTCGGGGAGGGTGGGGAGTAGTTCAAGTACACAGTCAGGAATTGGTGCTTGCTGGGATTTCAATAAGGGGTTGTGCACTAGAGAATACTGCAAATATAGGCATGAATGCTCCGGCTGCAGAAGGCGACACCCTTTGTTTAAATGTTGGGGGTCCAAACCGGGAGGTGGCCAACAAGGGAATCAGACAGGTACAGGTGCGTCAGGATCGTCACAGCAGTTTAAAGGGGGTCGGGGAGGTAGAGGTGCACAGGGCTCTGGACCAAAGGGCTCATACGCCAGTTAAGCTGCCGCAATTACAGCAGGCCCTCCAGGATTATGAGAATGTAGATGTTAAGCAGAAGCTGTTGGAGGGTTTTCAGTTTGGTTTTCAGTTGGGCTACTTAGGACCAAGGCAGAGGCGTTGGGCAGACAACTTGAAGTCAACTTTCGAGCATAGGGCAGTGGTGTGAGAGAAATTGAGTAAAGAGGTGCGTGAAGGACGGATGGCAGGCCCTTTTCATGACTGGCCGATCCAGGATTTGATAATTTCACCCATTGGTGTGGTCCCTAAAAAAGAGCAGGGACAGTTCAGACTTATTCAGCATTTATTGTGGCCGGAAGTGTCTTCTGTGAATGATTTCATTGATGAGGAGGCCGCTTCGGTTTCATATTCCTAAGTTGATGTGGCCATGTCACTTGTGGTGACCGCGGGCGCAGCTGCTGAGATGGCTAAGTGTGACATTAAGTCTGCATTTCGGCTGCTTCCAGTCCATCCAGATGATTGGTGTCTTCTGGGTATCCATTTTGAAGGGAAATGGTACGTGGACAAAGCATTGCCGATGGGTTGTTCCATGTCATGTGCTCTTTTTGAATGTTTCAGCACCTTTTTGCAGTGGCATTTCACACGCCATTCTGGTCATTCTCTGGTTATGCACTATTTAGACTATTTCATTTTGTTGGTTCCCCCGGGCTCCGCAGAGTGCCAAACAGCTCTGGACACCTTCCATGGGCTCATGGAGGATTTGGGTGTGCCTTTGGCTCCTGAGAAAACTATGGGTCCTGCCAAGGTATTATCCTTCTTAGGCATTGAAATCGATTCTGTGGCAATGCAGGCTCGCTTACCGGAGGATAAGAAAACAAAGATGCTGGAACTGTTGAGTGGTATGTTGTTGAAGCAGAAAGTACAGGTGCAAGAAATTCAGGTGTTGCTGGGGCACCTTAATTTTGCGTGCAGGGTGGTGAGAGCGGGGAGGACTGTTTGTCGTCGGTTGGGCAGAGCTCTGGCTGGGCAACATTTGCCGCACCATCGTGTACGTCTGTCAGCGGGAGTCAAAGAAGATTTGAGGATGTGGGAAGTTTTTCTCACTTCCTTTCATGGTGTGCCATTGGTCAGAGATGTGGACTTTCAGTGGGATGTGCAGATGTTCTCGGATGCTGCGGGCAGTGAGGGTTTTGGCCTGTACTGGAATGGGAGATGGTGTGCTGAGCGGTGGCCGGAAGATTGGTTGAACGGTGGAAGGAGTATAACATTTCTTGAGCTCTTTCCTTTGCTGATGGCATTGACTCTTTGGGGGGAGGATTTGGCACACAAAAAAGTACTTTTCCGTGTTGACAACATGGCAGTGGTCGAGATTGTGAATCGGCAGTCAGCCAGAGATGAGCAGGTACTGAAGCTAATGAGGCTTTGTGTTGGCTTGCTCGAAGCATGACATTGCCCTTCAAGCCTTGCACATTCCTGGTGTGGACAATGACATAGTGGATGCTTTTTCTTGTTCGCAGTGGGGGAGATTCCGTGGACTGGCCAGGGAGGCGGACAGATCACCGACCCCAATGCCGATTCATCTGTGGCACGTAGGCAATGTCGGGTATTACAACTGGTGGTAGGTTCTTTGTCTGTGTCCACGCGTTCAGCTTATTCTTTTGCATAGAAGGAGTTCTTGGAATCGGGGCGTAAAGGCGTGAGGAAGTTTGGCACCGTTCTGAGGATGTGATTCAGTTCATCCTGGACCTCATGGACAAAGGTTTGTCTAGAGTTACCATCGCAGGAAAGTTGGCAGGGATATCCTTCATGGGTAAACTTTTTTGGGGTTATTCTCCTTCGGCTGGTGAGATTGGCAAAAGAATGCTTGAGGGTTGGGCCAGGGAGCGGGGAGGTCCAAGAATGTGTAGGGCTCCTTTATCTTAGCAGACACTGGCTCGGATATTAGATGTTCTGCCTTCAGTTTGTAGAGATGATTTTGAAGCTTGTTTGTTTGCCATGTTGATGACTTTTATGTTCTTTGGGGCTTTTTGAGTTTCAGAGTTGTTGGGTTCTAAAGCTAAGGTTGGGATTTGCTGGAGGGATATTTTTTGCTCAGAAGAGGGTGTTCATGTGTGGCTCTCTAGTTCTAAGACTGATCAAAGGAAATTGGGTAAAGGGGTGTGGTTAGAAGCTCGTTCCCCTAGGATTACATGTCCATTGCTGTTGGCTCGCCGTTGGCGCACTCCATCAGGGGGATCTGATGGTGATCTTGTTTTTCAGCACATTAACAAAGCACCTGTTACAGCATATCAATTGCGCATGGTTTGGCGTAAAGCTCTGCAGCAGATTGGTTTGGACGGGGACCAATTCGGAACACACTCGTTTCGGATTGGTGCTGCGACAGAAGCATATAATAGGTGCTGGTCTCAAGGGGACATCATGAGGTTGGGGCGCTAGTCGTCTGAGTGCTTTCAGCGTTATGTGCGGGGAGACGCGGGGGAGGCGCATGCGTCATCCTCCTTTCCTTGAGTATTCATTGTTTTTTCTTTTACAGGTTCAGTGGCTGGGCCCGATCTCAAGCGGTGACGGTTTGGATAGTGGGCCATTCGTTCATCAAATAGGCCCGGGTTCAGGCGGCTCAAAGTTATTTTGGTGAACTGTTGGGTTTTAATGATAAAATGTTCAATATTGTTTGGAAAGGAAAAGGGGGGATGCTTTGGAGTGAATTAGTTCCGTGTCTTAACAAAGGAATAGTTGGGGGTTGTTCCCCGGATATTTTAGTAATTCACTTAGGCGAGAATGATCTTTGTGCAACTAAAGGGTTGGTTTTGTTGCGGGCAATGAAGAGGGATTTAGCCTTCATTAAGGAACCTTGGGCTGGTTGCCATGTTTTTTGGACCGAATTGGTCCCCCGTAGGATTTGGCGAGGAGCGGTGAATCCTAGAGCGATTGACAGGGCCAGAAAGAAGGTGAATGCTGAGGTGTCCAGATTTTGCCGTCAGCTGGGATTTGGAAGAGTGTCCCATAGAGAGATTCGTTTTGAGTCGGTTGAGTTTTTTAGGGATGATGGAGTCCATTTATCCAGAATAGGCATGGATCTGTATTTGTTGGAGTTAAGAGAAGTTTTGGCTAGGTCTTTGACCATAAAGCTTAGAGTGCTTTTTGGGTGCCACCTTTTTTCCTAGTGGGGGGGGCAGAAAGGGGGGGGGGTAGTGTTGCTCCCCCCCACCTTCCTGGGTGGCGGGGTCTAGTTGTTTCAGGGCAGTTTGTGTCAGATTTTGGTTGATTAATGGTCAGTTTTGTGTTAGCGACAGGGAGAGGATAAGTTGGTCATTGGTTGGCTGATTATACGTTTTGGGGGGTTTGACAGAGGTGAAGGGGCAGGCAGGTGATTGGTTAATGGAGGGCCTGGTATTTGTAAGTTATTGGGGTTGATATGATGACGTAATGTTTATAATGATGATGTAATGTTTTATAATGTTGTTGTAATGTTTGAAATGTTGTATTGTATGGGTGGGGGAGGGGCCATGAAATTTTAGGGGAGGGGGTGGGGGCAGGGTCAGGTTTATTTATTTATTTAGTGAGGTTTAGTTTTGGAAGGCTTTGCAGAGGTTATTAATTTGTGATGTGCACCTGTTCCTAATAAAGCCGCCTTTTCCACATTCAAGTTTCCTGGGTCTGCTTTAACCCCCCCCCCTCGTCCTCCCTCCCAATCTGAGGGCAGGGCTGCGGCAGAGCGCAGTGGCCGTGCTATTACATTGAGGCACGGGCAGAGGAGCGAAGTGCTGGCGTCACGGCCGATAGACCGCATCTACAGTGACCGCCTGGAAACGTCTCCTGCTAGCTAAGCTCTTCTGTAGGACTGCAGAGCGGAAATGGAGGAGAAGTAAAGACCCGACAGACCTTAATGACTATAAATGTATCCACCACAGCTATATGGAGAACATTAGACAAACGAAAAAACTGTTTCTCTTAAATGGAATCGAAAAGGCTGCAAATTCAAACAAGGAGCTATATCAAATACTAAAAGAATTTATGGCACCCCCTGTTCAGACACAAACCCTTATCTCACAGGATTGGACAGATTTCCTCTCCAAATTCTTTGAAGATAAAATTATTGTGATTCATAACTCCTTTCCGCCACAAGAAAACATAAACTTTTCAGGAAATGACTCAGTTGCATTATCTGGCCCTCCTCATTTACTAGACAAGTTCTCCCACTGTAGCTCAGAGGAAGTGCAAAACCATTGTAAAAATCAAATTGAGTTCACCTATGGATCCCTTGCCATCGAGATTCCTTCCAATCATCGCTCCAGTGCTGTAGGATGGTCCCACGATCTATTTAGCAGGCCACTTTCACAATCTGAGGTCCCTAAGATTTTGAAAGCCGCCAGAGTCAAGCCAATTCTCAAAAAACCTACTGCAGACCCCAACCTTCCCTCCAACTATCGTCCCATCTCCCTGCTTCCTCATTTCGGGAAGATGCTCGAATCGCTGGTCAATCAACAACTCATTATCCACCTTGAGAGTCATGGAGTACCGGACCCTTCACAGTCGGGCTTCAGCGCCGCTCATAGTACAGAGACAGCTCTGGTAGAAATAACAGATAACATCAGGCTAGCCAGTGGCGTAGCGAAAGTTGAAGGGGCCCCCCTGCAAGGTACATGGAGGGGCCAGCTCTGGATTTAATACGGAGCTCTCAGGGCTGATTACTGTGCTGATGGGGCCCCCTGCAGCTCGGAGGCCCCCCCACACTGCAGGGGATGCAGGGGCCTGTGTTACGCCACTGGTCAGGGTCCCAGCAGTGCTCTGTGCTGCCTCCTGCTCTCTGGGGTCCCCACCCCACCCTTGTCAGAGTCCCAGCAGTGCTCTATGCTGCCTTCTGCTCTCTGGGGCCCCCAACATCTTTCCGGGCCTGGCACCTCTGACTGAAGAGAAATAAAGTATGTTGCTACTTTGTTTCTCTTCAGTCAGAGGGAGGGGGCGAGGGGCTCGCAGCAGGCTGCAGACAGCCTGCACCTGCTTCAGAGGGAGAGAGGCTTGCTTCAGCGCAAAGCAAGCCTCTCTCACCAAAGAGCTGAGGTGGGCCCAGGGCCCCCTTCATTTACTGAAGGGAGTGGGCCACCCGCACTGCGGGGCCCGCGGGGGCCTTTGTTACGCCCCTGAGGCTAGCTCTGGACAAAGGGAAGTCATCTATTCTCGTTCTGCTGGATCTATCAGCAGCTTTTGACACCATCTCCCACAGCATTCTCAAACTCCGGCTCTGGGAGATTGGTGTCAGAGGGGAGGCCCTGAAATGGCTGAGGAGCTATTTAATAGATCGAGTCACGACGGTCCAGATTGACAACACCATCTCATGTAGCAGACCTGTAAAGATGGGAGTTCCGCAGGGCTCCATCCTGAGCTCAACACGTTTCAATCTTTTACGCGACCCCACTGGCAAGGGTCATCAGATACTACGGCTTTGATGTTGTGTCATACGCCGACGATACTCAGAACTTGATCACCCTAGGTCCGGATCCTACTGAAACAAAGTCCTGTTTCAAAGATTGTATGTCCCATGTTTACAGGTGGATAAGCACAAACCATCTGCCGCTAAATGGAGGCAAAACTGAGATTGTGCTTTTTGGCAAGGCTCACGAGCGTTGTTCAAATGACTGGTGGCCTCCAAATCTTGGCCCATGTCCCAAACCAGACGGTACGGAATTTAGGAATATAGGAATACTATTGGACAACAAACTATCAATGAAAAATCATGTTAGTTACATCACGGGTTCCTGTTTTGGAATCATGTGTAATCTACGCAAAGTTTTCAAATGGATTCCAATGGAAGCCAGGAAACCATTAGTCCAAGGTTTGGTCATTAATCGCATGGATTATGAAATGCCCTGCTGTCTTCAATAAATGAAGACCTCCTGTCTAGGCTTCAGATTCTACAAAACACGGCGGCTAGACTGGTACCTCCCGCCAAGATTTCCTTCGGCCCTTAATCTGAGACTTCTTCACTGGCTTCCTGTGAGGAAGCGAATCTGGTTTAAGACTCTCTGTCTAACACATAAAAGTATCTAAGGAAGAGGCCCAGGGTACTGGGTAAATAAGCTAACCTGGTACCAGCGATGCGATGAAAACTCCCAGACACAAAGAGAGTAAGATTGGCGACCGAGGAGGGACGCTGTGCCCGCCGAGCCCATCTGAGGATGGCCTCACATCTGCGGACAGCGCCACTGCCATCATGTCGGAACTACGGGTTGGTTTTAAGGCCATCAATACCAGGTTTAATATGTTGGACATGCACATCGAGGACATGCGGGCCAATTGGACCAGCATGAGAACAGGATTGAAGCCGCTGAGCAATGTATTTCAATGGTGGAAGACACCCAGATGACGATGGCGAAGCGCCTGGAGAGGGTCGTGCAACTCCTAAAAGCGACGGCGGAAGATTTGGAGGCTAGGTCCCGGCGCAATAATGTTTGCATAGCTGGTGTAGGAAAGTAGTGTCTGCTTCTTATGGGTACCCCCACTTTTTGCTGATATCACACTGTGTTTGGCCTAGTCTGACTAGGATCCTGCTATCCAGGACCCCGGTCTATCTGCTTTCTCCCATTAGTTGCAATACATGTACTTTAGGTACACTCCTGGTTTGGATACTGGGGTACCCCTATCAGAGCCTAGTATATGGTACACCTTGTACCTAGGGCATAGGTATCCCAGGGGCCTCCGATGGGCTGCAGCATGTATTATGCCACCCATGAGAGGCCAGCCAAATTGAAACAAGAGGTCTGCTACTGCAGACTGTGTAAGATGGTGCTTGCACCACTTACTGAGATATAGGTACACTATATCTCTCTAAATCTCTACATTTTAAATACTTATCAGTCACCCCTATGGCAGGCCTTAACAATCCTGAAGGCAGGGTGCTGGGTTTTACGTGAGAGGGTGCCCTGCATGAGCAGAGCCCCTCTGCAGCCTTCAGAGACCATTCTCCGAGGTAGTCTGTGATGCAGCCAGACATATATGTTTAAGTGCATTATAACCTCACGGTAAATGCTAACTTTAAAACGGCTGCTTAGAAACATGTTGTGTTTGGTGTCAAACACCTTGGAATCATACCTCCACACCAGTAGCTTGTATAGGAGGTATGATTCCACCCTTCTATAACACCTGCTGTGGGTCACCGGTCTACCCTGTACCAGCTTTCTCAATCTGGGCAGCACAAAATGGACTGTGCCAGCCACAGACACGGGTCTGCCCTCCTGCTGCTGAGCCTAGCTCACGTAGAGGAAGGCATGACAATAGGCATCCAGTCACAGGGAGGTGTAACACCTCCCAGACAGGATTTAGTGTATTGGGGCTGGGTGGGTGCACTCTCTGATTGCCAGGATGTCTACACTGGCGGCACATTTGGTGTCCCTGTGCATAGTCCAGCTCAAACCAGTTCTGGGAGCCATTAGCTCCTGCTCTGGTGCGAAACTGGACAAAGGACATGGGTGTAGCCACCCCCCTGTCCTGCCCCTCCCATAGGAGGGTCCACAGAATCTATCCAACCCCATCCCATGGGTATAAAGTGGGTTACCTGATCACAGGACTTTAGATTTTACCTGGTAAGATTCTGCTAAGAAGAAACCAAGTACTTCGACTGCTTGCACAAAGCTGGACGATTGAAGAATCTCCCTTGGAGTAAAGGAGTTACTCCCCTGCAAAAGCATGCACCTAACAGCATCGACCAAGTTTGCTTCTCCAGAGCTCCTGAGGACACCAAAGATTTCAGCCACACAGAAGGTGGGTTCCCGAAGGTCCCTGAGGTTGATCTGCCCTCTCAGCGATTCTGAGACCTGTATCCCTCGTGGGGACCATGCAACCCAAACCCCTGTGCACCACGTACTTTTGCAATTGCATATGCTTAGTGACGAAACCTGTGCCTGTGCTTTGGACTCCGTGTAGTCCCAACCCAGAGCAGTATTTGCACCAAGATTTCTGGCCTCCACTCTGAGTGCCCTGTGGGCTGGTCCTTTGCATACTTGCTTGAGGTCTCCTCACGGTCCATTGGCCTGTGGGTCCTATCGAGGGTCACCTTGTGAATTCTTGGGCTTACCTGGTTGCTTCAGATGTGCCCTGACTCTCCATTGCTTGGATTGTCCCCTGGACCTTACTGGTCCACACCGTAACCTGTTTCCTCTGACCGCGTGGGCTGCAGTTGCCAAGGCTTGTTGGTGCTCTAGCCGGACATAGACCCCTCAGCTCTCGACATCCTTCATAGGACAGCTCACCTCCGGATTCTGGTTGTCCTAGACATCTCCTGGTCCCCGTGGCCGCAGAGCCAAGCAACCCTTCTTCTCACCTGAAGCACCCAACATCTGTGGGCATTCGACTACCGAGCCCATGGTCACCTGACGGGACCCAGACTCTGTCCCCACTGCTTTCAGGTTCCTCTCACCTTTAATCCAGGCTTGGATTCCACTGGACACTCTTTGCCTTCCTGGTAGCAGAACTTCTTTGCAGCTCTCCATTGAAAACGACAAAGGTTTCCGACACCACTTGACACCTATGCACCCGGCTCCTCTGGGATAGATAACACAGGTACCTCGGTACTCACTGGTGGGTTGGCCTTCGAATCTCCTAAGTTCCAAATGGTTTGCTCAAAGTCCTCTTAGAAGTGTCTTTAACTTGTAAATTTCCAACCACGACTTTCCCATAGAGTTGTATTGAGCATGCATCTATATTTCCTCACTGCACCTGTCCTCCGTGGGTTCTCTGTGTCACTCCTCTAGGTGGTTCATTGGGGTCCCAGCGATTCTACATGCTCTAGGCACTGTATCTAGTTATATCGTTGTTGTTATACTATTTTTTTTAGTATATGGTTCGGTCTCCCCCTGGAGCCCGCTGTGTATTGTGCTATTTACGAACGTTCTATTAGTTCGGTATTGTGTGGTTTGTGCTCTAGTCTCTATACGAGTTATATTAATAAATACATATTTTTATATAAACACTGTGTGGTTCTCCTTTCATTTAGTCATTTAGGAGGTGATATTATGGTAAAAAGG
Source organism: Lissotriton vulgaris (assembly GCF_964263255.1). Lineage (NCBI taxonomy): Eukaryota > Metazoa > Chordata > Amphibia > Caudata > Salamandridae > Lissotriton > Lissotriton vulgaris. Next base: position 872,740,344 of record NC_141685.1, read on the forward strand.
GGTGCTTTACATTTCTTCAAGATTAAGCCTGAAGGCTGCTCTCCATAGCTACCACTAGGATAGCTTTCAATAAGGTTATCTTTGACCTCATACATCATAAGGGTCGTGTGGACTAATACAAGGTGCCCACTTTAATTAGTGGACAGCATATACCAACCAACCTTCTCACAGATGGGATAACGGAATCCACAAACACGGGCCCCAATGCGGCGTACATTGTGAAACTACTGGCTGAGCTGTTTGGAAGAGATGCTTTCTTCCCGACGTTTGCGGTTGATTGTGCTCATAGAATTATTGTCCCTCATCCTGCCCCTGGTGCCCCTCCCAGACTGCTGATTGCACGACTTGAACTACCATGATCGAGACACTGACTTACGGATGGCTAGAGACCTGGGTGAACTCCAACATCAAGGTATGACACATTTGTTATACCCAGACTTCACCCCCTTAATGCGGGATGCACTATGCAAATTTCAAGAGGTGAAGCGCCTTCTAATAGCAACAAATATAAGATATACTATGCTCTACGGCACACGTCTGTGTGTCCAAGTGGATGGGAAGACTCACATTTTTTAATCGCCCTCAGAGGCCTCTGATTTCTTGAAATACCGCAGGCCGAACTCGACCCCCTCAGCTGAGGGATGAACTGCTTGCTTCGAGTGCTGGACCTCAGCGTTTTATTGTAATTGCATTCTATTCAAGCAGATGTTTCTGAAATTCCCTGGCTGTGGTGTTGTACTGCCACTGGCGGTTCCTCTGCACCACTACATATATTATCTTTTTCTCTGTATGCCTACTCTTGCCTTTATACGCCGGTTGCATTTGACTTAAGAATAGTATAATAAGTAACGTTGACATGGCGGTCTCCTGTGAGCGTTGCCTCACCCCCTAGGAGATCTCCTTAGTTCAAGCATTGGGGTGATAGGATTCACGGCATACAGGTTGGGTGGGTATCTGATGTAGGTGTGGGGTGGGGGGTCTGGGGATATTGATTTTCATGGGTTGGGATGCCAGCTGTGATGCAAGCAACGGGTCTAGGGCATTGGAGCTGGTTTGTATGCCCTGGAATGTGAGGGGCCTGTCGAATCCACGGAAGGGAAGGCAAGTGCTTGCCTATTTGGCCAGACATGCAGTGAAAATTGCCTTTCCACAGGCAACCCACAATGCCCCCACCTCCACCGACCATTTCCCATCCACCTGGGGGGGGACAGCAGGTTTTTTGATAACTATAGCACTTATTCCAGGGGGGTGCGCATCCTGGTACACAGGTCGGTCCCCTTCAAGGCTCAAAAAGTGGTCTGGGATCCAGAGGGACGGTATCTGCTAGTTGCTGGGCATATTGGCCCACAGCAGGTACTACTTATCGATATACATCCCCCAAATATTGATGCACCAGATTTTTTCCCTGACATTTCTACACATATCACTAATCTACAGATCGACTTTATTATAAAGGGGGCCGATTTCAATTTGTCAATATAACCCACCCTAGACACCACCGGTCCTGACCATATCACTAAACTGCGCTCAGTGCAGGAGTTGCTTCAGTCCCACTCAATGGCTGATGCGTGGTGACATAGACATCCCACGGCCTATGAATTTTCCTTCTTCTCAGCGCCACATGGCACTCGATCCCGGATAGACCACTGGTACCGCTCCACTGATTTTCTTATGAACATTCTAAAGCTGGAATACCTCACCCGAACTTTGTCAGATCAGTATGGAAAGACCATTCACGCATGGGCGATTCCCGTCGGAGGCTCTTATGATGCAGTTTTTAATACTGAAGTCAGAGAGTCCGTGTTAGACTTGGCACTATTGGCGTGGGTCTCCCTTCCATTTTTGCTGTTGTCTCATGTATTTTTGCTGGTGTTAGATGCTTTGGGCACTGTGCCACTGCTTTCCAGTGCCACAGTGCAAGTGCTCCCTATTGTAAAATTGATGTATTAATCAGTGGTTCCATTTTTGGCTATTTGGTTTACTTGTCAGACCCTAGTCTAGTGCACTGGCGTGTAAATCCAAATGCTGCTGGTGGGCCTGCAGCACTGGTTGTGCCACCCACAGAAGCAGCCTTGTAAAATGTGTCTACGATCTGCCATTGCAGAGCCTGCATGCAGTCTGGTACTGTCATGCTGACTGGGCGAGTGCACCCACTTGCCAGTCCCAAAACCTTCCCTTTTCTTCATGTCAGTCACCCCTATGGTAGGCCCAATGGCAGGGTGCATTGCAAATATAACGTAGGGCAAGCCCTGATGTGTGTGGCATGTCTTAATAGTGAATTACCGCCATTTTCGTTTTTCACTATTTCTAGGCTACCTGTTCTCCTTAGGCCAGAATGGGCTGTAGATTATTACATGTTTTTAATCCTAACTGTCTCATAGAACGTAGTAGAAATTCGAGTTTATTATGCCTGAACTCAGAATGATAAAATACATCTTTTAGTGAAGTTGGTTTTAACATTCTGTGTTTGCAAATGCCACTTTTAGAAAGTAGGTATTTGCTTGTCTAAACATTCAAACCTGTCTCTGCTATGTTGTGTATTCCTTTGTCCGCGGGTCGCTCCTACATCCCATCTATAAGAAAGGGTCGAAATCAAATCCACAAAATTACCGGATGATTGCACTTCTTGACATCGAGGGAAAAGCCTACGCCAATACCCTTTTAATAGAACTTTCATCTTGGGTCAGTGAGGAAGGCCTCCTGCCATTTTATCAAACAGGGTTAAGACCCGGTGCTTCAACAGTGGACAACATCATAGCCCTCTCATACCTAACACATAAGGCAGTGGCACGAAAATCTCTCCCCATCTTTGCATGCTTTATCGACTATACTGCGGCCTTTGATGGTGTCGACCGCTCTAATCTTTGGCAAAAACTGGCTACCTGGAATATCGACCCACAATTACTTAAAGCAATTATATCCTTATATTCAAACACATGGGTCAGAATCAAACTGTCAACCACCTCAACCTCAGAGAAAATTGACACCAATCGTGGCCTGAAGCAAGGATGTGTACTTGCCCCAATGTTATTCAATTTATACACCACAGACATGGGCAAAGCCTTGCTGGGAGCATCACTAGCAACTCCCCGCCTTGGGCATACCAAGATTCAATTACTGCAGTACGCTGATGATCTGGTATTACTAGACCACACTAAAATTGGGCTTCAAAAAGCGTTAATGGCATTGGACACCTACAATGCAAAAAACAAACTGATCGTGAATGCAACCAAATCAAAAATAATAATATTTGGCCCTTTTCCCCCAAAAAAAACCTTAAAATGGAAGATAGGACAACTGATGTTGGACTGCACACGTCAATACAACTACTTGGGAGTTTGGTTTTGTGAAACAGGGCGACCAGGAACACACCTCGAGAAAATACGGGCAAAAGGGAAAAGTATTTCGTACGCCCTGGGGAAGCTGCATGCAACTCTACACAGCCCTACAACATCAGCAATTCAAAGAGTATTAAGGGCGAAACTAATACCATCATTAAATTACGCGCAGCAGGCCTTTCCAGGCAAACTATCAAGCACCCTGGAAAAAATCCACTGCTCGACCTATAAAAAATTATTTCACTTACCATCTAGCACCAGAAACACCCTGATACGGCTCGAATTCGGCTTGACACAACAAAAGCTTGAGGAACTGGCCGCAATTAGTAAATATTTTTACCTTACAACTGCAGCCCCAGAAAACTCGCTGAAATCCAGCATAAAGAATATTTTTCTGGAAAAAGAGAACCCGTGGTCAAATACACTTGCCTCTGCAAAAGAAACCCTGAACCTTGCTGTGAATAACTGGGACCCTAAGTTACTTAACTATGCCGCCATTAAAAGCGCAACGAAACGACAAGTCCGGCTCGGCTCTGCTCGTGCATCACTGACCTGAAAGCATTGGAGTTAAGAGGCTTACACGAATCGCTAACACTCCCGCAGCGGGCACAGTCCTCGAAACAGCACCTTATCCAAGCTGTGGGCAAGGTGGCAGTCAATAGGATTTTAGCGTTTCGGCTACACCCGCTGCCCCTTAAAGAGCTTTACACCACGAATAGACTTGAGATAACACATTCTGAATGCCGCTTATGCAAGTATAAACAAGAGAGCTTCTCTCACATCCTGTTTTGCTGCCCGGGGCTGACTGTCGAGCGTAACCGCTATCTAAAGCCAATTCTACTCAGACAAGGAATTAGAACGACAAAGGAGGCGGTGAACTACCTATTCACAATGGATATAGTGAAAGATATGGCTGTGTTCAGTAAATATATACAACAGATACGTGGGAAGCTGATGGCCCAACCTAAATTAGGCCCGCGGCCGTCAACTGATATGAGACATTTCAGCCTATGATGAAATGGACTAATGAATACAGCTCTTTTAACCATGCTTTTACTCATGTTTAAGTTTTTTGTTTCTTTCCTCTTTTCCTTTTTCACTATTTTATTTCTGACATGAAAATAATGCCCACCAAAGTTTGTCTTCTTTAATGGTTTTGAGTAACCAAATAAAGTTTTATTCATTCATTCATTCATTCATTCATTCATTCATTCATTCATTATTCCTTTGTCCGGTTTTGTGAGTGACAGGGCTGGAGGATTCCAAGAGACAGGATGGGTCACCCAGTGGTGAATAGAGAGATCTGCATCTAGATGGGAAGGAGGAGTTGCACCTGAACCTTGAATAGGGCTGTGCCTGCCTTCCACAATGCTGGTTCTACATCCTGGGGAGCGGCTGATGTCTCTTGCCTGTACACTGAAAGAAGAGAAGGAGTCCTGTAAACAAAGTGCTCCAGGACTGTACTTGCCTTCCACAATGCTGGCTCCACCTACTGTGGGGCGTCTGATGTGCCTACCCTGCACTGTGAAAGGAAAGGAGAAGTCTGGTAAACAGAGTGTTTCAGAACTGGTTTCGTCTGGGCCCCTCTCCCCTCAGAGAACAAAGGATATTGGGGTATAAATATTGGGACCCTGATCCCATGAATTTAGATCACTTTTGGACTACAAGATGAAACCTTTACTGAGGAGAGGAACTTGAAGAAACTGAGGAGAGACTATTCACAAGCTGAAGTGCTGCTTGGGGGATTGGCCTGCAGTGGTTGCCTTACTGCCAAAGGAAGGAGAAAGGAACTTTGTGTACTTTGCTTTCAAACTTGTGAAAGATCTCCAAGGACTTGGAAAGAGCTTGCCTCCTGCTGAAGTCTCAGGGACAACAGACGTCAACCCCCAGCTCCCCAGAGTCTTTTGGAAATGCCTGCTGCTGTTTAGTCAACAAATAATACCACTGGGTTTGGGCTCCCAACAGTAAGGCCAAGCCACTGACCAATATAAAACTAAACAAATGCCAATACTGTTACCTTAAATCCTTCTCTTTTAACCACATCACATTAGAGTTGAACACAATGTAGGTGCAAGACTTTTAGTTCAGTCTGAATTAATCTTTTTGTTTATTTCTGTTTACAAAATCATTAATCGGTTAAATTTTACCAAATTTACATTTTCAACATCTACATCACCAATACAAAAAATCTTACATTTAATAAAACAATCAGCTCTACATATTCATTATCATTCCATACTCACAGTCACTCAACCTGTCAGATATTCAACCACGTTGAAGAGGGTGTGAGAGGCATTGTTCAGGGTAACACGGTGCTACAATGACGCTTCTGTAGCAGAAAGCGCTATTTGTAAACTGCTACCATTAGACTTTTTAACACAAATTTACCAGTACATCTATCACAAGACAAGATGTTGAGCACTATGTAAAGTCAAAGGCTTGATATTGTGCATCTTCAAAACACATACAAGCATTTTTTTCCAGTTACTGATTCCTGTGGTGGGCTGAGAATGAAAAGAGTGTCTGATCAATTGCTAGCTATTTTGCAGCTAAGCATTTACTAATCGTATGACACAGGAAGCCAGTGCCTTTCTCTTAACTAAAATCGGGGCACCATAAGTAGCAAGAAAGTGGATAACTCTGGTGGTTAATGCGTTTGCTAGAAAGGTCTGTGTGCATTCTAATCTAAGGTTCAACTCACAAGAAAGTTGCATTGAGGGTCATTGTGCCTGCTGGAAAGTATAGCATGTAACATGTAGTTCAGAGATTTTTTTTATGTAGATAGCTCAGTAGGATACTGTTTTTGTTTCATAGATCCTTGTCTCCCCTGCAGATCACAAGTTAACATCCTTGGCATATATCTTAGTGAATTATGTCCCTGCAGCAAGGACCTGCATGCAAAAACAAGGCATATATATATAGAACCTTACTGTTTTTTTCTCAATCTTTTCATTTTTTAGGGTTGCTAAAAAAGGGTTACTTTGGGTAGTATTAAACACTTAGTAAGTGCTATATAAATGGTTATTAATGTAAAAAGCTAATGGACAGATACATCTGTTATTCTAACAATGCATGCATATTTATTGCATAAAAATCTTAGAAAGGTAAATAAAATGTAGCCCCGCCCCTTGTTCCGCCTTCAGCACCACCCGTATGCCCACCCCAAGCTCCATCTCCAGTCTATCTCTCCTTTTGATGAGTACCTGCACTTATTTTTGTCCATTTAAACAGGCGCGATTCGTCCATTGGGGCGTGGGGGCGTAGCCCCCCCTGCCCGAAGCCGCCCGCAGCTCCCTCTGCGTTTTTGAGTTAAGACTGTGATAATCATGTCAATGAATCAACATGACGTCAGACCGCCCTGCCTGGCGGTCTGGCGTCATGTTGATTCATTGACATGATTGTCACAGTGGGAGGTAGCTGCTACCTTGCAGGTGACCCAAGGATGTCTCATGTGTCATTGTGCCAAAGCCCGCGGCGTACTGTGCGTGAGCCTACCTGCACGCTGCCTGGGGTCCCGACCTGCTCCAGCCTCGCCTGGGGTCCCGACCTGCTTCAGCCTTGCCTGGGGAACTGAGTGACTTCAGCCTTGCTGACTGGAGTTGCTGCCTGCTTCCAACTGCTCCCGCTGTCTCCTCCCCCCGCCGCAGCCCTCGAACACCGGGACTGCCGCAGAGCGGGGGAGTAGAGACTACAGCCCCCAGAAGCCTCCGCGACTGGCCCGGAAGTCGCGTTGAGGCTTAGCGCCCGGAGGCACCGTTAAAGGGGCTGGCCTTGCGGCGGAGCGGGTGTCATTGTGCCGAAGCCCGCGGCGTACTGTGCGTGAGCCTACCTGCACGCTGCCTGGGGTCCCGACCTGCTACAGCCTCGCCTGGGGTCCCGACCTGCTTCAGCCTTGCCTGGGGAACTGAGTGACTTCAGCCTTGCTGACCGGAGTTGCTGCCTGCTTCCAACTGCTTCCGCTGTCTCCTCCCCCCGCCGCAGCCCTCGAACACCGGGACTGCCGCAGAGCGGGGGAGTAGAGACTACAGCCCCCAGAAGCCTCCGCGACTGGCCCGGAAGTCGCGTTGAGGCTTAGCGCCCGGAGGCACCGTTAAAGGGGCTGGCCTTCCCGCGTCGGGAAACCGCGCGGGGCCGTGCTCGGGGCTAAGCCCGGGCAAATGGCGGGCCCTCTGCGGCCCTCAGAGGCCTGAGGAGTCTGGGCTGGGCCACAAATCCTGGTCGTTTCAACTGCGTGCCAAAAGGTAATTATACAACCAACCGATTACAGCTCTCTGTCAATAGCGGATATGGAGCCTAAGCCCAACGCTAAGACCATGGTTAAAAAAACGCCGATTCATACACGCTCGGTCACAAGGAACATTGTTACAGCAAAAACTCCACTACCATCTCTAACTGCAATCGACCGCATGCTACAACAGACAATCGTGGTAGTAGCTAACGCTATTGAAAACACCGAGAGACGTTTATCTTTACCACCCAGTGCTTGTTTAATCTTACAGTCATCACAAACTGAAGAACTCACAGTAAATAACACAAATAACATAAATGTGACATCACTCTCAAATGATTCCATATTAATGCAATCTTATACAGGTCTCCCTGGGGCTGAGTTAATTCAAGTGGAAGACCATCCCATAGACCCTGCTGCGTTCCAAGATAGGGAAAGTCGACTGTCCTTAACTCCCAACTTGTTAACTAATGATACACCGGTTGGGGCTTTGGGGTCAAGTAATGTGCTCAATGCCAGTGCGGTTTTGATTCCCTGCGACACCGAAGACCCCATCCCTATAGCCGACTCACCCAACAATAGCTGTGTAGACAGCACGAGTGACCATGGCTCTGCCCATCGTAGATCTAGACGCACACGCAACAGGAAATTATTGGCTCCAAGTAGGGTGTATGTGAAACAAAGGGGCAGGAGAAAAAAGGCAACATCACCGCCATTAGACCAGGCGAACGGTGGAGAGCCGTCACCACTGCAACCCAGCCCAAATGCAGGATCAAGGGATAACTCTAACCCAACTATACTCAATGGGGAGTCTCTAATGGGTCACCTTATGGATGTCATGAAGCTCCTTATTGCCCCTCTAACTGACAAACTGGAGTTGATCTGCAAAAAAGTGGAAAACTTAGAAAAATTGGGCCTTGCCAAGTTAGAAATCCTCGAACACCTGGGTACACAAGTTATTCCATGTCCTTTGCACGCACCTCCCAGGAATGAGGATAATTCGACCGTTAGTAATTTAATAAAAATACCGGGTATACCCGCCAGAAATGCGGCCCCTGTGGCAGCCACTGGCAAGCTCGGTAACTCAAATTCCAACAGCCCAGATATTGTTATAAGCGGGCCTAGCGGGGTCAGAGGAAGAGAGGCAACGGGTCATGTGTCAGTAAACGGGAACCCTCCAGCACGCAGCTATTATAACAATACTATACCCGCTGTGATTAATCTCCCGCCAGAAAGCAGACCATATGTGGCAATTCTAGCCAATGTCCCGAAACTGAAACCCTCTCAATTTGAAAATAACGAGACACTAAAAAACAAAATTCTGCACTGGCTTGCCCTCAACTGTGGATTCCCCCTGAGAGGAGCAAGTCAAATCCTCTTGGTAGGGTGGGTGGGTCCTAGTAAAAAGGAAATAAGCGGGGACTGTGTAATCATAAATTATAAAACCACTGAATGGGCAAGGGACTCTATCTTGAATGCACCGATCCCATCAGATAATGACTATAAGACCATGTTGTTCCCCCTGGCCTACTTTTACAGGAACCAGGTGGGATTTAAAATTCCCGTGCAGAACTTTAAACACCCCAGAGCAATACATATGTCTCCCCCGCCTGCACAGCAGGCACCAGTACAACTAGCTGAGCACCCAAGGACTGCTTATGACTATGGCACCCATTATGTACCACAGCAACTACCGAACCTATTTAGAACACCAAACCCCAATTATTTTAATAACCCCAACGTACCTGGGTTAGGAATTAGCGTCTATGACCAATATGCAGTCCTAACAGCTAATAGGTTCCAGATATTTAACTCCCTAGATGAGAATGATTGACTAGGGGGTACTCATGCTACTAAGTCACCCGTTATTGAGGCCCCCGGGTTGATGGATATAAATGCAGTTGAGGATTCTACACCAGACATTGCCTTAGCAAACTTAAACGGCTTAACCTTGACAGATGTAACTATATGCACTGGCGATAACCAATTGGAAACCCCGTTAACATCTTTAGCCACAACTATCACTGACTCACCACATGTAACTTTAGAAGAGAACCTAAGGGTCATTACCTGGAACATAGCAGGGTTAGCCTCTAAGGTAATTACTCCCATCTGGGATGATTTCATTAAACAGGGTTTCGACATAATTTGTCTGCAAGAAACCTGGCACAGGGATGAAATACACGTCGAAGGATACACTTCTTTTAGTGTGAAGGCGGTGGCATCCCAGGCAGGCAGAGCCAAGGGAGGACTAGTGACCTTGGAATCCACCGCACTGACGGAGTTTAGTGTTAGCCATCATGAAGTACTTGGAGAGCATGCTTCCGTTTTGCGCATGGACCTTAGTAGTTGGAGAGATTTAATAGTAGTAAACTTTTACAATAACATTGTGGGGCCCAAACGGGGAATGATTATTTCTGACATAGAGCGGGTCATTGATGTGACTTTATCAAGAACATCTAAATCAGCCGCAATCCTATGGGTAGGAGATTTTAACATTAAAACATGTAATTATGCTCTTAAAGGGGCCTGTAGCCATAGGGAGGAGTACTCAGGAAGGGACACTAGTGTATATAACCATTTCCCACACAATAACTATGGCAGTGCATTAAATAACCTATTAGCCAAATATGACCTGGACCTTTTAGAATGTAACAAGAACAAAAACAATGTTAGGTGTCCAACTTTTCATGGGAGAAACAGCCAATCATTCATTGACCACATTATGATATCCTGCTGCGTAGTTTACACTAATGTGTGGGTAATCGAACAATCAGTAAGTGATCACAATAGTGTAACCGTCGAACTACTGGGATGGGGAGCCAAAAGGAATGTTTATAGTCAACCAATTCATGACATCGCGGCAGAAAGACCAAATGGGATGAGAGTGAAATGGATAAAAGTTGACCCAACTCACTTTGTAGCCAATGTGATCTTAAAATGTAGCAGTGAGGTTGAGTATTGTCTGTCTTCTAATACATGCCCGCGAACCATGTTATCCAACTTTCTAAACATTACAAAAATGATTGAGAAATCCTTGACATACAGAAATCGGAATTTAAGGAAGGTCAAGCCTGTGTGGTTTGATGATCATTGTGCCCAGTCACTGAAAAAGCTAAAAACATAACTAGATGCTATACCAAGAGATGCTAGTAAAATCAGGGAAGAGCGGCACAACTACAAAACTGCACTTTTAACCAGGAAGAAGGAATTGCAGGATGAGGCATGGGCAAAACTAGACTTGGCTGCAGATACAAAGGATCACAAACTTTTTTGGGAGACAGTAAACAGCCCGTTTCTGAAGAACGATAATATTCCCGAACTAACTTCGCACGTCAGTTGCCGGGCCTGGATAGCACATTTTACTGGGATTTTTAACTCCGATTTTACTTCTGATTTTACTTTTGATTCTAACCCCGATGTTTTAACCATAAATACTGATGTTGTCACCTGTTTTAAATGGGAGAAAATATTGTTTACTGTGACATTAAGTGAGGTGATTGAGGCAATTGAGAACAGCAAGGGGGGAAAAGCCCCTGGGCCCGATGGGGTCCCTGTGGATTTTTATAAATTTGAGATCACCCTATGGGCCCCCATTCTGACCCGCTATTTTAACGCTGCAATTGAAGACAAGTTACCGACCTCATGGGGACAATCAATCATAGTGCCACTATTTAACAAGCATTTACAATGCAATGGTTTTGCCTTTGTTAAAGTTAGAGCTATTGGCATTGCTTTTGACACTCTGCACTCTGAAGCTGCACTCTGCACTCTGCACTCTGCACTCTGTATCCCCACTTATTTTTTTAGGATTTGTTCCCTGACTATAACCCACCACCAAGCAATGCACATACCAGTCTGCTCCCAGCCTGCCCGCCTCTCTGAGGGACACATTTCTACACACAACCGCATTCACGCCAGTGAATGGGCGAGCCGGACAGGGCACGCGGATCCTGAAAGGTTGGGATTGTGCGATTCAAGTGCATTTAACGTAACATCATATTCGCATGCAGGGTTTCCGGATTTTTAGAGGTACAAGCTGTCTTCATGACTAATGAATGTTATGCCCTGTACGTTTCCTGTTAACCGGTATCTTGGTCCCGTTTGTTTAATTGAAACTGGCCAAGACTACATCTCCCACAATACAACAGGTTGATACATGAAAGCTCAACACTGAGGCCTGCGTTATAAGGAGAAAAACAATTGCTTGAGGTGCACATAGAAAGAGAAACGAGCGAGGAGTAAAGCATTTTTTCTCTCGTTACACCATCCTCTGGGCGGCACAGAGATTTCACGCAGTTCCAGGTTTACAAACCTTTTAAATCTAGGATTGCGTGGAATCCATGAGTGGATGCATGAGAACGCCTGTATTCCACCCACGGAACGCCTCTCAGAATGAAATGTGACGCAGTACTACGCAAGACACTGCATTGCGTTACTTTTATTTTACAAAGCCACGTACAGCAGCGCCAATTGCCCCTTGCGCAGCTTTGTAAATATCTACAAGCATTTTGCGTCATTGATGGGGCATAAAAAGGTGCAACCATGACGTGCAATGTTAGTAAATCAGGCCCCAAGTGTTTTGTCAATGAGTAATGGTTTATTGCACTATTTGATATTGTCACCAGCCTTGAAAGCATAATCAGTGGTCCGCATCTAATCTCCTGGGCCAGGGGCACCTGGGGCATTTGTTTAATGACGCCACTGTATGTGCAACTGTTGAAAGGGAAATTTGTCGACCTCACCAAAACTTACTTTACAGTGGAGAGAATTCATTTGAGAATGCCTGAACTACTACGTCACTGAATGTTCCCATCTAAGTTCTGCTGTCTTTCGGCTAGGTTCACACTACATAAATACCACATAGATGGATATTTATACTTCTTACTTTAAAAAGAAATCTTGCTTTTTGATCTATGCAGCTTAAGTCCTCATCTCAGGCCAGGTCGACTGGAAGAAGGAAAACCTGAGTAAGCCTTGGTGCCAGAGGCTAAAACACTAATCCAAAAAAGTGCAGCTGCCAAATCTCCTCCTGGCAGCCAAGCAAAATGGCAGATACCTCTGCAAGTTGGAGAGCTCCCTGCCACATTTATTGTGGCTCACAATGGTGAAACTCTATGATGGTACGTTATAAAACGTGTCAGCTCATATTTCTCTCCATCTTCATATAATATACACCCAGGCCGTGCATGTGATTGAGAGAGCGCGGCGGGAGGGACTCAAGGAGAGAATGCGTGGCCCTAAGCCAGAACCAATGCATGATTCCATTACTGTGACAAACAACGAGCATTTAACAGTGCTCATGTTTGCATTTTTCCATTGGTCACCCCTGTGTCACCCCTCACTCTGCATCCCGTGACCATATGTGTTAACGATATTTCATTGGTTACTTATGGTAGATGACTGATGGGTTGTTTCAGAATCTTGCACCAGGAATAATATTGCTGATGACTCATTGGCCTAACAACTAAGAAGGCGTGGAGAGAGATGATAAAAAGCTTTTAATTTAATTTTATTTGCTTACACCGCGAGGGGTGCAAGGAGCGGGCACAGGACGTGCAGCATCCTCAGTGGGTGCAGCGACCAGGCGCCTGGAGGTGAAGTAGCAGCCTCGGGATCCCAGAGGCGCCAGGACCAGGCACAGAGAGGCGCAAAAATCACAGGAGGTACAGGGAGCAGGCACGGGAGGTGCAGGAACCACAGGGCACAGGGAGGAGCAGCAGTCACGGGAAGAGCTGGCACGGACTTCAGGCTTTGCAGGTAAGGTGCTCTGTTATCCGCAGGTGCAGCGTGTGGGGCTGGTGCATTGTAATGAGGGGGGAGGGGGCGGCCATGGGCTTCGCCCCACCTTTCCTGAGCATGGGCTACCTCCAGAACTGTTCTTTCAAGAGGTGCCTTTCAGGTGCGGTTTGCGGCAGGCTGCACAGTCAGCACTTCAGGGACACCTGAGCAGGCCTCGGTGATGCCAGGACAGTCCACGGGGTAACCTTGCAGTCAGCAGCAGGGAAACCCTAGCAGGCGCATCAATGCGCCAGATTGCATACAGTCGATGTCACCAGTCTTGGCTTTCTTCCTGCAGCCCTTTGTAATGTGACAGCTCAGCCCGTTAGCTCTGTTTGACTCAAAAACTACAAGTAGCAGAATGCACTGCGCTGTTAAATATAAATCCAGGACTGGAGTCTTGCGCCCTTCAGGACAGGAAGTCACGTAGTACCATCATGAGGATGCTGGGGCAGGCAGATGGCATCATAGTAAAGGCAGCCAGTACCGGAACAGCTAGGAGGGGTGTCAGAAGGACGGGCGGGCGTATCATAGGCTATGTATGATTCATAGCAGGCAGCAAAGTTGTCCCGTTAGGTATACCAGAGCAGGCAGCAGCGACAATAGACCAAGACAGCGTCCTTGATTATGTAAGGGGTGTAACAGGGGGGACCACAGTAATAGCAGGGCAGGCAGTGGGGGTGCCACAGCAGGGAGCTGTGATAGTAGGGCACTCTACCAGGGAGGGCAGTAGAGATGGCAGACAGCGGGCACAAAGGGTAGCAGAGCACGAATGTCCAAACAAGGATACCCTTACAGGCAGACTGGAAACCAGAGCAGGCAGCAACAATTCCAGAAGAATCCCTGGATACACCTGAGAGAAGTTTGTGACGTTTAACAGAGAAGGCAACCGAAATATTTCAATCAATTAGAAGAGATAGCTATGAAGGCAGCAAGGCACCCGAGCAGGCAGCACGAATTTCCTGGGAGGCAGCAGGAAGAACAGAGTAGGCAGGAGTAGAACCGCGAGCAGGCGTGGGTCAAGCAAGACCAGGTAGCAATCATAATACTTTTTTTTGGCAGGCAGCAAGTGAACCTGAGCACGCACTTTTGAAAGACGGGCAGTGCACGCACCTCTCTCATTAGCACCCGCAGAAGTGGACAGGACAGGAAGTCACGTAGTACCATCTGAGCTCCTTGCTGCACCACAGGCTCAGCCAACTTAGGCGTTTCTTTAGTAACAAGGCGGCAGCGACCTCGCTTAAGCGGCGGCCCGTAGCGACGAGTGAAGGTAGGAGACAGGGGGAGAGAGGTTGGGGCAGGAAGGCAGGGGAAGAGAGGAGGGGAAAAAAAAAAAAACAAATCGACTCACCTGCACCTTGCGACGGCGGCACTTCTCCGGTCTCCCTCTTCGGCATGGGAGACCGGCAACGTCGACAATCTCTCTGGCCCTTCTCCGGTCTCCCTCTTCGGCATGGGAGACCGGCAACGTCCTCCGCATCTCCCGGGGTTCCCTCCAGGCCACGGGAGCCCCGCGGGCGCCGCCATACTTCTTGCCGTCTTCCTTCTTGTTGCGGGGGGCGGGCACTTCCGGCCGGCCGCGCTAGGATTGGCCGGCCGGCCAGTCACGGGGCGGGAAACGGGGGAGAAGAGACGCAGAAGTGCCGGCAATGCCGGACCAGACACGGGGGCGTTCCCGGCGTCCCGTGACGTCGGCAAAAGCCAAAGAATCTCGGGAACGCCCCCGTGTCTGGTCCGGCATTGACGGACAGGCCCCTCGTCCAATGGCAAGGCTCCGTTTACGGAGCCAGCCAATCAATGACGAGGGCCGAACCAAAGCCACACTACTGTTCTCATCAGGTTTTCGCCTGCGTGAAAAAGCTGCGCAGAAAGCGCAGCTTTCGCCAGGCAAAACCTAAAAAGGGTTCCAGGGCAGAAGCACGAAACTATCGCCCAATTTCACTCTTGGACTCGTCGTTAAAGATTTTGAGTCGCGTACTCCTGGCGAGACTAGAAACCTGGGCAGAAGACAACAATATCCTCTCACCTATCCAGTACGGATTTCGAATGGGCCTAGGAACTATGGAGCAGTGCGTGAACCTGGAACTTATTATCGGCAAGTACACGAAAGCCAAGGAAGGGAACTTGTTTATGTGCTTTGCCGATTTAAGTTCCGCATTTGATCTGGTGGAACACGCACTGCTCTGGCCAACACTCATTGCCATGGGTGCACCACCAGAAATCATTCACCTTCTGGCCAGAATGTGTAGTAGTCTTTCAAGTAAGGTCAGATTTGGAACAGATGGCGAATGTACACCCTTTTTTAAAATTGGAAGAGGCCTCCGACAAGGGTGCGTGTTAGCCCCACTTTTATTCTCTCTTTTTATTAATCAGGTTGATCAATTTTTACGAGAATCTAATGCCGATGCACCGATAATTAATGGAAAGCAAATACCCGTCCTTTTATATGCGGACAACGCGGTCCTGATTTCCAGGACCGCGAAAGGACTGCAAAAGTTAATTGACAGGTTTTATATTTTTATACAGGGTAGAAAGCTTAAAATTAACAAGGGCAAGACGATGACTATGACCTGTGGAACGAAAATGAGGAAAAATAAGGCATTCTTTCTGGATGGGGAAAAACTCGAGGCTGTCCGGAATTTTTGTTATTTAGGCATCACCTTTTCAGGAGATGGGAGATGGGCCAACGAACAATCATGTGTTGACCTGAAAATGATCAGAAATGTAAATTGCATTTTTAGATTTGCATCAAAACTCGGGGGTCGTAGAATCCGTGAGATGATCTCCATCTATAATTCAAGGTGTATGGCCTCTGCCCTGTACGGAGCTGGGATATGGAGTTATAATCCCCAAATTGCCCTGTCCATCCAGCGGGAGGAAAACAAGTACTTAAAACGATTATTATGCCTCCCTGCTGCGGCCTCTAGCGATATTACACACAGAGAGCTTGGCCTAAACTACGTTACAGATTTGATTGCATTGCGTCCCCTGTCCCTATGGCGATCAATATGGGCCAAGGAAGAAACCAGGTTCACACAGGAAGTAATTGTGGATTGTATCAAACTTGATCGTCACTCTAATATCCCTTGGCTAAAACATATACAATTTTGGTACAAGACCCTCTTTGGTCAGGATATTTTTAAAGATACCTTAACAGAGTCAATTTTAACAAAACGTGACCTCAAATCCACTTACCTGATCCATGTAAAAGGGACTAGAATGAACAAGTATACAATGCAAAGTATGTTTAATTTATATATGGAATACAACCTCAGCACAGGTCTATCTTCTTACCTTACATTTGTCAGTATTAATTCTCATCGCTTTGTCCTTGCGTGTCTGAGGCTGGGAATAGTTCACCACCTAGTGGCTTTCCCCACTGCAAAAAAACCTGGGACATGTCCGTGTCCATGCGATGGAAAATCCAAACAGAGCATCTGCCATTTCTTATTATTCTGTAATTTTTATACTGGTTTTAGAAAGTTTTATCTGAAGCAATTGTTTCTAAATTACAATATGTGCAATACAAGAGCCGCGATGCAACTGTTGTTTAATTTAGCTTCCCCCGACGTGTGTTACTATGTGGCCACCTACATTTTAAAATGTACATCACTAAGGAAATCAATTATAATATGATTTTATATTATGAATGTGTATTATTTTGTGTGTGATTCACCGCTGAGTCAAACTGTTTACATATGTATTTACTTGCTATGCACTTTATTTTGCATATTTGCACTTGTTGAAAGTATCATATGTACACAATAGGATTGGTATTTTGCACTTTACACTAGCGTTTTTGCACAAACTTTTCTTACTATAATAACTGCTGCTACAATGTTTACAGTGACTGAATAACCTTTTTGCACTCAAACGAGACATGCTTTGTATAATAATATAATGAAAAATGAGCTTGGTGTATAGATATTGATATAATTTAAACTGTTTCATCATTTAAAACCTACATAAATGTGATTTTGGAATTGTATTTATGTATGTTGCTATATGGTTGTACTTGTACAAACCGAATAAAGCATTTTGAAACTGAAACTGACATGATTGTACAGGCGGCAGCACAAGTGCGCATGAGTTATGTTATGTTATGTTATTTTATTTTATATAGCGCACAGATGCCGCAGCCAAGTGGCGTCCCGGCGCTTTAGGAGATGATAAAACACAACACAACAGAAATAACCAAAAACGCATGAGACTAAACTGTGGAAAATAGGAAGGTTTTTAGGGCCTTCCTAAAAAGGAGCAGATCAGGGATGGAACGAAGAGGGGCAGGCAGAAAATTCCAGAGAGCTGCCGCCAGCACTGAAAAAGAACGTCCACCCATTCTAGCTCTTTTAAAGCGTGGCACGATGGCAAGATTTAACCCTGAGGATCGAAGGGCTCTGGAAGGGACATAGTGAAGGATTGTCTGCGAAAGGATAGGAGGGGAGGCTGACTTAAGAATTTTAAAAGTTAAGCAAAGAGCTTTAAACTTACCAGTGGAGATCTTGGATAGTTCGACGGGCAGAGACAAACTTCGGAAGGCCGACCAGCATCCTGGCCACCGCATTTTGCACCCTCTGAAGGCGAACTAGTTCTGCCTGATTCACACCCAAAAACAGAGAGCTGGCATAGTCCAATCGGGTAAGAACCAGAGCTTGGACTATGATCTGTCTGGTGTCCGCATCAAAAAACTTGAAAATGGGTCGGAGACACTGCAGGGCACCAAAACATGTACCAGCTACACGTTTAGTGTGGGAAGTGAAAGAGAGTTTGTCGTCGAGCCACACCCCAAGATTTCTGGCTTCGGCAACAGGGGTGGGAACAGGGCCCAATTCAGATGGCCACCATTGATCTCCCCAGAGCCCACTTTCCCTACCAAAAATAATAACCTCGGTCTTAGAGGCATTAAGTTGGAGTCGATTATTCGCCATCCAGCCTGCCACAGCTTTGAGAGCTGACTGAAAGGTAGGGGCATCCATATTGGAATCACCATTAAGTGCCACCGCCATCGGCGTATGACACCATGACACCATGGTGAGACCAAAGCTATGGGCTACCTCCGCCAGCGGCTGAACATACAAATTAAAAAGGGTAGGGCTAAGGGACGATCCCTGCGGGACACCCTGAAGAATGGGGCGAGGAGCAGAGAAAAAGGGAGGTGTGGATACTTTGAAGGTTCGATCCGTGAGAAAGGATCGAAACCACTCAAGTGCTGTCTCTCCAACTCCAGCCTCCACGAGACGTCGCAGAAGGATCTGGTGGGAAACCGTATCAAAGGCGGCACTAAGATCCAATAGGATCAGTGCCGCCGTCTGACCCAGGTCCAACATCTTCCTGATATGTTCCACCACAACCAAGAGCGCAGTCTCGGTACTATGGCCCGCACGGAACCCATTCTGGGAATTGTCCAGTATATTAGCTTCCTGCAGATGAGATGATAAAATATGATTAGCATGTGATTCTGCAAATTTAGCTAATCAAGGGAGAAGGGAGATAGGCCGATAGTGTTCGGATTTGGTAGGGTCCAGGGCAGGCTTTTTGAGAATAGGAATGATAGTCGCCTGCTTCCATGCCATGGGAACACTGCCGGTGTTAAAGGACAGATCAATCAAACTGTGCATAGCAGGGTAGCAGCACTGGGCGAGTTCCCGGAATTGAATAGGTCTCATAGGATCATCCGGGGAACCGGATTTGACTTTTGTCGTCAAGGCTTTGAACTCCTCCAGAGTAGGACTGGGGATGATTAACAGTGGTTTAGAGACCATAGGTGCAGTAATATTCTCCCTGATGGGGGACTGAGAGAATGACCTATATATGGCCTCCACCTTTTCAACAAAAAACGAGGCCAGATCCTCACAGTGAGCCAGCGAGGCTTCAAGAGTAGTAGTATCGGTCTTTTTACTTGTGAGGTCTTTGCATACCCTGAAGATAACCTTGGTGGGATTGGTGCTGTTCTTTATCTCCTGAGAATAGAAGGCAGCCCTAGCTGAACATATAGCCCGATGGTAGACTCTGGTGCAGGCCCTATAGGCCGACTTGAGGTCAGCATCATAAGTTTTACGCCATGCACGTTCCGCTTTTTTGCAGGAAGATTTGAGCGTTTTGAGGGATTCGTGGGGACCGAGGGTGAATTTTTACCCGTGCCCACTCATGCACACTTATGTTTTTGCGACGTTGCACATGCCCATTAGGAGCCCTAATGGGCGTGCTGTGGGCAAGAAGGTACCTGTGCCCCTGGCGCCAGGATTGGCCAGGGGCGCTGTGAGCCTGTGACGTGTGGGGAGCAGAGCCCAGAGGTGGCGCGGACCGGGACCGGCAGCAAGGTAAGAGTGTGTGTTTTTCTTTTATTTTAAAGTGTTTGGTGCGAGCGTGCGTTCAGTTTGCGCCTCACCACTTTAAAATGTCACCAGCCGCCTCTGCATTTAAAGCACTGATTAGTACTGATTAAGAGGTTCTATCTTAGGCCCAGGTGCAAGTCCTAGTGTTTTATCCTACCTCATGTTCAGTGCCTGAATATTTTGTATCTCATATGTATATGGAGAACTAATTAGAAAGTAAAGTTCAGTCTGCAATACAACAACTCCAAAGTGCTTTAACAATGTCTAAAATGTCAGAGGTAACATATTGCAAGCAGCGCGGTCTTACGGACGGAGCCTTATAATCCTCAATGTATACTTTAAATTACATTCTTCTCAGATAGGGTGCCGTGATTGGATTGGCCAGGAACCGGAACACGTCGAAACCAGGATGGCCATCACACACTGTTGGCTACAGTTCTTCTTGTTCGCGGTGCAGCTCATACATCCTGAAATGTGTGTCAACACACAATGCAAAGTTTTCAAAAACTGCACATGAGGAGTCTTAGAAAGAGGGGAGTTCCCCCTCGGCGCCCGTTATCTTCGTTGGAGTTGCCGTTGTCAGAGCACACCCCGATGTACCGCAGATACGCCCGCGTCCTCTCTCTGTGTATGTGATCAGTCGACAGTCGACTGAACTGCAGTTCCCAGCATGCTCCTGTGCGCCTTCGCTTCCGGGTGAAAGGTGTATCGAGGCATACAGCATGGCGGAGGTACTGGAACATCAGAGTGAGGATGTAGAGGTGGAGATTACGAGCTTCAAGTCGCTGGTGAGCAGCGTGACGTTATATTTTTCTGTTTCTTAGTCATGTACAGCCAAGCCTGGTGGATGGTGTTTCCCGAGAGTTAACATTAGGTGTATTTTCCCATAGGGGCATTCTAGGGTGATTTCTATCCCATGTTTTCAAGTACG
The DNA here is from genome assembly GCF_964263255.1 of Lissotriton vulgaris. Taxonomy (NCBI): domain Eukaryota; kingdom Metazoa; phylum Chordata; class Amphibia; order Caudata; family Salamandridae; genus Lissotriton; species Lissotriton vulgaris. Next base: position 872,760,957 of record NC_141685.1, read on the forward strand.
CCACGAACAACCTCCCACCCCGAACTAGTTAGGTTTTCCCTTTTGTGGTTTCACGTTGCCTCTCAGGGTATTTCTTAGGCTTGCTGCGTCTCCCTTCATATAGCGGGGGCTGGCTCATCTGCCTTCCCCCATCTCTGATAGACTGCTGTCTCCGCACAGCCAATTTTGGATGTAATTCCGCACTCTCCTGTTATGTTCTGCAGATTTGTAGAGCTGGCTTTCACCAGGGAGAGTATTCTGGTGCTGAGCAAGTAGGAGTCTAGTGAAACCTAGGGTCTGAAAAACCAGGTCTTCAACTTCTTACGAAATTCAATAAGTGAGAAGCGGCTGTTATGTGTAGCAGCAGGTTCCACGCTTTAGGAACAATATAGGAAAAGGCTTGAATGCCTGATCTGGTTTTTCATCTGTGTGCCAGTGGGAGTTTGGACCAGTGGAGGTGTCTTGAAGGTTTGTGAAAGCTGTTGTGACTATTTAGCTATGCTGGCCCAGCTTACTAGTGTTTAGGGCGTATGTGACGGATTTGTGGGTGCTGATTGGGAGCTACTTGAAAATCTTCCTCAGCATCTTCAGGGTATGGAAGCATGAAGTAGTGTCAAGTTGAGATGGGCTGTTAATGACGATTCTGATATTCTTGGCATGGGTGGTGGATGTCTGTCCTTACTCTGTTGACTACCAGGTGGCATTCCATGATGAGGTGATCGTCCTGAAGATCACTATTTTGGTCGTGTTGGTGCTTAGCTTCAGAGAGTTTTCATCCGGTGGAAGATTGAGCGTCCCTTTCCTGCAACTTCTTTTCTCTGGCTCACCCGGTATGTGCCTAGGAGACCGGGTAAATTCATGTCATCGGAATAGCACTTTACCAGTCAAGGGCTGGCCATTCATCGGCAGTTATCTCCAGGTTTGTTAGTGCAATTGGCTCAACACAAGCTTCTACAGTTCGTCTCTAGTCATTTGTTAAATTAAATCCCAGAACTGGAAAACTGATGTCCCGGCAATATGGAGTCATCTAGTCGCCCTATACATGCAATTTTCTCAGCCCATTCTTCTCATTTCGAATCCTCTTTAGCTCTGTTCTTGACACTTCTCCCACGTTTTCTCTGGCTTGTTCCCCTCCTCTCTCTGTGTTGACACCCTTCATTTGTTTCCCTGGTATTCAACCCCCTTTTTTCTGGCTTGTGCTCCCCCTCCCTTTCTTTTGTCATTAGTTTATTTAAGAGCTATTTTGGTGTATTTAGACATGGTGCCATGTAAGTTAAGTGCTTAATTTGTAAATGAAGAAATAAAACAGTAAATAAGTGACAATACCCACAGTTTTTCTTTTGAGTGGGTTGGGGTGGTGTCTATTGGCGCTATTGAAGCATCCCACTTTCACCTCTGGTTCCCCCACTAGTCTTAGGGCTGCCTTCTAGTTTTGGGGTGCTAGACTAGACCAAGCTGCAAACAGTGCTGTCTAGTAAAGCTTTAAAATGGATTTGCATATATCTGTCTTAAATAGGTCCAGTTTAAAAAGTGAGCAAGCTCAATATTTTTGTGAGTCGCTTGTGGGGGGCTACACACTGAGACAGTTAAACACCAATTGGTTATTTTTACTGTGCACATTTCTAATAAATGCACTAAAAATCCTGCTGTTCCAAAGGCACTTCAGCAAAATATTCCAATACATTTATGGTTGTAGGAAAGTAGAGTATTATGTAGTGAGGCAGATTGGCTTTCTATGCAATACTCTCTCAATACCCCAAATAGGTCCCTAAACTATAGGAGAGAGGAGCACCCAAAATATCAGTTTGTGTCACAATAAATTATTCAAATCCTTCTAATAATAGGTCCTCAGGCAGTAGATTCAATGCAAAGTTCTTCTTTATTATAAATCAACAGAAGTTCATTTCTAAATGCTGGACTTTCATTTCCAGTAGCTGAGCTGTGCTCCATAAATTAGATCAAACTCCACATTTTAAGTCATCCAACGCGTTTCGCCCTAAAAGGACATCATCAGGGCTCAAGTAAGACAAATAAAAAACATATTCAAAAAATTGTTCTCGTTACATCTTCACAATCACAAAGAATCCAATTTAACTTATCCATTATACATTCTTGTAAAAAAGACATCATCTGCCTATATCCATTCTATAGTGTTCTCGAAGTCAAGGTGGAGAAGAAATCAATATAGTAGGGGGTTGGCTGTTTCCTCCTCTGGGTGTCAACCTGGTTGCGTATCGGAGTCAGTGTAAGCTTTGAAGCTCACTGCCTTGATGTAGCACTTCACTAGCCCTCCTGTCAGGGAGGGGTGTCGCCACCTTTCCAGGCGAGTCTTTGTTTTTGACTCTTGGGAGTGTTCACACCTCCTGGCAGGGGGTCACATTCCTGTTTTGGTAGGCTGTCAGCGGGGGAACAGAAAAAGGCGGGGCAACCTCTAAGGTAGCCACCTGAGTGCAAGTCACATTAATTCCGACTTTAGAAAATGATTTGGTTTGATTAGACAAGTTGTTTGATACCAAATGTGACATATTATAGTGGCTCCATAATGGAGCTGGCAGCCTCTGGGCGCCCTGGTGCCAGCCCATGGTAGCCTATGGCCCCCTGAACACTTATAGTAGCTCCTACTGGAAGGAGGCTACTATAGAGACATATAAGCTTGCACATATGTCCATGCCTTTAATGTAATGCAGTCTGCCTCCTGGGCTCAGGTAGTCTACCTTAGGGATGACTGACATATATTAAAAATAGTGTTCTGACCTTGCCATGCATGGTGAGGTCAAAGTCAAGTTGGAGCAGCTTGCACTTATCCTGCAGTCTGCAATGAAAGGCCTGCAGTCATCTGTTTACTTGGATCACTCAGGATGGCACAATCAGTGCTTCAGGCCCTGGTGACCCCTTTAACTTCCATGCCCTGGGTACCTCTGGTACCACTTACGAGGTACTTATAAGGGGGTTAAAGTAATTGCCAATTGGACTACCAATTCGCAAACCTCCTATTTAGGAAGAGCGCTGTAGCTCTGGGACCTGGTTAATAGGCTCCAGTGCACTTTCAGAGTCAAAAACCATCCTAATTGGGGTACAAACAGCACAAAATGTAAAGGAGGAACCTGAAAAAAAGCCTGTTTCCTTTCAGTGGTGTGCTAGACATGCCATAGAAAGCTAGGCTTGCACTCCCCCAAATATCTTTGAAAAAATGAATGTATAACATTGGCTAAAAAGCTGCATGTCTTAAAGGTGGGAGAAAAATCAGATCATGCAGTTTCACATAGCGTATCCTATATTAAAATCTATTAAGCATCTTTCTTCATTTTATTTTTCCATCCTGACACGTCATCTTGTTTAAAAACCTGTGTAACAAATCTCACAACCCCATGCCCCAAAGAGCAGTGCTCGAGAAATCCTACAGACTCATACAGCAGACCTGCTGACCAATTCCACACAACTGTCCAGATCCGAGAACAGACGTGTTACATCACTTTTATGTTCTCTGGCTTCAGACAGCAGCAGTTTCATTGTAGAAGATTTTCTCAATATAGAAGGTAAGTCCCTTAACGAAAGTTATGAAACAGCCATAGCCAGCAGTGGATTTAACAATCTACTCTGTGTACACAAATAATATTCAGAACAGACCTATTTTCTTATACCTCCCAAAGTTCTCACTTCGAATAGAGTGGTGGAACAGAGCTGGGCACATGCTAGAGTTACTCGACTCCCACATCTTTTGCATTTGTTTATTTGTTCACTGAGCCGATTTACGTTGTTGCTTTGTCTAAAAACTGTACCCAGTAGGCAAACACCACACCCTCAGCTAACCAATTAACTTTAAATGCAGTGACTTGTCGAACCCTCTCTAACCAATTAATAATAAATGCCAGTTAATAACTTTTTATATCTTATAAATAGAAACATTACAGATTTCAAATGAAACTATTTTTATTACCATATTTCATTTTGTAAATGTGCTAAAATATAAACAGCGTTAATAAAACAACTTTAGCATTTTTTACTCATTAACCTTTTAATACTGTAATACAGTGTCAAAGATAATTCTGAATGTTTTGCAAGAAAAGCCCAATTTTCAAACTCAATAGTTTCACGCATGATCGGCCTTTTCATATTAATTAAGGCGAGTGCTGCACCTTTGGTTTCTGTTTAGCAATCTGCAGCATCATCACTCTGACTGCAGTGTACTCTGGGTTGCTTGTCTTCCAAACCCACTCCAACTGCCTCCCCTCAATCACCTTGCAACAGTATGAGCTAAGATCTTCCTGTGACAAGTGGTGCATAGGTGCCTGCATTCAATAATGGTACCCGGGCTGAGAGTCACTACATATGCAAGTATATATAAATGTACAAAAGAAAGTACAGTACCTTGACCACACGTTTTACTGCTAAAGCTCTTTCCTAGTAAGTGAAGTAATTTAAGAGAAACTATTGTAAGTGGAGTAAGGCAGTTATGCCTGCATAAAGAGCTTTCAGAAACGTCTTCCTTATCTGAAATGTAATTGTATTGAAGGGACCTTACAATAAATGCAACATTCCCTAAGGACTGAGGCAAGGTATAATATCCCATTACTCACATGGAGTATGAATCTCTTCAGTGCATCTCACTGTCAGTATTAACAGGCTGGGACAGTTGTACAGGTGTGCAGAGGTAAACAGTGTGTTGGCATATCTGACCCACTCAAGATAATGTCTTGGCTCGTCTGGTCAGACTATGCATGGGCTTTAATTGGAACCCTTTACTTTTGTATCGGAGTCTCTCGAGAATGACATAAACTGGAAGAGCAAAGAAACAGCCTAGGGCAGCAGGGCTCTTCAGTTAATTTCCTTACACCACAGAGGTATTTCAGTCAGCTTACTATTAAAATAGTAAGCTGAAAGAAGTGCCACTAATGGGCTCCATGAAAGACAATTCACTGATGGGCACTCTATCCGTTTTAACACTTCTTGAAAGAACTGTAGAATTCCTACTTCTCTCTAAACCAAGAGCCTAATTTGTTGGACTCCTTAGGAAACTTAAGATTGTATTCATAAAACAACAAACTTCAGCTGGGGTTAATTGTTTACGGTGGTCATACTGGACCTTGCTTCTATGGATTTTGGAAGAATTCCCATTCCCAAAAGCGCTGGTGGTGGTCACTTGCTCAAATTAACCACTGATTGAACTTGTTGTCTGGCAGCGACTGCGTTAATATGTAGCCATTTTAAAGACAAGAGCGCAAGTTTGATGTTTAATTTATTAGAAGATTAAGATTAACCGTATTGCAGCAGCAAGGCTAGCTTTCAGAGATGCCAGGCTTCTTTTTGGATGGCCCTATGGAAAGAGTATTGTCTAATCTAAGCATTAGAGGTCAAGTGATTGCCCTGTTGTTTTTTAGGTCTTGTAGGAGGGGTTTACAGTTAGAAAGTATTTGAAGTTGGAAAATGTATCCGTTACCAGGTTTTTAATGTACAATGCAAAATGAAGGTTTTTGTTTGATACAAAGCCTAATGATGTAGCAGATTGTGCAATTTGTGGCTGAAAATCAGCTGATCAGGACCCAGAAAAGAGGCACAAAAAAAACATAACAGAGTGGCATGAAGGGACAGCCAAACCGGGATGACAAGCAGGGAACAGGAGTAAGAAAAAGACTAGAGAGCTACATGGAAGGAGTAAGACAAAGGCAGTGGGCACACCAGGAGTAAGATGCAGACTAGAGAGCTTTGTGGAGGGAGTAAGACTTGGATTAAAACCTGGTATGACGAGGCAAAGTATGGGCTCATAACAGTAGTATCTGAGTGGAACAGTGGTGTCACAATAGGAGCATGCACACTGGCAGGCAGGATCTATCCATGTCGAGGCAGAAGAAAACAAAAGCACACATTCGAAAGGAGAATCTGAAATTCTGGAGGAAAGGTTATTATTTGATGAGGAAAAAGGTGTTTGGCAGAAAACACTTCTCAGGGTAGCAACGGGTAGGTGTGAGGGAGAGCAAAGAGCAGTTAAAGGACATAAGCGGTCTAAACCATGGACACTCCAAGACGCGAAGAAACATACAAAGGGTCCAAACCACAGAGAGATTCTGAGGAAGAGAGAAGCAAAAGAGACCCAAGGCACAGTGAGAGACTATGTTACAGGGAGAGACATGCACGAGATCAAACCACATAAAGGCTCTAGGATAGAGAGAGAGAGAGAGACGCAGTGAGTGGCTCAAACCACAGAGAAAGAAGCAGAAAAAACACAAGCAATGATAGAACATCAATTAAACTGAGAGGTACTAGACGAGCACACCCAGAGAGACCCCACTACGGGGAGAGACTTAGGAGGGGTCCAAGCCACAGAGACTTTCAGGCAAAGGCATCAGCGTACGAGATACAAGACATAGAGCTGACCAACCCACTGAAGTGCCAGAGACACCACGAGGGAAGACGCAAGCACACATCGCCCCCGTAAGCTCTGACTCATAGCAGTGACGCCAACCCCGCGCCCCCTGGCCCCCAGTACTCTCGATGGTGACGCTGGCTTTGCGCAGGCCGCGGTTCTCTTCCTGCTGGGCTTTGCAATTGAGCTTGTAGGTTTCTAGCTCGATCTTGAGGACCTTGTTCTCCTGCTGCAGAGGCGCCAGCCGGTTGCTGAGCTCCTCCAGGCGGAAGGGCGTGATGACGATGCCAGACTTGCTAGAGGAGGAGGAGGATGAGCTCTGCATGGGGGTGGAGCCTGCACCGTCTGTGTCTCTCTCGCTGGCGCTGTCCGCCATGGTTGACCCGGGCCCCGGGGCGGCGAGGAGCATAGACGGCGGCAGAGCTTGCGCGCAAGTGCTTGCACTGCACATGTGCGCCTACCCTTGGTCGTTGGGACAAAGCGTCTCCCAACCTGCGTTCTGCAGTGGTTGAGCACAGCACCATCGCCGGGTCTGAGAAACGTCCGCGAGGCGCCAATTAGGGTCTGCCAAGCCAGCCTGCAAACCTTTATTAGAGTCCATCGGAACTGACAAAGCAAAAGATGCGAAAGGAAAACAATACTCGTGCAAACTCCAGTTTGAAAGGGGATACGTAGACGACTTTGAGGTGGCACAAGCAGAGAAGCTCTAGGTTTCTATGGGACCTGAGGTGAACTGTGCACTCGAGCGATGCAACTGGGGCTCAGGCTTTTCTATCCTGAGCAGGTAGCACCCACAATAAGCCACTCTTTAACAAAAATAAACATGAAATATTTTAAACATGCCTATTAAATACTCTTTTGTCTAAAAGAAACAATTATTGTCTCGATCAAAGGTCAAAATAGATTAATTTATTTTAGCATTATTTCTTACAGGGTGTTTCTTTAAGTCCTCGCCTCCATTATCATGTATGGAAGTGTGCTGCAGTACCAGTGGTTGGCCAAGTGTGGTCCTCGGCATACTCCACGTCTGAGCTGTAGTACCTTTATGACGGTTTGGTGACTTTTTTGGCTGTTGTATCTATAGACATTTAGATTGTGAATAACAATAGGCTTACTCTATTGTAGGTTGGTGGGTGTTTGCCCCTCCCTAAACATCTCCTTAACCCCTCTCTATTCCCATTCAATCCTGTAGTAGGTATTCCCCATTTTCAAGCAATTTATCCCTGTCCCTTCCACTTGTATAGCATTTTATAGTATGTGAGTAGTACTACTAAATGTCCAACAACAAAAAAACAGTTAGAGGATTATGCCAATGGCTACACTTGATCTCAAATGAGAATGGAGTATGGTATACTCTGGCTATGTTCAAGCAAGAGATATCACAGTAAGTAGCTTCTCATATTACATGCCACCAGTGTGCCGGGCTATGGACTGCGCTGCCAACCCAAGAAACACTTGTCTGCAAGTGGGGGCATCCAAGAAAGATGGGGGCAACACACACATTATTTTGTAATTCTGATGCTAACCATGTTCCTGGCTAAGACACTCCTCTAATACCAAAAGGCAGTTGTTCACTCCTATTTAGAGGTGTGGTGTTATCCCATTGCATTCTTTGCTCTGTAAACACAAAACAATCTTATTTCTATGAATAGTACTTGATGTTATGATTTAGCCAAACCTCCTTGCACGTTCTAATGCTCACCTGAACTGCAACATCGGCCATACAAAGGTAAATGACAATACAGCCACTCTGTAATATATAGCAAACATAAACACAAACCGAGCCCTATTACCTAACTACAGATGCCCAGTAGCTCTATTCCCTTTCATTCTATTAATTTATCTTGTGAGCTTGCATTTCAAGCTCTATCCCTGTTATGGGCGGTAGTTCGGAATAGGGCACATAAAGTGTGGCTCTCCTGGAAATAAGGCCGTTGTATGTGTGTGTGGGGGAGCAACTGGGTGGGGGTTTGTTTGGGGGTGTGACACCTCCCCCACTCAATAAAATGCATTCTTGGCTGGGTAGTTTGGTTTAGATGACATGGGTCCTTTTTGTAATGGCTCTGACTATTATACTCCAGATCTGTTGCAAAGAGACCTTTCATATTTTAAAGTGCAATTTCGTCCCCATTTCACTAAGAAAATAGGGTTTAGTTTGTTTATTTTTTGCATGAGGAATTTAAAGATATATTGCTACTGCTTTACACAGAATGTAATAAATGTACACTCTAAGAAGAACTCCTATAAACAGGTACAGATTTACTACGCTTTGGAATTAACAAACATTGGCAGTAGTAGGCTTGGAACGATGCACCAATTTCATATCCCTGGGTTCACTACTGGCAGGGTCAAGTGACATTTTGGTCATGTAACAATTTTGGTTATGTAATATTTTTGGATGGATGTTACTCTTTCCAAAATGCAACTTGTACACACAATACTGTTCCTCACTGGGAAAGGGAGATTTGTAGTTGGACTTTTTTTCACCACGTTGAAAATATTTTTCTCCTTTGAGAAACCCCACAACATTTTGGAGTGTTCCATTCCCCTTCCTACCATGTCAGAGGATTCACTTCAAAGCTTTGCTGGAGCAAATCTCCAACAATTTCCAGTGTGTTAAAAGGTCAGAGACGAGTCTGTAAATGCCCACTAAATTACATGTTGGCCACTCATGCCACCTCCTGCATAGAGTTAGAACTGTACACGTACAACTATGCAGTAGCAAAATGTTAAGTATCCTTTGGTTGATTCTCGATACGCATAAATGTTTGGTAGTAAATTTGACTTTCGGAATTCGACCCACAATGCCATATAGTTTAAGGGAGATCAGCGTAAATATCCTAGATCCTCTTTTCCTTAAGTGTTTTTTTGTCGTAGTGAAGTGTGATGTGCAACAACAGCAAGGCAAAAGAACACAACTGATTCATCCTGATAAATATATCAGTAGAGCTAGATTGATAGATCGGCAGAGATAGAGTGCAGAGCTACACTGCGGGCTAAAAGCAGCCCGTCCCTTATTGCACTGAGCCAGCAAGAGAGTTTGACCTTCTCCAGGAAGGTTTCAGTTGTCCTACCAACATCAAAAATAAAATAGGGGCTTAACAAGTGATCTGAAAGCACCCTTTCCCAAAAATATTTAATGGATAAAAAGCCATTTGACCAATTAAAAAACATTGAGAAAGCTACACCCACAGGTTTCTGGCCTATAAAGGGTGCAGTACTCCTTGTCATCTCGCCCATCCACTCGCGGAGGAGGTGTGGCGCAGAGGCCAGGGCGCCTGACACCAGAACACAGGGGTTCACAGTTCGATCCCTGCACCATGTGACTCTGAGCAATCGCTCGCTTTATCCTTCTGACGGCCCCCAGCGCCTTGACACCCTTAGGATTAATTGTTGGCGCTTTACAAATACCAGGTATCCTTTCCTTACCTGCCCACCACTTTATTTGGTGAATTTGAGAGTCCCATCCCCCGAATCTCACTGACTAAAATACACCCCTAGTAGGAAGGGCTCTCTACCCAGCCATGGCTGCTGGTAACACCCTCTCTCGGAGCTGATGTTGGCCAGTAAGGAAACGGGCCACACAGCAACTAACAAAGTGGAAGCCAGTGTTCACGGTCGGCTCCAAAGGCATCTCCTCATGGGACCTCTAAATGCTGCAAAAAAAACTGAGAAGACAAAAGATTTTTTTTGCAAAAGATATTTCATTTAATGTCTACTCTATCTGAAGACGTTACAGTGGAACACACCATCGGTTGTATCCGTTTCTATTTTTCACTAAACTGGAAATACTTTAGTATCCTCTTTTAATCTTGTAAACACTGCAAATATAATTTTGAGTTCAACTCGTCTTTGTAATCAGCTTCCCAGATGGTCATGCTCAGTGCATTGACGGAAGTCTTCGGTGTAATTGTCACAGCTGTTTGCCCTGTCCAGTAAGGAATTTAAAATTACAGGGAACAGGTCGCGAAATTGACATTCTTGCTTAAATGAACCCCCCCCCCGTGCACAATAAAAATGGATGTGTCAATCTGTAACGAAACTGATGCTATATAAAGTGCTCTGATAGCCGATATCTTCGGGTCTAGCTTGAGCTATATAAAACTCTAAAAAATAAAATAGATGATGGTGCTGAATGCAGTTGCATAGCTCGGGACTTGGGAAAGACCATGTCCCTCGTGACAGAGTGTCTTCGAGGGTGCCTGGGCCTAGCTTGCAGTAACTCGGGGGTAGCAAGGCTGGCTGAGGGAACTTTAGGGCTAGCAGAGTGTCTCTGAGGGTGGCCGGGCCGGGCTGAGGGATTCTAAGGTTATGCAAGATCCGAGTCTGGGCAAGTTAATGTGAGTGACAGCTAAGATCTCATGGTAGCCCACAGATGGTCTCTGGTGGCCAGTTTGCTGAGGACGAGTTAGTTCTGGGGTGGTGCAGGGTGCTGTATCCTCTGCTGGACACACTACATGATGTGTTTAGAAGAGGGGGCAGCTACCAACCATGCCTTAATTAATACCAGCATAGCTGCCTGCTGCTCCTTTGAACGCAACTCGTCTCTAACCCCAAACAACCACGGGACTCTGAGGAATATTTGCTTTTTGTCTCCTCTTCATACATGGTTGAGTCTAGCTCGGTCTCGTCGCCCCGGCACCATTTCCGTAGAGACCTCTGGATCCTGGAAAAGCTTGCACCATAAAATCAATAAATACATTTGTGAACTATTGTTTTTCTTCAGATGGTAGCCCAAAACAGCCACCCCTTGACATATGTTCTGGGCGTCTGGCTGTTTTCGCTGTTCAACGTGTGTTTTTTTTTTTGGCAGGATATGGCATTTGAGGGGCAGAGGGGAGGCTCATTTGATTGTACCCAAGGTGGGGTGTAGATAACTTTGAAGAGCCCCTGCTATAAGAACTGATGTGAAACCGATCCAGTCCTGGAATAAGGTCTTGTGTAGCGCCTGGATTGCGGGCCTCTTTGTAGCGCTCGTGTTTATGAAGCTGTCCACCCCGCCCTCACACCTTCACAGCCCCCCATCCCTCTGGCCTTTGCGTTTCACCCCGCCCCCTCTGGCCTTTGCTTCCACCCCCTCTCCACCCCTCCCTCTGGCCCTTGCTTCCACCTCCTCCACCCCCCCTTCCCCCTCTCCCGTATTATTGTTTGGTTAAAGGAGCGAGGGAGGCGCCTTTGAAGATCTTGGCAGTCCAAGGTCACAGACCGAGCCCCCAGCGGGAGTCACCGCCGGACCCTGGGCATTCCGACCCGGCCATTCCCACTGCTCGCCAGATGTTTCCAGAGGAGGCCCCGTTCAGGCTTCAGATGTGACTCTCAGCAGTGACCAGCAGCCACAAACCACAACCAGGGTTTCACAGCAGCAGAGCGGGCCAGCAGAGCAGGCAGCTAACCAGACATAGTCCAAGCACAGCAGCAACGGAGCAGGAGAGCAGGCGACTTTCCCTTTGCAGCCACACCCTCGAAAATGCTGTATTTTGAGAGCTGAACAATTAACATAAGGAGCATGAGTCAGACACTGAACAACTGTGGGAAAGCAGAATCGTGGGCTTCGAGGAATGATGTAAACTCCCCGAGGCTGGACAATACCGACAGTCGGGCTGAAAGGAGTCATAAACAACCAGCACCACCATCTTTCTCCAAGGCGAGGCAGAAATGCCTCGGAGAAAGTGTCTTTTTCCGATTCGGGCGTGGTTTACTTTTTCTCCTCTTCCCATTGGCTGGAAGGTAAAATTCCAGCCAGTGGGAAGAGGAGAGAAAGTAAATAGAAAGAAGCTTTAAAAAACGTCCCCGAATCCGAAAAAGACTGGGCTTGAACCGAGTGACGCCCCTCTCCTCCAATGGCTGGCCTCCGTTTAGGAACCCAGCCAATGGAGAAGAGGGGCGGGTTCAAGCCCCCTTACTAAAAAACATTAAATGTTCGGACTCCGCCCACGCTGCTTACAGCAGTGCGACGGAGTCCTCGACCTAAAAACGGAGCATGACACTGCATAGGCCATAGGGGAGCTGCAGTTCCGGAAACGACTTCAATAAGAAAACCAGCATACTGGAGAACCTCTCAAGGCGCAATGCCCAGACCCCCAATATATTGCGGCATGGATTCGCAAATTTAGCGGCACAAATATGGAAATTTAGATGCTTTTTTGCTGCAGTTTATTGTACTCATAATCATTCATTTTCAGCCTTAAATCAATGGAAACTGTTTTAGCCGAGTATTCCATTTTGAAATAGGCATGTTTAAAGTTCTGCAGCGCCAATCCTAACCTTGTGCCTGCCGGGAGACCGTTTTTGTGGCTAAAATAGTACATACCCAGCTGATTTTTTTTTCCCCCCGCAAATCGTAAAATGCATGAGTGTCTCGCTAAAGCTGTCTGTAGGTGAGACCAAAAAAAAAACTAGGTGTTTCTCTATTGTTCTAAATACTTTGAGTGATTCCCACTTATATTTGCAGTTTCAATTCATATTTCAAGGGAAAAAGAAAATATCCGATTTCCCTGAATTTCTCTATTTTGTCTTACCCATCTTGAAAAAGAAATGATGGGAAGGCTGGTAAAGTACTGGCCAGATGACAGTCATACCTATATGGGACGGCAGGCACCCCATGCCAATGCAACCTATGAGAGGGACCTGACAGAGTAGCTGCCATGTTGTCTCTACTGTCTTAAGGACAGATAACACCTGTCCTTTAAAGTTCCCGTTCCCGCTTCGTGCCTACAGGACACAGTGTGGGCTCTGATTACAGGTCGTTCCCCTCACCTGGCACCTACCCAGGACACGAACTCCAGCTCAGCTGAGATTTCTTCAATTTTCAATTAAATAAAGTGAGTCTAATGAACTCTGGCGATAGCAAAGGGTGACTCACAGTGCTGTGGAACAGCAAAAGTGCAGTGGTCAGTGCTATATTAAAAAAGTGCTTTCTGCCCTGAAGACCTCTGTGGCCTTTTGGAATGAACTCCAGTTGTCTGTCAAAGCGGGATTGCGGTGGCAAAGATGGTGCTCCAGCCCAGATGCGTCTATGTTCTTCAAAACACACAATGTCCATTAAATCGGTGTACATTTAAACATCATTGATAGTTTACCAACTACACTCGTTTTAGTAGGCAAGGGTAGTAGAGTTGAGCTGAAAACACTAAAACTTGACACAAATGTGAGGTCTCAGCCTACCAAATATGGAACTTTATTATAGAGAGGCACAATTACAACATACTGCCAAGTGATGTGAGGGGATCGCCCAATTTGGGGGAAAATGATTACTGGCTGGAACACAGGGTGCAGACAATCTGCCCTAATGTCTGCGTTGGAGAAGGCATATGCTAGACCCTTACGCTAGTACAACCGTTACTGTGCGGATGGCCTAGTCATCCAACCACGGGGTGTATTCTGGAATGTTGGTGGTTGCCTTGAGCACCGGCGCTCTGTGAAGTCACAGGGCTGGGGGGGTTGCTGTGCAGTCGTTCATGGGCAGGCTTGGGCGCCTCCACGGCTCTGCCGTGCGCTTTATAAAGGACGCTGGCTTACTCTGAACCTGGAATGGGATGCCCTCACTTCATTGTGGGGACTCCTTACAGCCTGCCCACGCGCCTACCTGTAAAGCAGCCGTGGGCAGACCCCACGAGAAGGCGGCCCCATAGAGTCGCATGGGAGAGCACCTTTCTTGAAACTAGCCTTCAGATTAAGCTGCAGCAGTACTTTTGCACTATTCGTAAAGGAGCCATTACCACGTAGTCCTAGAGCTGCTTAGCTGCCCTCAAGGCCGCCCTGCGCCAACCCAAGGTTTTCAGGTAAGCCCCGAGGAGAGCTTCGGCCTGTCGAGGCCTCCTTTCTTCTTTATTGTTGAACGCTAGGGGCATCTGTCACGAATCCTGAAATTGTGGTGGGGGCATCAATGTAGCTGTGGCGGTTGTAGCTCATTGACAGCAGCCTTTCTTCATGCGCCTTCACCTGTACTTGAAGAGTGTCCACGCATGCGCAGATTTGGCGCTGTCTCAACCTATGAACGTGAAGGTAAGGCTGGTGGTAATGCACGTGTATGGATGTGCGAAGGGCCTCTCGCTGCTCCAACAAGCTACAGGGTAAACATAGGAGTTCTGGAACCCAAAAAAGAAACACACTGTTGATCCTCTTAAAACATAATTCTGTGTTTCTCCATACATTAATAGGCCACGCCAGCTGCGTAATTGTGCATTTTGCCATACTAGTATTGTTTATCCAATGAAGAATCTTTTATTTGAATGCACATGAATACGCCAACCTTTCAGTCTATTGTGTCTGGAACAGATTCATAGTAGTTGAGAGAAAAGAGTTTTGTTGGAAAACGTTCAAAGGCGTTAGGAGCCCAGATAAGAATGGGGGCGGGGGTGGGGAGTTCACCAACAGAACAGGTGGTGTGTATAGCAGTATCAGTGAGATGATTCTGGTGTTAAACTATGCCGATAACTTCTTAAGGTTCGATCTGAACTCAGCCTATTTATTGTCAGTTGTGTTTGCATCCTAAATTCAAGTCCCTGACAACCTTCATAGTTATTGAAGCGGTGTATCATTTTTCCAAGCTTCTCTTCGTGGGTTAGCGCCCTTTGACCACTAGATGGAGCCTGTGTCATGTTTTGCTAAAACTTGCATGATCACAAGCCCGGTAAGTGTACTTTTGACAGGGAAAATACGTTCTTTAAACAGTGCCTTTTTCAACACATTTATGTAAACTTGTGGGTAATACAAATTGGGCTTTTTATATAAGTGCCATTTTGCGAATATTACTATTTTGTTCCTTTTTGTTTTTGCAAAACGGTAAATCCTGGAAGGTGGCAGTTGAGCCATTGTGTGGCCAATGTCGCTGTTTTCCTTCTGTCTCTCTTTAAAGACTATATTACTGGCTGCGCTACTTAGGTCGTTAACCTTCGGTCATCTCAGAATACCTCGGTACAAAAGACTCCCTACTAATATCTAGGTGCGAGTTATTGAAAGACCCTTCACTCAGTTTGCCCTATTGGTGATCATCTGGCTATAGTTTTACTGTCCGACGCCTCAACGTGGTTCTTAGCTACCTGAGCTTTGCACTCAATTTCCTTTACCGAACTTCATGGCATTCAACTCGTTCATTGAGTTCATTGAGTTTGGCGGATTCCGGTAGGTTGATACCGGAAGTCTGGAATTCTTGATTCCTGTTGATATTGACACACACTAATTCACCGATTTTTCAATTTTTCTTCTTGGAATATTAAATAATGAGGTACCCGTGAATACTGGGTTCTTTTCTATGTAGTTTTCTTCTTACGGAGAGGTAATAGCTGACCTTCTTAAAAGCAGGCAGAAAGTGTCAGGAAAAGGGCAAGTTTGAGTTGGGGATTAGGGTGTAGCGGTGTGAGGTCGGAGGCCTCCTGGGGTGGTGGTTTTGGTGCCTGCTTCTGGGTGGATTCCTTGTATTCTGCCTCTTGATGCAGCAGAAGTCTGGCGGGGGCTGGGCTGCTTTACTCACCTCAGCCCCTTCTTTACTTCCCTTGTGTGCGTCTTACCCTGTGAAACCAGGCCCAGAGTTTGCAAACCCAGGATTTCCGGATCCAGGCACTACTTAGAATTGTAGGTGATGAAATCTGATCCGAAGTTCTCACCCAGGTTGGAATACTGCCTTGTGTAATGAGAGCCTATATGTCCTGGTTTAGTGGACAGTAACACTGAGCACTGTGGCATCACGTTTGATCAACAGACACCTCCGTAATTATGGCCATCTTTCATAGTCTAGTCTCTAACACCCCGACCTACAGGCACTAGTAACCAAATGTAAAGTACCAGATTATCCCAACAATGCCCCCCATAATCAGTAAATTCCATTTTCCTAGCACTGGTCCTTCACCCCAATTATGTGGTGATTCCCCACCCACTCCAGCCTTCTTCTCCAGGAGACGAGAGTAGGGAGGTGCGAAGATGGGGAATGTCTTGGAAGAAGTGTTGAAGTGTACTCAAGCAGATGAGTGTGTGTGTTATTGAAACCCATATATTGTGTGTGATGATAGTGAGTGTGGGTAATGTGTGAATGCTTGTGAGAAGTGTTGGTTGTGGAATACTGTGGTAAGCGTTTATAGCCTCTCTATGGGGCCCTTGAGTCGAATCTCCATTGCTCCTTTCTATCTCTTGAACTCGGGGCCCTGTCTCTCCTGTGGCCCCCACACATGGTGTCTATAACCTCTTTCTGATCCATTTGCCCCTTTTTGTGTGCTCTAGAGCGTTTTCTCCCTAGCCTGTTTTCACTTCGTGGTCTAGGTGTCCATAATGGGCTCTTTAAAAAGGACGTTCTTTGGGGGCGCTAGAAGGCCTGCGTCAAGATGGCTGCGCCTTAGTGCAGCTCTGTTGTCCAGGTGTAAAGATCTGACAAAAATCCTTGGTTTGGTATGCCATCTTTGTGGTAGAGCTGGGGGACCCACACTAACGGACTGTAAGGACTGAAACTTGCCTGCTAAGTCCTGGAAAATCCTCACCATGAGCTGCTATCCGGCGCCAGAGTGGTAGTACTGAAGGATCATGCGGCGTCAAAATGGCAGCCACCTGACAAAGCTTACTTGTCCTGGAGACCCAATACAGCTGCACAAAATCCACAGCACAGAATCTGCGGTCGCTGCGGATGCCCACCGCCAAACAATAAAGTGAGCTGCCGCACCAGAGATGGAGATCAGCGACGGTCCGGTAATGGGCTGCAGGCTGGAGTGGCCCAGCTGGATGTGCCGTGAGGTGTGATGACCGCTCGCATGGAGCCGCGATTGTGTAGGCGCAGGTGATTAAGTGGGAGCCCCGGTACACTGCGAATATTGGAAGTGCGGGGTTCTGAGACTACGCCGTTTGATTGTGTAGCACTGGAGCGACCGAGCGCCCCCATTAACAAGGCCGGAAGACCACGGCCTGTAAATGGAAAACGGTGCCGCACGGAGCCAAGGCGCTTGGGGCCCTTGTGGTCTAAACTGGTAATAGCTGCCCCGGCGGTAGAGGGGGGAACGTCCTGCCCCTCTGCTGTACATTGAGCTAGTTAAGGGGACGAGGATTACACAGTTTGGCCATGAACTCGCTACAGGATTGATTAAAATGCTGTGAATCAGGAAGAAGGGCGAGTGTGGTGGATTAGAGAGCTGCACGCTGGGAACGAGCGTGAATGTGAAGGTATTAAAGAGACTAACACAGCGTCAGATATAGGAAAGTAAGAGTGATCTGTGGTACGGAGGTGGATTGAGTCCTACATCACATCTACAATAACAATAGAGAGGTTGGCTGGCGGGAAATATGGCTTCACTGGCACTATGGGGAAAACAGACAAACAGCAAGCACTCCTCACCTTTGAAGCCCAAAAACCCACCAGGCCACTGCAGCATGTGCTCTCTGACTCGGAACAGGAGCCACAGGAAAAGGGTGCCACAACGCTGGAGGTTACGCTCCTAGCAATACAGAACAGCCGCAATCAATAGATGGGAAAATTGATGCGTTAAATCTGAGAATGGATCATCTGGCGGCTAAATTAGACAAACAAGGGGCCAGACTGTTTAAGAGCGTATATCAAATTCGGAAGATGGCTTACAAACTGTCATCTCTAAATGCCTAAATATGGATTAGGTGTTGGCAGTAATACAGGCCAAAAATGAGGATTTAGAGGTGCGGTCATGACACAACAATCTCCGAATTACTGGGTTGCCGGAGTTAACAAACACGGGCAGACTGGAGTTGTATATTGAGACAATGCTCAAAGAGATATTCAGGCCTGGAAATGTGTCTGCGGTCCTGTTAGTTGAAAGAGCCCACGGGTCACTCGTGGCATGGCCTGTCTCCAATGCCACGCAGCGCCAGATCATTGCAAAATTGCTTAACTATGCAGACTGGGACAATATGCTGCGCCTTACGAGGGAGAAACAGACTATTCACTATGAAGGGAATTACATTGCATTCTACCCGGATTTTACTGCATCAGTTCAAGTGGCACAACAAGAATTACTGTCAGTAAAGAAGTTGCAAGCCAAACATCTTCAATAAGCAATGCTCTACCTGGCCCACCTGATTATTGAGGTTTGGGGAAATAATTAAGCTGTTTAGCTCAACAAAAATGGCTATGGAATCAGTCAGATCACTCTAAAAGAACCAAAGAGATCAAGCAGACAAGCCGGACGATGAAACCTCTGATGGGGACTAGACAGGCGGCATGAATCGTTGGTGATAGCTGGGCATTGTGGCTGCCAGAAGGTGGTAAGACTGGACACTAAGGGCCAACCATGTAATCTGAGTCATTAACTGGCTGACTGCCGGAGGGGTATTTTGTATTGGGGGCGAGTTTCTGCGGTCTACTGCAGCATGTCGAGGAGAGCTGATATAGAGGCTTTTCAAGTGAACTGGATTGAGTTGAGTCATGAGCGGGGCTATATCTGCCGCCATGGGCCTTGGCTCCCTTATGCTTAACGTATATTGAGTTTACAACAATAATGGGTACACTAGGCCACCTCCCCTATCAACGGGAGGGTTCCCCCCGGCGGGTATAACCCTGAGGCAGATGTGCGATGACTTTAGCAATTTGGGGGGTAATGAAGTGGGTAGGGGGAGGGCTGAATGTTTGTTTGTTGTTGCAGATGCAGTACATGTCATGTATAATGAAGATTGTAGAGCTGCCCAACTGGGGATGGGGGACACCTCACTGGTTCGATAAAGACATACACTGGAAATGCCGGTGCAGGGGGGTGTAATCAGACTGACAACATGGAATGTGCTGGGTTTCAACCCCAAGAAAATAAAGTAGGTGCTGGCATACCGCGACAGGCATGATCTACAGGTGGTGTTGTTGCTGGAAACTCATCTTACGAAACACACCGAACAGAACATAGGGAAGAGGTGGGCTGTTGGAGTGGCCTTGTCATATTCCAAATGCTCCAGGTGTCTTATGTGCTGTTACTGGTGAAAAAATGGACCCACTTTACTCTCACTCTCACTCACACGGAAATTGAGGAACAGGGTAGATTTCTACTGATACAGGGTTGTTTGAGTGGGTCAAGGGTGTTGTTGGTAAACACATACAGCCCAAATGTAGACAATCCTGCATTTTACAATGAGCTTTGGAGATTTATGGGAGCTCTTCCTTCTTCCATGGTGATATGAGGAGACACCTAAATGTATACATCGATCCTCTGTTGGATCGATCAGCCGGGACTGACTGGCATGGGAAACAGGCTGAGGGAATATTACGGGAAACCATGGAAGCTGAGGGATTGGTGGACATATGGAGATTCAGGAACCCCAACTCCAAGGAGGGGACGTATGTGTCCTCTGTGCACGGCACATGATCCCAGTTGGATTATTGGTACGTCTCTAGAGGTGTGCACATGGGTGGTGGGAGTTTTGCACTTGGCTAGGAGGCTGGTGGATCATTCCCCCGTGCTACTGGAGATGGAGATCCCTGCACGTTAGACCTCCGTTTCAATGGAGGCTGCAGCCTATGTCATTGCTGGACCCTGTGTTCTGGGGCACTATAGGCCCTGCTATTATGCATTTTGTTCATGAAAATGAGGGATCGGTGTAGGGTGCTGGGATGTTGTGGGAGGCCTTCAAGGTCACAATACGTGGTGAATGCCTAGGGGTGTAGGCAGGGATTTTGAAATCGCTGCACAATAAATTGCAAAATATTGAAAGCAAGTTAAACACCCTAGAGGGGAAATACAAACCGCGACCCACATGTGCAATATTGGTTTAAGTGAGGGATTTGATCTCAGAGCACAGGGATATTGCTTAGCAAGAAGTGTCATAGTTCTAGAAGATGGAAGGCAAGGGCATATGGGGAAGGGGGTAAACCAGGGTGCTTGCTTACCTGAAAATTAGCGGAACCAAAGGTGCAGGACCACATAGCAGAGATCGTAGGCAGAGACTCAGTCCCACGCTACACAATGCCAGAGATTATGGCAGCCTCATTTGAGTTCTATACTGAGCGCTATGATCCTAGTCCTGAGGCATCAGATGGCGAGGCGGCTAGCTATCTGGATGATGTCACTTTTGGCTGGCTGTCCCTGAGCCAAAGAGAGTACTTAACACAACCCACGACAGTGGAAGAGGTGAGGGACGCTATTCTGGCATTACCGAATGGGAAGGCGGCTGGGATGGACGGACTGTCGAGCGAGTTTTATAAAGCTTACGCAGATAGTTTGGCTCCACACCTGCTAGCTATGCATGCTAAAGCATATGAAAAGGGTGCCTTGCCTCCCACTCTCCGTGATACCTTCATAGTCACTCTTTAAACTGGATAAGTACTCTAGACGTTGTGAGTCATATAGGCCACTCTCAATGATAAATATTGATACCAAAATCCTGGCGAAAGTAACAGCCACTAGACTGCAACCTCTTGTGCCAAATCCGGACCGGACCGGTCGGGGTTTGTGGCTGAGAAATCCACGGCGCACAACTTAAGAACTGTGTTCCCTGTGCTGCATCAATTAAATCCGTATTGAAGACTGTGGTGGTGCTCCTGGACGCCGCCAAGGCATTCGACTCCATACAGTGGGGATATATGTTCAGTCTTACATTGTATGGTGATGTCAGGTGCATTTTTGTTGTTGGTGCTCCTGCTCTACACCAACCCAATAGCGCGGATAAAAATAAATAGTGTAATTGAGATCTGTAGGGGTACTAGGCAGGTGGGCCCCCTATCCCCAGTGCTGTTCTCCCTGGTTTTAGAGCCACTAGTAAAATCAGGCAGCTACATGCACTCGCCGCGCTACAGTTCCGCCAGCGACCTCTTGCCATATTCTTGTATGCTGATGATATGCTTCGATATGTTAGAGAGCCAGAGTGTTGCGGGATCGCAATGAGAGGCCGGAAACCAGGTCGAGTTAAAGATGGTTTTATTTTCCCAAGTACACGTCTGCTCTTAAATCATAGTCTCTAAGGGGAATATGGTGTCTGGTCTGATTTGCGGCTGGTCATCTGTCCTCTTCCGGGGTTACTTGAGTCTTCCTCCCTCCTTGTTGGTAGCTGGCATCTCAGGAGTGGCAGAGCCCGGTGGTTTGAGGAGAAAAGAAACCGAAACAACAACGCTTGTAAGGGGGCTGAAAACAGTGCGTTTGAGAGTAGGGTAGTGGGGGTACACCGCAGACCGTGACGCACGTCTAGAAAAACGAAGTGAAGGTGCTCAGGGAAGGGTGCAAGGAGGTATCAACGGAGGACTCGGTTTTAGTCAGCGGGACTCTCCCTCCTCCCTATTCAACCCATGAACCGATTCCGTACCTGCAATAGCCACGTGGATGGAGGAAGCGTGGTGTCGTCCCGGCACTCGCGGGGCTTTAGGTGTTTCTGTAGCAAGGCTCCTTCTCCTCTCCGCTGCTCCTTTTTCTCTGTAGCTCTTGGCGTCTTCTCCTCCTGTTCCTTCTTCCTCTCTGGTGATCACACTCCTTGGTTCCATAACATCCCCTCTCCTTATTGGGCCAAAGGTGATGGCCGCATCAGGGTGCGGAGTCTCGTGATAAGGGATTCCCCAGTTAAAGGAGCCCTCTCGTATTTCCTACGATGTTTCTAGTGCAGGAAAGGACGGAGAGTTCCAATCATCCTGTTGTGGAGAGACATGAGGGGGAGAGAGTGGTGTTGCAGTCCATCAGTCCATGATGTTTTCAGATTCCACCCCCATCGCCCCCCACCTTATCACACAAAGGTACATCTGGGGCCCCTGATACAGAAATATGTAAGATTTTAGAGATATTCGGGCCGAAGGATCAATTGGGATAAATCTACAATGTTCCCCCTCACACAATGCACCATCCCATATGATTTGGAGTTCCCGCTGGTTTGGACAACAGAACTGGTTAGATACTTATGTATCTGGGTTTATCGCGATCCAGAGGTAGTGGTCTGTATGAACCGGTTATTTCAAAATTAACGGACAAGGTTGCCAGATATACATCTCCCACTGTCATTTGTGGACCGCATTGCCATCATGAAAATGGCTGTACTACCCAAGTTGATGTGTTTGTTTGTGAATATACCTGTAACACTGCCCAATGCTCAATTTAAGTCCATCAAATCATGCATGCTGGCACTAGCATTGTCAGGCAAGCAACTCCAATGCAGCTGGGACAACCTGATAAAGCCGTGTGAGAGGGGAGGCTTCGGCACCCCAGACATGCAATTATATTACTTGTGTGCGCAGGCCCAACTCACACACTAGTGACTCTTCGCATTACATGCTGCACCTGCTGGTAGAAGCAGATGAGACCTATCTAATCCCGCTAACTGCCATGGTACTTCACAGCAGGCCTGAGATTTCTAGATCTGAGATAAATACTGTGGCTAGCACCTCCAAAGCTTGGAGTGGACTGGTAGACATGGCGGCCAGGAAACCTATATACTCACTATCCATGCCCCTGGCGGCACACCCTCATATATCAGTCAAAAATAAAACCAGGGCATTGGGAATCCTGAGAAGCGCTGGGTTGACTACACTGGGTGATCTATACACTGACTTGCATTTTGTGACCCTGGATGCACTCACTGCTGTGCAGCCTTATACGGCGATGCTTGGATTTGTCTACATCGGGCTCCATGCGGATGTGCGGACATTATATCCTGAATTCCCATGCGAGCCGCAGACGTTAAAAGCATTACAGCTGCTACTGACTATTGCATAGCAGAAGGGGTTGATAACAAAACTATGTTAAAAGCATTACAGCTGCTACTGACTATTGCAGAGCGGAAGGGGTTGATAACACAACTATATCACACATCCCTCAGGGAGAACCCAGAAGTTAGATCTACTGCCCTAGATAGATGGAATGGTGTGCTGGAGGCGCCCCTGACTTGGGAGGACTGGGAGTCATGTTGTTCCCTCACAGGATGCCTTGCAGCAAACTGCAACCATAGAATAGTACACTTTAAGTTCATTCAATAAACATACTACTCACCTGCACTGCTTCATCGCTATGGGCTGCAGGAGGATTCCCGGTGTGTGAGATGTGGGGATGATATGGCAGATTTCTTGCACCTTTCCTGGAGCTGTATGCTTATTCACACATTTTTGGCTCGTGTGACAAAAATGTTATTACAAATGGTAATAGAAGAGGGTAAGGTGCACTCCGCAGCTGTGCTTGTTGTGGCTTGTTAAATTGCTTAAGCAGCGCAATCGCAAGCTGGCAGCCATCACTGTGCTGCTGGCCGAAAGACTGGTGGCAAAAAAGTTGGGGGGGTTGGGAATGGCTCCTAAGGTGACAAGATGGCTCAAGGATGTTGTCTATTCTAGAGAACAATTGGACATTTATGCAGAGGAAGTACGTGTTTCTTCTAGACCTAACGACTTATGGGCCCCAGTTAAAGTATTTTTTATTAGAACACCCTGAAATTTTTATAAATGTTAA
Organism: Lissotriton vulgaris; assembly: GCF_964263255.1. NCBI lineage: Eukaryota > Metazoa > Chordata > Amphibia > Caudata > Salamandridae > Lissotriton > Lissotriton vulgaris. Next base: position 872,784,642 of record NC_141685.1, read on the forward strand.
ATTGTGCGCTGCTGCCCAGTTTGGCTATGTGAGTATGCCATGTACTCGTCGGGCAGGGGTGGCAATGGGTACCACTCTCTACTATAAGATTGTATAATACTACTGTGATGCATGGGGCACTGTACTTCATATGAGGTCTTGAATTGGGGCACCCATTCATCTCTTCAGGGGCCCTGAATAGATTGGTACTGACTTTTCTACGCTAGACCTAGCTAGGCAGCATGATCCTGGTCTCTTTGGCTGTCCTTTCGTGCCACTCAGTTATGTATTTTTTGTGCCTCTTTTCTGGGCCCTGAATTGAGTTCCCATAGCATCTTGTGGCAGTGGGTGTCCCATCTTGCTCTCCTGGCTCTTTAGCTGAATTGGCTCGGAGATTTCTTCCAATATCCAAGCTGGAGTTTTTTGTATCTCTTGACCCATTGATTTAGGTACCTATGGTTCCTCTGTTACTTTCTTTGACTTTCATGTTTTAGCTTAGGTTTTATCCCATGTTCAAATATCCCTGAACCTGTTCTGAGTGTCCTTCAAATCCTAGAGGTGGGTGAATCAAGATGTTCTTGTGATTTCTCATCTGCCTCTAGAAAACATTAACTAAACAACACTCTTTGGTCTAGAGGCAGCTTTAGGCTGACTGCTTCTGAATAGAAGAATGTGCAAGCTGGAGATTGTAGAGTGGCTTGTCACTGCCCTCTCTTGTACATTAACACATAGGTAGTTCTATATTTGGGAAGGCTTTGCAAACTAGTCTTTCTGGAGAGCTTATGTAAGGCACCTTAAAGAGGTGTAGTACTTCAGATTCCTGCCCCACTCTTTAAAGTAGACAATAATATGTATTTCGCTCAGTGACCAAGTGTTCATATTGACACAGCACCTTCTTCTAGCTCATAGGTCTGAAGATGCAAGATTTCTGTGTTCTTTTGTCTCTTTTAATGTACTTCATGATTGATACTGGTCTCCAGACGAGTGCCTCCACAGAGTAAGCGTGGTGGATGGCTCTACCGAAGACTACTATTGTTATTAGCTGGATTAAAATATACATTTTTTTGTTAGCAGACAAATTGTGTATACATGGCTTTTTTCTTTTATACTGTTATGGCTAGTTTAAAACTTCAGGTGAGCTTATTTTGAGCCCCATTGGATCGAAGTCTGTAATTTGTTGCACTAATGCATCATCCCATAAAGGACCAATTTGAATTTGTTTTTGCAAGATTTTTTTTCCTAACTGGCAATTTTAGTTCACCTCTGAGTCTAGGATCTTCCAGGAGGTGTGTGCTGCCTTCAGACCTCTGGTGCTAGCTTAACAAGTTTATCTGCTTCGGATCTGTTCATGGTCTCAACTGGGAAATTCATAGCTATGTTGCCATGCATTCATGTAGGTGTTGTATATAATTAAGCTAAGGGCCTCAAAAGAGACCAGGGTCAACCCCTCTTGAAATATTTGTTCATATTTGAAGATTCCCTTTTGCCTTATCTTCAACCTTCTTCTGATTGAGGCATACTAGAATTGTATTCCTTTCAAGGATTTCGCTCCAGCTCAGCTTGTAGTGATTTAATGGGCAAACCTTGTTTTTTATCTGTGTTGCTTGGTGTTCGTTATGCAAGCTTTCGACTGCCAACTTGATGTCAACCTTATAAAGGACGATGGACACCCATCCCGGTAACCAAGTTGGCCTCAGGGAGCTCAAAGTTTTCCCACTTTTTTGCCTTCCTGCCTGGTGCTCTGTATGGCAATCGGTGCACTCTCCCCCAGAAATGAGAGCTCATTGTTAAACGGTCTTAGGCAGAAACAGTGTTCCTAGGTGCAGTACTTCAACGTAATATATATGCTTCTCCCTAGTCTCAATATCTTACATGCTACCTTCCTTCCTGCCGGTCAAACACCTGAGACCGACTCCTGAATACACACTCAACATCAACATGCTCCCCCCCATGCCCCCCACCTCGCTGCCATCGTCGGACAGCATGGGCTATGCATAGTATCCTACACCGACAACACCCAGCTCATCCTCTCCCTCACGAAGAATCCCAAACACACCAGACTCTGCTTCCAGGAAGGAATGAAGAACGTTTCAGTCTGGATGAACACCAGCCGCCTGAAGCTCAACTCGGAGAAGACAGAGGTCCTCGGACCCTCCTCCACCGCCTGGGACAACACCTGGTAGCCTTACACCCTCGGAAACCCACCCGACCACACCCGAAACCTCGGCATCATCCTAGACTCCTCCCTCACCATGAACCGCCAGATCAACACCGTAGCCTCCACCTGCTTCAACTTCCTCCGCAAGACCTTCAAGTGGACCCCCCCCCCCCCAATGCAGAAAGACAGTCACCCACGCACTCATAACCAGCAGACTAGACTACGGCAACACCGGAATCAACAGAACCCTGCTACACAAGCTCAAACCATCCAGAACACCGCAACCAGACTCGTTCTTGGAACCCCACGACACAAGCACATGACCCAGCACCTACAAGACCTCCACTGACTCCCTGTCGAGAAGAGCGTAACCTTCAAGCTACTCACTCACGCATACAAAACCCTCCACAACATCGGAACCAAATACCTCAGTGAGAGAGTCTTCTTCCACATACACAAAAGGAACCTCTGCTCCACCGACCTCGCCCTGGCAGGGACCCCACGCCTCCGCAGAACCAGAGCAGGCGGAAGAGCCTTCTCCTACATCTCAGCAAAGACCTGGAACGAGCTCCCAGTCAACATCAGATGCTCCCCTACTCTGCACACCTTCAGCACGCTATATAAAACCCCTGATTGATAGATTGCTGTGTCAAGTACATCACTGTCTGGGACAAAGGATGCTGATAGGAATGGACAGGACAGCAGGTAACCCTGTTACATGCACCTTTGATACCTGGATGCTTGGGGGGTACAATAATAAGTGGCAGATTGTATGTTAGAGGCTAAGTGATGGTTTTAGAGACTTGGCAATGTAGCTAAGCTTGGGATGAGGGAGGGGGTGCTGGGTTAATGAACAGACTGCAGACAGAGAGCAGCTTGGTGCATGTAGGACTGGTAAATTGTACAGTTGGGGGATTAGTAATGGGAGTTGTGTGCTGAGAGTGAATAGTTTTGTGGGATGGAATACAGGGGTAAAATGACAGTTAAGGGGAGGCACTGGTGTATGCATGAAGATGTTGAAGTAGTTCTTTTCTTCATTCATTTCTGATCATGTTTTAATTTTGATTCCTCAGGGAGTGACTGATGTCTTGTGCGAGACATGTGAGCAGCTGGGATGGAAGCATCCCACCAAGATCCAGGTGGAAGCAATTCCTGTCGCCCTGCAAGGTGAGAGCTGGGGTGGTGGCATTGGACAGGCATGCATGGGATATGAATAGACCTGGGGAGTGATGGAGTATCTTTGAGAGACTGAGCTTGCAGCACTCATGGGAGGGCAAGGAATCAGGAGAGATATGGTTTATATCCCCCTGATAGACTTTAGCACAGTACACTGTACCCTCTGTTCTTCTTTTAATGTATTTTAATGTCTTAACGATTGGATCACATCATGTTTAATAAGTTTATAACTGTGTATATTTTGTTATGTATCTTTTATGATCTGTGATCGAAATAAAGATTTTTGAAACGAAACGATAGGTTTATATGTCCACAGTGGCGGGCAGACCACCATTGAGGCACTGAACGTATATTGCAACAGAGAGGGAAGGGGCATCGAGGAGGAACAGAGTATGTATGAACACTGGTAATAAGTCGAGCGACATGGAGATAGCAAGGTTGCACTGCGTAGTTACATTACCACAAAGAGACTGAATATGCATTGCACCAGGGAGGGATGAAGGGCAACCGGAACTAATCAAATGTGGCCTAGGACCTGAACGTAGATCCAGTTGACCATCATAGGCAGGGAGGGGCATCCAGTAAAGGAGGGCTCATACATTGGACTCAGACAAAGTGTAGGTTTGGAAATGGGAGATTTGAAAGGAACGGGACAGCACATGGACATTGGGGACGAATGGTGACTACTTCAGGTATACAGAAAGGGGCAAGTGTATGCATTGGTGCCCAGGAAGGGACTAGAGCATGCACCTGCTTAGAGGGCAGAAAGTATTCATTGATCATATGAAAAACGTAATGACAGCTAGACAAGGGAGTAGCCAGAAAATGAAAATATCCCCAGTTTGAGCCATTCCTTGAGTCACACCGAGCACACAAAGCTAACAAACCCAAACCTTCTAGGACTAATTCCGTTCACATATTCTTCTACCTCACTAGGATCTGTCAATCAATACTATCACTTCTCAATCTTTTCATTCATCCATCTGCTCTTCCCTTGCTACCCATTCACCAAAGGGAAAACCTCTTTGTGGAGTCCCCCAGGGCTCTTCTCTTTCGCCTCTTTTATTTAATTTATATTTGCAACCCTTGATTCGTGCACTACAGTATATGGATGTTCTGGTTTTCAACTATGCAGATGACCTGCAACTCATTTTTAACATACAACCAACTACTGCCTCGGAGGTCAATCTGCAATCTGTTATGACTTACATTAGCAACTGGATGAGCCTGAACCAGTTGAAATTGAACCCCGACAAAACTGAGCTAATTTTGACAGGCGGTGCCTCTAATCCATGGAGCTCCAACTTTTGGCCCCGTCGTTTGGGTCCCCCGCCTGTCTTTACCCCTACGGTAAAAAGTTTGGGGGTAAAAATCAGCAACGATCTGTCAATGCAATCCCAGATCAGCTCTTTGGTGTCGGTCTGCTTCTTTCTTCTGCTGAAAATTAAAAGAATAAAAAGATTTCTTTCCTCAGAAGCGCTAACCCTGGTTATTTTAGCGCTCTTAATATGCCGTTTAGATTATGCTAATTCCCTTTATGTGGGCATCCCGGCATATCAAACACAGCGCCTTCAACTCATTCAAAATCAGGCGGCCAGATTAATTCTGCACCTCCCTACCTGCCAGAATGTAAAACCCTCTTTGAAGAAACTGCATTGGCTCCCGGTGATCCAACGTGGTGCCTTTAAGCCTGGCTGTATTACATATAAGCCACTGTCCGACGCCCGCCCAAAGTTCATTCACAACAGGCTCAAGAAATACACTCCCCTCCGTACTCTCCGATCTGCAGGCCAATCCTTATTGACCATTCCCAGGTCCAGGCGCAGAAAACACGGAGGTCTTCGTTTCTCGACACTTGCCCCTCAACTATGGAACTCTATTCCCCTTGCAATTCGCACTACCGGTACCTTTTTCCAGTTTAGAAAGCAACTAAAAACCTGGCTCTTTCAACAAGCCTATATTTAATCTGAACCACTGTTTTTATCAGGAGCCCGTCCCCTTTAGCGCCAAGAAACCTATCCAGTGAACGTTGTGCTTTACAAATATTTTTTAACATAACATTCACTCATCCAACTATACATTCATCCATCCTTTACCCTTTCTTATTGATGTCCATCCTTTCACCCAGGATAGCCATGGATCTATCCATCTTAGCATTCCATCCATTTACTCTTCCTTCCTCCCTCCACCTGTTTACCTGTCCATTCTTCCATCTTCTCATACCTTTATTTATTGTTCTTTTCACGCTTGTCTATTCTTTGACCTTTCCCTATAATATTCCGCTCACCCTTAGAGCCATCCTTTTACCCAGTCATCTATTGATCCTTTCATCCCGCCATCTATTTATTCACAAATACTTTCAAACTTCCTCTTTCCTTTCACATTTTATCCCTCTTTAATTTTTTTCTTCCTTTCTCGTCCAATTTTCCCCCAATCCTTGCTTTTACATGTTTCTTTCTCTGTTACGGTTTCCATTTCATCAATCTCACTCTGTTTTTCCTTGTTTCATCCTTTCATCACTGTATATTTCTACCCTAGGACCACGCCCCCTGTCATAAAATTCCTTGACATTGTTCTTTATGAGCATTTGCTGCAACCCTGCAGGCAGGAGAGGCCCATACATAATTAGGTGGGACCGAGTTCACCAGTCCTTGGTAGTCAGTGGAACCCCCGCTTGAACCGCCATGACACCCCTACAGATAGGGCGGGATAGAAGTATGTTACAAAACAGAGAATAGTTTATTGCCTTTTTAGGTCTCGTTGAAGCAATGCGTAAGCATTGTTCGGCGAGATATATAGTAAGTGACTTTCAAAACTCTGAACACTGCGGATTCCATGCAGTTCACGTGAAATGCGTGTGCACAGAAATCCGCCCCCAAGCAAGACAAGCCAAGAACATCAAAGCGACCGGCTGCTTTGAGTCCATTTGCCACCAGCCACTTCACGCGCTCTGCAGGTCATAAACGGCCATCTGCTTGTGAATGCTGGCATGCTTGCCCAGCCCCCTCCCAGCGCTCGTGGCACATGACAAGCTGAAAAGCTTTTGCTAATTATTATTTGTCATAAATGAATTAGTAATACTTGGCTGATACAGTGATTCAGGTTATTATCATGCATATCTGCCTATGTAGTCCTTTCCTCCCCTCTAGTGGGTTTCACTGGTATTACCACTAACATTCGGAACTTTAACAGGCGAAGGAAGAGAAGATTTTTAAGGCCGTCAACAGACATTTCTTTTCCGATCCCTGTGCTATCGGGCTACAACTTTTGTGGTAGTTATAACATGCCTCGCAATTTTGCTCGGTTAAATTTTGGAAAGAAAAACCCACCTAATTCTACCTGGAAAAAAACCTGTTCAATACCGGAACATGTGGAGTTTAATGCGCAAAGCACTAAAATAAGCAAGTTGTTCCCCATTTAAAGGATACAACTTGTAATGCACGAAAATTCTTATACCTTTTACATTTCTATCCCCATGAATAATAATCTCCTTCCCAGCAGTAATGAGGGCCTACATAATTGAACCAGTCAGAATTTATTATAAGTGCCGTAATCACCAATTTTATTAAAATCTTCACCACTGGTTACATTTTTAGCAGGTCAAACTTGCAGACTTTAAAGAATAAAAAAAAGAGAAAAATGCCAGGGCAAGGTCATGTTATTCCCGATTGTCATGGCAAAACTAGAGATAGGCAATAATTAATGCGCCTTATCAATTCAAAGCACTAGTGTCGGATTTCATCGACTACATTCACTAACTATTTGAACTCATGGGAGCTCCTAATCAAACCAAAGTGGACAATACAGGTTTTGGAACACTGGCAGTAACAATGGATCAAAAAGACCCAGAGGATTGATTATGTAATTACTTTGTGAATTGCAAGTATACACTAAAATATTTGTCAAGCAATCTGGCAGCCTGTATGTATATATATATGGCATTCCACGCGCACAGAGCTAGCGCTGTACAGGGTCAAAGATAACATAAAGTTGCTGAAAATATATTAGAAATATATATTTTTATAATCTGTACTCCAGAAAGGACATAAGGCCTGATGCATGAAATGTCTTTTTGCAGAAACTTATCGCAAATTGCGCACTTTTATAGGTCTCGTTGAAGCAATGCGTAAGCATTGTTCGGCGAGATATATAGTAAGTGACTTTTAAAACTCGAAACACTGCGGATTCCATGCAGTTCATGTGAGAAATGCGCGTGCCCAGAAATCCGCCCCCCACCCCTCCCACCAAGCAAGACAAGCCAATAACATCAAAGCGACTGGCCGCTTTGAGTCAATTTGCCACCAGCTACTTCACGCGCTCTGCAGGTCATAAACAGGACCATCTACACGTGAATCCTGGCATGCTTGCCCAGCCCCCTCACAGCGCTCGTGGCACATGCATTCTTTTGTGTCAAATTTGCTGATCAGCTTCAACCAGTGCCCGACATCGTACCCCAGTTCTACTCTCTCTCACAGACTCTCTCTCTCTCACACACTCTCTCTCTCACACTCTCTCTCTCACACTCTCTCTCACGGGAAACATCACTTACAACGAAACTTTTACAACGCACTACCATTACAACGCAACCATTACAACGCAAACCATTACACCGCATTGCGCTGGGGGGGCGCTCTAGGATAGGGAATATATTTAATTTACTATCCAACACCTTCCCTACTATCCACGGGGACTGGAGTTGGAATAGTAAATTAAATAATTCACTATCCAGCGCCTAAAAGCACTATGCGTTGTAATGGTATGCAATGTAAAAACCGCGTTGTAAAGGCAGGTGTTGTAAAAGCCTGCGTTGTAACGTCATACATCCCTCTCTCACACTCTCTCTCACACTCTCTCACACTCTCTCACTCTCTCTCTCACACTCTCTCTCTCTCACACTCTCTCTCACAATCTCTCTCACACTCTCTCTCACAATCTCTCACAATCTCTCACAATCTCTCACAATCTCTCTCTCACACTCTCTCACACTCTCTCACACTCTCTCACACTCTCTCACACTCTCTCACACTCTCTCACACTCTCTCACACTCTCTCTCACACTCTCACACACTCTCTCTCACACTCTCACACACTCTCACACACTCTCTCACACTCTCACACACTCTCTCTCACACACACACACTCTCTCTCACACACTCTGTCTCAAATGTCTCTCGCACACTCTGTCTCTCGCACACTCTGTCTCTCGCACTCTGTCTCACACACTCTGTCTCGCACACTCTGTCTCGCGCACTCTGTCTCGCGCACTCTGTCTCACGCACTCTGTCTCACACACTCTGTCTCACGCACTCTGTCTCACGCACTCTGTCTCACGCACTCTGTCTCACGCACTCTGTCTCACGCACTCTGTCTCACGCACTCTGTCTCACACACTCTGTCTCACACACTCTGTCTCACACACTCTGTCTCACACACTCTGTCTCACACGCTCTGTCTCACACGCTCTGTCTCACACGCTCTGTCTCACACGCTCTGTCTCTCACACGCTCTGTCTCACACGCTCTGTCTCACACGCTCTGTCTCACACGCTCTGTCTCACACGCTCTGTCTCTCACACGCTCTGTCTCTCACACGCTCTGTCTCTCACACGCTCTGTCTCTCACACGCTCTGTCTCTCACACGCTCTGTCTCTCACACGCTCTGTCTCTCACACGCTCTGTCTCTCACACGCTCTGTCTCTCACACGCTCTGTCTCTCACACGCTCTGTCTCTCACACGCCCTGTCTCTCACACGCTCTGTCTCTCACACGCTCTGTCTCTCACACACTCTGTCTCTCACACACTCTGTCTCTCACACACTCTGTCTCTCACACACTCTGTCTCTCACACACTCTGTCTCTCACACACTCTGTCTCTCACACACTCTGTCTCTCACACACTCTGTCTCTCACACACTCTGTCTCTCACACACTCTGTCTCTCACACACTCTGTCTCTCACACACTCTGTCTCTCACACACTCTGTCTCTCACACACTCTGTCTCTCACACACTCTGTCTCTCACACACTCTGTCTCTCACACACTCTGTCTCTCACACACTCTGTCTCTCACACACTCTGTCTCTCACACACTCTGTCTCTCACACACTCTGTCTCTCACACACTCTGTCTCTCACACACTCTGTCTCTCACACACTCTGTCTCTCACACACTCTGTCTCTCACACACTCTGTCTCTCACACACTCTGTCTCTCACACACTCTGTCTCTCACACACTCTGTCTCTCACACACTCTGTCTCTCACACACTCTGTCTCTCACACACTCTGTCTCTCACACACTCTGTCTCTCACACACTCTGTCTCTCACACACTCTGTCTCTCACACACTCTGTCTCTCACACACTCTGTCTCTCACACACTCTGTCTCTCACACACTCTGTCTCTCACACACTCTGTCTCTCACACACTCTGTCTCTCACACACTCTGTCTCTCACACACTCTGTCTCTCACACACTCTGTCTCTCACACACTCTGTCTCTCACACACTCTGTCTCTCACACACTCTGTCTCTCACACACTCTGTCTCTCACACACTCTGTCTCTCACACACTCTGTCTCTCACACACTCTGTCTCTCACACACTCTGTCTCTCACACACTCTGTCTCTCACACACTCTGTCTCTCACACACTCTGTCTCTCACACACTCTGTCTCTCACACACTCTGTCTCTCACACACTCTGTCTCTCACACACTCTGTCTCTCACACACTCTGTCTCTCACACACTCTGTCTCTCACACACTCTGTCTCTCACACACTCTGTCTCTCACACACTCTGTCTCTCACACACACTCTCACTCTCTCACACACAGTAGAGTCTTGCGCCACCACTCTAGCGCCACCACTCTAGCGCCACCACTCTAGCGCCACCGCTCGATCCACCCACCGCTCGATCCAACTCCACCCTCCAACTCCACCCTCCAACTCCACCCTCCAACTCCACCCTCCAACTCCACCCTCCAACTCCACCCTCCAACTCCACCCCCTCCAACTCCACCCCCTCCAACTCCACCCCCTCCAACTCCACCCCCTCCAACTCCACCCCCTCCAACTCCACCCCCTCCAACTCCACCCCCTCCACCCACTCCAACTTCAAATCCAAATCCACCCTCCAAGTCCACCCCAGTGTTTGTAATATCAATACATGTAAGTCAAATAAATACAACACATATTGTATTACAAATGATATAGGTGTCACATTTGCAAAAGTTATAACTATTAGCGTTGTAAATGACAAAGCAATTATTTTCACTATTTTCCACAACAAAACATTAAAATAAAATTGGTCATTTACAATAGCAATAACTCAAACTTTCCAAATGAGAAACCTATTGCATTGCATTTTAACTCCCTGTTAACTTCTGCTGATCTCATGCTCACTTTCACCACACCTCCTTCTCCCACTCCCTATTCTATTCTCTTCTCCTGTGCTGATCTACTGCTCTTTTCCACCCCACCTCCTTCTTTAACTCCCTGTTCTCTTCTGTTGTGCTGATCTGTTCTCTTGTCTTTTTCCGTGCAGAACTGCTGATCTCTCCCACCCTGCCTCCTTCTCTAACTACATGTTCTCTTCTCTTCTCATGTGCTGATCTGCTGCTCTCTTCCAACCCGCCTCCTTCTTTAACTCGGTTTTCTTCTCCTATGCTAATCTGCTGTTCTCTTCCACTCGCCTCTTTCTCTAACTCCCTGTTCTATTCTCCTGTGCTGATCTGCTGCTCTCTTCCACACACCTACTTCTCTAACTCCCTGTTCACTTCTCTTCAACCCGCCTCCTTCTCTACCTCCCTGTTCTCTTCTCCCGTCCTGTTCTGCTGCTCTCTTCAACACCACCTCCTTCTTTAACTCCATGTTCTCTTCACCTGTGCTAATCTGCTGCTCTCTTCCACCCACCTCCTTCTGTAACTCCCTGTTCTCTTCTTTTAGCCCTCTGCTGACCTGCTGCTCTCTTCCACCCACCTCCTTCTCTAACTCCATGTTCTCTTCTCTTCTCCTGTGCCGATCTGCTGTTCTCTTCTACCTGCCTCCTTATTTAACTACCTGTTCTCTTCTCCTGTGCTGTTCTGCTGCTCTCTTCCACCCGCATCCTTCTTTAACTCTGTTCTCTTCTCCTGTGATAATCTTTAAGCGATCTTCTATCCGCCTACTTCTCTAACTCCCTGTTCTCTTCTCCTGTGCTGAACTGCTGATCTCTTCAACACGCATCCTTCTTTAACTCCCTGTTCTCTTATAATATGCTGATCTGCTGCTCTCTTCCACATACATCCTTCTGTAACCGCACACTCACATACATACAGCCATGCACGCACACACATACAACACACATACAACCACACACACAACCACACACACCCAACCACACACATCTATCTATCGCCCTCACTCTATCTATCGCCCTCACTCTATCTATCGCCCTCACTCTATCTATCGCCCTCACTCTATCTATCGCACTCACTCTATCTATCGCCCTCACTCTATCTATCGCCCTCACTCTATCTATCGCCCTCACTCTATCTATCTTTCGCCCTCACTCTATCTATCTATCGCACAACAACAGCATCACTCAGGGGCACCACAACATCACTATGCACTACCACAGCATCACTGAACGCAACAGCATCACTTGTCGCCACCACAACATCACTCAGCGCCACCACAGTATCAATCTGGGCAAACATTCAACAACTCATTCAAATATGTTCTCTCAATGTTTCAAGCTTTATTACAAATGTCACAAGTTTTTTTTATTTCACTTCTGTTCTTATATTTTAGTCACGATAAAATGCACTGAACATAATCTTCACAAAAGTTATTTACAACAGTTTAAGCTATTGCCAAATTACTTTTAAGTATTAATTATTAAAAAAAATATTTGTAAAATCAATACTTCTAAGTCACGTAAATACAAAACATGTTGCATTAAAAATGCTATAGGTGTCACATGTGAAGTAGTGTGGCTCACTGGTTAGAGGCGGCAGACCCGAGAGCAGAGGACGGCCCGGGACCAGGGTTCGATTCCCGGCGCGGCAGGTTTCTGGACCAGGGTCAGAGGACTCGATAATTCTCTCGCCTCGGTGCCCACTCTGATCAGCGATCACACTCGGCAACTCTGGGCATTAGCTTGCCTCATCTTCACTAACGGCCCCACCAGACCGCCGGGGATGCCTGGTCTCACCCTGGAGATACCCACTAAGGGACCATCTCTCAGGGAAGCCAGGAAGGGTTTCGCAGCGGTCGAAGCGCCTTGGGACCCTACGGGTAAGTAGTGCGCTATATAAATGCCTATACATTTACATACATACATTTACATTGTCAAAAAATAAAAGTATTACCATTGTAAATGACAAAGCTAATAATTTCACAATTTTCAAAAATCAATCAATCAATCACAGGCATTTATATAGCGCACTACTTACCCGGAGGGTCTCAAGGCGCTAGGGGAAGGGGGGGGGGGGGGGGGGGGGGGGAGTGCTGCTACTGCTCGAATAGCCAGGACCTTCCTCCCGTTGTCATTCTTCGGATGCGGGGGACGGCGGCGAGGGCGTGGCTGGCTGATCGGAGATGTCGTTTGGGAGCGTAGAAGTTGATGCGGTTGTTGAGGTAGCTGGGGCCTTGATCGTGTAGGGCTTTGTGTGCATGGGTGAGGAGGCGGAAGGTGATTCTTTTGTTGACGGGAGCTAATGCAGGTCTCTCAGATGTCCGGAGATGTGGCTGTGTCGTGGGATGTCGAGGATGAGTCTGGCTGAGGCGTTCTGGATCCGCTGGAGTCTCTTCTGGAGCTTGGCGGTGGTTCCGGCGTAGAGGGCCTTGCCGTAGTCCAGTCGGCTGGTGACGAGGGCCTGGGTGACCGTCTTCCTGGTCTCGGTGGGGATCCACCGGAAGATCTTCCGTAGCATGCGCAGGATGTTGAAGCATGACGAGGAGACGGCGTTGACTTGTCTGGTCATGGTGAGGGAGGAGTCCAAGATGAAGCCCAGGTTGCGTGCGTGGTCTGTCGGTTTGGGTGCGCTGCCCAGGGCGGGGGGCCACCAGGAGTCGTCCCAGGCGGAGGGTGAGGAGCCCAGGATGAGGACCTCCGTCTTGTCTGAGTTCAGTTTCAGGCGGCTGATCGTCATTTTGTGGTATATGTTTGTGGTATACTTATATAGCGCAACCTGTCACCACTAAGGGCATCCTGGCGCTTTTGACCCATGATCCAAGCAAAAGCAGTAGCTCAACCCGTCCTAGGGAAAAGGTAAGTTTTCAGAGCCTTTCTGAAGGCTAAGAGTTCCTCAAGACTTCTCAGGAATAAAGGCAGGGAGTTCCAAAGTTTGGCCGCCGCTACTCTGAACGAACGCCCACCCATCCTCACTCTCTGAAATCTAGTAGCCTGGACGACGAGGAACGTAAAGCTCGAGATGGAAGATACCAGGCAAACATTCGCCGCAGAGGGATTGGGCCCAGGCCATGGATAGCCCTGAACACAATACACGCTGCTTTATAGCGCACGCGTAAATGGACCGGCAGCCAATGGAGTTCCTGCAACGCTGCCGTGGAAGAGCTGTGGTAGGGGCGGGAAAGGGCGAGTTTGGCAGCCATATTTTGCACCCTTTGAAGCTTGCCCAGAAGTGTTAACGGGGCCTCCAGAAGCAGTGCGTTACAATAGTCAAGTCGGCTTAGGATGGTATTTCGCACTACTTCTGGTCTGGCTTGCTCAGGGAGAAGGGGTAAAACCTTGCGCAGCATGCGGATCAGCATCATGCACGTTGAGGTGGTCTTATTCACGTGCAGATCCAGCTGCAGGTTGGGCCCAAAAATGACGCCCAGATTGCGCGCCGATTGTGCGGCTGACACCGTCTCTGAAAAGGACGGGGGCCAAAAGTCATCTGGGAGATCTCGGGGAACTCGGTCAGTGGAACAGTGCAGGACCTCTGTCTTGGTTCCATTGAACTGCAACGAGTTCAAACGGAGCCATTCCGCTGTAGCCTGCATGCACCGGTGAAAAGTCTCCAATGGGACTGCATCCTGTCCCTCCAGCGAAAAGACCAGCTGGGTATCATCCGCATAATTGAATGCGGAGATACCAAATGATTTAATGAGCTGGACTAGAGGGCGGAGGTAGATATTAAAGAGTATGGGGCTGATGGCCGAGCCCTGGGGTACTCCTTGTCCCACTCTCCGCTCCTCTGAGCTGAAGGGAGGTAGCGAAACCCGTTGCTGACGGCTATCCAGGTAGGAGATTAACCAGTCCCTGGCCTTGTCTTTGACCCCGCATTCTTCCAACCTCGAAATCAAGGTAGGATGACTGACCGTGTCGAACGCGGCCGACATATCGAGCAGCACCAAAAATGCTGCCCGACCACTGTCGACTCGCGCCCGCAGATTGTCTAATACGGTCACCAACGCGGATTCCGTCCCGTGAGCTGGGCGAAAACCGAATTGCGTCTCATCCAACCAGGTGTTCCCTTCTAAGAAGCCGGACAGAGTGCGGGTAACCAACTTTTCCATGATTTTAACCGGAAAAGGAAGCAGGGAGATTGGCCGGTAGTTAGAAAGGCACACAGGGTCGAGCGTAGGTTTTTTTAAGAGCGGCGATACCACTGCCTTCTTCCAACAGCCCGGTACAGTCCCTGTTTCAAACGACTGGCAGCAGATGGCATGCAAGGGCTGGAAGAGATCCTCTTGAAACACCTTCCATAATTTTGGAGGAAGAGGATCCAGAGGCGAGCCAGATGAAATCGTAAGGGCTAAACTGCCAAACTCCTCCAAGGAAGGAAGGGGAAAGCTACTCAGCTGGGGTCGACTGTCCACAATCGCCGGAGCTCCCAAGCTGAGAGCCGGATCCAAAGAGGGAGGAGAAAAGCTACTCAGCTGGGGTCGACTGGCCACAATCGCCGGAGCTCCCAAGCTGAGAGCCGGATCCAAAGAGGGAGAAGAAGAAAAGCTACTCAGCTGGAGTCGACTGGCCTCACTCGCCGGAGCTCCCAAACTGAGGGCCAAATCCAAGGCTGGGGGGGGAGAGCCACTCAGCTGGTGTCGACTGGCCTCACTCGCCGGAGCTCGCAAGCTGAGGGCCGGATCCAGAAGAGGGGAAGGAAAACTACTCCGCTGGGGTCGACTGGCTTCCAACGCCGGAGCTCCCAAGCTGGGGGGCTGATCCGCTGGACGGGGTCGACTGGAGGGCGTGGCCGGAGCTTCCAAACAGGTGAGCGACCCTCTGCAGGGGTCGACTGGCCATCTCCTCCGGAGCTCCCGCCTCAGTGGTGGGATTGACTTGATCCTGCAGACCCGCTAAGATTTTACGGATTTTCTCCTCGAAGGCATCCGCAAGTGAGTCACAAAGAGCTTGCGATGACGGGACTGCACTAGCCACACACGTAGGGTGGGCAAGGTCCCTAACGATTTTAAAGAGGGCCTGGGCCTTGTTTGGGGCCTGATTCAAGGTAGATTCAAGATAGGTCGCTTTAGCCATCTTGATTTGAGCCTTGTATTTTTGCATAGCAGACCTAAACACCATTTTCTCAGAGTCTAAATACTGTTTCCTCCAGACCCTTTCTGCGCGTTTACAGTCAAGTTTAAGCTGGCGTAGTTCACTCGTGTACCATGGGCTGGCTCGATTCACCCTTCCTCGTGACTTCCGAAGGGGTGCCAACTTATCCAGCGAACTCGATATGGACTGGCAGAAGAGGGTATAGCTCTCTTCAGCTGTGTTGCCAAGCTTAAAATCCTTACCTCGGCTACGTCTTTCATCCCTTCATGAAGGTTGGCTCTGGCGGCGGCGGGGTCGTTGGTCAGGGAGAGGACCAGCTGGGTGTCGTCCGTGTAGGAGATGATGTTCAGGTTGTGTTGGCGTGCGATGGCCGCGAGGGGGCTCATGTAGACGTTGAAGAGGGTGGGGCTCAGCGAGGATCCTTGAGGGACGCCGCAGATGACTTCGGTGGCCTCTGACTTGTACGGTGGTAGACGGACTCTCTGTGTTCTTCCGTTGAGGAAGGAGATGATCCAATCCAGTGCCTTCTCCTGGATTCTGACGTTGCTGAGGCGCTGCACTAGGGTGCGGTGGCAGACAGTGTCGAATGCCGCGGAGAGGTCTAGGAGGATGAGGGCCGCTGTTTCTCCGTTATCCATCAGGGCTCGGATGTCATCGTTGGCAGCGATGAGGGCGGTCTCGGTGCTGTGGTTGGCTCGGAATAAAAAAATTGTCATGTACAGGACCAATAACTCAAACTTTCCTAATGCGAGACCTATTGCATTGCAAATGCTTGTGGAATATGGCCAAAGGTGTAAAGGACTCGAAAAGCAACGGCATTGATGTAGAAGAAGGCTGTCCTGGCAGTCTTGCACTCGTGTAAATCATTGCTACTTGCCTCAAGTAAATAAATATGGTTTTCGAGACCTCTGGCTATATCTCTCTAAGGAATCTGGGGTGGGTGGAATCTGTTGTTGGCCTCTTTTCTCAAAGCAGGCAACTGTTCGTATACAGCAGTCAAAGTGCATGATAAAAAAATAAACAAGCCCCCTGACATAACAGCAGCACCTTTTGAGGTGAACAAACAAAGACTCAAACATGGATCCTCTGAGTGAGAGGATGTGGTGCAGCAGTCAGAGCTGCCAACTGAGGAGCAGGGTATCTGTTTTCGAGCCTCTGCGTCTGCTCAACATCCTGTGAATCTGGGCAAATTACTAAATCTTACGCCGGCCAGCGCAAAAATGTACTAATTTTAAAGTTAAAATAAAAAAGGCAGCCATGTCGGAGGGATGGAGGGGGCGGGCATGCAGTGTTGTGGGAGGGGTGGGGTGTACAGCACAGGGATATTAAGTGGGCAGGCAAGTGAAGCTGCTCAAGCGAAGGTTACAGAACACTTGAGCAAAGGCAAGCCAACACTAAAGAGTGCTCTCGTAGCTCTCTAAGTAAACCGACGAGTAAGAGCACGTAATGAGGACAGTCCTCATGTGAGGATACAAAAGTCCAAAAGGAGGGACTCCTAATGGTATTAGCCAAACAAAAGCCAGCATTTCCAAAGGACATAATAAGGAACCAATTAAAAATATGGGCAGTACTCCAAGCCCAGATTCTGAATACAGCATATCTCGAAGAGACTGCGCATGCGCTGCCTAGGCGAGACCTAAATAACTTAGATAACACAATTTTACTAATTTACTCACCTGTTATGTAATGTCCTGCAGCTCAAAGCGTCTCTTTTTAGGTTGTCCTCTCCTGAAAATGTAATCTGTTCCTTTTGTTGTTCCTGTGTTCCATTAGTAAATGTTAGCAAAGATTTGGTGTTTTCTTGGGTTTGGCACAGTACATCATTGTCTTGTTGAGCTATGTTTGTGGTTATACCTTCATGATCACTCACTCTCTCTCCTCCACAGGGCGCGATATCATTGGACTGGCTGAGACGGGCTCAGGGAAGACCGGGGCCTTTGCTTTGCCCATCCTGCAGCACCTCCTTGAGGCCCCCCAGCGGCTGTTTGCTCTGGTACTGACCCCCACGCGTGAGCTCGCCTTCCAGATTTCTGAGCAGTTTGAAGCCCTTGGATCGTCCATTGGAGTCAAGAGTGGTAAGATAACACCTATATGTAAACAGTGGGGGCCTTGGGAAGAGTAAGCAGTGTAGCACTGCTTGTGAGGTATTTTTTTCGAGTACCGGGGCCGGCAGGAGTTACTTGACAGTATCTCGTTTTGGTTGCTGCCATTTAATATTGGTATCCCAGTTCTACAATACTGGTAAACTCCAAAGTGGACAAGCTTGTTGTTAATTAGACACTTGACTCTGAGTGTAAAGAGGGAAAACAGTCAGGGAGTGCTGCAGATGTCAGAGGGGAACCGGCTTTACATCAAGGTAAATACATTGTATGCATTTGCCTCGAATTCTTTAGCACGCATGCTTTCACTGCTATTATGCATTTACATTGCAGACCAATACCACATATTTAACGTAAGTATGAGGGGTGGGGTGGTCTCCCCCTACAAATACATTGTTTTTAAATATAAAAACAATGCATGGTATTGGCATGCGATGTGAATGCATAATCGAGGTAAAAACATGCGTGCTAACAAATTTGAGGTAAAGGCATGCGATGCGTGTACCAGCGTTGTACTGTCGTACAACCATTTTGTCTGAGGTGTTGGAAACTCAGATAAAATATGACTCATTGAATTCCTCTGAAACTCAATGTTGAGCCAGGACCGTAACTTAAAAGAAAAACAGCTCTTAGTAACTAGAATTTCAACAAGCATTTGCGATGCAGTCTGTCTCGCATTTGCAAGAGTTAGATCTAAAGGCATTGTAAATGACAATGTCTTTTACCATGTGTTTCGGTTTGAAGTGGATATATGTGGTTTGGAATGGAATTATGTGGTTTGAATTGGAATTAGTTGTTGAACTGGGTGGTGTACTAGAATTATGCGGCATGGTGGATAGGGGTGAGAGCTGTGCTGCACAGAATAGATAGAAAGGAAGATAAGTTTTTTGTGCACAGAGTGTTGAATGAACTCCAGGTAGAGGAGCAGAGTTTGTGAGAAAGAAGGGGAGAGCAGACCACAGACGCATAAAGAGGATGTGCCTGTGTATGCAGAATACACCCCAAGAAGATGAGGAGCGTATGGGTTTGAGGGACGGAAATCTTGAAAAGGCACAGGAAAGAAATTGTGCTTGAAGACCTGAAGTGAACCAGAATGAGAGAGGCAGGAAAGTGCGAGCGAGAGAGCGGTGTGAGAGAGAAGGATGAGTGAGAGGGGCATCCAGAGAGGAGGGGGAGACGAGACCAGCGCTAGGAGGTACAAGAAGGAAGCATGTGTGGCCAGTCAATATAGAGAGGAGCTGGGGAGTGTGAGGGAGGGTTCAGTTCAGTTCTTTTATTTGTTTCAAAGGTTAAAAACCATCATGAAAATACATAGTAACAATAATACATGATCTCACAAAAACATTCTGAATACCATGACATTTTTTTAAAAAGAACGACAGGTTAAAAAGGTTCTTGTGAGTAATAGAAACAGAGTACAAATATAAAGCAGACCCCATGTGACTTTTTGGTTTCCTCCCAAACCCAC
Source organism: Lissotriton vulgaris (assembly GCF_964263255.1). Classification (NCBI taxonomy): domain Eukaryota; kingdom Metazoa; phylum Chordata; class Amphibia; order Caudata; family Salamandridae; genus Lissotriton; species Lissotriton vulgaris. Next base: position 872,804,007 of record NC_141685.1, read on the forward strand.
CAATTTCATCAGCCCCTTGTGTTTCTTAGTTTAAAAGCAATTTTAAGAAAACTTATGATAGCAGATAGAGTTCGCATTTCAGTGGCTCTTTGCAAAAACAATAAAGCAGATTTAGCATGGATAATAGAGTCCTTTAAAACATCCACTAAGAATCTTTGACGCGGTGTTTTATAAAAAGAGCACAATAATACAAAATGAAGGGTGTCCTGCGGAGACCTATTGTCGCAGCCGCAGGCACCCTTCTGCTCAACCGTTTGAGTGAACCCAGCTGGGTAAGCTAAAATGTGGTGCAACAGATTGAGCCTAAAACGAGTCATTAAAAACCTCTCATGTTGACTGTACATTAAAAAGAGGTACGGTTCCATGCCCGCTTCATTAGAGACAAGCGAATGAGCAACTGCCGAGGGTTTAATAGAGTCAAGCTCCCTTCTCCTACCATCAAATTTTTCCAACAATTGCCTTTGTACAGAGTGTCTGGAATATATGTCCACCATGGAGGGGTCCAGAAATAGCCTTTGTTCATCAATATCCTCCAAAGTATCTTTGACATATTTCAGCCAGGGGATTTTGGGCCATTTCTCTTTCAGGAGGCAATCCTGGATGATCTGTCTGGCTAATTCCGCATTGGGATTTGACCAAATTTTGAGCCAGGCCAATATAGGTCTCAGTCTGATCAGGTCGGCTATATATGTGGTGCCTAGCTCTTCGTGTGTTATTGCAGCTGGGATGCTCAGCGGAAGCTTTACTAGTTTTTTTAGGAATTTGTCTTCGTCTTTTTGTATTGGTTGTGCATCCCTGAAACCCCACACTTCAGCTCCATAGATAGTCTTTGAGATGCTGACCGATCTATACAATGTCATCACCTGCTCGGGGGACCAACGTCCCATTCGACGGGCGAAGTTTAGTATAGCTCCATTAGCTGAGACTAGTCTCCTCGCCCTCTCCTCTATCAGAGGGGCGAGCTTGAACTTTTCATTGAATAAAAGGCCCAAATACGGAAATGTTTTGACAGTGTCCAGGACATGATCCCCCAGTTTAAAAACAAGTTTCTTCTGTGGTTTCTTCCTCGCTACCATGATGAAAGATTTTGTCCTATTGACAGATAGGTCCAGAGTCCTTGATTAAACGCTGCAGGCCGAGAGCCGTTCGTGCTAGGAGGACCGCGTCATCAGCGTACAGAAGTACCGGCAGATGACGCGAGCCCACCTTTGGACAGTCAGTTCCCAATGCTATCAGGGCGCTCTCCAGGCCATTTATATAAAGGGAGAAGAGGAATGGTGCCAAAATACACCCCTGCCTCACCCTGCCCGAGCACGGGAAGGGATCAGTACTCACCCCCCCCCGCACTATAGCGGACCTTGGCAGTGGTGTTCCAATGTAGCTCCCTCAAGATGTTGATGAGATCCGGATCAATTGCCAGGTTAAACATAAGTGACCATAGTTTGGCTCTATTGACATTATCGAAAGCCGCTGCTAAGTCCATGAACCCCATATATATGGTGCCATCAGTCGTCTTGGTGTACTTAGCAGTGAGAAGGTATAGATTAAGACATTGGTCACTCGTTGACCTGCCTGTTCTGAACCCATACTGGGTGTCCACCAAGGTATTGTGGGTGTCAGTCCAATCTATTAGGCGGTTGAGAAGCGCCCTCCCAAGTACTTTAGCGGAGACATCAATCAACAAGATTGGTCTGTAGCACTGCGGGCTGTCCCTACAGCCTTTCTTGTATATCGGGACAATCACCGCAGTGGACCATGATCTCGACAGGCCCGATTTAATTGCTGCATTCAGTACTCTCATTACCACTGGGGCCCATAACTCAGTGTTGCTGAGAAATAAATCTGGGGGGGTCCCATCCGGGCCGGGGGCTTTGTTTCGTGTCAGCCCTAGGATTGCTTTAAGTACTTCATCCAAAGATAATACAAGTTGTTCTGCCCTTGGCCCCCTCCATATTCCATCACCAGTATCTACCTCCTGTTGGTTATACAACGATTTAAAATGAGCGATCCATTGTTCTGGTAGAATATTAGAGCTGATGACTGGGGAGCTTGAGTCATGGAAGCATGGTCTATTTATGATTTTCCAGAACTGTGCATAGTCCTTATTTTCACCAGCCTCCCTTAAATCGGCCCAGACTTCTTTTTGAAGAGTCACTTTCCTTATCTTTACCTGAGTTTTGTAGATCTGTCTGCAGCGAGTGATTTCGTTCTTGTCCCTTGGAGTCTTTTTTAAACTCTGTTTTAGATCTCTTAATGCTTTAGAACAGTTTGAATCAAACCATCTTGGGGAGGATGACTGTTTTACGGGCTTCTTAGTTTTCAGTAGACTTTCTACAATTTTAGTTAAAGATTCGAAAGCCTCCACTACTCCTCTACCCTCTATTGTGTGATCTAAACAAGTCTCTATGTGGGCTTTCACTTCGTTCACTAATTTGATATAAAACTCTTGGGGATTAATCAGTGACCACCTTAGGCGTCTCCCTTGGTCAATGGGTTGGATATCTGTTTCATGGATCACCCCTGGGTTTTTTCTTATTACATCCTTCCCTTTGATTTCTATTAGGATGGGGTTGTGATCGCTAAAGGGACTCCACTCTGTTCTAGTATTTAAAATCTGATCTCTAGCACACGCAGAAATCATTATATAATCTATTATGGACCCACCACCTTTTCCCTTAAATGTGGGTGTTAGGGATTCCCCTACCTCCAGTGCGGCTAGATCCATAACATGAGTGAGGGCAAAATTATCTAGTAGCTTCATCAAAGTTGTACCCTCTTTGCTGTGTATAAAATGGGGGCCTTTTTCCAGAGGACATGCTGACCAGTCGGCAGTTAGAGGAAGTAGTTTGGGGCATAGATGACAATTAAAATCCCCCATCAACAGGACAGTTGGTTCTGGCCCCTCGTCCTTTGATCCAGTTCCTCATTTAGTCTGCTCTCCAGCTCTGCTAAAATTGGAAAGTTCCCCTCCACCGGGCCGGAGTTATAGAAATTTACAAACAGTAGACTCTCCCCCTGATGTAGTAGTCTGACTACTTGTATGTTATCTGACATCCAGTCTGGGTATGACCAAGTGCCTTTCAGGTCTAAGTCTACATATAATACTAGGCCTCCTTTTGCTCTTCCCGAATTTGTCCCTTGGGCAGGTCTGGAGAAACACTTATAGCCCTCCAGTTGACAAGGGTCCGAGTCCCGAGCCCAAGTTTCTTGGAGCGCTATAACATGAAAACGCCTTATAAATTCTAGCCAATCCTTACTTTTTAATTTGGCTTCCAGCCCTGCGATATTCCAGGATAGGATGGTCAAACCCTCCCTCTTCTCTTTGCCTCTTACTATATGAATTTCGTTTATTCTATCCTCCCCTACTTTTGGTGTGTATTTAATGTTTATTTTGTTTTTGTTTCCCCCCTGTCTCAGAGGAGGGTCTAAACTCCCAGTTTGTGTGTTCTCCTCACTCCCACGTTCACCCCCTATTTCTGGGCCCGGGCATCTACTGGTAGTCAAGCTTACTGCAGGGTTATTATCTATGGGTATAAGTCAATCAATATCCTCTAGTGATTGAATTGGGGCAAATCTGTTTCTCCATTGTGCGTAATCTCGAGGGGGAAAGGGCTGTTCGGGGTGGCTTACTAGTCTTGGTCTATAAGTACGCTGTGGTCTACCAAGCGTCCATCCTCCCTCCTCACCCACACGATTATTATTCCGACTCCTTGGGTAAAAGTACCCCAGTGGGAGTGCACAGATAGTACTGGTTTGATTCCGGTTAGGATTCTTCAGGATATAATCAACCAGACTGGTGTCCGTAAAATTTGCAACTATGCAATCTCCTCTTATGTCTTTATTTCTCCCCCCGATCCAGTTTACCCTTCTTACGTGAGCTATCTCTCCTCTTTCCCCGTTATTTAAGGGTCTGTGAATGTTCAACCACTTGGAGATTTTGGAAAGTAATTGATAGTGTGATTCTCTCTCGTTGGGCCTAATTTCTGGTACCCCTGCAAAAATTATGACAAATGGGCTTGCCTCGGGAGGTAAGTCTATGTGTGGGGCATGACTATTAGTGTTATAAAAGGGGTCGGGTCTGTGTGACAGTGATTATAATTCCCTTCTCTCTGAGGACGGTCTTCCTGTCTCCATTGCATTAGTGGTTTTGGATGGGGTTTATCCCTGTGTGTGTTATTTGCACTTTGATTGTGTCTCCCTCTAGAGTTGTCATTAGTACCCCCTTTCAGATTTTGGACGGTTTTTGGGGCCTCATGTACCTGAACAATTGCATGTTGAGTGTGGCTGACACAGTTGTTGTTTTGCACTCTCTTTGCATTTGTATTGTCATTTGTGACTTCCTCAGTTGGCTGGGATGGGTCAGTAGAAGTAGAAGTTTTTACCAGTGTGTGCTCTAGTGCCTTGGATTGTTTAGAGAGCTCACACATTATTTTATCCACCTTGCTTATTATAGGCTTTAATTGTGCCGCAATAAAGGATTCTAACTGTTTTTAAGATCTGCAACTAATGTCTCGATCCACCCTGGTGGAATAGATTCTACTTGGGAGTTATTTTCTACTGTTATGTACTCTTGTATGCGTGTTGGAGAATTATCTCTTACTAGCGCTTTCCTCTGTCTCTGGGACCCCTTTTTCCTCCCCAGACGCTTTCTTTTTTTCCGGTGGGTCGTTTCATTAAGCTCAGAGGTTTCTAGACCCGAGGTTTGTGCACATCTCGTTGTTTGATTGGGTTACACTGCCCTGGGTATTTGGGCTATCTACTATTAATAAATCTCTAGAGGGTGTTTGAGTGATCACATTGAGGTTGGGCGAGGAGGATAAACTCCGTCCCATGCGTTCTATTTCCCCCGTGACTTTCTTTAACATTAAGTCAATTGCTGGGGGTTTGTTCCCCTTTGCAAGGGCGCCCTCCTTTGTTTCCACACGTGTTTGTTTAGGGGTCGCTCTTTTGTTAGCTTTGTTCCCAGCCGAGCGTGTGTTGGGATGGGTGGACATTTTTCCTTGTGGTCTCCCACCTTCACACAGTAGATCTGCCCTGCGTTGATTTCTAACAATCCTCTTATGTGATGCCGTAGGGATTGTCTAGTTACTTTAGGAGGGCTTCTTCACCTATTGCAAATTCTATGTACACACAATGCAGTACCTGGGTAAGTTGGTAGAGGGTCGTTGGGGCCAAGGGGGGTGGCCCGTCCCGTCCCTCGTCGTCCCCGGACGGCCACAGACGGCCCGCCCTCTGCCCGGGCTCCGCCCGGCGCCGTCCGCGCGCGTCCGCGACGCGGAGGAAGTGCCCTGTTTTAATAGCGCCTCCGGGCGCGCTGCGACAGGAAGTGGCCGGAAGTGGTCCCTCAGCCCTCTGGGAGCTGTAGTCTCCAGCCGCCGCGATGGAGTAGGGCGGCGAGACCACAGCGTCAGGGCCCCAGGAGCGAAGTGGCGTCCAGCTGGTGAGTCTGCCTTGGCTGGTGTACTGGCGTGCTGCCAGAAATGGTCCCCGCTCTGCCGAGGAAGTGCCCTGTTTTAATAGCGCCTCCGGGCGCGCTGCGGCAGGAAGTGGCCGGAAGTGGTCCCTCAGCCCTCTGGGAGCTGTAGTCTCCAGCCACCGCGATGGAGTAGGGCGGCGAGACCACAGCGTCAGGGCCCCAGGAGCGAAGTGGCGTCCAGCTGGTGAGTCTGCCTTGGCTGGTGTACTGACGTGCTGCCAGAAATGGTCCCCGCTCTGCCGAGGAAGTGCCCTGTTTTAATAGCGCCTCCGGGCGCGCTGCGGCAGGAAGTGGCCGGAAGTGGTCCCTCAGCCCTCTGGGAGCTGTAGTCTCCAGCCGCCGCGATGGGGTAGGGCGGCGAGACCACAGCGTCAGGGCCGCAGGAGCGAAGTGGCGTCCAGCTGGTGAGTCTGCCTTGGCTGGTGTACTGGCGTGCTGCCAGAAATGAGAGTGATAGAGCGCGCGGGTCACCCGGCTCACCAAACTTTTCCACGCACTGGGCCCTTTGCGTGATTATTTCCAATGTTAACGTTTTACCGGGGTGAACCAGGCGATTTCACGCACGCTCTTATGAGTAATCGGTTGGGTGACTCTTACACCACATACTATTCATGTACCTGACTTACCACAGGCACATTACTTCTGACAGATCAGGAGCTAGCAGTGGACAGGTGATAAGGGTTTTCCTAAAAGGGAGAAATTTCTAACTTACACATTTGATACCTTCAATATTACTTTAATGACCACAGACACCTTGTTGGTTTTAAGAGTTTTATATAGTATAAGTTTAGGACGAAAATGCCATTACAAGCAGGCAAATGCAAAGTAATACATCAATGATCAGTATTAAGACCAGAATGTAGCTCTGGATCAAAGTGGGTATCATAGAGTAAAAGGGAACACTATAGGGCATAAATTATATGGACTTTTATCTAATACAGTTTAATCTAGGGCAAGGACGTGAGGAAAAACCTAATGTGTGACCTAATAATTTTATACTATTTCCTAAACCTTATGCTATCTTTATAACTTCACGGCAACCATACTAAGGGAAAGGGAATAAGTGGAACAATCTAGATAAACAGTCGGGTTTAGCAATGTCCTATAGGAAGGGTAAAAGTGGAACATTTACTAATAATCAATGGCATGAAATTACATTCAAAGGAGATATGGAGAATATCACAGGCAAGATTGCTTTAATCAGAGAAGGAAAAGTTGAGAGTAAGTACAGACAGACACCTATGTCAATAGTTACCTAGGTGAGAATGAGGACTAACCCTGGCCACGGGTCAGTTGGGAAAGAACGGGACAAGGACCCTCAAGGATTCAGGAATACCAGAAGGTGAGCAGGTACAGCTCATGGACAGTCAGGACAGGATACCCCTCAGGTCTGGGTCAGGACTGGGTTCACCAAGGCACGACCAACCCCTTACAGCATCGGATGCAACGCCAGCGTTACCCCCTCTTCTGCACGGAGTCCGCCAATAACCCCGATTGGGTCTTCGAATCTCCCAGCAAAGTGCTTCGCTTAGCACTTAGGACTAATTTCCACCCCTTGGAGTTTGTGGAAAGTTTCAGGCAGAATGCTCCGCAGCACTCTGTATCAGGCACCTATAGAGTTCGTAGGGTCAGTGACAGGTCTGCTAGTCGGACAAGTCGGACAATTTCTCTAAGCTAAGCTAGGCTATTTATACAAGTTTAGATCCCCAAGACCACCCATAAATGTTGCAAAATGACAAAGTCCCATCTTCTGATTGGTCAAGGGAGGTGGTTTGGTCATAGGTACCACCTATACTGCACGTGACATTACCCCTCCCCCTAACACCTGGTTCCCAGGCCTACGTGTGGGAAAGTACAATAGTGAAGAAAAGGTTTGCAACATTGTTGCGCATTTTAGAATAAAAATAGAAAGTCTTCAAGGGCAAAGGTGCGCCTGGAAAGGACAGTCCCCTTTTCAATGGCCAATCTGGTCAGGTTCCATTGCTGCACGTCCCAGATCTTTGGTCATGTGATGTGTGATACGTCAGCATCAAGATGGATCCCATCCCTAGTTCAAGGCCCTCATTTACGCGGTACATGAAAAGTAAGCGAAAACAAATTAATAACACGGAATAAAATGAATACACTGTACACCATGACCAACTACTCTTAATCCCTTATTTTATAATACTTATAGCATTAAGAGTTAGTGCAGAAAAGATGCATAGACAAAAGCGGCTTAAGATAGCATGAAGCATGATTAGTGACAAGCGGCCATTTTAACCTCACTGCGCATGTGCGAACTTTTCCCTCCAGATTGCGAGTGCGTCACGTCACATGGGTATGACCGACGCATGCGCAGACTGAATTTCTGCAAAGCGGCCATTTTATTAATGTGCAAGCTTGATTATGATGAAAAACACATAGGCAAGCCTCCTAGGGACACCTGTGTGTTGGGGAAATACAAATAAATGACAAACAATCAGAGTTAGTACAGTTATGTTTTAAGCCGAGGTTCATGAAGAGAGCAAGTCGCGTTACGTGCGAATCCTTGCTCCATCAAGAGTGGGTAGTGGAATTGCAAGATGAGATGGGGTAGTGGGAGAGATGAGAGAGGCAGTGGGTGTGAAGCTCAATATTGAACTGTCTATTCCACAAGTCACTACGACAGTGATTTTTGTGACACTTCACCAGAAGTCTGCTTCATGCCCGTTGCTGCCATTGGTTCCAGGAATTATGGACCCGGTCAAAGACTTATTCCTGGCTCCAGCGACCATTAAAGCGGTGCCAGCTCTCATCCAAAAAAAGTACAAGCCAGCTACTTCTGACCCGGTCTTTGTCAAGACTGACCCTCCTGCAGACTCTGATCGTAGCAGCAGCATGAAAAACACACTCGGTCACTGCTACCTCCTCAGTCCCTCCAGATAAGGACAGCAGATCACATGACTCGTGGGGTCGTAAGGTCTGCAACTCTGCCTCTTCTACACTGAAGGTCTCCAGTGCAGCTGCACTGTTGGGTAGATATGATAGAGCCTTATGGTACTCCATGGAGCGTTTCAAGTCCAGACTGCCGAAAGAAGACCAGAAGAACTTTGAAGAGACAATGACAGAAGGCTGTCTGGTGGCGAACCAGATGATTAGCACGGCTGAGGACGGCGCAGCCCTTGCGGCGCATTCTTATGCCCATGGAATTTGCACCAGAAGGTAGTCTTGGTTGCGCCTTACAGACCTCAAGCCCGATGCACATCAACGCATTTTAAATCTTCCTTTTTCTGGTTCTTCTCTCTTCAGTGAACACACTGACGAAGAGATGAGTAGAATGAAAGCCGAGCAAGAAACAGTCAAAGCAGTCGGTTTGAAAAAGATAAAAGGAGTTCAAGCGCCGTTTTAAGACCAACAAGGGTAGAGGGGCTCAACAGAGGGTTCAAACCCCTCAATGGTCTCAAAACAAGAATCAGGGCAAGACCCAGTTTCGAGGGGGAAAATCCAACCGAGGTAGAGGAGGTCAACAACAGCAATCCTCTACATCAACGAGAGGGGGGGGAAGTCATGAGCAGTGGCTTCCTCTGGCGTCGTTGCCCACCCCAGTGGGAGGAAGTGCTTCACAGCATCTGGCAGAGTGGTGCAGCATCACAAAGGATCGTTGGGTGCTGAATATATTGCACAATGGATACACGCTTCGTTTCCGTGCGCCTCCAAAGAACATTCCTCCAAAGAAATCTCGTCCTCACCAGTTAGATCTGCTCCGAAGAGAGGTGAAGGTTCTTCTTCAAAAACATGCTATAGAAGAAGTATCTCCCTCGCAAAAAAGAAAGGGAGTCTACTCCAGATATTTTCTTGTTCCCAAAAAGGATCAGGAGAACAAGTTCCGTACCATCCTAGACCTTTGTCTGCTAAACAAGGTCATAGTCAAAGAGAAGTTCTGCATGTTGGCTCTTCACCAAATATGTCCACATCTACAGGAAGGCGATTGGATGTGTTTGGTGGATCTGCAAGATGCATACTTTCATATTCCAATTGCACTGCATCATTGCAAGTATCTGAGGTTTGTGGTCGGCAACAAACACTACCAGTATAAGGTGCTACCCTTCGGGCTCAAATCAGCACTGTGAGTCTTCACCAAATGCATGGCAGTGGTGTCAGCTTTTCTGCACAAAAAAGGGCTCTTAGTCTATCCGTACCTAGACAACTGGCTCATAAAAGGTTCATCTCCTCTTCAAGTAGAGAGCGACTTCCGCCTTTGCCTGCAACAATTGCACAATCTCGGCCTCCATGTCAACATGGAAAAGTCAGTCCAGCAGCCAACCCAGTCCATCCACTACCTAGACTCCGTTCTGGACACAAGTTTGGGAAGAGCGTTTCCCTTCGGAGGAGATACTTTTTTCGATGCAGCAGAAATGCAGGATTCTGCTCGAGACCTGACAGTCAGTCAGGTATCCTCCCTGCTGGGTTCCATGGCGTCCTGCATCTTTCTCATACTGCTCGCCAGGCTGAGGATGGGTCCTTTTCAACGGTCTCTGGAGGACCAGTGGGACCAATCGACAGGACGTTGGGAAGACCAGATCAGTCTTTCCCAGGCAGCGAAGTTTTCCATCAAGTGGTGGACTCTACCTCCAAATCTGTTGGTGGGAGTTTCTTTTTACCAACCTCTCCCGACTCAGTCAATAGTGACGGACGCGTCTCTTCAAGGCTGGGGGGCACACATGGGGTGCCTTCAAATACAAGTTTGGTGGTCGGCTCAAGAACAGACCTACCACATCAACATGCTGGAGCTCCGAGCGGTGCATCTCGCTCTCAAAGCCTTTCTCCCTGCAATCAAAGCCAACTCGGTCTTGGTGCAGACAGACAATACGACCACCATGTTCTACCTGAACAAACAAGGCGGCACACAATCACGCCCTCTCTTTCTGGAGTCCCAGGCGATCTGGCACTGGCTTCTCGCTCGGAACCTCTCGCTGATAGCAGTGCACCTTCCAGGCGAGCTTAACATCAAGGCAGACGCTCTCAGCAGGCACTTCGAAGATCAACCAGACTGGGTGCTCAACGACGAGGTAGTGGCAGAACTTTTTCCTTGCTGGGGTCGTCCATCTATAGACTTGTTTGCAAATGACGAAAACAGAAAATGCCACACCTTCGCGTCCAGATTCCACCGCCCAGGGACGCAGGGGAATGCACTCTTGATGGATTGGTCAAGGACATTTGCCTACGCATTTCCTCCCCTGTCTCTGATTCCGAAGGTGGTTTCCAAGCTCCTCAGATCAGACATGGAGATGATTCTAATAGCTACGGACTGGCTGCGGCAGTGGTGGTACCTGGATCTTCTTCATCTGTCTGTGTGTCCACACAGACGTCTACCTTGCAGGCCAGACCTGTTGAACAAGATGAGGATTCTACATCCCAACCTCCCCTCTCTGAACTTGGAGGCATGGCTCCTGAAGTCCTGCAGTATTGACATCTGAATTTGCCTCCTGATTGTATGCGCATTTTAAAGGAAGCTAAGAGGCCCTCCACAAGAGCGTCATATGCGTTCAAGTGGAAGAGGTTCTATATTTGGTGTAGGGAGCATCATCTTGACCCTATTAAAGGGCAGGGGGATGTTATTCTTCCATACCTTCTCTCCTTAGCAACATCTGGTTTCAAGTATGCTTCCATTAGAGTGCACTTATCAGCCATTGTGGCGTATAGGAAATCACTAATCCAAAAGTCTTTCTTCCAGATGCAAGTGATCAAGGACTTCCTTCAGGGGTTTAGGAAAGTCTATCCCCCTGTTCGAAATCCTTCTCCTCCCTGGGAGTTGAACCTTGTATTATCCAAGTTGATTGGAGCTCCTTTTGAGCCCATCCACAAAGCAACGTTACAACATTTATCTTGGAAGGTCGCTTTCTTAGTTGCTATCACATCAGTGCGCAGAGTAAGCGAAATCCAAGCGTTGTGTACAAAAGAGCCTTACACTGTTTTTCACCACAATAGAGTAGTATAAAGGACTCATCCATCCTTTCTACCAAAGGTTGTGTCTGATTTTCATATTAATCAGTCTATTTCTCTTCCATCCTTTTTTCCAAACCCTGCGACCCCTGCTGATTAGTCGCTGCATTCTTTAGATCTCAAGAGTGCTTAAATTCTATTTGGAAAATACTAAGAGTGTTAGGAAGACGGATCAGCTTTTTGTCAATTATGGTTCCATGGGAACGGGTTTTCCAGCTGCCAAACGATCCATCTCCAGATGGATTGTCTCCTGTATTAAATTGGCTTATCAGCTAGCGGGGAAGCCCTTACTGTTGACACCTAAGGCACACTCCACTATGGGGAAAGCGGCCACAGTAGCTTTCCTACATGATGTCCCTATGTCAGATTTGCAAGGCTGCAACCTGGAGATCAGTTCATACCTTTACAAGGCATTACTGCCTAGAATCTGATTCCAGGACTGATACTCAAGTAGGGCAGGCCTCTTTGAGGAATCTATTTGAGTAGCCTGCGGCCTGTTTGAGCTTAGTTTTGTCTAGCCTTATGAATTGTATACTGTTTTATTTATCCTTTGCCCGCAGGGAGATGAGGTGAGGCTCACTATTCTATTCTAATGCTTATGACTATTGATGAGGATCCCCTGGAAGAGAAGGATTAGTTACTTACCTATAATCCTAGTTCTCTTCCAGGGGTATCCTCATCAAAGTCATAAGCAACCCTCCGCCTCCCCGGGCAAAGGACTACTTTAACTTGGAGATATTGTTAACCTATTGTTTAATGGTTTTTTCAGTCTCCGCAAAGAACTGACCTAACTGTCACCCCTGATGCATGATTGGAAGCTTGGGGTCATGGGTGCCTTAAAGGCACGGTGTCAGTTTATTTCATTCAGCTGCAGGTTAGCTTTTCAGTCTTCTTAGACTGGGATTTGCAATGCAGCCTGGGAACTTCCTATGCTTTCAGTGTTTTGTAAGAATTTCTACTGCTTTCTGAGCATTAAAACAGTTCTAAAACAAACTTTATTGTTGTTTCTCATGTTTCTAATGCATGTTTTTTCATGTATGGTGGAAATTCTTTACAGCATGATTCAGCTCTGGGGTTTAGTAGGCTGCTATTGTGTGTATATATATATATAACAAAAGTTCCTCCTCAGCTTCGCTCTGCGCTCGCAGACACCGCCTCCACGCCAGCAGAAATGAGGACCGGACCATCAAAGTCAGCAAAAATATGTTTTTTATTATCCTTTCAACAGAACCAGCGACGCGTTTCGAGCAAAAAGCCCTTGTTCACGCTGCAACATGTTTAAAATAATATTGCTTTTTTATACTTGTAGTGATGCTAACACCACCCCCTAGTGGTGTTCACCAAGATCACGTGTTAATGACAAATAGTGAAGAAATACTATCGCTGGTAACGTTTCTTATTTGCTATTAGTATATCATGAAAATACAATTACTAGTTAAATCCAAGTAATAACACTACTCAAAAAATGATAGGATTGATAAACAACAGGCCACAATATCACTCAATGTAAACATTTCAATGTGTCATAAAAATAAATTCAACCGGCCATGATGAACCTGATATAAAATATGCAAATATATATATCATAACAGGGAAAGTTAAAGTGCAATAAGTGTATAAAAAAGTGCAAAAGTGAGAGTTACAAAAAGTGCAAAAATGCAGGGATAAGCCGCTTTACCATCAGAACAGAGATACCAAATATAAGTTGATCTACCCTCATAGTGTACTGAGTTCAAAGTAGACTGTATTATTCTATAAAAGGCTCTCTAAAAAGTTACAAATGGTAAAAAACGGTATCAAAAAAGTTACAAATGAAAATATGTACAAATATTACCATATTTCATATATATACACACACATATTTTTATATAACAAAAAACCATAATGTACTACAAGACCTATACTAAAGACAAAAGCAATTTCAATTAATTTTCGTATTTCATATATATACACACATATATACATATATACAAACACATACACCTACTCCTACCTATATATTGAAATCTACTGTATAATACAAAGCCCTTAGGGAAAACTTGATAAAAAATATTTCATATAATTTTAGAATAATACAGTTAAAATATAGCAAAAGGAGGTGCATATCCAGATATACATGCAAAATGTGAAGCCTATACAAATACAAAAACACTGAAACACCACTATTTGTGGAAACAGTACCATTCGGTATATATCTTAACCATTATGTGGGTGCTAAAATACAGTGTAACTCCTAATAGGGAACCTAACTAGGAGAACATAGACCACACATATAAGAAGACTGGATACAAACAGATAACTCAGATAGGTGGCTGCCCCAAGAGTTTTTACAAAAAATTGTGCATTTCTTCAATATTGTTGAGCCCATTAGGCCAACGACTATCGAGTTCAAGAATAAATCTAGATTCCAGTTTTCCAAGCCGTAATTCACGGTCGCCTCCTCTTTTTAAATATGGTACTGCCCCAATGACAAAGTAACTGAGGCAATTCAGATCTTTATTGTGTACCCGTTTAAAATGCCGTGCGACCGGGTAAGTCGGGTCACTATGTAGGATAGCCTGCAGATGCTGTAATATCCGCACGTGCACCTGGAGCTTAGTACTGCCAACATATCTAAGCCCGCAGGTGCATGTCAGGACATAGACAGCATGATCTGTCTTGCAAGAATAGTTACCATCGATCGATTTGGCGACTGTACAAAAAGGGGTAGAATAATGTGTGGTGGTAGTTCCGAATTTACAAGCTCGGCAACTAGAGCACTTATAGAATCCTCTGGTAGGACGTGGCCAAGGTATTTTCATTTTGAGTTCTGGGGCTGCCTTATCCAAAGAGTTACCCATAGTTTTTGCGCGTCTAAAGGTCACAGTAGGGGAAGCTGGCAATCTGGTATTGAGTATATGATCACTCAGTACGATAGGCCAATTTTTGTTCATAATGGACCTAATTTTTCTGTCCTCTCTACTGTAGGTGGTAATAAGACGCGGACAATCCAACTGAGGTTCAATATTATTAGGGAGTTCAGTCCTAGAAGTAGGTGTAGAAAAGAGACTTTCTCTAGATCTGGAAAGGGATTTGGTCATAGCTGCATTTAAAATGCGCTCAGAGTAGTCCCTTGCTTTTAATCTTGTTATGAGTTCCCCTAGACAGGTGTTAATGTCAGAAGGGGAACTGCAGATCCTTTTTAACCTAAGAATTTCACCATATGGGATTCCTGAAATGGTGTGTTTTGGATGCATACTAGTTGCGTGCAATGTAACATTGCCTGCTGTCTGTTTTCTGTGTAAAGTGGTGTTCAGTGTACAGTTAGTGACATACACCTCAACATCAAGAAATTGAATTCGGTTCTTATCAATGTGTGCCGTAAAGTTAAGATTGAGGGAATTGTTGTTGATATCCTGAATAATAGACAGGGCTTCCTCTTTACTGCCTCTCCAGGCAATGAAAATATCATCAATGTACCTCAGAAAGCAACTAACATGGCCCTCCATCCACGCCTTGTGGCGCACATTGAGGACCTGCTCCTCCCACCAGCCAACGTGCAAGCACGCATAGCTTGGAGAGAAGCAGGCCCCCATCGCCACTCCTCTAAGTTGTCTGTAAATCTCTTTACCAAAAGAGAAAAAATTGTTGTGGAGGCACCATTCCATGAGGCACAATATACATATATATATATATCGCATATAATAGTGTTTCCAGGGTCCCACGCATGGGCGGGAATATTCTAATGCTTATGACTTTGATGAGGATACCACTGGAAGAGAACTAGGATTACAGGTAAGTAACTAATCCATCTTACCTTTGTGACCTTGTAAGTGTTTAGCCATGCAGCACATTAGAACCCTGTGTGCAGATTCCTCTTTTACATGTAAACGCTGCTAAAAGTGTGAGTGAAAAGTAGTGCAGCATGTAAAGATGTCCATGTTATGCTGTAAATGCCCCATTTAGGGCCTGTGAGAAAGTGCCTTTTTTGACATAGTTAGGCCTCACTTTTTGAATTGTATTGATGTGGTTTTGATTGTAGTGTACATGGTCCCTGCCAGTGCTTCTTCCCTAAAACGTATCCCCAAGTGTTACTTCTAACCCCTGTAAGTCCATAGTAAGTGGTAACCCTGGGTGCATATGGCCTGGAGGCTAAAGAGGGTCCCCTGGTACCCCCTCACTAGGACCATCCCACTGCCCTTGCAGCTTGCAAGTCCTTGTGAGGTGAAAAACTAGGTTGTTGACATGGCATCCTGGGTGGTGCCATGCCAGCTTGTACTGCTAGTAGGTATAGGTAAGTTACCCCTCTAGCAGGGTGCACTATACCACAGGTGAGGGCATAATCTGCATTAGTAGATATGTCCCTACAATACTTAAGTACCTTCTTACACATATTGTAAGTGCCAGGGAATCCATAAGGAGTACATGGGCTGGAAATTCGACAGCTTGAGTTCCCCAGCACCATAATGGCTTCACTGAAACCAGGAGTGTTTGGTACCAAACCACTCCTTGTAAGAAAGCCACACTGATGCCAGTGTGAGATTTATTTAAACATGTACTCTGAGGACACCTCAGAGGTGCCCCCTGAAAACCTACCGACCCTGATGGGGCCACTGACTGGCTTTAGGCAGCCAGAAACCACCAGACATGTTTCTAGACCTTTGGGTGGAGAGCCTTTGCTCTCTGGGATCAGAACCATGCACATCCTGGGCAGAGGTCACATCTCCTCCCACAGAACGGGCCTAGTGCTTGAAGGGGAAGCTTCAAATGCCTGTCCCCTTTGTGATGCAATCCCCAGCATCTGCTGCTAGCAGCAGATGGCAGCCCCAGTTTACACCCCCACTGTGGGCAGGAAAACTTAGAAAGGCTAGGAGGTGTGCCCACCTTTGCCAACTCCACCCCTCAGATGGAGGAGGCGAAGTGAAGTACTCTTTTCAGTCCCCTCCATCTTGAAGATGAGGATTCCTCCACTCAGGGCTAGGTCTATGCCCCCTCCCACGGGAAGGTGGCATAATAGCGGGTGTAGTAACCTCAGGTAAGGTGCCCATTGGCCTTAAATGCTATTCCCCTAAAGCGCCCCCCAAATGTAGTATTTAGAGGGCTCCCCCAGACCTAGAAACTAGATTACTGCAACCTACGAAATAGGACGCACCTTCGAGAAACCCAAGGAAGACTGCCTGAACTTTGAAAAAGACCAGAATTCCAGAGGACAGTGGTTCTGTCCCCAAGAATCCAACACGAAGGACTCCGGTGCCCTGCTGATCCATGGGTCCTTCCCACTCTGCCCCCGACTCCTACGGACCGTGTCCAGGTGTCCCAACAACACAGGACAGGTTCCACAGCGATCCTGACCAGCAGTCCAGCGCTGGTTGACCTCTTCTGGACTCTACAATGATGCCGGAATCCAGAGGCTCCCCATGACCGTGACTAGCTCCGGTAAAAAGACTCTGACATCCAAAGGTACCCCTGCATCCGAAGCCCCTGCGCCTTGGTGAGCTGAATCAATGGTGCCCCTATGACCCTCTACATTTCTGCTTACCTCTGCTTGTCGTTGGTCTCCCTGCTGCAACCTTCGGTGCGACATCTGCAGCCTGTTTGTCGAAAGCAGAGTCTCCATTGAAGAGCATTGGGTGCCTTGTGTCGAAACTGCACCCTCACCTGGCCGCCCCTGTGCCGCTGGTGGTGTGTTTGGTGCTGCTTTGGGGCCCCCTCCCCTCAGTGTCTAACCTAAACCCCAAAGCTTGGCCCCTAAAACAGATTTACTTACCTGCAAGCAGTGTGGCTTTGAGTCTCCTTTGAAACGCATTGGGCCGAACTCAGATTTTGACCTCTGCAGCCAGCCGCTTATGAGTGCAACTAGAAGCTGGAAGCTTGCGCCCTTCTGCAGCTTCCTCTTCTGTTGTATGTAAACAAATAACGCAAGCGCATGGCTCCCAGGCTGAAGCAAAAGGTTGCTGAAAGGGGGTGTCATATTGGAAGAGTTTCTGATTCTGTAGCCAGATTCAAAAGAAAACCCAAAGTGTTGGGTTAGAGACCTAATCCACAGACTAATGGCTCCTGACTCGTATGGTCAGAGACAAGCTTTGAAGAAAGAAAAGAGTTTTTCTTTCTTGAACCCCTCACTCACCAGGGTTTCCCCATGGTGACCTGCTTCATCATTGGTGCCATCCCAGGTCTCTACGAACTGGAGCGTGCTTCGACTTGCGAAGTTACGTAGGAGCACTGTGGTCCAACTCATTATAGTTAGGCTCTTCAGTGCATATCCCCCCCCCCCTTTTTAGGTCGAGGACTGCGTCGCACTGCGTAACAGTGTGGGCGGAACGCCGAGATTTAATGTTTCTTAGTAGGGGGCTTGAACCCGCCCCTCTTCTCCATTGGCTGGCTTCCTAAACGGAGGCCAACCATTGGAGGAGAGGGGCGTCACTTCGTTTAAGCCCCGTCTTTTTCGGATTATGGGGCGTGTTTTTTAGGTTCTTTCTATCTGTGACTTCTTCAGTCACTCAAACCTAAAAAACACGCCCCGCAGTCTGAAAAGGATGGGTCTTCCCTGGCTGCCGCCGCTGCTGGGCTCTGTGTGTGCCTGCCTTCTGCCGGCTCCTCCTCCCTCTTCCCCGGTCGAAGTAATTTACGAGGACAATATGTGTACTCCTCCAAGACTTTGCACCCCCCTCCTGCAATCTCCCTCTGCCGCTATTTATGCTGCGCTAAGCACTAGGGCCGCCCTGCCCCATCCAGCAGGGCGCCGCCTGCCTCCAGTGACTCTTTTCCGAAAACGTTTGTCCCCAACCAATGCAAGGCCACCTGGTGGCATCCGGGGAAGGCGGGGGCAGACCACCATTGCGCCTTTCGCGATGCTCGACAGCTCTTACCCTTGGGCCCCGGTTTTTGCCTTTGTGTGGCACAAAATCCCCCCAGCATTTCTCCACTCTATTGAACCCTGCAAACCGGGACACACTCCGACTCGCAGGTGACCCACCCTGCCCTCCTCCCCCTTTTACCACCCCGTGCTCCACCCACGCATCCGCAACCCTCCACCAATTCGAAAGCCGCCCCCTCCTTTACATGCCTCCCCTGTCCCCCCTACCTTGCGCCTCCTCCCCTGCCATGTGACCCTCCCCCCGCCTTCCATATTTGCCCCCCCAACTCTCCTGCTCATGGCGCCGCTGAACAGTCCGGCAGGTGGCACCCATACTCCCAGTGGGACCCTTAACGCTGTGCCCCGCGCCTTTACGTTCCCCGCCCCCCCGTGCGTTGCCCCACAACTAATCACTTCGCCCAGAACTAACATTATTCACCCGCTCTAATGGCGGCAGTTCCGAACACGGCCCCCCCCCCCCCCCCCACGACCCCCCCCTCCTGCAACCAACCCCCAAATTAGTGAGACCGGCATCCGTCGGGGGCGCGCTGACCTACCGACAGATAATGAAACAGCTAAATACTAAAGAATTGTGACTGGCCTCTGAACACAATCTCGGCACCTCCTGAATCGCTCACATATTATCTCCTCACACTAGTGGCAAGTTGTTTTTTGGTGAGGTTTTAATGGTGTGTGGCCGCATGGGGTGAGAGTGAGATAGACAAGAAGGGGGCTGGTCATACCACGCTTGCAGCACTGGAGCACAGTATTTACATTTCACATTCCGGCACGGGGACATTAAGTAATTTCCCCAGAATCGTGGTGAATGCCCCTCCCACCCGCCCTTTACTATTTGCTGTGTCCTTGCCCCAGGCTTCTGCCCGCATCCCATCCATCTACTTATCCCATGCCATTACTTCCTTAATCAAGACAACCCTTCCTCCTTGAGCCCCCCTTCCGAATTGACAGCCCCAGCAAACCCCCGCACGCCGGCTGCCCTGCTCATCCCCCCCACCCGCTCTCTCCTTCATGGACCGCACTGCAACCCCCCAGGACCCCCCCAGCCCCACCTCACCTCCAGTGGGCGAAGAGAGGAGCACATGCGCTTGAAGGCGACAACAGCAGAGGAGGAGGGAACGTGGAGGGACGCTTTGTATTCTGCTCCCTGTGTTTTGGTCGTCAGTGCGACACATACAGCACCTTTCTGGGCTTCACTCTACAAGTGTTTCTGTGAGGACTTCCAGGATTTTACTGTACTAAAAATTACATTTACAGCGCACTAACGCCAGTGATGCGACCTCGTGGCGCTGCTCGCAGCTGGAGAACCAGAAGGCTGGTTAGTAACCGTACCTTAGTCCTGTGTTGTGAGATGCCCTTTTGGGCACTCTCTAACTTCCCCCACCCCGCCCTTCCCCTCCGCCCCTCGCTCATCCACCCGTCTGGACAGGCAGAGGGTGTCATTCTATTGGCATTCAACACATCATATGCCTACAGCCACAAGGCCTGTACAGACAACTACTCCCCGTGAACCCAGTGACCCAGATCATCTACAATCCCCACCCCACATACACCGACAGTCCACATGTTCCCGGGCTCAGTCGGCATGCCAAAAGCCACGCATTACACGTGACACTACGCATTTTAGTACACTGTGCCATACCAGCAAGCAGAGGAAAATATCATGGAATTGGCAAGTGTTGGTCTGTGAGGATTAAGGATCGCCATCCGCAGGACTCTTTAGTTTCTCTCTGGCGTAGAGTCTCTTACCACCTTCCCTTGTTTTAAGAAGAAGAGTGCATGACACTGGAAAGAAGAGGTATGGGCCATAATGGGAGGGAGGAGGAAGAGACAGACACAGGCACTTGGGAAGGGGAAGAATGATGCACATCGGAGGAGAGGGAATTACAACAAAGTATGGGAAGTTGAAGCGCCATCTGGAAATGTTTGGAGACAGAACAGCACCGAGAGAGTGAGACACGAATTAGGAGTGAGGTGGGAGGAAAGACGTAAGAAAATGGACACTATTAGTTTCATCTCTATACAGTGTGGCTTTAGTGAGATGCTGGAGCAAGGAGGAAGTGTGAGAATGAGAGAGGGACTAGACTTGAAGGAGGGAATAGAAACCACGAAGAGAGGTGGAACAAAACAATAATACAACAGAGAAACGACAAAGCACAGGGTGCAAGGAAGCAGAATCTTCCAGGAGAAAGGTGCAACTATCCATGAAAACCAGGTAACTTTAAGCAGAACTGACGACATGTGCTTTAGACCTTTGTTTTGAAGGTGTTGCATTCCTTAATAATATCCGAGTCTCATTCAAGCAACACGAATTTCAACCAAACTCAATGAAAAAGATTTGGTCCTGTGGTATACTCTTTGAGATGTAGTGTATTGGCGTTCATTTATTTTTTATTTTATTTATTTTAGAGGTTTTATATAGCACTGGCTGGATCCAGAGGTATCAGAGCGCTTTGCAATTGTAACAGAAAGGTGTTTAAATACAGGTACAGTGTGTATAAGTACAGAAAGTTGATTCAAAAATAAGCAGTCCATATAGAATAACGGTTAAACTAGATGAAAAAGTAAACAACAATTGCTAAACACAATAAGATATACAATATAGAGGTTGCAGTTTGGTGAGAAGGTTCGATAAAATATACCTAGGAGCAGGAAGGACAAAAATGTGAAAGAAAAACCGAAGGTCATAAAGTGTAGTAAGAAACAGGAGGTAAAGGAGAGGCATGGAGGGGAGGGAAGGTGATAAGAATGAAGGGGAAGGGAAGGAGATGGGGGGCAGGAGAGGGTTCACTAGCCTTAGGCGCAGCAGCTGGGAGGGGGGATGCTGAAGACGGCGAGCCCACTTGGGAGGTGATTAGAAGCCCCCGTATTTATTAAGGAGAAGAAGTTTGAGTTCTTTTTTGAAGCTGGGGTAGGACGGGTTACAACGGAGGTCTGGTGGGAGGGCATTCCAAATAAGAGGGGAATTGCCTGAAAAGGAGAGTGACTGAGTGGAATTCTTTTTCTGAAGGGGGGGATGAGTAGGAGGGTGTTAGAGCTTCTCAGGGATCGCGTGCAGCCTGCTTTGGTCAGTTTGACAGCAAGGTAGGTCTGAGGGTTTTGGTGGAGGATTTTGTGCGTAATGCAGGCGGTTTTATAAGTGGATCTGCCTTCAATGGGGAGCCATTTGAGGGTTTTGAGGGCGGGAGAGATGTGGTCAAATCGTTTGCAGTCTGTGATAAGCCTGGTCGCGAGGTTGAGCACTGGTTTTAGAGGTGCCTGGTGTGTTTTGGGAATTCCGGTGAGGATGGCATTGCCGTAATCCATGCACGATAGAAAAAGAGATTGAACTGCTAGTTTAAAATCATCAATTGGGATGAAGGGCTTAATTTTCTTAAGGTTACGGAGGGTAAAGAGGGCTCCAGGTTACAGAGGGTAAAGAGGACTCCTTTGGCAGAGTTTTTGATGTGTACGTTGAGAGTTAGGCGGTTGTCAAGCGAGATGCCCAAGGAGTAGACTGAGGTGGCTAGGGATAAGGGGCAGTTGAGGGCATTAAGGTCAGTGATCCAATTTTGAATTGGGAGCTGGTTTTTTTGGGGGAGAAAAGAATAATTTGTTTTTTTAGGGTTAGGTTTGAGGTGGTTAGAGTGGAACCCGGCTTGAATTTGATGAGGGTGTTGTTGAGGTGGAGGATGGGTTTTTATCTTATGGTAGAGTTGTGTATCATCAGCATAAAGATGGTAGTTGATCCCGGCTTGTTTGAGAATGAGGGTGAGGGGTTCCATGAAGAAGTTAAAGAGAGAGGGAGAGAGTATGGATCCTTGCGGAACTCTTAGAGAAATGGGGGAGTGTTGGACCCGGCCTCGGGACGTGGTCCCCCCGCGAATCAGCTCCCCGTCAGCCCAACTCCGTACATAGGGACTCCCTAGCTGCCCTACCCATGTCCGACCAAACGCCCATTGCCAGCATCGGCCTGTCCCCGGCCACCCTTCCAGCCCGCACGCCCCAGACCCGCAAGGCCCCATAGGCCCATCGGCAGCCATTTTCCCTTCCCGAGATCCCTGATGCCGTGGGCCTAGCATGACCCCAGCCCCAGCGCAGCATAGGCTCCAGACGCGCCAGCCCCCGTTGGGAGGGTGAGGGCTACCCTAGTGAGAGAAGGCAAAGAGTTTCGATGGCACCTCCGGCCTCCCCTGAGAGACCGGTTTCAATCACACCTCTGATCTCCCCCCTGAGGGCCAGCTTCGATGTCACCTCTGGCCTCCCCGAGTGCAGGATCCAGACCTGCTGGGCGTCTGGGAATTCCCGGACGCATCCTCAAAAGGATCAAAGAACTAACCGCCGGACCTCACCCACGGACCTCCCCACAGCCTCGGACCCCTGTCTGCAAGGGTCCGGACATCAAAGGGTCACTTGAACTATATCAAGGGTCGCCCCTGAACTAGCGGGCAGTTGTATCTTGGACAAGGAAGCCCTGCTGATCTGATCGCGGCTGACTGAACCTCGTGAACTCTTGAGCCCTGCTGACGCTGTCGCGGCTCGTTCTTGGAACTGAACCATCGGAGCCCTGCTGACCTCGTCGCGGCTCGAGCTTGAATCTTGAAGACATCTACGGAACTCTCTGAGCCCTGCTGACGTGGTCGCGGCTTCTCCTGAACTTCCTACAGAGCGAGCCCTGCTGACGCTGTCGCGGCTCGAGGAACATTCTAGTCCGGCTGGACTATCGAAGTCACCATCTCGAAGAGACTATCCTCAAGTGAGTATGATCACCAGTGCGACTACCATCTTCCGTATCCCCCCGGCTCGAGGATTGAGAGCTGTGCGCAGGGTACGCCACGTGCTGGGTTACGAACCTAAGACTGTCCCGCTACCCCCATCCCTAAAAGACTTGAGACTCTCTGCGATCCCTCGATCGTTGTATATAAGTGTGGTACTACTTTTTCTTCGTAATTATAAAGAAGTTCATACCTACTCCTTCGGTGTTGTCTGTTCATAAGTGTGGTGTGGTCCTCGTGTGTACGATTCGCTACTTGAGGTCTTCCCCGGTGGAGACCCCTCATAAGGCTCGGCATTATTGGTGGGAGAGGTAGGTCACTGAGGAGCTGGGTAGACTTAACCCGACCTCTGGGATCGCCCCTTCTAACATTGGTGGCAGCGGTGGGATAAGAGCCTACGCCTAGAATCGTACAGTAAAGCGACTGACACACCACCCGAACAAGACCAACCATGAGTCTCATCGGAACCAACGAGAAAACCGCATTTCAGAAAGAAAAGCTGGAAGAACACACCCACAAAGAATTAAAACAATTCTGTAAAGATTTCCGCATCGCTACCACTGTGTTGAGCACTAAAGACGACTTCCAGAAGGCCCTGATGGTTTGGGTAGAAGCTGGGGCCCCTCTCCCCATGACTGAAGGAAACGGTGGAGAGGAAGAGCCACCGACCGAAACTGACGGCCCGAGGGAAGAGGGAGCCGACTCCCTACCATGAACTGCCAGCACGGAGAGAGGTCTGTCGATAGAAGAAATGGCAGACCGGGAACGCAACCAGAACCACGAGCTAGAACTGGCCCGACTTAAAATTGAAGGTGAACTCAAACTGGCAGAACAGAAACTGGCCATCGAGCAGTTACGGTTGCAAGGGGAATTGGAAGACCAGAAGCTCCAGCGGGAGCTGGAAGAAAAAAGCTCCAGCGGGAGCTAGAAGAAAAGAAGCTCCAGCGGGAGCACGAGGGGAAGAAGCTCCAGCTCGAACACGAGCGCAGCTTGAAGGAGCTCGAGATTAAAGCCCGGAACGAAGAGACCCGACCCCCGGGGAACAGAGACCCTTCTCCCCCGGTCGAACCGAAAGTACACATCCCTATGGATGTGGTGAAGGAATACTACAAGAACGACGATATCCAGCAGTGGTTCAAAGCATACGAGGTCGCCATGACCGCCCACCGAGTACCTGAGAAGGATTGGGGGGACGGATTATGGGGCCGCTTCCTCAGCGAAGAGAGAGACACCCTGCTGGATCTGTCCTCCTCTGTCGTGAACTCCTACACCCACATGAAGGATGCCCTCATGACTCGCTATGGGCTCACCCCCGAAATGTACAGGCAGAGATTTCGGGACTGCAAGAAGATACCGGGCACCACATGGGTGGAATATGTGAATTTCTACAGCCGAGCTTTGGACGGGTGGATCAAGGGCAGCAAAGTGACCACCTTCGAAGGTCTGGTGGACCTCATCGCCTATGAACATCTATCAAACAACTGCTTTATAGAGCTGAGGCAGCACCTTCTTGATAGCAAGATGGCCGACCCCCGGAAGTTGGCTGTCGAAGCTGATCGATGAGTGAACACCAGAGTCCCACGAAACCCAGTAGGAGACTACAACCGAAACGAGCCAGAAAAGCCACGTCAGAGGGGAGGGGGGAATCAGAATAGGCAGCGGGGTCCCCAGACAGGGCCTCCTCGCAGTCCCCCTAGGAACCAGCCAGGGACCTCCCTGCCAGACGCCAGGGCCGGGTTCCCTCCTGTTAGATCAGGACCCAGAATAGCCACAGCCTGCTACTGATGCAACCAAACAGGGCACTACGCCAATGACCCCAACTGCCCCTGCTCAAGAAGACCCCTGCTGCAGGTCCCCCTGCGCGCCACCTTGCCAACGTAGCCCTAGAAGAGGAAGAGGAGATAGAGGACCACGAGGGGTGGGAACCAGCAGCCATGACCTTAGTTTCCCTGGGGGATAGAGAAATGGTCCCCGGAACTTTTCTACCAGACAACACCGAGAAGTACCGACAGCAGGTGACTGTCAACGGGTTCCGCATAGGAGCCCTCCGAGATACCGGGGCCAGTATCACGGCTGTGAAAGAGCACCTCATCACCCCAGACCAAATAGTACCCCGTGCCTCCTGCAGAGTGATCTCCGTGGACAATTCCGTCCGCACCTGTAAGATAGCTCAGGTCCCATTCGAGTGGGAGGGCGTCTCCGGAGAGTTACGAGTTGCAGTCCGCACCGACATGCCTGTGGACTGTCTCCTCGATAACGATCTAGAGAGCTCCCCCTGAAAGCAAGTAGAGCGCAAGACTCACCTCGAGATGGTGGGCCTACCTGAGTGGGCCTGCGTGACCACCCGGTCCATGGCGGCCCGGGTGGCCACCCCCGAGGAGGTGACTACCGAATTACCTCACCCCGTCCCCGCCGAACCAGAGGGTAGCGGGCAGACGGAAGACCTTGACCTCTTTCCCGGAGAAGGCAGCGACCCCGACTCGGTCATTTGGACCACGCTGTGGAGCTAGCCCCGGGCACGGACGATCTCCCTGAGTTGGCCCAGTGGCGCCAAGAGGGGGGGCCCTCCCGAGAGGAGTTCTGCCTGGAGAAGACCTCGTGTCCCTCTCTAGTGGGGCCGCGGCAGCAGGCCGCCGCCCAGGCCGCCGGTGACCAGTCCGGCTCCCACCACATTTATTGGGAAAATGGCCTACTATATAGCGAACAGAAATCCGCCGAACTAGGGTCAGCCCGAGTGCTGGTGGTACCCCTACGTTTCCGCGGATTCCTACTGAACCTGGCCCACGATGTACCCCTGGCGGGACACTTGGGTCAAGACAAAACCTACCACCGGTTGGTCACCCATTTTTACTGGCCCCACATGCGCTCCGATGTGGAGGCCCACTGTAGGTCCTGCCCCACGTGTCCGGCCAGCTGAAAGAGCGGAGGGCGACGCAAGGCTCCCCTCCAACCCTTCCCCGTGGTGAGTACCCCCTTTGAACGGGTGGGAATCGATATCGTGGGGCCCCTTGACCCCCGAACGTCCTTTCTGGTCCTGGTGGATCACGCCCCCGATATCCCGAAGCCATCCCCCTCCGAACGATGACAGCCCCAGTGGTGGGGCGGGCCCTCATGGGTATCTTCTCCCGGGTGGGATTCCCGCGAGAAGTAGTGAGCGACAGAGGAACGAACTTCATCTCCAAGTACATGAAGTCTCTCTGGCAACAGTGCGGGGTGACGTACAAGTTCACCACCCCGTACCATCCCCAGGGGAATGGCCTGGTCGAGCGGTTCAACCGCACCCTCAAAGGGATGATCATGGGCCTTGAGGAATCCCTGAGACGCAAGTGGGACGTCCTCCTCCCTTGCCTCCTGTTCGCATACCGCGAGGTCCCCCAGAAGTCCCTGGGGTTCAGCCCTTTCGAGCTGCTCTACGGGCACCCCGTCCGAGGACCCCTCAACCTGGTCAAGGAAGGGTGGGAGACGACTTCCTTGGAGCCCCCCCCCAGATGTGTTTCGATACATTCTGGCTCTTCGGAATCAAACTCTGAAGTTCTGAGAGCTGGCCGAGGCAAACCTCGAAGCCAGTCAAGAGGAAATGAAAAGGTGGTATGACCAGAATGCCACTCTGGTCGAGTTTCAACCCGGACAGCAGGTCTGGGTGATGGCCCCTGTGGAACCCTGTGCCCTGCAAGACAAGTGGACAGGTCCCTTCAAAGTGGTGAAGTGGAAGAGTCTGGTTACCTACCTTGTTGATGTACAGTCCCCGAGGAACTCCTTGCGGGTTCTCCATGTGAACCGCCTGAAACCCCACTTCGTGCGGTCCGAGTTGAGTTTACTCCTCGCCACCGACGACGGAGCCGAAGAAGAGACGGATCTTCTCCCCGATCTCTTGTGCGTGAAGGAAAAAGATGGCTCTGTAGAGGGAGTGAGGCTCGTACCCTCCCTCACCCCCGAGCAGCGCGAAGACTGTCGCCAGTTGTTGGGACAGTTTTCTGACCTATTCTACCTCAACCCCGGAGTCACCAGTTGGTGGACACCGGGGACAGCCCTCCGGTACGGCACAGGGCCTACCGCGTTCCCGACAGAGTCCGAGCCTACATCAAGACTGAAGTCTCCAAGATGCTAGCCCTGGGAGTGGTCGAGGCCTCTGACAGCCCATTGGCCAATCCCGTGGTCCTGGTTCCGAAGGCGGCCGCCCCCGGCGGTGTTCCCGAGCTAAGGTACTGCGTAGACTACCGTGGGCTCAACGCCGTCACCCGAACAGACGCTCACCCCATTCCCCGAGCAGACGAGCTCATTGACTGCCTAGGGTCTGCTCGATACCTCAGTACCTTCGATCTGACCAGTGGCTACTGGCGGATCGCCCTGACCGAAGGGGCCCGAGAGAGGTCCGCCTTTTCCACCCCGGATGGCCACTACCATTTCCGGGTGATGCCCTTCGGCATGAAAAATGCCTCCGCCTCCTTCCAGAGACTGGTGAACCAGGTACTGGCAGGATTGGAAGAATTTAGCGCCGCATATCTGGACGATATTGCGGTGTTCAGCTCCCACTGGCCTGAACATCTCCTCCACCTCCAGGAGGTCTTGTTAGCCCTACAGAGGGCCGGTCTCACCATTAAGGCCAGTAAGTGTCAAATCGGACAGGGGTCCGTGGTCTACCTGGGGCACCAGGTCGGCAGCGGCCTCGTGGCACCTCTCCAACCCAAGATCGATGCGATCGCGGCCTGGGAAGCCCCCTCTACCCAAACGGAGGTGCGAGCTTTCCTCGGGCTCAAGGGGTACTACCGCATGTTCATAAAGGGATATGGTAGCATCGTAGTGCCCCTCACAGAATTGACCTCTAAAAACCAGCCGAAGGTGGTTAACTGGACCTCTGCCTGCCAAGAGGCATTTGAAGCCCTGAAGCACGCCATGTGCACTGCCCCTGTGTTGCAGGCCCCCGACTACTCCAAAGAGTTTGTGGTCCAAACGGACGCCTCCGAGCATGGCATCGGGGCCGTCCTATCCCAGTTGAATGAGAAAGGCCTGGATCAGCCAGCGGCCTTCATTAGCCGGAGGTTACTCCCTCGAGGAAAAAAGGTGGAGCACCATCGAGCGGGAGGCCTTCGCGGTGGTTTGGGCTCTGAAGAAGCTGAGGCCCTACCTATTCGGTACTCACTTCCGAATCCAAACCGACCACCGACCCCTCCGGTGGCTAATGCAAATGAGAGGGGAGAATCCCAAATTGCTGCGAAGGTCCATCTCCCTTCAAGGGATGGACTTCACTGTTGAGCACCGGCCAGGTGTTGACCACGCCAACGCTGACGGCCTGTCCCGTTTCTTCCGCCTCAGTAAATAGAACCCCCAAGGGGATGGGTAGTTCTCTCTGCCTTTCAGCTGGGGGGAACGCGTGTTTGACCCAGCCTCGTGGCGTGGTTCCCACCCCCCTGCGAATCAGCTCCCCGTCAGCCCAACTCTGTACATAGGGACTCCCTAGCTGCCCTACCCAAGTCCGACCAAACACCCATTGCCAGCATCGGCCTGTCCCCGGCCACCCTTCCAGCCCGCACGCCCCAGACCCGCAAGGCCCCATAGACCCATCGGCAGCCATTTTCCCTGCCCGAGATCCCTGATGCTGTGGGCCTAGCATGACCCCAGCCCCAGCACAGCGTAGGCTCCAGATGCGCCAGCCCCCATTGGGAGGGTGAGGGTTACCCTAGTGAGAGAAGGCGAGGAGTTTCGATGGCACCTCCGGCCTCCCCTGAGAGACCGGTTTCGATCACACCTCTGATCTCCCCCCTGAGGGCCAGTTTCGATGTCACCTCTGGCCTCCCTGAGTTTAGCTCCAGACCTGCTGGGCGTCTGGGAATTCCCGGACGCATCCTCAA